>NC_056737.1:1967742417-1968342417 GCF_019279795.1 Protopterus annectens
TTATATAATATTTTATATATATTTTTAGTTGCAGATTGTACAAAACACTGGGGATCTGGGAATTTGTTCTTTCCTCACTGTAAATTGATCTTGGAGTTGATGTATATTATTAGCAAGAGGTGTGGGGATGGGTTGCAGGGGAGCCTTACCCTCCTTGCAAACATTTTTCGGAGGGGGGGGGGTGTTTATTTTCTTGTTTTTTGATCTTTCAAGATTGGTGTTTAGCCATTCCAATATTTGTGTACTTCAGTGTTTTGAAATACATTCATGTATGAGTATGTATGTCTGCCTTTCTCAGGCATCAACCAGAGATCCATGAAACACTACTTTCAATCAAGCATAGTTGCTGAATACTCTTGACAGAAAAGAGTAGAGGACACAAAGTTGGGTTAAATCCAGTTTTATGAAATTTTTACGGTGCTCTCTCCTCAAAAAGCTGCTGTAGTGGTAAGTACTTTACATACAGATGTTCTCTAAACTCTATATGGGTTTCTTTTTCAGGTGAAGCGAAAGTGACCATTTATGACCAGACAGAAGTTAACCTGGTTTCTTTCCGACGTACTATTTATCTTGCCATACAATCAAGGTAGGTTAATTTACAATTTTGTGTTTTCTATCACTCTCTTGCGGATGTCTTCTAATTAAGATAAATCATGGGCCTGTCAGCAGTTAGTGATGTACGATCTTGCTGACTGGGCTGCTCATGTTCTTTATCCTTTTGTATTTGCAAATTTAGTACATACAATTTGCTTTCATTTCTTTCTTCCTGTCATCAGAAAGGGGAATTCTAGCACTGAAGAATGCAAGTTTGCAGAATTCTGGTGTCACTGATGTCATATTTGTTTAAAATTTTCTGTCAGCAGTGATAGAAGGATTGAGTGATCTCATGTGATAGCTTTTTTATTATATTTTTATGAAATTGTATGACTGAAGGGTCTAAATCTCATTAAACTTTTTACTAGTCTGCTAGAATGTAGCTGCTCCTCCATTGTGGGGTATTGTATCTTTGCATATGTTAAGATATCACTTTTCCATGTTTGACGGTCTTCCTTGTCAGCTTTCTCTTGAGGAGTACTGTGGCTGTATCCTGTCTGTTTACCTTCAGGTGTTTAATTTTCTTTGTATTTCATTGCATTCTCTTTTTTCTCTAAATGGATTTGTTTTTCTTTTGAGTATTAAAAACTACTGATTTTTTTCTGTCTCAAAAGGTAGAAAGTATTGTGTTTTTCTACAAGACTGCATGTTGAGGACAGATGTCTTAACAGTTCATTTTGATGAATGTTTATTTTGCATTCTAATACTTCACAGGCCTTTTCATTTGAATGATGACATGTCTCCACATCTCAAATGTTTCCTGCTTTCAGACTGTAGAAAGTACTACTGTGGTGGAACCACTCATAATGATATTGATTTGTAACAATGGATCTGATGCTGTCTCTACAGCCTTCATCAAACCTGTGAGTCTCGGTTCCGAGTTCGGAACAGACTCTGCCATCAGCAAACTTAAGATTCCAAGCTAGAGCTTCTCCCACTCTACCCATACTGCCTCGCTCCTCTAAAATACCTCAAATCTTGTGAAGCATTCTGGTCCTATTAGAGTTCCTCCTTGGGTGTTTCTAAAATACTTTGTCAGACGGAAGTGGTTTTATGACCTTTTTTCTTTATTTTCCTACCCTTCCTTCTCTTTCTGCCTGTATAAAAAAAAAAAATTGTGCATTTCCGTAGGTGTAGTGTATTGTTTTTCTGTGCGTGGTCGTCTGGTTCCCTGTTTCCGTTTCCTACTCCTTTCTTCTCTGCTATCATGTCAGCAAAATCTGACAAACTGTTGAGTTTAAAAAATGCATTTCCTGTGGGCACAAGATCCCTGTATCTGATGCCTACAGGGAGTGCATTTACTGTTTAGGTCCTGCCCACCTTCAGGTGGCTTGGTCTATTTGCAAGGTTTTTCTTCCCTGGGCCCTTGCAGACAGAAGAAATAAGCTTGTGCTCAGGAGTCTTATTCCCCCCTCCTTCTCCTTCCATTGCTTCTGTCTCAGGGCCTCAAAACCCCACCAGAAAATCTAAGGTGTCCAGCGACCATAAGAAGCTGTCCCCGGACCCCTCCGTGTCTGTTGAGTTGGAGCTTTGAAAGAAGACCCCAAGAACTTTGGAACAGAGTTCCCTGACTCCAATCTTGGTGGCTTCCTTTCCGCCTCATGCCCCTGCTCTCTCTTCTGGGCTGGAACCTTTGGCTCCTAGCTTGTTTCCGAGGGTTACTTCACCCTGGCATCATTCCAGACCCTCCTCTCTGTCCTCGTATATTAGGTCCTGTCAGAGTCTGTTGGGCAACAAGGTGGACAGATTGATGAGGAAGTTTATCTGTATGCAGATCCAGATGGGGGGTCCTCCCAGCAATGTCCTCTATGGGATCTGCAAGCAGAGGTTCTCCCTGTAGGATTCTCTCTCCTTCTCTGATCTGGCCTACCATTTTGTAGCTATCAGATCCGTCGGTTTATCAGGCCTGATAGTCCTCACTACTTTGAGCCCGACTGCTTTCTTTACTTGCTCAGTTCTGACCACTTTGGGGCCGAGCACGTTTCACAGTTGAAGCTTCAGCATTGAGTCTGGGGGGGGGGGTGACTTCATCTCCAAAGCGCTCACATTTGTCGCTTCCCCTCAGTGCCTTGGCATTCAACAGCATGGTGCAGCTCCCCCCTCAGAGCTGAGGGCTGCTGGTGACTGGGGATGGTCTGTTCCCGATCTGTCAGGACAGGAGAAGCTTCCTCGGGGTTCCAGTCATCCTCCTGCCTTCCAGGTGGTGGAGAGGGTCCTCTCCTCTCCTAGGAGACCTCCAGCTCCTACAGTTTTGGGTCCACCTGTTCCTCCCCTGAGTTCTGAGGCGGAGACCTCTTTTCTGCCACTGGGGCAGCCGGCTCCTCAGGGCCTCCAGACTCTTCCACTTAGACCCCGACGTCTTCTGACACCCCACCGAGGAGGTTCCCCAGAAGAAAAGGTGCAAAAGGAGGCACCTAGATTTTCCAAAGAAATCTCTCACAACAGACACTGACTTAAATGAAGAGGAGGAGTCCCCCAGATCTCCACCTTGATGTCTCCTTTTGAGACATTTTAGAGATTTTTTGCCACAGTGGTGGTTGGTCGGCTCCAAACCCCACCCACGATGAGTTAGATCGCAGATCCCCTGCTGGACCTGGTTTTTGCAAGGGCATGGAAGGAGCCAGACACTGCAGAACCTATCCCTAAAAGAGCAGGTAAGATCCTTAGTGCCTCCAAGGATAGACCTGTTTAGATGAAATGCATTCCAGAAGATGCCATGATAGTGCTGGTGGTGGCGACCACCAAGAAAGAGTTTGCCCGGGAAAGCTCTTCTGTCCATCCCCGTAATAGGGATCTATGGGTGTGGAGAGATTTGGAAGAAGGTCTACACATCTTCCACCTTTGCCCTCAGATCATTGAATTACCTTTCCCATTCTGCAAGGCTACAGAGGGACTTAAGGAACTCTCTAGCTCCGGCCCGGAGTCTCACAGAGAACGATCGGAATTCCTTTATCTCCTGTATGGGCACTCTGCAGTCCATTTCCATTGCATCCATGAGACTAATCTCTTCCGCAGTTGAGGATATCTCTAGGGTAGATGGCTCCGGAATTGCCATTCGGCACCATGCCTGGATGCAACTGTGTGATTTTGCAAAATGTTTTAAGGCGCCTTTTGTCAGTGCCCCCTTTGACGGTTCTTCCCCCTTTGGACCTGATACACTGTCCCACAGCGAGAGAAAGATGAAAAGATCCTATATGCCACTGGAATCTGCTTCTCTACCCCGCAAAGGTCCTTCTCCATTAATCAGCATGGGGGAAAGAATTTGTGGTTCAGAAAACCCCAGGGCCCTTTCCAGGATGCTTAGAGAGATTTTCCCCCAGGGGCAAGGGGGGGAATAAATCGAGTGGTAGATGCCGCCCTCTAGGCAGAGGGGTCTGCTGAGTCAGGGTCTCGGGATTCTTCTTTAGATAAATCAATGAAGCATCCATGAGGTGTTTCCTGACTGTTCTTCTCTGGAGGCAGTATGGGACGATGCTCCTTGCACCTAGAAGCCTGGTTAGCCATCACCAAGAATCGATGGGTGCAAGGTGTCATATCCAGACATTACTGCATTCCCTTTTAACCCCCCACCCAACCAAAACAGCACCTCCTTGATGGTCCATCCAGTCATTGGGAGGCAGCAACTTTGGGAAATGCAAAGTTGCTTCAGAAAAGAGTCATCCTGGAGGTGCCCTCAGACAAGCGCGGATCAGGCATTTACTTACGATTCTTTTTAGTTCCAAAGAAAACAGAGGATCCTCAGGGCCATACTGGATCTAACTTGCCTGAGCAAATTGGTAAGACACGCGAAGTTCAGGATGATCACAGTTCAGTCCATCCTTCCTTTTCTGCAGAAGGACAACTGGATGTGCTTGATGGACCTGAAGGATGCGTACTACCACATCAGAATGAACAGACGCGGTAGAAGGTACCTCTAATTCAGGCAGGGAGCCAGTACACTAGCAATTTTGTGTACTTCCATTTCGTCTCACCACAGCCCCCAGGGTGTTCACCAAATGCATTACAGTGGTTGCAGCTCACCTCAGACTGCAGGGATTCCACATATTTCCTTACCTGGACGACTGGCTTCTAATTGCACCATCCAAGCATCTACTGATTCAGACCAAGGATTTTCTCTTGTAACTGACCCCAACCTTAGGGATCAATATAAACCTTCAAAAGTCACAATTGCAACCTTTGAAAATTATAGATTTTATAGGACCCCCCCCCCCCTCCCTTAGATACTAACAAAACCTTAGCCTATCTTCCACCGGACAGGATTCTCTCACTACAGACACATATCAGGCAAGTGGTAGCAATGCCAGTTCCTCCAGCATATCTTGTTCTCAGGGCTCTGCGTTCAATGGCTGCAATAATAACTTTACTACCAACAGCTCACCTCCATATGAGAGTTCTCCAGTGGACATTGTCTGTCCCTTCTGCATCATCCCCTCAGTCATCGTATAAGACTGTCTCATGTATGCAGAACTTGTATTTTGTGGTGGCTTCACAATCCAGAAGCGTCTCTGGGTTGACCTTTCTTTCTTCCCATCCCTGTTGCCACGTTGACCACGGATGCCTCCCAGCTGGGGTGGGGGGCCATTACCTGGGACAGACAGTTCAAGACACGTAGACTTCCCAGGAGACCAATCTTCATTCAGCTTCCTAGTGATGAGGGCAGTGTTTTTAGCTTTGCAAGCCCTTCACTCCCTTCTTCCTCTGAGGCAAGTGTGATTTAGACCGACATGTCTTGTGTGGTACCCCAGCAAACAAGGTGGAACCAAGTCCTATCCCCTTTGTCGATAAGCAGTGAGTGTGTGACAAAAGTCTCTCTCTACCAGCCACTTTCTAGTTGCAATGCACATTCCGGGGGAGCACAACATACTGGCAAACAGGTTCAGCAGGGTACTGTTGATGCTTCATGAATGGTCTCTTCATCAGTCAGTGGCAAACTGCATTTTCTTCAGATGGGGTCAACCCTGCTTCAGCCATTTTGCCTCTCCCTTCAACAACATGTGCAGCAGGTACTTAGCCCAGATCCCTCCACAGGGGCAGTCACCAAGTGATGCTGTAGTCCATTCTTGGCCTTTTGGTCTACTTTATGCATTTCCTTCTCTTCCTCCGATTCCCAGATTTCTTCAGAAAGCATGCAGGTTGAAGAGCAAAGTTGGTCCTCATTGCTCCTTTTGGCTTTGACAGGCTTGGCTCACCTTCCTCAGGTCTCACCTAATTTGCCCTCCGTGGACTGTGGAACCACATCCGGACCTTCTGTGTCACCCTTCAGGGCAAAATCATTTGGATCTTCACAATTTGAAACTAACCGCATGGTTTCTCCAGTTCTGATGATGACTAGACAATCCAGGCTTTCTTCCCCAGTTGAGAAGATTGTCATTTCCTCCCATAAGTCTACTACGCAGAAAATTTATAAAAGTAAGTGGAAAAGGTTTTCCATTTGATCCCAACAACATCACATTGATCCACTTACGGTGCCCATTTTGGCAGTCTTGGATTTCCTGGCTGGTCTTTTTCATTCAGGGGCCAGCTTCTGTTCTGTCAAACTTCAGTTAGTCATTTCCACTTTTCACACTGGCGAGAATACTCCATCTTTAGCTTTTTTTAGAATTTGCAGAGCCTTCCTCAAGGGTACATTTCTTCTTCAACCTATCAAAGATCCTACTTCTCCGTGGGATCTTACGTTGGGTCTTCAAGCTCTGACCTTACCTCCCCCATTGAACCTCCTGCTAAGGCAGAGTTGAAATTCTTGGTCTGGAAAACAGCCTTGTTAGTGGCTATTACTTTGTCCAAGAGGATTTCGGAGCTTCAGGCATTATTTTCCAAATCTTTCTGTATCTTATTTTTCATAGACAGAGTTGTCTTGCATACTAATCCCTCATTCTTACCAAAGGTTGTGTCATTAAGCATCATAAATCAATCCATTAATCTCCCTATGTTTTTTCCAAACTTCAGAAATAAGGGTGAATATATGGTGCATCTTTTAGACATTCATAGACAATTGTGCTTCTACCTGGATAGGACAAAAACGTTCAGGAAATCTGAACAGTTATTTGTCGTGTTCTCACATTCCAAAAAAGGGAAGGCTTTTGTTAAAGCTACTATTGCTCGATGGTAAAGAGATTGTATTACTCGTGTATTCACTGAACAATGTTCCTTTACCTTAACCATTCAGAGCTCATTCCACAAGATCCATAGCCATGTCTCAGGCCTTTTAGTCTAGAGTTTCTTTAGAAGATATTTGTGCAGCTGCTTCATGGATGAACTCCCACACCTTTATTTCACTTTACAAACTTGACATCATATCCAGGAATAGGGCTCCTTTTGGTTCTGCAGTGCCCTGGAATATCCTTCCATGAGGCCGCCCAGATCTATGGTTCTGGGGACTCTGTCCCAGAGGTTTGATGAAGACTTAACAGACAACATCACACAAAGAAGTTCCATAACATTCCAACTGTGTTGTTTGCTTCAATCTTCTTCAGCCTTCCCCCTTCCTTATCTCTGAAAGGCCTGATGGATTATACTGGGAACCTTTGATCTGAAGTAGGATATTCATTTGTCTGCAACCTGTGGGTTATGGATCCGATATCGGATCCGAACCGGCATAGTTTCCAGCTATGGATCCAAGCTCTCAGCTCCTCCCCTCACCCATAATGCCCTGCTCTACCCTCATGACCTCAGATCTTGTTTGCCGCGCTGGTAACTGGATGTGGTTTCTATAGCTCTCAGCTAAGTGGTTTTTCTTGTACTAAAATAGAATATTTTTGCTTTCTTTAAACTTTTTTGTGTGAAAGTTGTAGGTTTCCTATTTTTATTGACTGTTTTTAGTTTAATTTTATTTACAGTAGTATATTTTATTCCCTCCCCTCGCTGGTACGTAGAGTGTGTGTGAGGCCTGTGTGCTTTTTATAGTTTATTGTTTTAAGTTACTTCTGTAACTTTTGGTTAATTTTTGACTATGGCTGACCAGCCTAAGTCAATTTTTCTATAGCCCGAGTGTGGCCATAAGCTCTCACCGCTGATGGCCACACTCGTGTGTAGTGTCTTGGGGTTGAACACCTCACATCTGGCTGTTCCATTTGTGCAGGGTTCAACCCCAGGGCACTGAGGGAGCGGAGGTCCAAGCTGGTCTTGGCGGGTCTCTTACCGCCGGACTCGCTCCGACCCGCTCCTTCGGGACTCCTGCTGCAGCTGTTCCTCTGTAGCACCCTCCTGCTCCTGGGACTCAAACTCCCGCCCAGGACAGGAGAGGGATGCATCTAAAAGGACCGGAGGGAGAAGCACCAAGCGGGCCGAGACCTCTGTTTCGCCCCGCCAGCCAAGCTGGCTTCTCCCCGGCTCCTTGTTGAGCGGTCTCCTCCTTCTCGGCTCCGGTCACCTGTGTGCTTCTCACCGGGTCCTGAGGAGGAGGAGACCCGAGCTCAGCGAGGCTATCGAGGAGGCATTCCAGGCTCACCTCGGTAGCCTCGCCGAGATCTACCCATAGCTCGATGCTGATCTGGACCGGATGATGCGAAGGTTCATCCAGGCCCAGATGCAGATGGGAGTGTTTGCCTCTCCGGGGAGCTCAACACCCTTTTTCAAGCCTATTGCTCCTTCTCCGACCCGCTTCCGGGTTCGAGCAACTGGAGCCGAGCAGCTTCGAGCCGGGGAGGTCGGAGCCGATAGTACTTGGTACTGGATCCACCATGCCTCGAAAGTGCCGGACCCGATCTCGGAGCCTGATCCGAGCCGATCCGGGGATCAGTGCTCCTTCGCGCCGCCTGTGTCGGAGCGCACTGTCCCTTCGGATCCGAGTGCTTCGCGCCGCTCCGATCCACTCTTCGATCCGAGGGGAGCCGATTGTCGGATCCTTTGGTCGAGGTCGGCTCCCTTCGGCTTTTGATGTAGTGGAGAGGGCTCTGTTGAGGGTCTCCGACCCCGGCACTTGCTTCGCCCGCCCCGCTCCCTCTGCACTGGGCCAGGCTTCCACCATCCGCCCCTGGGACAGCCCGTTTCTGTGCCCCAAGTTGCTCCTATGGAGCAAATTGCTGCTTGCGAGGACTCCTCTGACAGCCCCCCAGAGGAGGCTCCTCGCAAGCATACGTGCAAAAGGAGGCACATTGACTCCTGAGTCTCTCACTGAAGACACGGACTTGGAGGAAGGGGAAGGCTCCCACGGTCACCCCGAGGATGTCTCCTTCGGAGACATCATGGAAATGTTCAGATCAGGGGGTGGTCTGCCCCAAGTCCTCCTCGGACGAGTCCGTGTTCGTGGAGGCGTTCGAAACGGGCCCGTTTACCTCTTGGGTGTCCCCTGCCGACCCCCTGGTGGACCTTATTACCACCAGGGCGTGGAAGGAACCGGACACCGTGGAGCCAATTCCCAAAAGACCTGATAAAATCCTTAGCCCGCCTTCTGACAGGACCCATTGGAGTAAGGGGCCTCCTGTAGATGCCATGTTGATGGCGGCGGCCACAAAGAGGGAACTGGCTCAGGAGAGTCCTCAGTCCACCCACCGAGCAAGGAGTCTCGATGATGGACCGCTTGGGGAAGCGGATGTTCAGTTCGCGACCTTTCGGTAAGGGCGCTGAACTATTTGGCACATGTTATTCGGATGCAGCGAGACCTTATTAAGGAGTACGCTGCATCCCCTGAGTCCATTTCGAGGAGGACAGAGCTCTGCACTCCACCAAAATGGCCACTCTTAGGTCAGTCACAAATACTTCTATGCGGCTACTCTCCCATGCTACGGAGGGCGCCGCTAGAGCTGCAGGGACAGGACTGGTCACTAGACGTCAGGCCTGGCTCCGCCACTGCGATTTTTCTGAGCCCTTCAAGGCGCTGCTAACGCCCCTTTGATGGTTCTGCTCTGTTTGGCAAGACCGCTCGCGACGCTGACCCAGAGCGAGAAGGACGGAAGACGCTGTCTGCCGTCGGAATCCGCTTCTCTGCACCCCAGAGGCCCTATTCTAGGAACCAAAAGGGTCAGAAGAAGATGTGGTTCCGAAGTCGCAGCAGTCCCAGCCTGCTACGGACAACCAGCCCTTCCGTGGCAGAGGAGGACAGGGAGTACGCCGCCCTAGAGGCAGAGGGGCTCCCAGAAACTTCGGGTCCAGGGAACCTTTCTCTGAACGGCCCGCAGCAGCCCTGAGGGTTGCCCGACTGCTCTACTCTGGAGGCAGTCGGGGACGTTCGGGCACCTAGCGCATGGGAGTCCATAACATCGGACCGCTGGGTTCTCCAAATCATATCCAGGGATATCGCATTCCTTTCCTTCACCTTCCAAAGATGAAGTCCCTCCCAGACGCATACCACCCGGTCAAAGGGAGGCCGCTTTAGCAGAAATTGGCCATCTGCTAGAGAAAAGAGCCATCCAGCCCGCTCCCCAGACCAGATCGGATCAGGGTTCTACTCCAGGTTCTTTTAGTGCCAAAAGACGGGGAACTAAGACCAATCCTAGACCTCTCTCCTGAATCTGGCAGTCCCCAAAGAAAAATTCAATGGTCACTCTACAATCTATTCTCCCCTTCTGGGAGAAGGCCACTGGATGTGCTCGATAGATCTCAAGGACGCTGCACTACCACATCCTAATGGACAGACGCCCAGGAGGTTTCTCCGCCTCGCTGGGAGCCAGTCACTACCAGTTCCGGGTCCTTCCCTTTGGTCTCACCACAGCCCCCAGGGTGTTTACCAAAGTACTAGCAGTGGTAGCGGCCCACCTGAGGCTTCAGGGGTGCAGGTCTTTCCCTACCTGGACGACTGGCTCCTTACCGCCCCAACAAGGCATCTACTTCTCTCGGCGAGACTCCTTTCTCCATCTTGCTCCATTTCTGGGCATCACAATAAATACAAACAGTCCAACCTGGCACCCACTCAGCTCTTAGATTTCATAGGGGCCAGACTAGACACAAGGAGTTTACGAGCCTTCCTCACTGCGGACAGAGTTCTAAATCTGCAGCTCCAGGTGCGGCCATTCTCCAGTCATGTTCTGATCCAGCGGAGTTGGTCCTGAGGGCTCTAGGGACCATGGCTTCGCCGATAGCTCTTCTTCCACTTGCCAGGCTCAATATGCGATTCTACAGTGGACGCCTTAGTACAGTGGTCATACCTTGCTCTCCCATGCATCATCCCATAGCGATCAGCAAGGCTTGCAAGCGATCCCTCTTGTGGTGGCTCCACTCCCCGGATCTCCACGAAGGTCGCCCATTTTGTGCTTCTCCCCCTCGCCACGGTGACCACGGACGCCTCCCGCCTCGGGTGGGGGCACTTTGTGGGCCGGACAGTCCAAGGCACGTGGAACGATTCAGAGACCTTACTGCATATCAATGTTCTAGAGATGAGAGCAGTGCTCTTAGCGTTGCTAGCACTTCAGGACTTTCTTCCCTTGGGAACAATTGCGATTCAATCGGACAATATGTCTGTTGTCTGGTACATCAACAAGCAAGGGGGAACAAGGTCTTACCCTCTTTGTCGAGAGGCCATGAGAGTTTGGGAATGGGCAATCTCCACCAATCGCTTTCTCATAGCAACGCACATTCCGGTCGGTCCAACATCCTAGCGGACAAGCTCAGTCGCACCATTCTGACCCCTTACGAGTGGTCTCTCAATTGTCAAGTAGCGAACGCATATTCGCACGGTGGGGAACCCCTTCATGCGATCTTTTGCCTCTCCCTCAAACACCAAGTGCGACAGTTTTTCGCTCTGATACCTCCTCCCGGAGGTACCCCAAGAGACGCTCTGGTGCATGCTTGGCCACCCGGTCTTCTGTATGCCTATCCACCCTTGCCTCTGATGCTGCAAGTTCTTCAGAAAGCCTCTCGGGTGGGTTGCAGAATGATTCTCATTGTCCGCTCTGGCCTCGACAGATCTGGTTCCCTTCCTAAGGTCTCACTCGGTGAATCCTCCTTGGATTCTAGATCCTATTCCGGATCTGATATCCCATCCATCCTGCATTCCTCCTCCGAACCTGGACAGCCTAAAGCTGACCGCTTGGCTGCTCCAGTTCCACTCTTGATAAGGACTCCCGGTATCTCTTCACCGGTAAAGGCTATTTTGGTGGCGGCTCATAAACCATCCACTAGAAAGGTTTACCAAGCAAATGGAAACGTTTCTCTGTGTGGGCGGAGCGGCAAGGCCTAGATCCCTTCACGGTTCCTCTCCCCGTAGTGCTTGATTTTCTAACCTCTCTCTTTAATGATGGTGCCAGCAGTTCCACAGTCAAAGTTCAACTGGCGGCAATTTCTCACTATCACATTGGTCAAGAGTCTAATCCTCTTATGTCAGCCAAATTGTGCAAAACTTTTCTTAAAGGTACTTTCCTTCTCAGGCCCCCTATAAAGCAAGCAGTTCCTCCTTGGGACCTTTCTTTGGTCCTACAGGCCTTGACCGCTCCCCTTCGAGCCAGCGGCTACAGTGGACCTCAAATTCTTGTCTTACAAGACAGCCTTTTGGTAGCCATTACATCAGCCAAGAGAGTTTCTGAACTTCAAGCTTTATCAGCTAAACTTCCTTACTTGGTTTTTTATGCGCACCGTGTGTCCCTCAGGCCCAACCCCTCCTTCCTTCCTAAAATCGCTTCTGAAGCAAACATCAATCAATCCATTAACCTCCCTGTTTTCTTCCCTAAGTATGAAAACAAAGGTGAATATAGGCTACACTCATTAGATGTTCACAGGCAACTAAGATTTTATCTCAACAGGACAGCTGGTCATAGGCAATCCGACCAGCTGTTTATTTCCTTTGCAAAATTCAATTTGGGCAAGCCAATTTCCAAAGTTTCTCTGTCCCGCTGGATTTCACAGTGCATTTTATTGGCTTATCAAGCCAGGAAGGCCCGCACCGGAGGGTGTTCATGCCCATTCAACCCGGTCAGTATCTACCTCAGCAGCCTTCAAGGCTAGGATTCCTCTGGATGATATTTGTGCAGCAGCTACATGGGCTTCATCTCATACATTTATTTCTCACTATAAGTTGGATCTTGCATCCAGGGGTAGAGCATCCTTTGGCTCATGTGCTCGGAATATCCTTCCATGATGGCCGCCCAAGATTCAGGTAGCTGGGGACTCTGTCCCACAGGTTGCAGACAAATGAATATCCTACTTCAGATTTAGAAGTTATGTACTCACCATAACGTTCCATCTGAGTAGGTGTATTCATTTGTCTGCAACCATCCCGCCCTCCTATCCCCCTGGCCTTTCAGTTTCCTGCATATTTCTTGTTACCCTTTTGAGGGTATTGTTGCTTTGGCAAACTCGATCTGAGGTCATGAGGGTAGAGCAGGGCATTATGGGTGAGGGGAGGAGCTGAGAGCTTGGATCCATAGCTGGAAACTATGCCGGTTCGGATCCGATATCGGATCCATAACCCACAGGTTGCAGACAAATGAATACACCTACTCAGATGGAACGTTATGGTGAGTACATAACTTCTAATTCTTGTTTTAAGCTCCTGAGCATTTTTTTATGCTTTATTGTTTTTTGTGTTTAGAATGTATTTTTCTCTTCTGAGAGTATTGCAGCAAACTCTATCTGAAGTATCTGAGAGGAGCTAGGCAGTATGGTTAGGGTGGGGAGGAGCTCTAGCTTGGAATCCTAAGCTTGCTGATGGCCGAATTGGTTCTAAGCTCTGAACCAAGACCCCCACAGGTTTGATGAAGACTGAAGCAGACAACACAGATGGAATGTTATGGTGAGAACATAACTTTTTTTAAGTTTGATCCAGTCACCTTTTTGCTTAAATTCCATTCTTATGAAGTTTATGCCAAAATAATAGAATTATTTTGGATTACACTGCTAATACAGTGCAGCTTAAGTTCCTTGTTTGCTACTTAGGATGAGAGAGCAAAATTGCTGGTTGTAAGCTCTTCCTTCAATTTAATAATCAGAAATCAGTAACAGTAAGAGGCCTTTATCTGCAGAGTTCTTTATCCAGTTTCTCCAGTACTGTTGCACCCAACTAAGCCATCTTTCTATTGTATGCCAGTTCTTCTAGCATTTTAGGCTAGATGACAACCACAGTCTTAATAGCGTCTTTTTGCATGCTTGAGAATGTAGCTGCAATCTCACCATGTGCTCGCAGGTCATCTTCTGGTGTCACGCGCATATCACTATGCATTGGATGGTGGATAATCCCCACCAGTTTCATTGTGGGCTTAAATTTATTTAGGTGAACTTGTTGCAGTCTCTGATTACACCTAGGTGTGTGCTGGAATACTTCATCTGCCTCATTATCCATGGATTGTGGTCATTTAGAAATGGGATCTTCATAAAAATCACCTGGAGATGCAGGTAGTGCATGCTGACCTGAGGGCTCTGATGAAGCCGAGGCCAGAGTACCTCCTGATGTGTTTCAACAGCAAGTCCATCTTGTTATATCTGAATGACCGTGATGACATGCTTTTAGCACCTCATCAGAGATGTTGGTCTGGCAGTGGACCGTACAAAAAAATGAACCTCAACTCTGCACACCTCAGAAGAAAGGAACAAAGCTGATGTCCTCCCTGAATCGTCACTCTAGTCTTCTGCTGGTCCTGAAAATCCTGAAGTCTTAGCTGGTCAAGGTTTCTAGAAGTTGGGTACCATACAGGTTAGCCTGTTTGTCACAAAGCAGAAAATGGTCTTTCCCCTGGTCTGCTTGTTTCAGCAGTACATGGTTAAGTTATTGGGTGAAATACAGTCTTTCTTGACTGGTGCAAGATTTCTTCACATCTTTCTACCTTCCCTGTTATTCCATGTTGTATCACTGAGTTCAGAGAAAAAAGGCTAAGGATCATTCTTATTGCCCCTCATTGCTGAGAAGGGGAATGGCTTCAGACTGCCAGGTCTCTGCATTGTAGAAATCATCCTTCTAATAGCCAAGGAAGTCCTCACAGGTTGGAACAATCCATTTTGGGGCATGGATCCTTATTTAGTTCCCATGTGCCCATGTGGAAGTTTTGAAGATGACTGAAATGGGCAGTCTTTAATTCAGCAGATTTGCTCTGCTAAGAGGCAGAGTTTCTTTTTTGGGTGGAGATGTATCCTATGATGCCTCTTGCTTTTAGCTTGCAGGTTGTTCTTACCTGCCTCTGACAGCAGTGTGATTTGAGTTTTGATTATTCCACAGTCAGTGAAATGTTGTCTATGTGTTTGTCAAGTGAAATGTTACATTGAAAATAGTACCTGTGATCTCCTACTTTGGCATCCTGGGTTGGCAAGTCCACAGTGTCCCCACCCCACCTCCAGCATTTCATATACACTAAATCAGAGATCCCAGTACAGTGGGGAAAAGCGTAAGTTCCCTGATCCCTGCTGTTCTCTGATCTCCAGACATAAGCTTCAGCGTTCTGCAATTCGATTGAATGGTCTCGACCATATTACTTACGATGTTGTGGAACCTTCAGCCTTTTGACATGTATCCACTGGAGCACTTGCAGTTGTAATTAGTTTTTAACACACCTGTACTTTTTGGGACATAGATGTTTCCATAATTATATGTGGCATGCTTTGTTGGTTTTAACTGCTTAAGCATGCTCTTCTCTTGTCTGCCAGGGGCAAAGCCAGTTCCATTGGAGCTGTTTATCATAGACCACACATTGTTCAACTGTTTCAGTGTATCTGAATTTTGGCACTGAATTTAAGACAGCCATTGCTATGATTAAACAGTTCACTTGTGAGAAAATAGTTTCAATTTGGAAAATAAGGCAAAAAGTTGCTTTGTGTCCGGCTTAAAAGAATTTTCTGTCATGTAGGGTCATAACAAGTCAGCAGTCCAATCAGAAATAAATTATTTAAAATGCATTTCAAGCTGTGGTTTACGCAGTGTATGCCTGGCTGCATCCATGCCAGTGCTTGCCAGTTTGCTCCCTGTTTTCCCCTTGCTCCATTCGCACAGTTTGAGTTTTGATCCCTGTTACATTTGGGAAAAATGTTTGCAGTCACGTGATATTTTGGTTTTAATTTTTCATAATTTTTGAAAGTTCTTGAAATTTGTCTAAATCCTGCAGCATATGGAGGAAAAAGCCTCCTTGAAGGTCTTAGATCTGGCAGACACTGTACAGTTTCCTCTCCTGGGACTTCATTTTGAGTACATGTTGGGGAGTAGTTCCCCTAAACTAGGTCCGTATTTTGAAAGTATTAAATGGAAAAAAAAAATGAGCACAACAATTCAAAAGCTACACTTTTATTTCTATGATGCTTCTGCAACAGGCTTTCCAAGAGTGAGTAAAAATAGTCACAGTACACAATATACTCACGCACACATATAAACATGTATTTGATGTTATCCATGTCACTTGTTCGATATTCTTGGGTCATAGGATCTGACATCGAATCAGAGCTGGCAACTTATCAGACAGAACCATGGTTAAAGATCCTCCCACTCCTATAATACCTTGCTGCCCTCTAACCCCTCAGATCTCGTTTGCCACTCACCGCTTCAGATGTGATTCCCATGGCACGAGTCTCTTCTGGAGATAAGTGCTATATTTTATACATTCCTTTTCAGCTTTTCTAGTAGAATTTGTATATTGGTATCTATTACCTTAGCCTTGTGTCTTACTTCTTCCCCTCCCATTTAGTTATTTCTTGTACTTTACTTGTTAAGCCTTTTTTTGCACAATTTTTCTAGTTTAAAAAAAAAAAATTGTAGATTTCCTTGTCTAGGCTTTTATTTCCTTTCTTACTAGCTGTGCAGTGTGTAGTTTGCATTTGGATCATCTCTGCTGGGTTTTGGACTTTGGCTTGAGTAACTGGAATTCGATCTTAGTGTGCGTGTTTGGCTTTGGCGCTCGGTTTGTTTTTATCATGTCTTACAAGCCAGCAGGTTTCAAAAGATGCTCTTCATGTGGTCGGAAGATGCCCACGTCCGACTTGCATGAAGAGTGCTTCTGTTGTTTCGGCACCGACCACCCAAAGGTTTAATGCAACATTTGTGCCGCATTCAGCCCCAGGGCCTTGGTCGAGTGCCGAAACAAGTTATTGAAGGGTATGGTTCAGGAGGATCCATTGGCCCAGTCTCTGGCCAAGCTGGGTCCCTCTGACCACAAGAGTAAGATGACTCTTGTCTCGGATCCTCTTCCTCGAAGAAGCCTAGGCTGTTGGGTCCCAGCTCCTCTGGTTCGACTTCAGCCTCATCTCTGTCGAATCTGATGACCTCGGATCCTAGGTCCTGTGAATCTACCCCTAGATCCAAGGCCTCTGTTTCGTGTCCTTCAGATCCGTGGTCCCGAGAGTCTATTCCCCGATCCAAGGCCTCCAGATCGAGACCTTTGGATCTGACCAAGACCAGACCTACCATGGGTCTGACATCCTTGGATCCAAGGCATTCAGGTTCCAAATGCTCAGATCTTCTGTCCTCCAGTCCGGAATCCATGTTGGATCCCATCATTGTAATTGAGGACTCCCCTTCATGTTCTGTCATGGGGGCAGCCTTTTGCAGCTCCCAGGCACAGAAGCTGATCTTCTGACAGGCATAAGAAGTCCTCTGGATCCAGGCATCCGTCCCCTGCTAGGTCTTTTGCCTCTTCTAGGTCTTCAAGGAGCTTGCTTTCCTCCAGCATGGACAGGATGATGAGGTCCTTCCTTAAAGCTCAGATTGAGTTGAGGCTTCTTGCGTCCCTTGCCTATCTGGCTAGGGGCCCTTCCCCTGCTCCTATGCTTTCATCTTCTCATCCAGCCCAGGTGGTTTTGGACTTCCAGGCCCTGGGGTGCAGACAGGAGGCAACAGGGATGCCTAGAGCCCTTTTTGTCTCTACCCCGTCCCGAGTCCCTGACCGGTTCTGCTCTTCCTCCCTTGGAGCAGATGGAGTCTTAGGCCCAACCAGCTGCTCCAGAGTCTTTTGGGGAGGGTTTCTGTCCCATCTTTTCAGATCTGTCTCTGCTCCTTGCTGCTTTGTCTCTCGACAGCTTGGGCCGGTGTCTTCTGGGGGTCTTGACATGCTGACATTCTCTGTTCCCTTTTCTCAGGCAGTCTTGCTCACCAGGAATGGGGAGGGGGCATCGTCCAGCCCTTCAGCCTTCCGGGTGGGTAGTAGAGAGGACCTTCTCCTCTGCTAGAGTTACCTCCCCTGTTATCCAGGGTCCTTCCCAGCCCCTGAGAGCTGACTTTCCTCATCCTGCTCCTGGGCAGCCCTCTCGAACCAGCCTTCAGGCGGGAGTAACCCCCGCTGGGGTTCCCCACTTTTCTGAGTCCTCCTCTGAGCCCCCCTCAGAGGAGGTGCCTAGGAAGAGTATGTGCAGGAGGAGGCACCTAGACTCTCTTATGGAGTATCTCACAGAAGATAAGGACCTCGATGAAGGGTCCAGGTCCCCCAGGTATCTGCCCAAAGATGCCTCCTCCTGGGACATCTTGGAAATCCTCAAGTTGAAGGGCGAAGGGTCTTCCCAACCCCAATTCCTGTGGAGTTCGTATTCCTGAAGGCGTTCGGGACGGAACCATCTACCACCCCCCCACCCCACTGACCAACTGGTAGATCTCATCGCTAGCAGGGCATGGAAGGAGCCAGATACTGTGGAGCCAGTGCCAAAACTAGTGGGCAAGTTTTTAAGCCCTCCCACAGACAGACAGTTCTGGTCAAAAGAGGTGCCAGTCAATGCCATAGTGGTAACTTCTGCCACTTAGGAGGAGTAGAGTACATCTTTTCATCCGCCCAACCGAGAATCTCATGCTATCGACAGATACGGAAAGCGGGTCTTTGCCTCCGGAATCTTTGGTCTGCGGACACTTAATTACTTGGCACACTTCATCTGCCAACAGAGGGGTTTGGTCAAGGAACTCACCACTTCCCTTTCTGAGTTGTTGCCTGCCAAAGACTTGAGCAAAGTGTCCCCCAAGCTATCTACTTTTGCACTCCTTATCTAATTCCTAGATGAGGCTAAATTCCAGTGCTGCAGAAGGTGCCTCTTGAGCAGCCAGCACAGGCATCACTATTTGGCATTTCACCTGGCTGTGCTTATGCGGGTTTGCGGAGTCCTTTAAAGCATCCTTCACCAATCCCCCCTTTGATGGATCAACTCTCTTTGGTCCATCAGTCAGAGAGACTGCTGCCAACAGGAAGGCAAGACCTTGTTGGCTGTGGGAGTCAAGTTTTCTACCCCTCAGTGGTCCTTTTCTAAGACACAATGAGAGACTAGGAAATTATGGTTCGAGAAGTCAGTCTTCCTTTCAAGATGCTCAGGACAAGCCCTCTTCTAGAGGTCGGGGAAGAGGGTTTAATGGCAGATGCCACCCTAGAGGCAGAGTGGGTCCATAAAATCAGGTCTCCAGGGAACCCTTCTCTGAGATGCCCCTCCAGCACTCCTGATCCGCTCCCTAACTGTCCTTCTGTGGAGGCAGTCTTGGGTTGTCACTGCACCCTTTGGCCTGGGTAAGCATTACAAAAGATTTCTGGGTGCTAAACATTGTTTACAGGGGCTATTTCATTCCCCTTTCCCAACTCCCCCACCACCACCAGTCAGGAGACACCTCACCGATGCACCACCCCATCAGAGGAAGTTAGCTCAGCAAGAAGTGCTCAAACTTCATGAGAAGAGAGTCATCCAAGAGGTCCCCCTAGGACATTGAGAATCCGGAACTTACTCCCGCTTCTTTTTGGTGCCAAAGAAGACAGTGAACCTACGTCTAATTCTGGACCTAAGTGAGTTAAATCTCTCCATCAAGAAGTCCAAGGTCCAGAAGGTCACTGTTCAGTCTATTGTGCCTCTTCTGCACAAGGATGACTGGAAGTGCTCTGTGGGTCTCCAGGATGCGTACTATCATTTAAATAGGTGCTCCAGGAGACGTCTTCTCTTTCGCATAGGAGCCAATCATTACCAATTCAGGACCCTGCCCTTTGGTCTCACCTCAGCCCCCTCGGTCGCTAACCAAGTGCATTGCAGTGGTGGGAGCTCACCTGAGGCTGCAGGGATTCCAGGTGTTTTCGTACCTCGACAGTTGACTCCTCACAGCTCTCACCAAGCATCGACTGGTCACAGCCACTCAGTACATTCTTTGTCTGTTCGACCAGCAAGGAATTACTAGAAAGGCTCACCCAGACTCTGCTACACTTTTCTGTGAGGGAAAGGTTAGTTTGCTTTTTATTTGTTATATTTTGTATTACTTATTGCTTTTTTCTATTTTGAATACTGTGATTTGTTTTCTTTACCTTGTGTTTTATAGGTTCATAGATTCGTAGGTAGATTCATAGGTAGGTACTAGGCCATCTGCCCGAAGGTATTTATAAGTCTAGCCCGAATGTGTTGGCTTTCGCCCCCCCCTTAGATTAGTTCCCTTTGCCTCTGTCCAGCAGAGCCATTGAAGTGATCCCCGGGGTAAACTTTCTGTTTCCCATCCACTCGTCAAGGTTTCTGTTGAAAGGGTTAGCGAGGAGCTCTGCCTAATGTAGATTGGAATCTTGTTCCAGAGCATGGGAAGTCTCCGGGACAGGAATTTATCCCTCCAGCATGTCCTACTTGTTTTTGTGGTGAGGTTTAGATCCCTAGAGCGTGTGGCTCGAGGGGATATGGTTTTCTTTCGGTGGAGCATGTCCATCAGTTCTGGGTTGGATATGGCCTTGTATGTCAGGCAGAGATCACCTTTGAGTAGGCAGTATGCAACCGAGTACAGCTGGAGTTTCTTCATTCGAGCTGCATAGGGCATCTGTTTGAGGCCAGTGATCCTCTTGGTGAGGTATTCTTTCCAGCTGTTGCAGATGTCTTGTAAGGTACATCCCAAATGGGGCTTTGTACTCTATGATGGGTCTGATGAGTGATGAGTAGAGGGGTAAAATGACCTCTTTTGATCTGGATGCAAACCCTTTTGTGATTAGGTGGGCCACATAGAAGGATTTTCTAACTACTTTGGCAATGTCATTATCAAAGGAGAGGTTACAATCTACTTGGGTCCCCAGATCCCTTATTACGTCTTCCGTATTTAGGGGGCTACCATCTGTGTGGTAGTTTGTGGGTACTTTGTTTTTTTTTCCAAAGGGGTTGACTATGCACTTTTTGGCATTTAGCTTGAGGCCATGGTTTTGACACCAGGTATCTGTTTCAATGAGACCCTTTTGGAGGTTGTCTGTGTCCGTCGGAGAGTCAATTATAGCTCCTAGTTTGAAGCCGTCTGCAAACTTGGTCAGCCATAGTCCTCCTGTGCTTACCTGTACCTTTAAGAAGTATATGCCAAACAGGAGGGGTCCTAGGACTGAGCCCTGAGAAACGTCACTTGTAACCGATTTAGAGTCAGACCTAGCTCCCACATCTCTTACCATGTGGGTTCTGTCCGTGAGCCAATTGGCAACCATCTCATGGCGTAGGGGTTTATGTTCAGGCTGGTGAGCTTGTCTGTAATACCTGAATGGGCAATGGTGTCGAAGGCCTTTGTGAGGTCTAGGTAGGCTGTGTGGACCACCTTTCTCTCATCTATAGCCTTGGTAACTGTCTCAAAGAAGTCCACCATGTTTAGGAGGCATGAACTGCGCTTAACAAAGCTGAACTGGGTAGGGTCAAGTGTTTGGAGGTTCCCATTGTCTCTGTTTATAAGATCCATGATGATGCGCTCCATAGCCTTGCAGACCAAGCTAGTCAGGATTATAGGGCGATAGTTCTCAGGGTCTGTTGTGCCTCCACCTTTGTGGAGCAGAATAATAGTTGCTGTGTGCCACTCTGTGGGCATGTAACTTATATTCTGCTTTTAATTACATATTAAAACTTGAAAAGAGATCACAGCTCTTCTTGTGAGTCAGGCAGAAAGTTTTTTAGAAATGTTTTTCCCCACTCGGTTACTGTTGTGTTCTTAAACACCGCTGTCTCTCTAGTTGCCTGCCCCTTATGTTAATTTGACCATATATCTCATTTCCTCTCTGCCTTTTCTGGCTTATTTGAGTACGCACAAAATGATCCTTTTGTGAAATCACTCCCCTTTAACTATTTAAATTTATTGGCCATCCTACTGTATACAATAGTACCAAAATACAAAAGCGACCGCCCCCTTTCAATCTATCTTGCAGTTTTAAAAATTGTGACTCTCCCATAAAACTTAACGTTTTTTAGACAGGTAAAATTTAAGTTACCTAGTTTCACATCTAACTCCTCTACTGCACACTGCAGTGTTTAGGATAAACCTTTTTTTTTTCATCTTACCTTTAAGCATCCCTGTGACTAGCACTTGCACTAAAACCTGCTGGAAAGCACTAGGAAGCTTTAAACTGATAGAAGCACTCAACTCTCCTTGTTAATAAGGATAAATTAATTGTAGGCACTAAACAGCCTATAATTGCAAAGTACCTTGCTAAGGTAAGTGATAACAGCTCTTCTACTTTACAGAAAAAGCACCAAGCCAGGCATGTCCAAGGGTCAGCTTCTGGTGATTTCTCCTATCTACCTGGTGAATCTGGGCATACTGGGGCAATGCAGCAATTGCTTCATGTACACAGACAACCCTCTCCTCCTACCACCCAACACTACAACCTGCGAGAGATGTACTTATATAGCCAAACTGGAAGCAAAGCTCTCTCACCCCAAGATTGTGCTAGACAATCAAGAGGAGAAGGTTAGCACCAGCACTACACCTCAAGCAACACACAGCCCTTCTAAACCCACACCACCAGCACCCTCACATAGCAACACTAAACCCTCATAATCAGAGGCCCTTAACAGTAAACTGCCCAAGCAACAAGGACCTCCGGAGCTGAAACGTAGACAAACACCAGTCACAGCCAAAGTGTCACATAGCTCACAACACCAGTGTGCCACCCAACAACAGCCCCAAAGGCAAGACAACATGCCCAACACTTTAGTCATAGGTGACTCTATAGTCAGGCGCACTGATGTCCCACTCACCAGGCTGAACAAGGAGAAAATTATAGTCAGCTGCCTGTCAGGTGTCAGGATCCGCCACATAACGCATGCACTCAAGTCACTCCACGACAAGTACAAATATGACTCTGTCATTGTCCATGTTGGAGTGAATGACTTGAAACATACCTCCCTGGACTACATGAAAAGAGACATGGAAGAGCTCTTGGATCATGTGGCCCAGGCAGGTACGGCCCTAGCCCTGAGTAGTATCCTGCCTTCACCCAAAATTATACCATAGTATAAGGACTAGTATCCAAAAAAGAGGTAAACGAGTGTAGAAACACCTCAAACCAGAAGATAATATCCACGTAAACGTACTTTAATGAAACTCCGTTTTCGCCTCTACAAACGTAGAAGCTTCATCAGACAAGTAAAAAAAGCGCCAAGTAAACTCAATTTAAAAACTTTTAGCCAGGTGACATGATGTCATTTCCTTGGCAACATAAACAAATAATTGATGGTTTATGAGAAAAACAATTATTTGTATATTTATACAAGTTACTTACAACCAAATTGAAATATTATCCAAAATTCTAAAACTAATTTACCAAACATATGTGTATAAAAAATATTTAAATTACAACCCTAAAGTTAGAATATTAAAGCATTTAAAATGAGATATTTGAAAACATCCTAACAGCCATACAATCCTAAAATGTGAAGAAGAATAGTATTAAAATGTTGTTCAAACATCATACCTAATTACACATACTAAAAAGGTAGGAGTTTAATATCACACAGTACTTAACACATGAAAAAACACACGTTACTACCTCAGGTAACTTTTGTATTTTAAAATAACAGAAATATTACAGGCTTCGTTCAGCCCTGGAACAGAGAAGGCATCTAATAGAAGTTGCCATTCCAGTTCTCTTATTTCGAGTAAAAGAGACTGAGGACCCCCCCTGATGCCCACTCTGACAAGATCAATGCCCATAAAATGAAAACTATGTCCGGCATGATTTAGAATATGTTTCGAAAGGGCATTGTCGCTCTTTTTGTTCTTAATAGCATAATTATGCTGGTAAATACGGTCCCGTAATCTACGGTCCGTTTTACCAACATAAAATGCTTGGCAACAGTCGGCGACGTAAATCACTGATTTAGTTGAACAACTAATTTTTTGTTTTATAATGTACTTCTTCCCTTTAATAATAAATGAACCCCCAACTTTTAAGAGGCTGCACCAATTACAAGAGCCACAAGTAAATGTCCCAGTTTGTCTTGATAAAGGCTGCAGTGGTTCCACAGTCTGTAGGAGTTCTTTTAGATTACTACCCCTCCTGAATACAAAGGAAGGATGTGAACCCAGAATGTTTGATAAAAAGGCACTATTTTGAATAAAGTGCCAGTTTTTCTTAACAATAGAACATATATCATTAACATGTTTATTATGGGTAATGATCAAACTCGTCTTATAGTCATAATTAGGAGCTTGATGCATTGACAAGGGGCCAACAGTATCATGTTGGACAGGTTCAAGTTCTATAGGAAGAGGAGAACCAAACAGAAGCCCTAAGGTGGCAGTAGTAGTCTGTTTGTTATTCTGAAGAATAGGTTGATAAAACCCATTATCTCTTTTCAGAGAGACTTCCTCAATTAAATTATCTATTAACTCTATGGGGTAACCCCTGTTCAGAAACATGTCCTTCAAGATGGAACACTCATGTTCAAAAGCCACACTCGTGCTGCACATACGTACAGCTCTAACCAATTGCCCTTTAACTATTGATTTCTTTTGTTTCCAAGGATGGTTACTGGAAAAGTGCAAAAAGCTGTTACAATAAGTTTGCTCCCTAAAAATCGTGGACAAAAATACATTATTATCCAAGTCTTTGGTCAGTTTAACATCAAGATAGTCAATTTCGTTGACCGAAAATTTATGAGTGAATTTTAGAAAAGTAGACGAGGCGTTCATGTAATCAATCAAGTCTACACAAACGTCTTCTCTTCCCAAAATTAGTAGAAATACGTCATCTAAAAAGCTTGTGTAAAACTTGATGACATTTTTAAACTTAGGGTTATTTAGGAGAAAAGTGTTCTCCCAATAGGCAACAACTAGGTTTGACATGCTACCGCCACAGGGAGAACCCATGGCGATGCCTCTTTTCTGTAAATAATAACAGTTGTTAAAGATGAAAAAGTTAGAGGACAATATAATGTCCAAGAGAAGTGTGACAACAGCGATCTCATCTTTAGGGGCCTTTAAATTCAGAAGCATTAACTCAACCCATTCGACCGCCTCTTGGTGTGGGATAGAGGTGTAAAGATCGACTACATCAATGGTTAAAAAATTAAGAGACGGATCAAATGGGATGTCGTCAATGGACTTCAAAAAAGACCAAGAGTCTTTACAGATTTGAGGTATCAATCCAAGGTATTTGGAGATGATAGAGTCCATGACTCTTGCACAAGGGTGGGTAATGGAGCATCTCCCGTCCACTAGAGCACGCATAGGTGGGTCACCCAGGTTTTTATGAATTTTAGGGATCCCAAACATAACTGGGACCCTTGGAAAAGAAATGTTAATAAAACTGAAGGTATCGATGTCAATCCTACCTTCAATAAACAAATCCCTAAAATACCCTTTGATCCTGTTGTATTCCCCTGTCATCTCATTCAGGGATGAAATCTCATAGGCGGGAGAGTTCAGGACAATTAACATCCTTTCTGTATAGTCATCCTTGTCTAAGATCACTAAACCCCCACCCTTGTCTGGTTTAATAACCCTAATAGGAAGCTTACACATATCTTTTAAGGCTAACATCTGATCGCGTGAGGTGTTGCTCTGATGGTCAAACCATTTAACATTTTCAAAAAATTGTCTTAAGTCCAATTCACAGACATTCTCAAAAATGTTCAAAATGGGGTGCAAAGGAGGGTTAAAGACACTCAACAACTTAAATAAAGGCCTTTCACCTGATGTTTCACCATTAAATAAGACTTTAAGATTTAAACTGCGGACAAAACTTTTAAAGTCAATCAATAGTTTAGGCAAGTGCAGTTTCTGGTCAGGGACAAAAAGCAACGCCAACAAGTCAATCAAGTCCTTTCGATATCAACTTGGGAGAAATTATACACTTTAAAGTCTCCCTTAGTATTAGTCAAAATAGTTGGTTTAGAAGTAACAGGACTAATACCAAAAGGACTGTTTATAGTCTCTATTTGTGGCTGTTCTTGTTGTTCTGTCGCTGATAGTTCTTGCGCCCTAAAAAAGGCTTCTGTTGGCCTCTATAGTTTGGACGATTGCCTTTGTTGTCGTAATTAGACCTAATTCTGCTACTCCTCCTTGGTTCCTGAGTGGAGGGACCTTCGTCCCCATCATCGAACTCTTCATCACCTTGTGCTGGAGCGGCCTCACATGATGTTACCCCTCGGTTGTTACCACTCTTGTTGTGAGCCTCAAGTGGTTTGTTTGCTTTATTAATGTTCCTGTAAAGATTAGGGTAAGCAGAGCAATTGGCATAAGCTTGCCTGTCTCTAGAAAGTTTTTTTATTTTGTTAGACTTAAGTTTAACTAGTAGTGCGTCAATACTTTGAAATATGCGATTGTAGTCATATTTATATCGTGTAAAGTTGATGTCAACTTTGATTTTGTCGTCTAGTTCACTAGTTTCCACCAGCAGAGCCGCAATATGATTGGAATAGTGTCTTACCATTAAGTCTAACAATTCCATGCCTTGTTTATTGAAAAGGCTAATAAGATCATCAGTGAACAAAGGATTATGAAGAAGCCCAGTAGGAACAAATGAGCTTCTTAAGCCCTTAGGCACAATGTTTTCTTTTAGGCATTGTTTAAAGTAAGAGACCTCTAATTGAAGTCTCTTTATTTTTAACATTTTGTCATCAAGAGCTTTGAGATTAATTGCAATATTATCTGCACAGTTACCTGAGACGTCTTCTCCTGTAGCCGGTGAGCCCAGTGAAGGATAAGCCCCAAAATCAAGGGCCTCAAGATTCCCAGCCCATTCAGAAAAAATAGGCACACCAATAAGCCCAGATAACTGTGCAGATAATATTGCAATTAATCTCAAAGCTCTTGATGACAAAATGTTAAAAATAAAGAGACTTCAATTAGAGGTCTCTTACTTTAAACAATGCCTAAAAGAAAACATTGTGCCTAAGGGCTTAAGAAGCTCATTTGTTCCTACTGGGCTTTTTCATAATCCTTTGTTCACTGATGATCTTGTTAGCCTTTTCAATAAACAAGGCATGGAATTGTTAGACTTAATGGTAAGACACTATTCCAATCATATTGCGGCTCTGTTGGTGGAAACTAGTGAACTAGACGACAAAATCAAAGTTGACATCAACTTTACACGATATAAATATGACTACAATCGCATATTTCAAAGTATTGACGCACTACTAGTTAAACTTAAGTCTAACAAAATAAAAAAACTTTCTAGAGACAGGCAAGCTTATGCCAATTGCTCTGCTTACCCTAATCTTTACAGGAACATTAATAAAGCAAACAAACCACTTGAGGCTCACAACAAGAGTGGTAACAACCGAGGGGTAACATCATGTGAGGCCGCTCCAGCACAAGGTGATGAAGAGTTCGATGATGGGGACGAAGGTCCCTCCACTCAGGAACCAAGGAGGAGCAGCAGAATTAGGTCTAATTACGACAACAAAGGCAATCGTCCAAACTATAGAGGCCAACAGAAGCCTTTTTTAGGGCGCAAGAACTATCAGCGACAGAACAACAAGAACAGCCACAAATAGAGACTATAAACAGTCCTTTTGGTATTAGTCCTGTTACTTTCTCTAAACCAACTATTTTGACTAATACTAAGGGAGACTTTAAAGTGTATAATTTCTCCCAAGTTGATATCGAAAGGGACTTGATTGACTTGTTGGCGTTTGGGCTTTCGTTTGTCCCTGACCAGAAACTGCACTTGCCTAAACTATTGATTGACTTTAAAAGTTTTGTCCACAGTTTAAATCTTAAAGTCTTATTTAATGGTGAAACATCAGGTGAAAGGCCTTTATTTAAGTTGTTGAGTGTCTTTAACCCTCCTTTGCACCCCATTTTGAACTTTTTTGAGAATGTCTGTGAATTGGACTTGACAATTTTTTGAAAATGTTAAATGGTTTGACCATCAGAGCAACACCTCACGCGATCAGATGTTAGCCTTAAAAGATATGTGTAAGCTTCCTATTAGGGTTATTAAACCAGACAAGGGTGGGGGTTTAGTGATCTTAGACAAGGATGACTATACAGAAAGGATGTTAATTGTCCTGAACTCTCCCGCCTATGAGATTTCATCCCTGAATGAGATGACAGGGGAATACAACAGGATCAAAGGGTATTTTAGGGATTTGTTTATTGAAGGTAGGATTGACATCGATACCTTCAATTTTATTAACATTTCTTTTCCAAGGGTCCCAGTTATGTTTGGGATCCCTAAAATTCATAAAAACCTGGGTGACCCACCTAGGCGTGCTCTAGTGGACGGGAGATGCTCCATTACCCACCCTTGTGCAAGAGTCATGGACTGTATCATCTCCAAATACCTTGGATTGATACCTCAAATCTGTAAAGACCCTTGGTCTTTTTTGAAGTCCATTGACGACATCCCATTTGATCCGTCTCTTAATTTTTTAACCATTGATGTGGTCGATCTTTACACCTCTATCCCACACCAAGAGGCGGTCGAATGGGTTGAGTTAATGCTTCTGAATTTAAAGGCCCCTAAAGATGAGATCGCTGTTGTCACACTTCTCTTGGACATTATATTGTCCTCTAACTTTTTCATCTTTAACAACTGTTATTATTTACAGAAAAGAGGCATCGCCATGGGTTCTCCCTGTGGCGGTAGCGTGTCAAACCTAGTTGTTGCCTATTGGGAGAACACTTTTCTCCTAAATAACCCTAAGTTTAAAAATGTCATCAAGTTTTACACACGCTTTTTAGATGACGTATTTCTACTAATTTTGGGAGGAGAAGACGTTTGTGTAGACTTGATTGATTACATGAACGCCTCGTCTACTTTTCTAAAATTCACTCATAAATTTTCGGTCAACGAAATTGACTATCTTGATGTTAAACTGACCAAAGACTTGGATAATAATGTATTTTTGTCCACGATTTTTAGGAAGCAAACTTATTGTAACAGCTTTTTGCACTTTTCCAGTAACCATCCTTGGAAACAAAAGAAATCAATAGTTAAAGGGCAATTGGTTAGAGCTGTACGTATGTGCAGCACGAGTGTGGCTTTTGAACATGAGTGTTCCATCTTGAAGGACATGTTTCTTAACAGGGGTTACCCCATAGAGTTAATAGATAATTTAATTGAGGAAGTCTCTCTGAAAAAGAGATAATGGGTTTTATCAACCTATTCTTCCGAATAACAAACAGACTACTACTGCCACCTTAGGGCTTCTGTTTGGTTCTCCTCTTCCTATAGAACTTGAGCCTGTCCAACATGATATTGTTGGCCCCTTGTCAATGCATCAAGCTCCTAATTGTGACTATAAGACGAGTTTGATCATTACCCATAATAAACATGTTAATGATATATGTTCTATTGTTAAGAAAAACTGGCACTTTATTCAAAATAGTGCCTTTTTATCAAACATTCTGGGTTCACATCCTTCCTTTGTATTCAGGAGGGGTAGTAATCTAAAAGAACTCCTACAGACTGTGGAACCACTGCAGCCTTTATCAAGACAAACTGGGACATTTACTTGTGGCTCTTGTAATTGGTGCAGCCTCTTAAAAGTTGGGGGTTCATTTATTATTAAAGGGAAGAAGTACATTATAAAACAAAAAATTAGTTGTTCAACTAAATCAGTGATTTACGTCGCCTTGTGCGACTGTTGCCAAGCATTTTATGTTGGTAAAACGGACCGTAGATTACGGGACCGTATTTACCAGCATAATTATGCTATTAAGAACAAAAAGAGCGACAATGCCCTTTCGAAACATATTCTAAATCATGCCGGACATAGTTTTCATTTTATGGGCATTGATCTTGTCAGAGTGGGCATCAGGGGGGGTCCTCAGTCTCTTTTACTCGAAATAAGAGAACTGGAATGGCAACTTCTATTAGATGCCTTCTCTGTTCCAGGGCTGAACGAAGCCTGTAATATTTCTGTTATTTTAAAATACAAAAGTTACCTGAGGTAGTAACGTGTGTTTTTTCATGTGTTAAGTACTGTGTGATATTAAACTCCTACCTTTTTAGTATGTGTAATTAGGTATGATGTTTGAACAACATTTTAATACTATTCTTCTTCACATTTTAGGATTGTATGGCTGTTAGGATGTTTTCAAATATCTCATTTTAAATGCTTTAATATTCTAACTTTAGGGTTGTAATTTAAATATTTTTTATACACATATGTTTGGTAAATTAGTTTTAGAATTTTGGATAATATTTCAATTTGGTTGTAAGTAACTTGTATAAATATACAAATAATTGTTTTTCTCATAAACCATCAATTATTTGTTTATGTTGCCAAGGAAATGACATCATGTCACCTGGCTAAAAGTTTTTAAATTGAGTTTACTTGGCGCTTTTTTTACTTGTCTGATGAAGCTTCTACGTTTGTAGAGGCGAAAACGGAGTTTCATTAAAGTACGTTTACGTGGATATTATCTTCTGGTTTGAGGTGTTTCTACACTCGTTTACCTCTTTTTTGGATACTAGTCTTTGTTTTTTGTTTAATTCAATAGTATAAGGACAAAATGATTGATTTCAACAATTGGCTAAGCTTTGGTGTCATTCAAAGGGGATCCAGTATCTGTCTGCCTGGGACGACATGATCGACAGTCCACGATGCTTTGCCAGAGATAGTCTGCACCTGTCGCCCCTGGGATTTAGGTTACTGGCTAAGGCTCTTGCCACCCCTATAGTGCCTTTTTTAGGCAAAGGACAAAACCACCACCATAACAGGCACAAGCATGCAAAATCTGAAGGTAATGCTACTCAATGCTAGAAGTTTAAACCTCAAAATGCACTCTCTCGAGGCACTCCTAAAAATGGATAACATCGATATCTGTGCAGTAACTGAGACCTGGTTCAAGGCTCCAGAGAGCACTCCTGCAGTACCAGGCTACCATTCTTACCTCACTTTTCGGCCACCAAACCAGGACCGAAACACGAAAGGTGGAGGAGTGTCCATATTCACCAAGGATATGCACACCACCAGGCTAGTTGCCCACCACAATGCGTCTGAAATTCTCCAGGTGCAACTAACACTAGGTAAGCTTGCAGTCCAAATTGTAGCTTCTCGCAGGTCCCCCACTATGCCCCAAGATTCTCACTACACCTTTCTAAACATACTGGAAAATATTAAGATGCAACCAAGCACCCTAATACAGGGTGATTTCAACTACCTTGCCATTAACTGGGAAAACTAACTCGTGTACTATCACCTTTGCCCAACGGTGCTTGGAATTCATATATTCCAGTGCCCTGGATCAACTAATCCATAGTCCCACCAGGGGCTCCAATATCCTAGACTTGGCCATTACCAACATGGGAAATCGATGCTCCACACCTATGGTCACTCCCTCGTTGGTCAGGTCTGACCATAAGCTAATCACCCTTGACATCCACATCCCTCATCCACTCCCCAGTAAGGAAACCTCCCTAAAAAACTTCTCCAAAGCCAACTTCATGCTACTCAAGTCAGAAGTGGCAAACGTCATGACACCCATGCAGACTTCTGAATCCTACACTAAGGCACTGTATGAGCACATCTACTCATGCATGAATTGTGCCATCCCAAATAAAACCAAGACGCTCTTCTCCAAAAAAGGAAGCCAGTCTGGTGGTCCCCTGCCATAAACAGACTTTACAACAAAAGGAAGAAACTGTTGCAGAAAAGAGGAAAATCCAGGATGCAAAAAACTCCCTTACCAGCCTCAGTAAGAAGCCGAGATCCCTCATAAAATCCTCGAAAGCTAGTTACAAAAATAAAATTGCCAAAGATTCCAATGACCACCACAAGGCATTCTATGGCTATGTCAAGAATCTAAATGACAGTGCTCAGATCTGCTCTGAGTTGCAACAGAATGGCATTAAATATAGTGATCCCAAGGATATTGCCAATATCCTGACAGATCAATTCATTGCCAACTTCACCCCACCCCCCCACCCGCGAAAGGGCCCATCTCTGTACCGAAAGATTGCCAAATTCCATTAACGGCCACGCAGGTACAAAAACGTACCAAAGCTAAGAATGCAGCATCCATGGGACCAGACAACATCGTGGGCTGTGTACTACATGAACTACAAAATTAAATGGCACCTCATCTAAGTGTCATGTTTAATCATAGCCTCACCTCAAGCTTCATGCCCACTGAGTGGCACACAGCTACAGTTATCCCACTCCACAAGGGGAGAATCCACCTTGGATCCAGGGAACTACCGCCCCATCAGTCTTACGAGCCTGATCTGCAAGGCCATGGAACATATTATCATGTAACTTATAAACAAAGACATTGGCAACCTTCAAACACTGGATCCCACCCAATCTGGGTTCGTGAAGGGCCGATCTGGTCTCCTGAACCTGATTGACTTTTTTGAATCAGTCTCCAGAGCTGTGGATGAGGGTAAGGTGGTCCACAAAGCCTATCTCGACCTCGCCAAGGCCTTCAGCACCATCCCCCACTCTGAAATCATAGATGAACTTACTAAGCTGGGCATTAATCCCTATGTCACTCGATGGGTTGCGAACTGGCTTACTGACAGAACCCGCACTGTAAAAGTAGCCGACTCCAAATCCAACTCCAGACAAGTGGAGTAGCTTAGGTTTCAGTCCTGGGACCTCTCTTGTTTGGCATCTACTTCTCTGAAGTACAGGCCAACACTAAGGGACTGTGGCTAACAAAGTTCGCAGATGACTGCAAACTGGGAGCCATTATTGAATCCCCAAGTGATGTGGATGTTCTACGAAAGGGCCATACAGAAACAGATGCTTAGTGCCAGAGCCATGGGCTCAAGCTCAATGCCAAGAAATATATAGTTATCCCCTTTGGGAAAAAAACATGTACCCATGAAATACCACATAGGTGGCAGTACACTAAATACCGAAAGTTGTGATAAGAGACTTAGGGACACAGGTGGACAGTGGCCTCACCTTTGATAACCACATCACCGCAACAGTCCGGAAATCCTTCTATGTGGCACACCTCATCACTAAGGGCTTTTCATCCAGAAAAAAGGAGGTCATTGTCCCACTGTACTCATCCCTCATTAGACCCATTATAGAATACAACACCCTGTTTGGTATGTACCTCTCAAGACATCTGCAACAACTGGAAAGGCCGCAGAAATACCTCACTAAAAGAATCACAGGCCTAAAGCAGATGCCCTATGTTGGCAGTCTAAAACAAAGCCAGTTATACTCTGTTGCATAGCGTCTACTCAGAGTCGATCTCTGCTTAACATATAAGGCCATGTCAAACCCAGAGCTGTTGGGCATGCTACACTTAAAGAAATCCCAATCCCTCAGAGCCACACACTCCAGGGATCTAAACCTTATCACAATGAACAAAACATGCTGGAGGGATAGATTCCTGACCCAGAGACTCCCCAAACTCTGGAATAGACTGCCCATACATGTCAAGCAGAGTGCCTCTTTGGCCCTCTTCAGAAGGAACCTTGACGATTGGATGAGAGAGAGGAAATTCACGCCGGGGATCATGTCAGTCGCCTTGCTAGACAGGGGTCCAGGGAAGTAAATATTGTGGGAAGAAATAGCCAGGGAATTGTTATGGCTAGGCTTGTATAGGCCCTAGGGCCGATAGCCTAGTACACCAACCTGTGAACCTATTACTGTGAATCTACCCAGGTCGAATCTGATTCCATCCCAAAACTTGCAGTTTATTGACATTAAGCTGGACACTTTGTCAGAGATTGCCTCTCAAGTTTGTACAACTAATCAGATCTCATGTTTAATGGCTCCTAGATGTGTCTCGTCCTCAGGTCTGTCGCATTCTCAGAGGCTTAGGGTCCATGGTGACGGCACTCCAGCTGTTGTCGTTAGCCAGGGTTTACATGAGGGTTCTACACTAAACTCTTGCAGTGCACTCGTCTTCTCTGTCTCATCTGATGAATCACCCCGGATCTGCAGACATCTTCTTTGGTGGATTCAGTCTTCCGATCTCCTCGCGGGCAGACCCTTTTCTCTTCCTTCCCCAAGCTCCAAAGCGACCACAGCTGCTTCCCTGCTTGGGGGGGGGGGGTGGCATTGCCAGGGAAAGACTGTCCAAGATACGTGGTCCCCTGCAGAGACCAAACTGCACATAAATGTACTGGAGATGAAAGTATCTGTTCTGTTGTGAGCTTTAGCTTTTCAGTACTGCCTCCCTCTGGGTACCATTGCAGTGCACACGGACAGCATGGCAGTTGTGTGGTACATCAACAAGCAAGGGGGCGCATGTTTTTATCCACTTTGTAGTGAGGCCATGAGAGTGTGGGAATGGGCAATGTCCTCAGTGCACTTTCTTCTTGCAACTTATATTCAAGGGGAATCCAGTGTGCTAACAAACAGGCTCAGTAGGGCTATCCTGAGTCCTCACAAGTCCCCAATCCCTCAGTGGCGAGAGAGATTTTCCTTCTCTGGGGTCATCTGAGCTGCTTCCCCCTTAAAATCACAAATGCAGCCTGTACTTCATCCTGATCCCACCAGTCGGGGGGGTACCCCAGGAATCCACTAGTTAACGATTGGCCTCCGGGTCTCCTTTATGCCTACCATCCTACCTCCTATTCTCTCATTCCCAGAGTGCTTCAGGAAGCTTGACGCCTCAAGGCTACCTTGATCCTCATTGCCCCCTTCTGGCCTCAGCAGGTGTGGTTCCCACCTCTTAAGGTGTCATCTGAAGTACCCTGCCCTTGGGTACTAGAGCTCTGACAGGATCTGATTTCTCACCTCTCATCTTCCTATCCCAAACCTTCAGACTTTTCATCTGATCACATGGTTTGTTCATGTCCCATAATTCTAAACCAGCCCAGGCTTGCCTTGCCTGTCAGATGCATTCTTCTGGCCTCTCAGAAGGCTTCCACCCGAAAGGTTTGTGGTAATAAATGGAAAAGATTCTCTATGTTGACCGAGCAGCGGAATCTGGATCCTTTTTAGGCTCCCATTCCAGACATCTGATTCTTGTCTTCTCTCTTTCAGGATGGAGCTAGTTTCTCCACTATTAAGCTGCAGTTGCCGGCCATTTCTAATTTCCATGCTTGCAAGGAACATACCTTTTTGAAAGGTGTTTTCTTACTTATGCTTCCTAGCAAAGATCCTTCACCTCCTTGAGACCTTTCCTTTGTGCTGCAGTCTCTTGCACAGAGTCTGTTCAAGCCTGCCGCAGCTTGTGATATGAAGATGTTCTTTGTGTTTCACTGTTGCAGTCATCGCACTTTATCTGCCTGCAGGTAGCCTTCAGTCGGCCCGAATACCAGAGCCTTGGGATTTCTGCGTCGGATGCTGTCGCCTCTTCCATGATGTCAGGTCGTCGGGTATAAAACATGCAGCTGACACCATTACATCAGCTTTTCATGCCACGCGGAGCCCGAAACAGTTCACAGGTGCCGGTTGGCCGCTACCTGAAATTTTCGTTTTTCGATTTTCAAACCTGAAGTCTTCTAAAGCTAAGTACCCCGTTGGGGATTCTTTTTTCTTGCTCTAACCAGTGTCAGAATAAGTTAACAATTGTTTTGCCTGTGGAAAGCAAATACCTCTCAGAGATTTTCATTCTTACTGCATCACCTGTTTAGGCCCTTACCACAACATTCCTCGCTGTCGGTTTTGTGCCTTGTTTAACGCCTAAACTGTTCGTTGTTGGGCTATCTTTGTTGCTAAATTCCTTCGCTGTCGTTCTCCATATTCCAAAATGGCTTCGGTAAGCCATCCGACTACCGATCTTCCAAAAAAAAGTAAGCATAAAGACAGAGACAGACTGCATAGGTCCAAAACTGCCGACGATGCTTTCGTTTAGCTAGTCGCCAGTCTACCGGTACTCAGTGAGGCTCCTTCGCAGTCCCTGATACCCACTTCTACAGATTCGCAGGCCTCTGCTGAGACCCATTCAGAGTCCGGTATGCCGCGAGATACTTCTTCGATTATGGAACCTGCAGATGTCTCTAACTTGGATGGGTCCAGAGCCGCTGTGCAGGCACCGGCTTGTGAGGGTGTATTCTGACCTTCTGATGTTCGTATTAAACCTACTACTTCATTTCAGACTAAAACAACCGAGTTTCTCAGGCCCAGAGTTCGCACTACGCCTAGAAAACCGACTACCAAAGCGCATGCTCAAGCTGCCATGCCACAGAAACAAATGCTTAGAATGGCTGAAGACCTTGTAACTCTAATCAGGAGAAGCCAGCCTACCCCCTCTAAAAGACAAATAATTGATTTCCCTTCTGATTCAACAGACCAGGAGTCTGATGACTGTAATCCTTCTGATTACCAGGATAAAACCTTGTCTACCTATTTGGATTCTGATGCAGAGGATTCCATTCCCTCTGCCTCCCCTCCAGAGGATTTTTCTTTTGGTGAAACCTTGCATACCTTAAGAGAGCATTTCCGCTGGGAATGCCAGGACTACCCACGGTCCAAGAAGAGACTCGGAGAATTTTTAGACTAACGTCAGCACAGACCTCTAGCTATACCCCCTGTGCTAGAAATTGTAGATGATGTTTTCATGGAATCCAGTCTTACTCCTGATACTTTACCACCAGCTCCTAGAAAGCCTGACCAGTACTACAGGGTACCTGACTCTAACAAATTTCTCTTTGAGTCCCACTGTGGATCCAGAGACCATTTCCCAGGGACCTAAAGGTGTTAAGGCTACTACAGCCAAAAATCCTACCCCTTCGACAGGGATTCGAGGGCTCTAGACAGATGGGGCAAGAAGGTATATACCTCGGCAACTCTTGCCATCAGGGCTTTAAATTGCCAGTTTCACATGTTTAAGTACCAGCAGCATATTATGGAACTAATTAAACAAATAATGTTGTTGCTTCCATATTTTGCAGAAAATAAAGATTTGCAAGAGTTACTGCATTCTGCAAACCATGTCAGTAAACATACTTTGCAGTGTGGTTTTGATGTCTTAGAAGCATCTTGCAGGGCTGCTGTCACTGGGTCTATACAGAGAAGGCATGCTTGGCTGAAGGAACAAATCTTGCCAGACCATGTCAAAGCAAAATTACTAGTTTGTTTGGCACAAAAGCAGAAGAGGTTCTTAAAAAGATGGAGGAAAAAGCTAAATATATGCAAACTGTTAATGATTTCTTACAGGTACAGCCACCTAGATTTAGTAGGTATTGGCCTTCTAAGAACTGGTCTTTTCCCGTCTCTACCAGGTCTTCTCAGCCCAAACCCAGGGGCAACAGACCACCAACGCTACAGCCTCAGGGTACACAGAGTTCTAAACAATGGAGTGCTCCCCCCTCAAAAACAGGGAGTAGTAAGCCACCCCTTATGGAAAAAATTCAAAATGACTTGTCTAGCATCCTTCCCAGCCATGCCCAAGTACTTGCACCCCTAGGAGGAAAACTCGCCCTGCATGCAAAAAACTGGATGTCCATTACCCAGGACCGATGGGTCCTAAAAATTGTATCCCTGGGATACAGATTCTACTTCACTCACTGCCAACCCCAAGCAAGTTGCCAAACCTTCCTCCAAACCAGTGAGCAGAGGCTCAAAAGCCAGTACTTTCTATTTTCAGTATCAGAGCTATTCAACCTGCTCCAGTACAGCAAAGAGGACAGGGTTTGTACTCCAGATTGTTCCTGGTGCCCAGAAAAGAGGGCTGTTGGCACTCTATCCTGGACCTGTTCATTCTCAACACCTTCCTGGTGGTCCCAAAATTCAAAATGCTCACACTACAGCAGGTGCTTCCTATGCTAGCCAAGGACTCCTGGCAAGTCACCCTAGACCTAAAAGAAGCTGATCTGCACATCCCCATAAGGGAATCTTGCTGGAAATATCTACATTTCAGGGCAGGCTCTATGCACCATCAGATGTTCGTGTTACACTGCTGCAGTCATTACACTTGGGTTATCCTGCCGTCAGGCAGTCCTGCAGTCGGCCAGAGTTCCAAAGTCTTGGTCTGGCGTTGGTTGCTGTCGCCTCTTCCCTGACGTCAGTGTGACAGGGGTATACAAGATGCAGCCGACGCCATTTTCTTCAGTCTTTCTTGCCGCGCGGTGCCCGAAGCAGAAGCAGTTCGCAAGTGCCGGTCGGCCGACTCCTGAGATTTTCATTCCGAATCCAGAACCGAAGTTTTCTAAAAAAGCTAAGTACCCCGTTGGGGAACCTTTTTCTTGCCTCAGACCGATGTCAGTAAAAGTTAATAACTGTATTTCTTGTTGGAAGCAAATACCTCATAAGGATTTCCACTCCTATTGTATTCCATGCCTAGGCCCTGACCACGACGTCACTGGTTGTCGGTTTTGTGCTAGGTTTAACCAGCGCACTATTAAACGTCGGTTTGATTTTGCCCGACATTATTTTGGTAGAAAATTCAATTACACCATGCCGTCGGAAATTCCAACGACCGCAATGCATAAAAAGCGCAAGGACAAGGACAGGCATCCAAGGCCCAAAACGGACGACCACAACGTCACTGGTTGTCGGTTTTGTGCTAGGTTTAACAAGCGCACTATTAAACGTCAGTTTGATTTTGCCCGACATTATTTTGGTAGAAAATTCAATTACACCATGCCGTCGGAAATTCCGACGACCGCAATGCATAAAAAGGACAAGGACAGGCATCCGAGGCACAAAACGGATGACGAGGCCTCTTCTAGGCCAGTCGCCGGATGTCCTTCAAGGATGCATCTGCAGTCCTTACAAATGGGGGTTGTCCTGTCATCAGGCAGCCCTTCGGTCGGCCGGATTCCAAAGTCTGGGTCTGGCCTCGGCTGGTGTCGCACTTCACCCGACGTCGTCTCTGCTGGTCTTCGGGTATAAAGGCATCAGCCGACGCCATTTTCCCCAGTCTTTCTTGCCGCGTGGCGCCCGAAGCAGAAGCTGTTCGCAAGTGCCGGTTGGTCAGATCCAGAGATTACTACTACCGAATACTACCAAGACTTCTAAAAGCTAAGTACCCCGTTGGGGACTCTTTCTTGCCTCAGCCGATGTCAGAAAAAGTGAATAACTGTTTAACTTGTGGGAAACAAATACCTCATAAAGATTTCCACTCTTACTGCTTACCTTGTTTAGGCCCAGACCACGGCGTAGCAGCCTGTTTAGCCTGTGCTTCCTTCAACCGTTAACGCTTAGGCGCCGGTCGGAGTTTGCCGAACACTTTTTCAGCTCAGATTTTGCGTACATTATGCCGCCGGATCCTCCGACTTCTCAAATTGTTAAGTAACGCAAAGAAACGGACCGACACTCGCGCTCCGCGGTTTCGCCGAAACCACGGTTAAGCAAACGCGCGTGTCTCGGTTTCGCCGAAACCGAGCAAACGGGTCAATCTTCAGCCGAATCCATGACTACTACCGAGGCCCCTGCTACCCTAGTTGAATCGGCCTCTGAAATTTTGCCTACTAATGTGGTTTCTCTAGAATTATCGGACACCATCCCTTTGGATGTCTCTACCCCAGCACGTGGTGCTGCTAGGCCTCCTGCAGCCATGTCTATAAAGGCCTTTGCCAGGGCTAAAGCAGCCAAAACTGCTAAATCTGTGCCTGTTAAGCCCCCCTCTCACAGGCCCAGTTCCAGTTCCCAAATGCTTACTCTGGCAAAGGATCTCATCTCTTTAATAAGGGGATCCCAATCTCACCCAGACAGGGCCTCTCAACCTCCAGAAAAGAGACCTAGAGCAGAGCCCCCTGAGCCAGTGTTCTCAGATGACTCTTCTGATGATTCAGACAATACAGAACATCCAGAGGCTCCTTTTTCTACTTATGAAGATTCCGATGCTGAAGAATCTATACCTTCTGCCTCTCCACCAGAGGAATTTTCATTTGGGGAAACCTTACATGCCATGAGAGAGCAATTCCAATGGCAGGGACAAGATTTCTCAGATTCAAGAAAAAGACTTAGGACCTTTCTACACTTACCGCAACATAGGCCCTTAGCTATACCTCCAGTTCTTCCTGTTGTGGATGATGCATTTAACGATGCTTGCACTGCTCCTGATACTTTACCTCCAGCCCCTGCCAAGGCCGATAGGTTTTACAGGGTACCGGACACTCATCACCACTTATTCAAGGCTCCTCTTGCAGATCCTGAGACTATCTCCCAGGGACCTAAGGCAGTAGCTTCGACCTCAGCGAAAAACCCTTTCCCTTCTGAAAGGGAATCCAGGTCCTTAGAGAGATGGGGTAAAAAAGTATACGCCTCTGCTACTCTCTCAGCTAGAGCTTTGAACTGTCAGTTTCATATGATCCAATACCAAGAGTTTATGCTTGATCAGTTAACTAAGAAACTGTCCTCTGATAATTCCTTAGATAAGAAATATGTTTTAGAAATGGTGAATAACATTCAGCAGGTTAGTAACCATTCTTTAAAATGTGGCTATGATGCACTGGAGGCTTCATTTAGATCAGCCATGACTGGCACAGTTATAAGAAGGCATGCATGGTTGAAAGAACAGGTCTTGCCGGATCATGTTAAAACAAAGCTATTAGATGCTCCTATGGATAAGGTCAGTCTATTTGGTCCTCCTGCCCAACAAGTAATGAAGGAAATGGAAGAGAAGGCAAAATCTGTACAAACAGTTAAAGAGTTCTTACAGGTTCAGCCTCCAAGGTTTAGCAGGAACTGGCCTTCCAAAAATTGGTCCTTTCCAGACTCCTCTAAATCTCAGAGAGGCAGGAATAGACGTTCCAGAGGCAGAAATCAATCCAGAGGAGGTGCCTACAGAGGACGCCAGTGGCAAGGCAATAACCAACGAGGCACAGACACAACCACTACCACTGCAACAGGACAATCACAGTGACTTGGCTCTGACACCGCCTACCAGGGAACAAATAGCAGCACCCTTAGGCGGAAAGTTAGCCTTATTTTCAAAAAATTGGTACTATATCACAAGAGACAAGTGGATTTTGCAAACTATAGACCAAGGCTACAGGTTTCATTTCCACACCTTACCAGTAAAAAGAGGAATGCCAAACCTACCACCAAATCAAAAGACAGAAGCTCTAAAACAAATAGCTCAATTAACAAACATGAGAGCTGTGGAAAGGGTACCACCTACAGAACAGGGCAAAGGATTTTACTCCAGACTCTTCCTAGTACCAAGAAAAGAGAAAAATTGGAGACCTATTCTCGACCTGTCCGCTTTAAACACATTCATCATTGTTCCAAAATTCAAAATGCTGACCCTACAGCAACTTCTTCCCATGCTGGGCAAGGAGTGTTGGCTGGTAACTCTAGATCTCAAGGAGGCATACCTGCACGTCCCCATACGACCAAATTGCAGAAGATACCTCAGATTTCTTGCAGGATCAGAGCATTATCAATTCTCAGCATTGCCCTTTGGCTTATCTACTGCACCCAGAGTGTTCACGAAATGCCTGGGATCAGTAATCGCTCATTGCAGGCTACAGGGAATCCAAATTTACCCATACCTGGACGACTGCCTGATACAAGCGGACAACAAAAGCAAGCTGACACAAGACTTACAAAGAGTCATTTGCTTACTACAAGCCCTGGGATACACAGTCAATTTAAAAAAGTCAAGACTGATACCATCCCAAACAAGAACATTCTTGGGTGCAGAATTGGACACAGTAAAACAGATGGCATTCCTAACTGCAGAAAACAAGAACAACTTCCTCTTTACTTCTTGGCATTAACAAAGCAGAACAAACTAACAGCAAGGAAAGTACTGCAGGCCTTGGGTTTCATGGCATCCTGCATAATCCTGGTCCCCCATGCCAGACTGCATATGAGAAAACTACAGTGGTACCTAAAGAATTTATGGTCTCAACACAGGCACAGCTTAGAAACCGAAATACCACTAATCCCATGCCTGAAACAAGAGTTCCTATGGTGGGCTCAAGCATGCCAGTCAAACCCAGGTTTGTACTTCCACAACATTCAAGCAAGCCAAACCATCACAACGGACGCCTCAGACCTAGGTTGGGGGGCCCACATGCTGGACAAATGCATTCAAGGCTTATGGACTCCAGATCAGCTGCACCTGCACATAAATCAAAAAGAAATGCTGGCAGTAAAACTAGCAATCCAGAATTTCAGACCATTCCTCAAAGAAGGCCAATTGATGATAAGGACAGACAACACCACAGTCATGTGGTACATCAACAAACAGGGAGGCACTCATTCATACCCCCTATGTCGAATGGCTCTGGACCTATGGAATATGGCTCTGAGCTACAACATTCAGTTACAGGCAATATTTGTACCGGGAAAAGAAAACTACCTAGCAGACATGTTAAGCAGAACTACCTCGGATGCTCACGAATGGATGCTACACCCGGACATCTTCAAGGCCATCACAAAGAAATGGGGAATGCCACAAATAGACCTATTCGCATCCCCACTCAATCACCAGCTCAAGAAATTCTGCACAAGGACATACCACCCACTTGCTTGGAAGGTGGACTCTCTATCCTTCAGTTGGAAAGGCCTGACAGCATATGCATTTCCACCTCTTCCTTTGATGCACAAGGTACTACTGAAAATCAAAGGGGAACGTCCAAGGATAATTCTGATAGCTCCAAATTGGCCAAGACAACATTGGTATCCATTGCTGAGGAGCATGTCTCGGGGGGGAACGTGGACATTACCCCTGATTCCTTTGATGTTAACTCAGAGCGACTACAACATCCTGCATCCAAACCTGAAAACTCTGCAACTGACTGCCTGGAACATTACATAAGAGCAACTAACCCAGGTTTATCCCAAAGGGTTAAAGACATTATCCTTGAGGCCCGCAGACCTTCAACAAGAAGGAACTATGCAGGAAAATGGAAAAGGTTTGTCATTTGGAGTACTGAAAGAGGGAAAGATGTGTCAAAGATAGATATTGCCAACATCCTGGAGTATTTGGCAGAGCTTCTCCATACAGGCCTGTCCTATTCCCCCATCAAGATACATGCATCAGCTATTTCTGCAGAATACAGCTTCGATCCCCCTGTCTTCTCACATCCTCTACTCAGGCAGTTCCTCAGAGGAATCAAGAATGTAAAACCTCCTAGGAAACCACCATTACCAGCATGGGACTTGAACTTTGTGCTAGAAAAATTGACACTCCCTCCATTCGAACCAGCAGCAACAGCAGATCTTCAACACCTATCCTGGAAAACTGCTTTCCTACTGGCAATTACTTCAGCAAGAAGGGTTTCGGAACTAAAGGCCTTAATGGCAGTACAACCCTTCCTAATCTTCCATCAAGATAGAGTGTCCATGAGAACTAATCCTACATTTATGCCTAAGGTGGTATCCAGAGTGTCTCTAAACCAGGCAATCCACCTACCTACCTTCTTCTCCAATCCACAGAACAGGGGGGAAAGACTGCTGCATACCTTGGATGTACATAGACAGTTGCGCTACTACCTGGACAGAACCAAGGGCAATAGAAAAACTGACCAGCTTCTAGTAGCTTATGCAACAGGAAGGGAAGGAAAAGCAATTTCCAAACAGACAATCTCCAAGTGGATAGGAAATTGCATAAGATTCTGTTACTCCTACCATGGAAAGCAAATTCCACAGAACATAAGGCCTCATTCTACAAGGGCTACAGCCACTACCACAGCTTTCTTACGAGGAGTGGCTACCAAGGACATTATTGAGGCTGCTACTTGGACCTCCGTGCATACATTTGCCAAGCATTATAACTTACCTCTATACTCTAGATCCTGAGCAGGGTTTGCCACTGCTGATGTTCTTCATCTCACATTGCTGCAGTCCTTACACTTGGGTAGTCCGCTGTCCTCGGTCGGCCCGAATATCGAAGTATAAGGCTGACGTCGGTCAAGTCGCATTTGACTGACATCAGGACGTCAGGGTACAAATGCGCATGACCGACGTCATATCCTCAGTCTTTTTTGCCGCATGGTCCGATGCAGAAGCAGCGTTGCAAGTGCCGGTTGGCGTTCTGAAATTTTTCGATTTCGGAGTTTCAGACCGAGTCAAAGTTGGCTAAGTACCCCGTTGGGGAATATTTTAGTTTTTTCTTGCCTCAGTGGTTTACCGGATGTCAGAAAAAGTGAATAACTGTATTTCTTGTGGGAAACAGATACCGCATAGAGATTATCATACTTTGTGTATTCCTTGTTTAGGGCCTGAGCGCGACGTTGTTGGGTGTCGCTCTTGTGCTAGATTCAATAAGCGCACTATAAAGAGAAGGTTAGATTGTGCCAGGTTAGTCTTCGGGAAGCGGTGTAATTATAAAATGCCGTTGGATGCTCCGACGCCCGCTTCTTCGAAGAAGCGCAAGGACAAAGCTACTAAGCCTAGGCTAGAAGAACCGTCCGTTCCGGACGCCGGTTCTTTAGAGGTGTCGGTGGAGCCGGTGGTTCTGCCGGAGGTTTCTTTGGAGTCCCAGGGAGAGACTTTGTTATTGCAGGATGTGGCCTCTCAGGAGGCAGGTCAGGCCGAAGGGGCTTCTCAGGTTACTGTGCTCCCCTCCCTTCCTAGGGTGGTTAGGCCCTCTCCTTCTGTTTCCAAGGCTTCTCCCAGAGGCAGGCCAGGTTTAGCTTCAGTTGGTGTCACCCCTAGTTCTTCAGGAACTGTGCCCAAGAAGCATATGCTTAAAATGGCAGAAGATTTGATTACTTTGATTAGAGGTTCTTTGCCCCCTCCTGATAAGAGACCAAGGGTGGAACCTGAGCTAGGAGTTTTGAGCAGGCTTGGATGTTTCAGAGTCTTCGCTGAAGACTTGCAGGAGTATTCTCCTTATTCTGATTCTGATGTGGATGATTCTACTCCTTCTGCTTCTCCTCCTGAGGATTTTTCTTTTCAGAGACTCTTCATTCCATGAGGGAGCATTTTAAGTGGGAAGGTCAGGACTTCTCTGATTCCAGGAAAAGGCTTAGGGAATTTTTGTTTTTACCCCAGCATAGGCCTTTGGCTATACCTCCTGTTCTGGATGTGGTGGAAGATGTTTTTGCAGAGGCTTCTCTTAATCCTGATTCTTTGCCTCCTGCTCCTGTTAAGCCGGATAGGTATTACAGGGTGCCTGAAGCTCATAAGTATCTTTTTAAGAGTCCTAGGGCAGACCCAGAAACTGTTAGTCAGGGGCCTAAAGGTGTTAAGGCTTCTGTTGTCAAAAATCCGGTTCCTCCAGATAAAGAGGCCAGGGCTTTGGAGAGATGGGGAAAGAAAGTTTATACTTCTTCCACCCTAGCTATGAGGGCTTTGAATTGCCAGTTTCACATGTTGAAATACCAAAACTCTCTCCTTTCACAATTGAAGTCTAAGGTAGATGCTCTGGCGGAAGGTATTGAGTGTAAAGAGTTACAAGATTTAGTACATGTTTCTGAACAGGTGGGTAAGCATTCTTTGCAATGTGGTTTTGATGCTGTACAGGCCTCGTCCAGGGTGGCTGCCACTGGGCCAGTTCTTCGCAGGCACGCCTGGCTGAGGGATCAGAATTTATCTGACCATGTTAAGACAAGGATTTTAGATGCTCCTTTACAATCTGATGTGTTGTTTGGTTCTCCTGTTGAGGCAGTCTTAAAGAAAATGGAAGACAAGGCTAAGTCTATGCAGACTGTTAAAGATTTTTTGCAGGTTCAGCCTCCGAAGTTTAGTAGAAATTGGCCTACCAGGGGGTGGACGTATCCTTCTTATGATTCCCAGTCTAGGGGTAGGTCTAGACGTGGTAGGGGCAGAGCTCAGGGCTCTTTCAGGCCTAGAACAGGGAGTTCACCTGCACAGTCTTCGGGTGAGGGCAGGGGTCAATCCTTTCGTAAACAGACCCAATGACCTACCTTTTCACCTGCCAGAGCCTTCTCGTCTGGCAGCACCTTTGAGAGGAAGGTTGGCACTTTTCAAGGAAAATTGGAGTTTGATTACCCAAGACAGATGGGTATTGGATATCATACACCACGGTTACAGGTTTTATTTCCATACCTTGCCTCCTTTCAAAGGCATGCCAGACGTTCCTCCTCAACAAAGAATAGAGGCTCACAAACAAATTTCTCTGTTACTTCAAATAGGGGCCATACAGCCGGTACCTATGCCAGAAGTGGGCCTAGGATTTTATTCTCGCCTGTTCCTAGTACCAAAGAAAGGGAACACGTGGAGACCAATTTTGGATTTATCTACCCTCAACACTTATCTGGACATTCCCAAGTTCAAAATGTTGACGTTACAACAGCTTTTACCTCTGCTGGGCAAAGATCATTGGATGGTAACTTTGGATCTCAAGGAGGCTTACCTTCATGTTCCTATCAGACTGAGTTGCAGGAAGTATCTGCTTCGAGCTGGGACTTCTCATTATCAGTTCTCTGCATTGCCCTTTGGCTTATCTACTGCCCAGAGTGTTCACGAAAGTTCTGGCTCCAGTGATAGCTTTCCTCAGGCTAAAAGGAATACAGATCTATCCTTATTTGGACGATTGCCTGATTCTGGCTCAAGGAAGGGACGAGCTTCTTCATCATTTGGAATATGTGATAGCAGTGCTAAGATGCCTGGGGTATTCTGTGAACGAAATAAAGTCCAGTCTAGTACCCTCTCAGGACATGTGCTTTCTGGGTGTAAGACTGAATACAGCATCCCAGATGGCCTTTTGACCCCGGACAAACAAAAGAATCTTTCCCTTTACTTTCATCAATTGTCTCATCAGTCCAGGCTGACTGCAAGGACAGTCCTTCAAGCCTTGGGGTTCATGGCATCTTGTATTCTGGTGCTTCCCAATGCCAAACTGCATATGAGGAAGTTACAATGGTATCTCAAACATGTATGGACACAGCACTGCCAGGATCTGGACACTGTCATTCAAATAATACCTTGCATTCAAAAGGAATTGTTGTGGTGGGCTCAGGAATGTCACCTAAACAAGGGACTCTCTGTGACCCGCCAGAGGCGAGTCAGATTCTAATGACAGATGCCTCAGACAAAGCTTGGGGAGCTCATCTGAATGGAAAGTGGATACAAGACAAGTGGCCTGCCAGACTACAACATCTACATATCAACTTGAAGGAGATGTTAGCAGTCCAGTTTGCATTAATAGCTTTCAAGGATTTACTTCTTCCAGGGCAGGTGTTGATTCTAACAGACAACACAACTGTCATGTGGTACATCAACAAGCAGGGGGGAACACATTCTTATCCTCTATGCAGGCAAGCAATGATTTTGTGGGAGACTGCTCTCAGTTTACAGCTAAATCTTCAGGCAAGGTTTCTGCCGGGAGCACAGAACTCCTTAGCAGATGTGTTGAGCAGACAAATTATGGATCCCCACGGGTGGAAATTGGATCCTCATGTATTTCAGAAATTGACATTGTCATGGGGAACTCCAGACATAGATCTGTTTGCTTCTCCACTAAACCACCAGCTGCCAAAGTTTTGCACGAAAAGGTTTCATCCCACAGCTTGGAAAGTGGATGTTCTTTCTTTCAATTGGAGCAATCTTCATGTGTACGCCTTTCCACCTCTGCCTCTCCTCCCAAAGGTACTACTAAAGGCCAGACAGGACAAGCCAAGGATGATTTTGATAGCTCCAGATTGGCCTCGACAGCATTGGTACCCATTACTGAGAAGCCTGGTACGGGAGCCTCCATGGCCTTTGCCTTCGATTCCACACCTGTTGTCTCAGGAGGACAGTCATTTGCTCAATGTCAAGCTTCACTCTCTTCACCTAACAGCCTGGCATATTCTGTTTTGAACCATAGTGGGTCTCAACTTCCACAGCAAGTTTTGAATGTTATTTTGGAAGCTAGAAGGCCTAGTACAAGGAAAGTGTACGCAGATAAATGGAAGAGATTTTTATTTTGGAGTGCAGCAAAGGATTTTGATGTTTCTGAGCCTAATTTAAGTGTGGCTCTTCAATATCTCACTGAGTTACTGGACAAAGGTTTGTCCTTCTCTTCTATTAAAGTTCATGCTGCAGCAATTTCGGCTCACTATGATTGTGACCCACCATTGTTTTCTCATCCTTTGTTCAAGCAATTTCTCAGAGGGGCAAAGAATATAAGACCCCCACGTAGAGCTCCTACTCCTGCTTGGGATCTCAATTTTGTGTTGGAGAAACTCACTCTACAACCTTTTGAGCCTGCAGCTACTGCCGAGTTGAAATATTTATCATGGAAGACTGCTTTTTTGTTGGCCATTACCTCTGCAAGAAGGGTTTCTGAGTTGCAGGCCCTTATGGCGGTTGAGCCTTTCTTAATTTTCCATAAGGATAGGGTATCTTTACGTACTAATCCTTCCTTTATGCCTAAAGTGGTTTCTAGTGTGGCTTTAAACCAAACTATTCATTTGCCTACTTTTTATGCAAATCCCCAAAATAAAGGGGAAAAGATTTTGCACACTTTAGATGCACACAGGCAGTTGCGATATTATTTGGACAGAACTAAAGGGTTCAGGCAGTCTCAGCAGTTATTTGTTTCTTTTGCTTTGAGTTCTCAGGGCAAGCCTGTGTCAAAACAAACTATTTCTAAGTGGATTGGGTTTTGCATTGCTTTCTGTTATTCCCATCATGGCAAGGAGATTCCAGCTGGGATTAGGCCTCATTCCACTAGGGCTACTGCCACTTTGACAGCTTTTTTGAGGGGGGTGGCAACTAAAGATATTTTGGAGGCAGCTACTTGGAGTTCAGTGCATACTTTCTCTAGGCATTATCACCTTCCACTTTATTCTAAATCTAGGGCTGGTTTTGCCACTGCTATTTTGCAGGGCATTTTGGCAGCTCCTGCTTCCTTATAGTTTGTCCATCCTCCCTTACCTCTGCTTTGGGATTCTACCCAAGTGTAAGGACTGCAGCAATGTGAGATGAAGAACATAGTACAGTTTTGTACCTACCATAAATGTAGATGTTCGAAGTTCCACATTGCTGCAGTCCAATTTACCCTCCCTCCTTCCCCTCTGTAGTTAGAGGTGGTTGTGTGGGTTGGGTTGTCAATATGGTGTATATTGTATATATTGTACATATTTTTAGTGCTAGAGTGGTTGGTTGGTTGTTTGCTGTCTTTTGGTTTTGACCTTTCTTTTTAGGGTCTTCTGACATCTGGGGCAAGAAAAGACTGAGGATATGACGTCGGTCATGCGCATTTGTACCCTGACGTTCTGATGTCAGTCAAATGCGCCTTGACCGACGTCAGCCTTATACTTTGATATTCGGGCCGACCGAGGACAGCGGACTACCCAAGTGTAAGGACTGCAGCAATGTGGATCTTCGAACATCTACATTTATGGTAGGTACAAAACTGTACTTTTTGTACCTACCATAAATGTAGATGTTCGAGTGTTCACCCTGCTGCAGTCTAGGTTACCCTCCCTCCATCCCCTCTGAACTAGCTGGACTTATCTACATCTTCTATCCTATACAACCTCTGTGGTGTATTTGCTTGTGCCTGAAGGTATTGTTTTATTTTTATATGTACATTTTTTATAGAAATATATATATTTTGCCTACCTGTTGGGGGCACCTGACATCTGGGGCAAGAAAAACTGAAGAAAATGGCATTGGATGCCTCTTTATATACCCCTGGCGCACTGACCTCAGGAAGAAACGACAGCAGCCGACGCCGGACCAAGACTTTGGAACTCAGGCCGACTGCGGGACTGCCTGACGGCAGGATAACCCCAAGTGTAATGACTGCAGCAGTGTTTACACTCGAATATGTACATTTATGGTAGGTACAATTTGGCTTATCTACTGCATCCAGGGTATTCACAATGTGCCTGGCTCTAGCCATTGCATACTGCAAGCAGAGAAATATTCAAATGTATCCATACTTGGACGATTGCCTGATGCAGGCGGACAGTCAGGAATTGTGACTTCAGCACCAGGCATTTGTATAGAGACTTATAACTTCTCTTGAGTACACCATCAATGAAAAGAATTCACATCTGGTGCCCAACCAAAAGATTGTATTCCTGGGAGCAAGCTTGAACACAACTTCCCAGATGGCATTCCTTACTCCAGAGAAGCAGGTTTATTTGACAAACTACTTCAAACTAATGGCCACCAGAACCCAGCTGTCTGCAAGAAAAATACTGCAAGCCGTAGGGTTCATGGCCTCATGCATTCTACTAATTTCATATGCAAGACTGCATATGAGGAAACTTCAGTGGTACTTAAAAAGTCTCTGGTGCCAACATTCTCTGGACCTGGAAAGAATTATTCCTATCATTCCTTGTCTAATGGCAGAGGCTTGCAACCACAACAAGGGACTCCCTTTCACTCAACTGCTCACTGCCAAAACCCTGACAACAGACGCATCAGACTATGCATGGAGTGCTCACATGGCTGGCAAATGCATTCACGGCAAATGTAGCCCAGGACAAATTCACCTACATATCAGTCAAAAAGAAATGTTAGCTGTACAGAATGCTCTGACAGCCTTCACAAACCTTATCCATCCAGGATGACTCTTGATAAAGACAGACAACACCACAGTTATATGGTACATAAACAAGCAGGGGGGAACTCATTCCTACCCACTCTGCAAGTTAGCCATGGCCCTGTGGAACACAGTTTTGAGCAACCAAGTGCACCTGCAAGCTCATTTCCTGCCAGGCAAACAAAATTCACTGGCAGCCGACTTAAGCAGAAATCTACTAGACCCACACAAGTGGAAACTGGAAACCAACTCATTCAAACTTGGTGGGGGACACCAGATGTGGACCTCTTTGCCTCCCCCCAAAACAATCAATTGAGCATAATTTGCACCAGAAATCCCCACAGCCAAGCATGGAAAGTGGAGGCCCAATCCTTTACATGGGAAAACCTTTCAATTTATGCCTTTCTCCCTCTGTCCCTCCTCTCAAAAGTGCTACTCATGATCAAAAGGACAAACTAATTGTAATCCTTATTGCTCCGGACTGGCCCCACCAGCACTGGTACCCACTCCTACGCAGTCTGGCAGCAGTGCCACCCTGGCACCTCCATCAGACCCCCTCCCTGCTGTCCCAGCAGGAGGACAGATTTTGCATCCACAGCTGCAAACCCTGAACCTTGCAGCCTGGCTTATTCCCCAAATACTCCATCAGCAACCCTCAGCAAACAGATGCTGGACGTCATCCTTGAGGCCAGATGGCCTAGTACTAGGAAATCCTATTCAGAAAAATGGAAGTTACTGTTCTTGGAGCCAGTCTCAAGGAAAGGACACAGCCATGCCCACCTTACCTCAAATCCTAGATTACCCAGCAGAGCTGCTCCACAAAGGCCTATCCTTTTCTTCTATTAAGATTCATGCCTCGGCCATCTCAACTCATTATAATACTGAGCCCACCTCTCTTTTCTCACCCTCTGGTCAAAAAGTTCGTGAGAGGAGCTAGCAATTTAAGACCCCCCGAGGAGAACGTCCACTCCTGCCTGGGACCTTAATTTTGTACTAGAGAAGCTCACGCTTCCCCCTTTTTAGCCTGCTGCTACAGCACAGTTAAAATTCCTCTCTTGAAATGTCTGAGTTACAGGCACTAATGGCTGTGGAACCCTTCACTACTTTCCATGCTGACAGGGTTTCCCTCCGGACTTAACCCATCTTTTATGCCCAAGGTGGTATCCAGTATGGCTCTAAACCAATCCATCAATTTACCAACCTTTTTCCCTAATCTTCAGAATAAAGGGGAAAGGATCCTGCACTCCTTGGACATTCACAGACAACTCGGGTTCTGCCTTGACTGGACTAAGCCTTTCAGAAAATCTGATCAGCTGCTAGTCAGCTTTGCTACAGGGGCAGAGGGCAAGGCCATTTCAGAGCAAACCTTTTCCAAATGGATAGCACATTGCATCCATTTCTGCTACAAGCACCATGGAAAACCTCAGTCCGCCTGATTATCAAAGTCTTGGGTCCTGCGTCGGTTGCTGTCTCATCTTCCGTGATGTCAGGTAGTCAGGGGTATAAAACATGCAGCCAATGCCATTACATCCGTCTTTCTTGCTGTGCGGTGCCCGAAGCAGAAGCAGTTCGCAAGTGCCGGTCGGCCGACTCCTGAAATTTTCGTTTTCGAGTTTCATAACCGAAGTCTTCAACTAAAGCTAAGTACCCCATTGGGGAAACTTTTTCTTTCTCTAAACCGATGTCAATAAAAGTCAATAATTGTATTTCTTGTGAAAAGCAAAGACCTCATAAAGATTTTCATTTGTACTGTATTCCTTGCCTAGGCCCTGACCACAACGTACCTCACTGTCGGTTTTGTGCCTTATTTAAACCACGAACTATTCGTCAGTATATTTCACTTCTAAATATTTTGGTGCTCGGTTCAATTATCCAGATATGTCTTCGGTAAGCCACCCGACTACCGACATTCTGAAAAAACGCAGAGATAAAGACAGAGACAGGTCGCCTAGGTCCAAAGCTGCCGACAGCGCTTCTCCTAAGATAGTCACTAGTTCGCAGGTACTCGGAGAGATGCTTTTGCAGCCCCTGATACCCGCTACTTCAGATTTGCAGGCCTCTACTGAGACCCATTTGGAGTCCGGTATGCCGCGAGATGCTTCAACTGTGGAACCTGCGGATGTCTCTACCTTGGATGGGTCCGGAGCCGCTGTGCAGGCTTCTGCGGGTGTATTCAGGCCTACTGACTTGCATATTAAACCGACGCCATCTTCTTCTTCAAGGCCTAAAACTTGAACCATGCCTAGAAAACAAATGTCCAGACTGCATGGTCAGGCCTCTATGCTTAAAAAACAAATGATAAGAATGGCTGACGACCTTATTACTTTAATCAGAGGAAGCCAGCCTTCCCCCTGTAAGAGACCTAGGACTGAATTTGCTTATGATGCTTCTGACCGGGATTCTGAAATTTCTGTCTCCTCTGATGACCAGGATTTACCCTTATTCTACCTATGAGGATTCTGATGCAGAGGACTCTATTCCCTCTGCTTCTCCCCCAGAGGATTTTTCTTTTGGTGAAACCTTGCAACTCTTAGGGAGCATTTTCACTGGGAAAGCCAGGATTACTCTGATTCTAAAAAGAGGCTTGGAGATTTCCTACTCCTGCCTCAACACAGGCCTTTAGCTATCCCTCCTGTACTGGACATTGTTGACTATGCCTTTTTGGAATCTAGCTTGGCCCCTGACCCTTTACCTCCTGCTCCCAGAAAACCTGATAGATATTACAGGGTTCCTGATTCTCACAAGTTCCTTTTTAAAAATCCTACTGCGGATCCTGAGACTATTTCACAGGGACCCAAGGGCATTAAGGCTACTACTGCCAAAAATCCTACCCCCTCTGATAGAGATTCCAGGGCCCTGGATAGATGGGGTAAGAAGGTATACACTTCTGCAACCTTGGCCATCAGAGCCTTAAATTGCCAGTTTCATATGTTAAAGTATTAGCCGCATATTATTGGATTGAATCCAAAAAGATGGCTCGCACCAGTTGCAGGCAAACATTTTATTCATAACAGTAGTGAAAGCTTGGAAGCGCATTCATCCCAAGTTTAAAACAATACAGGAACTTCATCAGACAAGCTAAAAAGAGCTAAAGCTGCATTTAAATAAAGCAAGGTACATTACATCATTTCCTCTTTGCAAACTTATAGGGAAATAATGCATTTAACCAAAGGCTATGGTCCTGGATATCAAATGTAAAAATGTTACATGTTGTTACAAAGTCTAAACTTAAATTACTAGTGTAGTGTTTGAAAACATATAATAAAGGCATATTGGAACATATTAAACATTTCATAAATATATGCATATGGTTATACTGGTGCTTCAGAGGGCATGAAGTTAAGCACTCACAACATACAAGTTCCTATGTAAAAAATAATTCAAATTAATAAATGTGTCAGCATTTATCATACCCATTCGATTCTAACTAATATACTTTTACATGTCTAAAGTATGTCATCATACTGAAATGGGCAAGACTGAAAATAAAAAAATAAAATAAAACTGTGCTAAATGCACTGTGTTCAGGTCAGTGGGTCAAGATGTAAACTTGTGTGTGCATGTATTCTAAGTTAATTCTAGGTTCATAGTCACATGAATTGTTATAAAGCAATGAACATCCACATTTGAGAACAAAGGGATGTCTTATTTATTTAAAGCCTTAAGCTTTAAATGGCTAGATATAGATAAGTGATCATTTAAGCCCGGCCTGTGTGTGGAATCTAGCCTGTACTGCCAAAATAATTCGGCTTTTTCTAATAGTTAAGGCCAGGCTTCTCCCCTTAATGAAGGAGATATGGTGTCCAACACAACAAACTTGAATTTGTGGTCAGTGTATTGATGTGTTTTGCCAGAGCATTGACTACACAATGGTCTCTAATGTTTCAAAGGTGTTCCCCTACTCTACTTTTTAGTTTCCGCTCCGTTTTGCCAATGTAAAAACATGGGCAAAACTCACAGAGGGCACAGTAAACTACCTTCTCGGAATTACAGTTGAATTTGTCCTTAATCCTTAATTTCATGCCGTTTATAGTGGTTTTGTTTCCCTCTAATATGTAGGGGCAAACCTTACATGAACCACACTTGTGCATATAGCCTGCCTTATGTGGTTTGTCTTGGTGTTCTAGTAGGGATTTCATGTTCTGCCCTTTACAGAAAACACAAGTGGATTTGTTCTCCAAAATAGTTCTCAAATCTGTTTCATTTGTTAACAGTTTCCAGTTCTTTTCTAGGATGCTCTTAATAGAGTAGGCGTCAACTGAAAAGGTAGTAAGAAAACAAGATTTAAACAAGCTAGTATCATTTGTCTCTGTCAGAGACAACTACATTTGAGGTAGATTCAGTCATTAACACTCATGGTGGAATAAGGGGTGGAATGGTCACTGCGGGGCACTTCTGTGTCCAGGAGGGGAGTAAAGTAGCAACTCTCTCGTTTAACCAGGAATTCTTTATTATGTTATTGGATTGCTTAAACATAAAAGGATGTTGATTCCTGATTGTGCTGAAAATAAGGATTTACAGGATTTAATGCATTCTGCTGAACAGGTTGGAAAACATACTTTGCAATGTGGTTTTGATTCACTAGAGGCATCTTGCAGGGCTGCTGTCACCGGGTCTGTACTTAGAAGGCATGCTTGGTTTTAGGAACAATCTTTGCCAGATCATATTAAAACTAAATTGCTGGCTGCTCCCTTAAATCAGGATCGCCTGTTTGGCAACAAAGCAGAAGTTGTTCTTAAGAAGATGGTGGAAAAAGCTAAATCTATGCAAACTGTTAAAGATTTCTTACAAGTGCAACCTCCAAGATTTAGTAGGCATTGGCCCTCAAAAAGTTGGTCCTTTCCTGCCTCTTCCAGGCCTTCTCAATTCAAACCCAGAACCAGCAGAACACCCAGGCTACAGTCCCAGGGTATGCACAGGACTAAGCAGTGGAGGGCTCACACTTCCAAATCAGGGAGTAGTAAGACTTTCCCCCCTATGGTAAGCTGTCTCAATGACTTAACTTTAAAACTTCCAAGCACTTATCAACTGACTGCTCCTTTAAGGGGAAAGATTGCTGTACAAGCAAAAAACTCGGAACTCATTACCCAGGACAAATGGGTTTTAAACATAGTTTCCCAAGGATACAGATTTCACTTCCACGTATTACCAACCCCAAACTGTTGGCCAGATCTACCCCTAAATCAGTGGGCAGAGACTCAAAAGCAAGTACTCTCTCTCTCTCTTAAGATTAAAGGCTATACAGACTGTACCAGAAGAGGAAAAGGGACAAGGTTTCTACTCAAGACTTTTCCTGGTACCCAGAAAAGACAACTCATGGCGTCCTATCCTGGACCTTTCTATCCTAAACACCTTTTTGGTGATTGCAAAATTCAAGATGCTAACTCTTCACCAGTTGCTTCTCATGATAGGCAAAGATGCCTGGTTGGCAACACCTGGATATAAAGGAAGCCTACCTGCACATCTCAATCAGGGAATCTTGCAGAAGATACCTACGCTTCAAAGCAGGTTGCATGCACTATCAGTTCTCTGCACTGCCCTTTGGCTTATCTACTGCGCCCAGGGTATTCACAAAGTGCCTAGCTCCAGTCATTGCATTTTGCAGATGAAGAAATATTCAGATGTACCCATACCTGGACGATTGTCTAATTCAGGCAGAAAGCCAGGACATACTTTTGAGCCATCTGTCTTTTGTACAAAAGGTGCTAAGTTGTCTGGGGTACACCATAAATTAAAGGAAATCACATCTGGTACCCTGTCAGCAAATTATATTCCTGGGAACAAACTTGAGCACAACTTCCCAGATGGCTTTCCTCACGCCAGAGAAACAAATTCATTTGACAACTTACTTCAAACTAATGGCCCCAAAAACCCTGCTATCTGCAAGGCAAATACTGCAAGCCTTGAGGTTCATGGCCTCTTGCATTCTACTAGTTCCATATGCAAAACTGCATATGAGGAAACTGCAACGGTATCTAAAAAGCCTATGGTGTCAACATTCTCAGGATCTAGAAGCAATGATTCCTATCATTCCTTGCCTACAGTTAGAGTTCCTTTGGTGGGCAGAGGGCTGCCACCAAAACAAAGGTCTACCATTCACTCTACCCCCTGCCGCCCAAACCTTTAACAGACGCATCCGACTATGCATGGGGAGCTCACCTGGCAGGGAATTGCATTCAGGGCAAATGAAACCCAAGTCAAATGCACCTGCATATCAATCAAAAAGAAATGCTAGCTGTACAGAATGCTCTGACAGTCTTCAAGGACCACATTCTTCCAGGACAATTAATGGAAAAGATGGACAACACCACTGTTGTGTGGTACATAAACAAGCAGGGCTTACCCATTCATATACCCCCTGTGCAGACTAGCCATGTCTGTGGAACACAGCCTTGAGCTACCAAGTGCATCTACAGTCTCAATTCCTGCCAGGAAAACTAAATACATTGGCAGACGAACTAAGCAGAAATTTAATGGACCCACACGAGTGGAAACTGAAACCAAAGACTTTCAACATGTTGATAAACAAATGGGGGAGCCCAGATATAGACCTGTTTGCCTCCCCCCAGAACTATCCATACTAAAGAAGAACCAAACCAGAAACAAAGTTGACCAGCAAATCGACTCCAGGAAGCAAAAACCAGAACAAACACCAAAGACCACACAAATTTACCTAGGTTTCGTCTTTAATCAGACTTCTTCAGAATACAAATGATAAAAAACACTCCCTTTTTATATATGTGACACATAGAAATGACATCACCAAATTAATGGTGCAATTAAAAATTCCTTTCAAAATAAAAGGAACACTAACCACAAGGTTAGTAACTAGTAACAACTATTAAGATGATACACTAAAAACATGTTGTCATAAAACCAGTAGGATATAAACAATATGTAAATATTGTATATGTAAATGTTGTAAATGTGTGTGCATGCACTAATAACTTTATCCCAAAATATTCTTAAATTTCAAAATAGGCATAATACTAATGCAGTCATTAATGCCTGGAAACACTAGAGCATTCAATTTCAGTTGCCATTTCATTTCACAAATGTCTAAGTGTACTTCAAGCACTCTACCCTGTGAATCAACCAATATCTGCTGTAAAACACTGAATTTAAAAGAATGACCCGTGTTCAACTCAATATGCCTATATAAAGCGTTAGTCTTCTTCCTTAATCTAATGTCTGATTGATGCTCGATTATACGATCCCTAAATGCCCTGCTTGTTTTCCCAATATAAAAGGCCGGACATTGTCCGCACAAGGCCACATAAACTAAGTTCCTACTAAAACAATCAAAGTGGCCATCAAGCCTGATGGAAACACCAGCTACTTTATAAACTGAATTAGAACTAACAATTGGACAAATTCTACACAAGGACTCCCCACAAACAAGCTTGGAAAGTGGATGCTCTGTCCTTCAGCTGGAAAAAAAATCTATCAGTTTATGCCTTTCCTCCTCTGTCTCTCCTCTCCAAAGTACTACTAAAGATCAAACAGGACAAACCAAGGACGATACTGATTGCACCAGATTGGCCACACCAACACTGGCACCCCCTCCTGTGCAGCGTGTCACTGCTGGCTCCATGGCACCTGCCTCAGACCCCTACCCTGCTGTCACAGCAGGAGAGCCAGATTCTACGCCCTCAGCTTCAAACCCTGAACCTGGCAGTCTGGTTAATTACCTAATCTCTCCGTTTCCATCCCTCAGTAAGCAAGTGTTGGATGTCATTTTAGAGGCAAGAAGGCCTAGTACTGGAAAATCTTATGCTGAGAAATGGAAAATATTCTGTGCCTGGAACCAAACTCAAGGGACGGACACAGCTGCACCCAATTTACCTCAGATTCTTCAATATTTAACTGAGATGCTTCACAAGGGCCTTTCTTTTTCCTCCTCCAAAATTCATGCCTCAGCCATTTCAGCTCATTACAACACAGAACCCACCCCTCTTCTCTCATCCACTGCTCAAGCAGTTCCTCAGGGTCCAAAAACTTGACCACCCAGGAGAGCCCCAACTCCAGCCTGGGACCTTAACTTTGTATTGGAAAAACTCACTCTTCCCTTTTTGAGCCTGCTGCAAATACAGAGTTAAAATTCCTTTCTTGGAAAACAGCCTTCCTTTTAGCAATCACTTCTGCAAGAAGGGTATCTGAATTACAGGCCCTTATGGCAGTGGAGCCTTTCATCATCTTTCGTGCGGACAGGGTGTCCCTCAGGACCAACCCCTCCTTCATTCCCAAGGTAGTATCCAGTTTAGCTCTTAATCAGTCCATTCATTTGCCAACCTTCTTTTCTAATCCACAGAACAAAGAGGAATGGATACTGCACTCCTTAAATGTGCACAGCCAACTTAGATTTTACTTGTACAGGACTAAACCTCAAAGGAAATCTGAACAACTGCTGGTGGCATTTGCTGCAGGGGCAGAGGGGGGAAGGCTATTTCAAAGCAAACCATTTCTAAATGGATAGGCCATTGCATTCATTTCTGCTATAAGCACCATGGAAAACCTATCCCACAGGGGATTAGACCACATTCAACCAAGGCTTGCATCTACCTCTACAGCCTTCCTCAGAGGTGTCCCTACCAGGGACATCCTAGAAGCTGCTACCTGGAGTTTTGTGCATACTTTAACCAAGCATTACCATTTGCCAGTTTTCTCTAAATTCAGAGCTGGCTGTGCCACTGCAGTCTTGCAGGGCCTTATAGCTGGTCCTAATGCTATCTAAAGTCCTCCCCCCATCCTTAGCTTTGGGAATCTACCCAAATGTGATGACTGCAACAGTGAAACACAAAGAAAATAGTACAGTTGTGTACACTTACCATAAATGTATATGTTCTAGTGTATTCACTGTTGCAGTCCTAGTTACCCTCCCTCCAGCCCCCTGACTTCTTTTGACTATACCTCTTTTCTCATTTACCATGCTTAAAAGCTTTTTGGTGTATTTGCTTTTTTGTTGGAGGTATAACCATGTGTATATATATATATATATATATATGTATATATATATATATATATATATATATATATATATATATATATTTAATTGCTTCCCATTAGGGGGGCACCTGACAGCTGGGGCAAGAAAAACTGATGTAATGATGTAGGCTGCATGTTTTATACCCCTGACTACCCGACGTCACGGAAGATGAGACAGCAACCAACGCAGGACTCAAGACTTTGATAATCAGGCCGACTGAGGGCTACTGCAAGCAGATAACCCAAATCGGATGACTGCAAAAGTGAATACACTTGAACATCTACATTTATGGTAAGTGTACACAACTGTATTTTCTTATGGGAGCCCCTACCAGGGACATCCTGGAAGCTGCAACCTGGAGTTCTGTACACAACTTCACCAAGCATTACCACTTACCTGTCTTTTCTAAATCCAGAGCTGGATTTGCCACAGCAGTCTTACAAGGGCTGCTAGCCAGCCTTACTGTTTCTTGACTGGCTCCACCCTTCCTCAGCTATGGGAATCAACCCAAGTGTGATGACTGCAACAGTGAAACACAAAGAACATAATACAGTTGTGTACACTTACCATAGATGTAGATGTTCAAGTGTATTCACTGTTGCAGTCCTGGTTACCCTCCCTCCAGCCCCCTGACTTTTCTGTGCTTTCTACCTGTCCTCCTTTTGGCCATTTCTTATGGCTATGGTATTTACTTTTTACTGGAGGTGTTCCACACCATGTAAATGCTTCCCATTTTGGGGGCTTCTGACATTTGGGGCAAGAAAAACTGAAGTAATGGCGTTGGCTGCATGTTTAATACCCCTGACGACCAGACGTCATGGAAAAGGAGACAGCATCAGACGCAGAAATCCCAAGACTCTGGTATACCTGCAGGCAGATAACCCAAGTGTGATGACTGCAACAGTGAATAACACACTAACTTCTACATTTATGGGAAGTGTACACATCTGTACTTTCCAGTCATGGAAGACTGCCTTTCTTGTGGCTATACCATCAGCAAGATGCGTTTCTGAGTTGCAGGCTTATTAAGCCTCCATGAGATAGAGTGGCTGACCAGACTAACCCCACTTTCATGACCAAGGTGGCCTCTGAGGCAAATTTGAATCAATCCATTCATTTGCCAATTTTGTTCTCCAACTTCTCCAGTACTGGGGAGTATTTGCTGGATACATTTGATGTATATAGATAGCTGCAATTCTGCTTGGACAGGACAAAGAGCTTTTGCAAATCTGACCAGCTGTTTGTGGCCTTTTCTGTTAACAGACAGGGTTGGGTGTTATCAAAGATTACTATGCCTCGTTGAATTTCCAAATGTATTTCTACAGTTTATTCTTCTAAAGGTTTGTCCTTGCCGGAACCAGTCAGAGCTCGTTCCACTAGATCTGTGGCTACGTCAGCTGCCTATTTGGCCCAACATTCTTTAGATGAGATTTGTGTGGGGGACACCTTGTCTTCTGCTCACACTTTTGTTGCTCATTATAAGCTCGACATAGTTTCCAGGAACAGGGTTTCCTTTGGCTCCACAGTTCTTTGGCATGTCCTTCCATGAGGCCACCTAGGATTTTATGGTAGTTGGGGAGTCTGACCCAAGATTGAGGAATAGTGACATGGATAACATCAGATAGAGTTATGTACCTACCATAACTTAGAATCTGTGTTATCCTGTGTCACAATTCATCAGTCTTCCTCCCTCCTTTTCCCACTCTGTGGGACCTAGAGGAAGTGGAGATGTCCTGTCTGGTGGTTAAGGTCTACCATGGCTGTTTTCTAGCCCTAGGGCAAACTCGATCTGAGGGGGTTAGAGAACAACACAGGCTGTTGGGAGTGGGCAGGGCTTGAGAAGAGGATCTGTGTGATAAGTTGTTAGCTCAGATCCAGTGTCTGATCCTACAACCCAGGAGTGATGCAAGATAACACAGATACTAAGTTATGGTAAGTATATAGCGCTTTATATTGTATGTATGTGTATATATGTGTGTATATATTTGTGTGTGTGTGTATATATATATATATATATATATATATATATATATACACACACACACACACACATATATGTGTGTATATATATATATATATATATATGTGTGTGTGTGTATATGTATATATATATATATATATATATATATATATATATATATATATACACACACATGCATATATGTGTGTGTATGTATATATATATATATATATATATGTATAATAAATATGAAAAAAAAAAACACATGACAACTGTTAAAACTATGTTTTTGCAGATGGGCAAACCTCCCTGCACCCATCACCACCCCCCTGCAACCTAAATATGCTAACTCTGAGATTGCTGTACAGTGAAGAGAATGGTAATGAATATTGCAGTACAGTGCAGAACGGGAACATTATCATTCTCTTCACTGTAGCTTGCTCCCCCCACAAAAGCATGGCTTTAGCAGTTGTGGGGGGGGGGGGGTTCGAGATTTCACAACCTCGAGATTCTGGGTTCGATAGTCTGAATCTCGTGATTATGATCTCTCGAAATTAAGAAGTGGACCCATATATATATGTTTGTATGTATGTAGAAAGACTTAAGTTTGTACTGTATTGCAGCCTAGGATGCATTTCTATGTAATCTTAGTGTTTTCCTTTCTTACAAGCTGTCTCTTTCCACAGAATAGTAATGCTACTGCTTAGCTATGTTATGCTGAACAATCCTTCACCTTTTGTTGGATGCTGTGTTTGCAGCATGTTGTCTGCCATTATACCGCCAAAGCTTCCTCTAGGTATGCAACTGTGTATGTCCCTGCATACTATGTATTGACGTCTGGGAGCCATTTGTAATTTACATAGTGCTTGTTTACCAGTCCTACATAGTTGCATACAATGTTTGAGCTGCACCTATAGTCAGGTTGGAGAGTGCTATCCGTCAATGTCCTTTTAAGTTGAAGTTAAATTTTCTTATAAGACAAAAACTGTTTTCCATGCAAAGTAAAATTAACTTAGTAGTAAAATGGGTAAAAGGAGGTATCTCCAGGATGTGACTGCTTAGGCTACACAACACGGTAATGATCAATGTACTTGTAAAGACTGCTGACATCTGTACAAAGCCAGTGCGTGCTGATTAGCCAGGATGTAAGAGATTTTCTGCAAAAATAGGTCAATATCAGGAATGTAACAATCTAATTTAAGAACTGAGTTGACTTGGTAAGCATTGATAAGCCTATCAGCATTGCCAAATAAAGTACTCTTGGACACAGTGGGCCTCCTGGGAGGACAGTTAAGTTATTGATGCCATTTGCAGAGATGATAGAAGATCATTTTTATGTGTGTGTGTGTGTATGGGGGGGGGGGGGGTGCATGCCAGACAGATGGAATTTCTTACTGACATTCCTCTGTTAGTAACCCATTCTGATGCCTTTAATTAGCAGGTTGTCTCACGTGATTGATCATAAATCATCTGAAGTTGTTTTCATTTGGTCTTCAACCTGAGGGACTCAGATATGGCACAGATCCAACTCGGCCGTGCACTCCAGTATTGGATCCAAAGTCCAAGCTCCTCCCCACCCGCAATGCCCCGCTCTCCCTCCTCTCCTCAGATCTCATTTGTTGCTCGTTTTGAACAGCACATGTTTCCTCTGCTGCAAGCTCCATAGTCCATAAGTGTTTTTTTTGGGCCTTTATTCTACTATTTTCTCTCTTCCTGCTAGTTATCTATCCGTCTAACCCTTACAAATCCCCTGTTTTCCTATTCTAGTGTGTGTGTATGTGTAAGTGCCTTGGGCCTTCCTTTGCCATGGCTGACACCCCTAAGCAAGGCTTTAGGAAGTGTGCAGAGTGTGTTCATAAGTTACCACCCTCCGATGCCCACACTGTGTGCATTTGTTTGGGAGTTCCCCATTTAGATTTCTCCTGTTCGATCTACATAGGCTTCAACCCCCATGCTTTGATTGACAGGAGGAATAAGCTTATTTTAAAGGGCCTTCTCCCACATCCTGTAGAGGCCTATTCTTCCTCCACCATGGCTTCTGGGACTCAACCTCCTGCTAAGAAGTACGGTGACAGGGAGAAGGCCCATACTAAAGAGCGGGATCGGCCTAGGAAGTGATGGTCTGAGCACTCTTCCTCGGCTGAGCCTCCATCCAAGTCTCACACGGATCACAGCTGGAATTCTCCTCGGCTGAGCCTCCATCTGAGTCTCACACGGATCACAGCTGGAATTCTCCTCGGCTCTGGTCTCCATGCTTCTCCCTGGAGCCGGGGACGTCTCTGGCTCGGTCCCCAACCTCCACCTGTCCTCAATGCCATCCTAGGGGGGTTGGTGGCCTCTTCAATCCAATCTACTCTTGAGTATGTCTGAAGTCGAGGTGGACTGGATGATGATGATGAAATTCCTTCAGGCCCAGATTCAGCTGGGAGTCTTGCCTGCTCCATCCCCGCCAGTGCCTGAAGTACACAGTCCGCCTTCCTCCCTATTTTTCCTTCTCTGATCCGACCTTCGGTTTCGGAGTCCTTGGGTCCAGGATTAGTGGTGAGGGGTCGGCACCCATGGTCCCTGGTACATCGACCCTGACCATTTCTTTGAGTGGTTCGGCTCTGACGTTTTCGGAGCAGACCGACTCTTGGAGCCATAGCCTCATTGTCTGATCCAAGGGGATGGCATCATCTTCAGGTTTTCGGGCTCGTCCCTTCCCCTCAAGGCCTCGAAGCTGGGAGGCTTGGCTCCACCCTCGTCACCAAAGGCTGGGAAATCTGGCCTCAGCCCTTGGTGTTCTGCCTTCGGTGGTCCGCTCGCCTTAGGCATTCAAGGTGGGGTAGATGGAAGTGCCTTGACACACTCTCATGCTCATATTCTGCCCTGGCTCCCTCTTTCTGGGCCAGAGTCTTCCATCCTGCCCCCTCAGGGATAGCCTGCTGCCAGTTCACCCCAGGAGGTACCAATCCAGGAGCTCCTCAAAGCTTTGGAGTCTTTCCCGGACCCACCTAGGAAGCTTAAGAGGAGGCACTTAGACTTCCCCAGTGGAGTCGTTCACTGATGATACCAACTTGGAGGAACGGGAGAGCTCCCCTCCATCACCCTTAGAAGATGTCGTCTTTGAGGACATTATGGAGATCCTTCACCAAAGCGGTGGGTGGTCTACCCTCAAGCCCAATCCTGACGAGTTGGTATTTCTGGAAGTGTTTGGTACAGGACCTTCTACCTCCTGGGTGTCCCCCTTTGCAATCCTTTAGTGGATGTTATCTCCACTAGGATGTTGAAGGAACCAGACACGGTTGAGCCCATCCCCAGGCATCTAGACAATTCATAGTGCCCCATCTGACAAGCCCCATTGGTCCAAGGGGTCCCCAGTCGATGCCATGGTGGTTGCGGCAGCCACTAAGGAGGAGCTGTCCCAGCAGAGCTCCTAGTTCCACCTTCCAGGCAGGGAGTCTTGAGCAGTGGATCATTTTGGGAAGTGGACCTATGCTTCAACTGTCTTTGCCTTACGTGCACTGAATTACTTGGCACATGTAATCAGACTGCAGTGGGACTTGGTCAAGGAGGTTGCGGAGTCTGTCCCAGGGTCCTTATCGGCAGAGGAGAAAGTCTTCTCCTCCTGTATGGCCACCCTCACTTATATTTCGAATACGTCCATGAGGCTTCTCTCACATGCTACCAAGGGTGACTCGAAGGCTGCGGGGACTAGCGTGGCCATCAGGCAACATGCCTGTCTCCAGTTTTGTGCTTTTTCGGGGCCCTTCAAGGCATCTTTCATGAATGATCCCTACGAAGGTTCCACCATGTTTGGAAAAATGGTTTGACAAGTTAACCCAGAGCAAGGTGGATGGGAAGACCTTGTCTGCCATTGGGATCCACTTCTCCCTTCTGCAAAGATCCTTTTCAAGGAATCAGTATAGGAAAAGAAACTGTGGTTTTGGAAGTCTCGGGGTTTTCCCCATGATAAAAGCACAACCACAGAGTAACAAGGAAAAAAGAAGCAACAAATGTATCCACTACACGATTTATTGTATCTCTGACGTCTCGGCCACAGCCTTCAAGGAGTACTCCTTGAAGGCTGTGGCCGAGACGTCAGAGATACAATAAATCGTGTGGTGGATACATTTGTTGCTTCTTTTTTCCCCATGATAATCAGGATATGTCTTCCCCCAGGGACAGAGGGGGATGCGACAGGTGCCGCCTTCGTGGCAGAGGGGTTCAGAGGAACCATGGGTCTCACTATTCTTTCCAGGACACAGACCCTTTCAGCAATCTCGAGAGATTGACCGACTGCTCATCTCTGAAGGCAGTCATGGGGCACCTGTCTCTGCAGCCAACAGCCAGAGAGTCCATTACAAACATGTGTTGGGTTCTGCAGATCATATCCAGAGGTTACTCTATCCCCATTCCTCACCCCCCTTTCCACCCAGACACCTTTCAGACATTCCACGCAGTCAATGCAGGAGGCAGCCGTAGAAATTGCCAGGTTGCTCGCAAAACGAGTCATCCACCTCGTCCCTCCCCCAGACCATTCTGGATAAGGCATTTATTCCAGGTTATTTTTGGTGCTAAAGAAAATGGGGGACTTAAGACCCATTCTGGATCTTTCGACTCTGAACCTGTCCATTGCCAAGACAAAGTTTAGGATGGTCACCCTTCAGTCCATTTTGCCCTTCCTGCAGATGATGACTGGATGTGCTTGGTTGACCTCCAGAGCACGTACTGCCATATCAATATGGACGGGCTTTCCTTGTCCCTTTCCAGCTGGGAGCCAATCATTTTCAGTTCAGAGTGCTCCCCTTTGGACTCACCACTGACCTCTGGACGTTTACCAAAGTAATGGCGGTAGTGACAGCTCACATACGTCTGCAGGGATTTCGGGTCTTTCCCTACCTGGACGATTGTCTCCTCTCCGCTCCCTTTAGGCATCGGCTAATTTAGAACATCTAATAAATAAGGCCAGCACTAGTAGGATAGGAAAAATTGATTTTATTAAAGTCGTACCACAGTCAACAGACCGGTTTTGGCATAAAGCCTTTTTCAATGCATCATGCAGACCGCAGTATCAAGACTCCCATACATAGTCATTTAAGAACCACAATTATCACTCAGCCAATTAATAATTAAATAATTTATAAACGTTCATTTAAATCAGATGGAAATAGCCCACCCAGTCTAACAATCCAGGCTGCTTCTTTTCTATTCAAAAAATGATGCCACCTCGCCTTACAGTTCCTATTGCCACATACCTTATCAATGACTGTAAATTGAAATTTGCCAGTTGGATGTTTAATGGTATGTTTATAAAGTGCATTTGTAGACATGTGCATGTTGCTAAGTACACTACCTAGTCCATGCTGCAATTGGTAAATATTTTAATATTAAACATACAAGATGTATTTTTACTGGTAAACTCTTTTATGTGATGTATATATCTGCAAAATGAACAGTGACTACAAGGAAAACATCCTGTTAGATGTCCTTCAAGAATGCAACTGCAGTCATAACATATGGGTTGTCCTGCCTCAGGCAGCCCTCGGTCGGCCGGATTCCAAAGTCTGGGTCCGACGTCGGCTGATGTCGCATTTCTCTCCGATGTCAGTGCGGCTGGAGTATATAAGCATCAGCCGACGCCATCTTCTTCAGTCTTTCTTGCCGCGTGGTGCCCGAAGCAGAAGCAGTTCACAAGTGCCGGTCGGTCAGCTCCTGTATTCTTTGAAACCGAAGACATCAAAAAAGCTAAGTACCCCGTTGGGGACCTTTTCTTGCCTCAGCCGATGTCAGAATTAACTGAAAAAGTAAATAATTGTTTGTCTTGTGGTAAACAAATACCTCATAAGGATTTCCATTCTTACTGCCTCCCTTGCCTTGGCCCAGACCACGACGTCTCGGCCTGTGCCACCTGTACTCGCTTCAATAAGCGCACTCTCAGGCACCGTGCGGAGTTCGCTGAAGACTTTTTTGGCGAAAAGTTTGCTTACATTATGCCGTCGGAACAACCGACTACACATACTTCTAAAAAACAGAAAGACCGGGACCAACCTCCTCGGCCCGCGACTTCCTCCGACTCCACGCCAAAGCTTACCGCGAGTGCCCCGGTTCCCTCTGAAGCTGTTATTCCACCGCTTGGAACCGAAGACACTGCACTACCGATACCTCCGACACCGGAGGCCACACCGACGCCAATTATTGATTTTCCTCCGGATACTGCAACCGAGGAAATGCCCGAGACCATTGCTGTGGATAAGGTTACCCCTGCACGTGGGGCTGCTAGGCCTCCCATGTCTATGTCTATCAAGGCCTACACACGTGCTAAGGCAGCAAGCCAGGCCAAGCCTGCAAGCCAGGCCAAGCATCACTCAGCTAGAACCTTGCCTCAGCCTAACCCTGAAGCTCAAATTATGTCCTTGGCCGCAGATCTAATTTCTATGATCAGAGGCTCCCAGGCCCATCCTGAGAGAGGATCCCAGCCTCCTCCTGATAAGAGGCCCAGGGTTGAACCACCTGACCCCCTTTCTTCAGATGAAGATTCTGGGGGCTCTGTGCTTTCCGAATCCCAGGAACCCCCTTTTCAGACTTTCGAGGATTCGGATGCAGAGGACTCCATTCCTTCGGCCTCTCCTCCTGAGGATATTTCTTTTGGGGAAGTTCTGCATTCCATGTGGGAGCATTTCCAGTGGCAAGGTCAGGAATTTTCTGATTCCAGGAAGCGCCTTCGGACTTTCCTTAAAAAGCCACAACACAGACCCTTAGCTATTCCTCCTGTGCTTGATGTGTTGGATGACCTTTACTCTGACTCCAGTGCTACCCCTGATTCTCTGCCCCCGGCTCCTGTCAAGCCTGACAGATATTATAGGGTCCCTGAAACCCATTCTCATTTCTTTAGGGCCCATGCTGTAGACTTAGAAACTATTTCCCAGGGGCCTAAGGGGATTTCTGCTACCACTTCCAAAAATCCTTTGCCTTCCGACAGAGAGGCAAGGTCCTTAGAGAGATGGGGGAAGAAGGTTTACACTTCTACTACCTTAACTATGAGAGCTCTCAATTGTCTGTTTCATATGTTTCAATACCAGGATTCCCTGTTGGATGATTTACAAAAAAAATTGGCCTCTCCTGACCCTTTAGATAGGAAGTCTTTGCAGGAGGCTGTCCATAACTCTCAGCAGGTTAGTAATCATTTTCTGCAGTGTGGATATGATGCATTGGAAGCTTCATGTAGGGCAGCTAGGACAGGAGCGGTCATTCGTGGACATGCATGGTTAAAAGAGCAACCCTTACCGGATCATGTTAAGGCAAAACTACTGGATGCTCCCTTGGAAAAGAACAAACTTTTTGGTGATAATGCTAAAGATGTGTTAAAGACCATTGAAGAAAAAGCCAAGTCAGTTCAGACAGTCAAAGATTTTCTCCAGGTTCAGCCCCCCAGGTTCAGCAGGAACTGGCCTTCTAAAAAATGGTCATTCCCAAATCAAGAAAAATTTCAGAGGGGCAAGAACAGGCGTGCCCGTGGCAGAGGGCAATATAGAGGATCCTACAGGGGACGCCAATGGCAACCAACAAACCAAAGAGGTGACTCAGGGGTTTCCCCTGTCACTCAGGGACAATCTCAATGACTTGACTCTAACTTCTCTGACCTAGGAGCAAGAACAAGCCCCTTTGGGAGGAAAGTTATCTCTGTTCTCAGAAAATTGGCACAAACTGATAAAAGACAAATGGATATTGGACATTATAGATCATGGTTACAGGTTTTATTTTCATACCTTACCAAGAAAGCAAGGCATGCCAAACCTTCCACAAAATCAAAAGGCAGAGGCTATCAAGCAAATTTCTCTGCTGGCTCAGATCAAAGCAATAGAAAAAGTGCCTCAACAAGAACAAGGTCAGGGGTTTTACTCAAGACTGTTCCTTGTTTCAAGAAAACAAAATCAATGGAGACCGATACTGGAATTGTCCTCTTTAAACACTTTTCTCATAGTACCAAAGTTCAAAATGCTGACCTTACAGCAGCTCCTTCCCATGCTGGGCAAGGGGTCTTGGCTGATTACTCTGGACCTCAAGGAGGCATACCTGCATGTCCCTGTCAGACACAGCTGCAGAAGATACCTCAGATTTCTTGCAGGGCCAGAGCATTATCAATTCTCAGCATTGCCTTTTGGCTTATCTACTGCGCCCAGAGTATTCACGAAATGCCTGGCATCAGTAATTGCTCATTGCAGACTCCAGGGGATTCAAATCTACCCCTACCTGGACAATTGCCTCATACAAGCGGACAACGAACTAACCTTGACAAAAAACTTGAATTATGTCATACACTTGCTACAGGCTTTGGGATACACAGTCAACTTTCAAAAGTCAAGACTTCTACCATCCCAGCAAATAACTTTCTTAGGAGCCAAACTAGACACAGCCTCTCAAATGGCCTACTTGACAGAAGACAAGCAAGAGCAGTTAACTCATTACTTCAAAAGTTTAGCAAAACTCTCCCAGATGACTGCAGGGAGTTTCCTACAGGCCCTGGGGTTCATGGCATCTTGCATTCTCCTGGTCCCACTAGCAAGACTACACATGAGAAAACTTCAATGGTATCTAAAGAGCTTATGGTCTCAGCACAACAACAACCTAGAAGCAATTATCCCACTCATTCCATGTCTTCAAAAGGAATTTCTATGGTGGGCCTCAGCAAGTCAGTCAAATACAGGCATGCCGTTCAAAAAACCTCAGACAACACAGACCATTACCACAGACGCCTCAGGCCATGGATGGGGGGCGCACATGGAAGGCAGATGTATTCAAGGACAATGGAATCCAAAGGAAGAACATCTGCATATCAACCAAAAAGAGATGCTGGCAGTAATGCATGCCGTTGAGGCCTTTGGACATCAACTTCATCAAGGCCACCTTCTAATAAAGACAGACAACACCACTGTGATGTGGTACATAAACAAGCAGGGAGGTACTCACTCTTACCCCCTTTGCAGGCTAACAATGAATCTTTGGGAAAAATCACTGAGTCTGAACATACAGCTACAGTCCCAATTTGTTCCAGGCAGAGACAGTGTTCTGGCGGACAGTCTAAGCAGGAATTTCCTAGACCCACACGAATGGAGGTTACATCCAGACATCTTTGCACAACTAACCTCGGCATGGGGCAGGCCAGACGTACACCTATTTGCCTCCCAGCTCAATCATCAACTACAAAAGTTCTGTTCAAGGACAAATCATCCACAAGCATGGAAGATAGATGCTCTCTCATTCAACTGGAGCTCCCTAGTCATGTATGCATTTCCACCTCTGCCACTGATGACCACACTGTTACTAAAAATCAAAGCAGAGCAGCCAAAGGGAATCCTAATAGCTCCGAACTGGCCGAGACAACACTGGTACCCACTACTACGGAGCATATGTCACAACAAACCGTGGGCCCTTCCCAAATGGCCTCAACTGTTGTCTCAACACAACTTCAGGACAACTCATCCCAACCTCCAGACTCTACAGCTAACAGCTTGGAAGATCACATAAATAACCTCAATTTATCTCTCTCCAAGGAAGTTCAGCGGATACTAACAGAAGCCCGCAGACCATCCACCAGAAGGGCTTACTCAGCCAAATGGAAGCGTTTCAGCATTTGGAATACCAACAAGGGTCAAGATGCATCAGTACTGAGCATCCCACTCATTCTGGAGTGCTTGGCAGAATTGCTAAATAAGGGACTTTCATACTCTTCCATAAAAATACATGCTTCAGCTATCTCAGCTAGATACAACACTGACCCACCTGTGTTCTCACATTCTTTGCTAAGGCAATTTCTTAGAGGGATCAAGAATATAAAACCTCCAAGAAAGGCACCAGTACCAGCTTGGGATCTCAATTTTGTGTTAGAAAAATTGACTCTACCTCCCTTCGTGCCAGCAGCTTCAGTGGATTTACAATTTCTGTCCTGGAAGACAGCTTTCCTGCTGGCCATTACCTCAGCTAGAAGGGTTTCAGAATTACAGGCACTAATGGCAATACCACCCTTCATAATCTTCCACCGAGACAGGGTCTCCTTACGAACCAATCCTTCCTTTCTGCCAAAAGTGGTATCTAGGGTCTCTCTAAATCAGGCAATTCACCTGCCTACTTTCTTCCCCAATCCTGAAAACAAAGGGGAAAGACTGTTGCATACCTTGGACGTACATAGACAACTTCGCTACTATCTAGACAGAACCAAGATCAGTAGGAAGACCGATCAGCTATTTGTAGCTTACGCTCCTGGAGTACAGGGAAAAGCAATTTCCAAACAGACAATTTCAAAATGGATTGGACATTGCATCAGATATTGTTATTCCTTCCATGGAAAGTGTGTGCCAGCCAATATCAGACCACACTCTACCAGAGCTACAGCCACCTCCACAGCCTTCTTAAGAGGGGTGCCTACAAAGGATATTCTAGAAGCTGCTACATGGAGCTCCGTGCATACATTTTCCAAACACTACAACCTCCCTTTATTTTCCAGATCCAGAGCAGGCTTTGCTTGGCAGTCCTGCAGGGATTGCTAGCTACACCATCCTTTTCCTAGAGCATACCACCTCCCCAGCTAAGCTATGGTATTCAACCCATATGTTATGACTGCAGTTGCATTCTTGAAGGACATAGTACAGTTTTGTACCTACCATAAATGTAGATGTCCGATAGATATGCAACTGCAGTCGGGTTTTCCCTCCCTCCTTCCCCTCTATGCCTTGGGTCCACTCCTCTCCCTGTTATTCTTAGCTGGGGATATCTGTTATGGTGTATCTGTTTATTGCTTACTTATTTGTCTGGAAACCTATTTTTGTTTCACAAATTTGATTTTAGCCTTCCTTGGAGGGCACCTGGCATCTGGGGCAAGAAACACTGAAGAAGATGGCGTCGGCTGATGCTTATATACTCCAGCCGCACTGACGTCGGAGAGAAATGCGACATCAGCCGACATCGGACCCAGACTTTGGAATCCGGCCGACCGAGGGCTGCCTGAGGCAGGACAACCCATATGTTATGACTGCAGTTGCATATCTATCGGACATCTACATTTATGGTAGGTACAAAACTGTACTTTTTACACCTTCCAGTCTACCTTGAGTAGTGTTTACAGATGGCATTCTATGTTTCTAGTGGTTAAAATAGCCACCCAAATTTTACCTCTCCTAAAGGAGAAACGACATCTGGCACTCAAAAGGTCATTTAGCCATTCGTCTGCTAATAAAATATCCCAATGTTGCACCAAATTCTTAAAATGATAGGTGTTTTATCCATAACTAGTTATAAACGTAATGGTATTGTCAAAGGTCCCTTTTTTGCTATGATATTTTAGGAATTCACTTCTTTGCAATTTCCTAACCTTGCTACTTGTTTGGAGAAGGTGTGGCTGAGTGAGAGTTTCACAAAATCTAGTAGTTAACTCGTTATCTTGAATATGGAAGTTCTCATTTCAGAACAAATTCTACGAATTTTCATATATTGGGATTTAGGAATATTCCTAATGGTATGCTTTGGATGACAGTTTGAGGCATGCAATGAAGTGTTGGGGAGAAAAGGTTTACGATATACAGAAGTGACTAAAGTGCCATCCTGTTGTCTTCTCAAAGAAACATCAAGAAGTGAAATATACTCCATATCATAATTAACAGTAAACTGAATACCCCATTTATTCTCATTGAGGTAATGAACAAATTCCTGTATGTATATGACATCAGATTTCCCCGACCATCCACCAGTCATCCAAAAATCTCCTCCAGAAATTGATTGATTCACATAATAATCATTTGTTCCAAATATCCCATGAAAAGGTCGGCATAAATTGGACCGAAGGAAGCACCCATAGCCGTACATTTGAGTTGTAAATAGCAACTTACATTGAAGTGGAAAACATTCTTCGTTAGAACTTGTTCAGCCAAACAGTGAGGAAAGGTGTTAAAGCCCAGACTATATAATGGAATTTCCCTTAACCAGTATTCTTGTGCAGTAAGACCAGCCCATTAGGGGATACTAGTGTACAATGATATAACATCAAGGGTGCACATAATCCACCCTGAGTCCAGTTGTGTATCATACAATGTTAAGAAACTCTGTAGTATCTTGTATACTAGCCCTAACACCTTTTAACAAAGGCTTCTAATATGTTGTCATAAAAGCTGATAATGCTTCTGTAAGAGAACCCATACCAGAAAAAATCTATGTTAAGTTGTCCATCTCGCCTTCGTTCTTGCTGTTTGGGTTCGGAGCTGATCCTCTGCTCCGACTCAGCCATCTTCTGTAGCTCGAGAGCTGTTTACTGGCTTGAGGCTACCCGTTATCCCAGAATTCCCAGCATCAGCTACCCAGATCTCATTTGCTGCTTCAGCTGCGAGGTTGGTTCGTTACTGGCTCAGGCTTAGTATAGTTTTTTCTATTATTACAATTGTTTTTTTCTTAAAAATGTATCAACTTTGTGTCTAGATATAGTACTTTATCCCTTATCGCTTTCTTGTGTGTTGTAGCTTTGTTGGCCGTTGCTCCATAACTCCGCAGGCTTCCGTTTCCCCTGAACTCGTTTAAATTAGAGAGTCGTCCCCCCCCCCCCCCTTAGGACAGCCGTTTAAATTAGAGGCTCTCCTTTCTGTTCCTTAACTGTAAAAAAAAAAAAAAAAAAAAAAAAAAAAGACTGTTTCTTAGTTTAGTAGTATAACTTTTTCTTATTGTTAATGTGGTTGTTGTTAGGGAAATGTCTAAAGATACCAAGGTATCTAGCTTCAAAAAGTGTGACTCATGCTGTCAGAAAATGTCTCTGACAGATGGGCACACTAGTTGTGTGTATTGTTTGGGCGCTGTTCACCTGCAGGATTCCTGTTCTATATGTCACGCTTTTAGTCCAAGGGTCCTGCAGGAGCGCTAAAAGTACTCAGCCAGCGAAATCCCCTAAGTCTGTAAAGCCATCGGCTCCACCTTCAGAGCCGACTCTTTTACTTGACCAACCAAGTATGTCGGTGCCGGTTGGCACCGACAAGGCAACTCCTCTGTTGGCTCCATCTGCTATTTTGTAAAAAGCTCAGAATTTTCTGAGCGAAAGCGCTTGTGTTTAAGGCTTATCTAACTGGACTGTGTTTGAGGCTCATTTAATTGGATTAAAGTATTCTTTTTTATCGACTACTTGCTGGCTGTTCTGCTTCCTGGTTTTTTGGTTTGGTTGCTTATTTTGGAGCTGTCTCGGAGCCATAAGAGACTGAGGTCTCTGTCCTTGGAGCCCATCCACTCAGCACCTCAGTCACCCTTGTTACAGAGTGAACGTAGCCATCATTCTTCCCACTCCTCTCGATCCTCTAGATTATCGGATCATGATTTGGAGAGAGTAGTAAGTAGGTTGCTTAAGTCACAGATACTGGCAAAATTACTGTCCAGCTCACCTCAGCAGGTATCTGCTCCAACCGCCTCTGTTTCCATTCCTCCGACTACATTTAGTTCGGAGCTGGAGACCATGAATCTGCAGGTAGTAGAACCGTCAGCGCCGATCATCATCTCTCCTTCGGTTCCGACGTCCACTTCGATTATCTCAATTGTACCTTCTATCGAGGGATCTGGGCGCCGGGGCTCTCTCGTCGGCTCCGACGGGGGAGTGGCATTGGACCCTTGTCCAACCCCATTCTCCCCCTCGGAGCTTTGGCGCAGGTGAACTTGGCTCCAACATCGGCCTCAGAGCCGTCACCTTCAACATGGGGAAGGACTCCTGTCTCTCCGGAGCCGGAGATTTCTCTGCTTCGAGGTCATGCTGAGTGTGCTGTCCTCCGAAGCAACTTTACTGCCAGTTTCATCGCCCCCCCCCCGTGGTGTCTATTCCAACCTCTACTCCTCCTCCAGACCCCAAGGACACCCCATTGGGTGAATCCTCTTCTTCCGAAGTCTTCCCTGGACACTCGGAAGAGCCTGCCCGGAAGAAGTGCAAGAGGAAGCACATAGACTCCCCTGAGTCTGTCACCTCAGATACAAACATGGATGAATCGGAAGGTTCCCATGGTCCCCCTCTGAAGATGTTTCCTTTTCGGACATCCTTGAAATGCTTAGACAGAAGGGGGGACTGGACTTCCCTAGCCCCTACCGAGGACGAGTCTGTATACCTGGACGCATTCGGTTCCCAACCTTCCACCTCCTGGGTATCTCCTCCTTTCGATGCATTCATGTCTGTAGTAGGTCGAAAGGCTTGGTCAGCTCCAGATTCTGTGGACCCTACTCTGAGGAGACCAAACACATTTATTACAGCCCCCCAGGACAAACAATTACTCTCCAAAGGTGTGCCCATTGATGCCATGGTGGTAGCAGCAGCCACTAAGAAAGAGTTAGCAGAACCCTCTTCATCTGTTCATCCACCAAACAGAGTCTCGGACGATGGACAGATATTGAAAGCAAATGTTTGCTTCAGCGACCTTTTCAATGAGGTCCCTGAACTATCTATGCCATTTTATACATCTTCAAAGGGATCTCCCGAAAGAGCTTGGAGAATACCCTTCAAGATCCTACAGCTGAGGGAGTACCAGCCAAATTAGTTTCTCAGCTTGCGACTCTTAATTCCATAGTCAACTCCTCCATGAGGCTGATTTCCTATGCAGCCGATGGAGCAAGCAGAGCTGCAAGGACAGGTGTGGCTGTCAGGAGACATGCTTGGATGCGGCTGTGTCAGTTTGCGGAACCCTTTCGAGCGTCCTGCACCAATAATCCCTTTGATGGCTCCTTTCTCTTTGGGCCTCAGGTGAAAGACACTTTGACCAGATGTGAGCAGGAATGCAAGACTCTCTCTGCTGTGGGAGTCTGTTTTTCCACCCCTTGCAGACCTTATCCCAAGGGTCAGAAGAGCGGAAAGATGTGTTCCAAAAATCCCAGGGACCCTTGCCTGACACACGTGGTGATTTTTCCCCCAGGGGCAGAGGGGGAAACAGCAATAACAGACGGCGCCCTCGTAGCAGAGGGGAACCACAAAACCAGGGTGACAGAGAGAAACCTTCTCTGCCAAGCCCTTCCAGCATCCCTGAAGTGTTGCCCGACTGCTCACCTCTGGAGGCAGTTGGGGGAAGACTTTCGCTGTACCCAAAAGCCTGGCAAAATATAGCAAGAGACAGATGGGTACTATCCATTATATCCAGAGGTTACAAAATTCCCTTCCATCAATCTCCGATAGAATCAAAAAAGTCCATCCCAGATGTATCCCACCCAATCTAAGGGATCAAGCAGTCACAGAAGTTTCAAGACTGCTAGAAAAAAGAGCCATTCAAGAAGTCCCCGCAGACCAACTAGTATCTGGAACTTACTCAAGATTCTTTTTAGTACCAAAAAAGACAGAGGACTGGAGACCAGTACTGGATCTCAGCAGATTGAACAAATCTGTACAAAAAGAAAAGTTCTGGATGGTGACACTGCAGTCCATTTTCCCTTTTCTGGGTCAGGACAGTTGGATGTGCTCGATACATCTTCAGGACGCGTACTACCATATCACGATGGACAGACTCACCAGGAGATTTCTTCGCTTCTGGGTAGGGGCCAGTCATTACCAGTTTAGAGCTCTGCCCTTTGGTTTCACCTCAGCTCCCAGGGTGTTCAAGTGTATGGCAGTAGTCACGTCTCACCTGAGGCGTCAAGGATTCCAGGTGTTTCCCTATCTAGACGACTGGCTGCTACCACCAGGCATCAACTCTTAGAGGCACGGGATTATACAATCACATTATGCACTCAACTAGGCATTACAGTAAATTTCGAAAAATCTGCCTTGTTGCCCTGTCAGTCTGTCACATACATAGGAGCAGAATTAAACACAAAAGAAATGTTTGCAAGATTACCACAGGAAAGTGTTTCCACTATTCGTCAACAAGTGTTAATTCTAATGCAGAGCAAGAGGATTCAAGTCAGATATGTCCTCCAATCTCTAGGCTCCATGGCAGCTGCCATTCTTCTTGTCCCATTAGCGCGTTTCCACATGATAATCCTTCAGTGGCTTCTTTTCACTCAGTGGTCTTTCCAGGAGCTACCCATGTCTCACATGATCCTGATCACAGAAACATGCAAAAGGCACCTTTCTTGGTGGATGGTCTCCCCACTAGTGATTCAGGGCAGACCTTTCATACAACCCCCTCCGGTAGCCACAGTGACCACGGACGCCTCCCTGATAGGGGGGGCATTATCTAGGCAGGACAGTCCAAGGCACTTGACAACCTTGCGAGTACCATCTGCATATCAATGTCCTAGAAATGAGAGTGGAGCTTCTAGTGTTGCAAGCCCTTCAAGACTCTCTTCCTTCCGGGAACATTGGAATCCAAACGGACAACATGTAAGCGGTGTGGTACATCAACAAACAGGACGGGAACAGGTGGCACTCAGACTGTGGCAATGGGCAATTTCCTCCCATTTTCTGATAGCAACGCACATCCCTGGGAAATCCAACGTCATAGCGGACAGGCTCAGCAGAGCTATCCTCATGCCTCACGAGTGGTCTCTGAATCAGGAAGTTGCGGATCTTATCCTCCACGAATGGGGACAGCCTTGCTGCGATCTATTTGCCACTCCTCACAACAACAAATGCAGCAGCTACTTCTCCCTACTTCCTCTTCCACGTCATATATCCAGAGATGCTCTAGTCCACGATTGGCTTCAGGGACTCCTTTATGCTTTTCCCTTAATACCAAGACTCATACAGAAAGCAAAATCGTTGGGTTGCAAAATGATCCTCATTGCCCCATATTGGCCTCGACAGTTATGGTTTCCGTTCCTGCACCTCCACCTTCTGGATCAACCATGGATTCTGGACCCGGTTCCAGATCTTCTGATTCATCAATTAGGCGGGTTGCACCAGTCCCTTCAAACTCTCCAGCTCACAGCTTGGTTACTCCACTTCTAACCTTAGCCAGGCTTTCCAGTGTCTCTCCAGCAGTCCGTGATATTATTGTTTCATCACATACTATGAGGAAAATGTATGCTAGTAAAGTTTTCTTACTGGGCAGAATCTAGAAATTTGAATCCTTTCTCAGCCCCAATCCATGAAATACTTGAATTTCTAGCACAAATTTTTCAGTCTGGTGCAGCTTCCGCTACCATTAGAGTACAGCTAGCTGCCATTTCTAATTTTCATAATGGTATGTTTAATTCTAGCATAATGTCTCATAAGCTCTGCAAGTACTTTATGAGAGGAACATCTTCTTAGACCCCCAGTTAGAGATGATCCTCCTCCTTGGGATCTCAGTTTAGTTTTAGCTTCCTTAATTTTGCCTCCCTTTGAACCGGCAGCATCATGTTCCTTAAAATTTCTTTCTTGGAAGACACTTTTTCTGGTTGCTATCACTTCGGCTAGACGTGTGTTCGTCATCCTTACCTGGTGTTTCACAAGGACAGAGTTTCTCTGAGGACCAATCCATCCTTTATTCCTAAAGTCTGCTCAGAGAACAATGTAAATCAATCCATAGATCTCCTAGTTTTCTTTCCCAATCACAGCAACAAGGCAGAATACAAGCTCCACCAACTGGATGTGCACAGACAATTGCGTTTTTACCTCCATAGAACTAAGGAACTAAGAAAGTCAGACCAGTTATTTCTTTCTTATGCTTTCAACAAACAAGGTCTTTCAGTTTCTAAGGTGACCTTATCCAGATGGTTATCTGATACTATTGCCTTTATGTATCAGTTACGAAATAAAGAGTTACCAGCTAAACCAAAAGGTCATTCTACTAGAGCATTAGCCACCTCTGTAGCCTTTCAGTCTAGGTTGCCCATAGACTCTGTGCAGCTGCCACTTGGGCAAACCTTCATACTTTTATCTCTCATTACAAGATTACAAGGTGGATATGGTCTCCCAGAGCAGAGCTTCCTTTGGTTCTACTGTTCTGAAGAGTCTGTTCCAATGAGCCACCCGGGACTTTAGGTGTTAGGGACGCTGTCCCAAACAGCAAGAACAAAGACGAGATGGACAACTTAACATAAAGAAGTTATGTACCTACCATAATGTTCCATGTTAGTTGTCTTCATCTCGCCTTCCTTCTTGCGTCCCTCCCTCCTTCCCCCTTCTTAGAGAATTGAGAGGAGTTCCTTTTGTTTTCACTGGCTGAGTATCTTTTATTACTTCACATGCCAGGTAATTTATAACTCTTTCCTTGTTTAGGTGTATTGGACAACCAGTTTTTAGGTAACTGGTTACACTACTTATGTCTACTGTGTGCTATCACAAACGAGGTCTGGGTAGCTGACGCTGGGCATTCTGGGATAAGGGGTAGCCTCAAGCCAGTAAACAGCTCTCGAGCTATAGAAGATGACCTAGTCGGAGCCGAAGATCAGCTCCGAACCCAAACAGCAAGAAGGAAGGTGAGATGAAGACAACTACCATGGAACGTTATGGTAGGTGCATAACTTCTTTTTCTCCCTGGTGGTTGATCAGCATTCCTATGGATTTTGGGAAGTAGGTTCAAAAATAATGTGGAAATGGAGCCCTGACTCTCAAATGATGTGAAGTTTTTTTCAGAGATAATACCTTCACTAACAGCTAGCTGTAGAAATTCATCAATTTCACTCTTAAATTTAGAAGTTGGATCCATGGACATGGCTGTATAAAACTTTACCATCTTTTAGATGTCTCTCAGCTTCAGCTAAATTCATAGAACAGTCCTATGACCACTGTAGCCCCACCTTTATCAGCATTAATAATTACTATATTTTTATTCTTCCTCAAATTTTCTAAAGCTTGAAATTCTGATGCAGTTAGATTATTTGGAAAAAGCTTTCTGTCAAAATGTGACCCAAAATGTAACTCCTTCAGTACACATTTTTGAAAAATTTCAACATGCTTGTTCATAGGTGGGACAAATGTATATCTTTGAAATTTAAAAGTTGGCAAGGAAGAAGAATCAATTGGTTCACAATTGTTATTATTGTCAAAGTACAATTTTAAGGTTTAATAATCTACAAAAAGAGTTCAAGCTATCCACAAAAACATCTTCAGACACTATATAGCCAGGGATAAAGTTGAGACCTTTATTCAATACCCAATTTCAATATCTGACAAAACAACAGAAGAAATGTTGTGAACATTATTTGGTTACACTACTTGGATTTCAAAAGATGTAACAACGTTTGTAAAGTTACTCTCCTTCTAAAGAGGCCATGCTAATGTTTTTTTCTAAATCTATATGTTTGAGAGAACAGGCTTTTTTGGAAGCCAGTGGCATTTGTTGTGACTCAGTTTCGGTCTCTGTATAAGAGGAAGAATCTTCTCCTGAAGTATCACTACTGGGTTTCTTGAGGATGGATTTTTTCCTTTTTCTTTTTTGACCCAAAATCTGGGCATCAGATTTGGAAAATTTTACACTTTTAACATGCTCAAATAGTTTCCCTTGGCTGTAATCCTTAACGTCTCTGTTGAATTTATGTAAATGTCTTTCCTCAAGTTCTTTTTCAAAGTCTAGTAAGTCAGGACTCAACTTTTGAAAACAATTTTTATATATTTGTTTATCTTCAAACTGCTTGGCCTGTCAACAAATCCCAGCCACTTCTGACACCCAACCATCAATTTTACATTCTTAAAAGGCATGCAAAACTTTTACAAACTGCATAGAGGTATTCTGTTGGATTTCAGACCAGGCTGTCAATAAAATATTATCAGCCTGGCCCACTAATGGTTTAATGTGAATTTGTAAACCCCATGGAGAAATACCTTTTGGTCCGCACAGCCTATCTGGACCTCACCAAGGCCTTCGACACCATCCCCCACTCTGGAATCATAGATAAACTTACTAAGCTAGGCATTAATCCCTACGTCACTCGATGGGTTGCCAACTGGCTTACTGACAGAACCCACACTGTAAAAGTAGCTAACTCCAAATCCAGCTCCAGACAAGTGACAAGTGGAGTACCTCAGGGTTCAGTCCTGGGACTGCTCTTGTTTTGCATCTACTTCTCTGAAGTACAGGCCAGCACTAAGGGACTCTGGCTAACTAAGTTCGCAGATGAGTGCAAACTGGGAGCCATTATTGAATCCCCTAATGATGTGGATATTCTACAAAAGGGCCTTACAGAAACAGATGCTTGGTGCCAGAGCCATGGGCCCAAGCCCAATGCCAAGAAATGTATAGTTATCCCCTTTGGGAAAAAGCATGTACAGGTGAATTACCACATAGGTGGCAGTACACTAAATACCGAAAGTGTGATAAGAGACTTAGGAACAAGGGTGTACAGTGGTCTCACCTTCGATAACCACATCTCCACAACAGACAGGAAATCCTTCTTTGTGGCACACCTCATCACTAAGGGCTTTCATCCAGAGAAAAGGAGGTCATTGTCCCACTGTACTCATCCCTCATTAGACCCATTATAGAATACAATGCCCTGTTTGGTATGTACCTCTCACGACATCTGCAACAACTGGAAAGGCCGTAGAAATACCTCACTAAAAGAATCACAGGCCTAAAGTAGATGCCCTAAGCTGACCGTCTAAAAAAAACTCCAGCTATACTCTGTCGCATATCGTCTACTCAGAGGCGATCACTGCTTAACATACAAGGCCATGTCAAACCCAGAGGTGTTGGACATGCTACACTTAAAGAAATCCAAATTCCTCAGAGCCACACGCTCCAGGGATCTACACCTTGTCATCACAATGAACAAAACATGCTGGAGGGATAGGTTCCTGACCCAGAGACTCCCCAGACTCTGGAATAGACTGCCCATACATGTCAAGCAGAGCGCCTCTTTGGCCCTCTTCAAAAGGAACCTTGACTATTGGATGGGAGATAGGAAATTCACCCGGTGGATAACGTCAGTCACCTTGCTTGACAGGGGTCCAGGGAAGTAAATAATGTGGGAAGAAATAGCCAGGGAATTGTTATGGCTAGCCTTGTATAGGGCCTAGGGCCGATAGCCTAGTACCAACCTATGAACCTATGCCTTAAACAGTTTAAGGTGCCAGACACGGGCTGTAAGGTTTTTCATACTTTTGAAAAGCTTATCAGACATGAGAGTGCATTGATTATCTAACTTCCTTATTTTGTGTAATACCAGAGTAATACTGGAGTTGGAATCTACTCCAAAAAAGTGGTATCTTCTTTGTCTGCAGAAAGCCCCTCCAAAATAATCATTAGATCCAATTTTAAATAAACACTGAAAGTTATTAATATTATAAAGACAACCTAAGTGTTAATTCGAGTCAACCAATTTTTTTTTTTTTTTTGACCAAGGTCTAATTATCAACCATGAACTATAGGTAATTGAGGGACAACTAGTTATGACCACTTAATATGGTAGAAAATATGCTTTTACAAACATTCTTTTATAAAAAGCAAAGCTCTCCATTCCTCTCTTCATCCTGGGACTGTTGACATACAGACAAGACAATATGTCAGTAGTCTGGTACATCAACAAATGGGGGTGAACCGGGTCCTAGCCCCTTTGCTGCAAGACCATGAGATTGTGGGAGATCTCTACCAGCACAGGCAGCTGCGTTTCTGTCTACATAGAACCAAAAGCTTATCTTAATCGGATCAGCATTTTGTTTCTTTTTCTAAACCCTTTTTGGGAAAGCCTGTCTCTAAGGTTACCATTGCTCGTTGGATTTTAGATTGTATTTCCTTGGAGTATTGAGCCAAAGGTTTGTCTCTACCAGGACATGTCTGGGCCCATTCCACAAGATCAAGTCAGTACTTCTGCTGCCTTTTGGTCCAGGGTTTCTCTTGGTGATATCTGATGATGTTCATCGTGTTTCACTGTTGCAGTCATTACTCTTGGGTTATCCTGCTGACAGGCTACCCTCAGTCGGACAGAATTTTAAAGTCTACGTCCGGCGTCGGTTGCTGTCACCTCTTCCCTGATGTCAATGTGCTAGAGGTATAAAAGATGCAGCCGACGCCATTTTCTTCAGTCTTTCTTGCCACGCAGTGCCCAAAGCAAAAGCAGTTCGCAAGTGCCAGTCGGCCAACTCCTGTGATGTTCTAATCTGAATTTCAGAACCGAAGTGTTCATTAAAGCTAAGTACCCCATTGGGGAAAGTTTTTTCTTGCTCCAGACCGATGTCAGAAAAAGTTAACAATTGTATTTCTTGTGGGAAGCAAATACCTCATAAGGATTTTCACTCTTACTGTATTCCTTGCCTAGGCCCTGATCACAACGTTGCTAGCTGTCTGTTTTGTGCTAGATTTAACCAACGCACTATTAAGCGTTGGTTCGATTTTGCATTTCATTACTTTGGCCGAAGATTTAATTATATAATGCCGTTGGAACAGCCGTTGACCGGTGTTTACAAAAACCGCAAGGACAAGGAAAAGGATAGGCATCCGAGGTCCAAAACCGACAACGAGGCCTCTGCCAGGCCAGTCGCCGGTTCTCAGTGAGGCGCTTTCGCAGCCCCTGGCGCCCGCTACCTCAGAGCCACAGGCCGCTTCCGACTCCCACGTGGAGCTGACTAGGCCTCTGGATACTCAAGGTATTGGACACTCGGAAATCATTCCCTCAGATGGCGCTGAGCAGGCATCGGCTTCTGAGGGTGTCTTCAGACCTACACAACTATATATTAAGCCATCTTTAGCTTCAAAGACAAAGCCTAAAGCAGCTCTAAAGACAAAGAAACAAGTTCAGCATTCTCGTACTCAGACTTCAATGCCTAAAAAACAGATGCTCAAAATGGCCGAAGACCTAATTACTTGATCAGGGGCTCCCATCCCCCTCCTGATAAGAGGCCTAGGCAAGAGACAGAGTATGATTCTTCTGATCAGGTTTCTATTTCTTCTGATTCCTCTTCTGAACAGGATTACTCCATGCTTCCGTTTTAGGATTCTGATGCTGAAGAATCCATTCCTTCAGCCTCTCCTCCTGAGGATTATTCTTTTGGGCAAACCCTGCATACCATGCGGGAGCATTTCCACTGGGAGAGCCAAGATTATTATGAATCTAAGAAAAGACTTTGAGACTTTCTGCTACTTCCTCAGCACAGACCCCTTGCTATTCCACCTGTTCTGAACATTGTAGATGTATTTTCAGATTCCGGCCTATCCCCTGACTCTCTACGCCCTGCACCTGCTAAGCCAGACAGATACTACAGGGCCCCGGATTCTCATAAATTACTATATAAAAACCCTGCTGCTGACCCAGAAACTATATCCCAGGGTCCCAAAGGGGTTAAAGCTTCCACTGCAAAAATCCCTGTCCCCTTTGATAGGGATTCTAGAGCTCTATACAGATGGGGGGGGGGGGGAGTGTACACTTCTGCTACCTTGGCTGTAAGGGCTTTAAATTGCCAGTTTCATATGCTTAAATATCAGCAATATTTAATGTCACTGCTTAAACAGAAATTATTGACAAATACTGAATGTTCAGAGAACAAGGAATTGCAGGATTTATTGCATGTAGCTGAACAAGTGGGAAAGCATACTTTGCAATGTGGTTATGATTCACTGGAGGCCTCTTGCAGGGCCGCTGTTACAGGTTCTGTTATTAGAAGGCATGCTTCGTTAAAGGAACAGAATCTGCCTGATCATGGTAAAGCAAAATTATTAGATGCACCATTACAGCATGATACTTTGTTTGGTACTAAAGCAGAAGAGGTGTTGAAAAAAATGGAGGATAAAGCAAAATCCATGCAGACAGTCAAGGATTTCTTACAGGTACAGCCACCCAGGTTTAGCAGGAACTGGCCTTCTAAAAAATGGTCCTTTCCAGTGTCAGACAGACCACAAAGAGGCAGATACAGGCGTCCCAGAGGCAGATCTCAGCCCCAAGGATCTTACAGGCCTAAACAATGGGGTGCTCCTACCTCCAAAAGCGGAGAAGACAAATCACAACCTTACAGGAAACAGTCCTAATGACTTTCCTCTGCCAGATCCAAGCACTTTTATTTTGGCAGCCCCCTTGGGAGAAAACTAGCACTTTTTTCATCAAATTGGCAAATGGTTACCCAAGACAAATGGGTCCTGAACATAGTGTCCCAAGTCTACAGGTTCCATTTTCACACTCCACCAAGGTCAAAAGGTATGCCAGACCTGCCACACAATCAATGGGCAGAGACACAAAAATAAATTACAGCCCTCATGGACATGAGGGCCATTCAGCAAGTACCACAACAAGAGCAGGGGCAAGGATTTTACTCCAGACTTTTTCTAGTGCCCAGAAAGGACAAAACCTGGAGACCAATACTGGACATGTCTATATTAAAAACGTTTCTGGAAGTTCCAAAATTCAAGATGTTGACTACAGCAGCTACTGCCCATGCTGGGCAAGAAGGCTTGGCTCGTAACTTTGGACATAAAAGAGGCATACCTGCATGTCCCAATCAGACAATCTTGCAGAAGATGTCAGATTCATAGCTGGCTCAGTGCATTACCAATTCTCTGCACTGCCCTTTGGCTTATCTACTGCGCCCGGGGTCTTCACAAAATGCCTGGCACCAGTAATTGTGTTTTGCAGGCAAAGAGGAATTCAAATATATCCCTACTTAGACGACTGCCTAATTCAAGCAGAGAACAAAGACATTCTTTTAAAGCATCTGGTGTTTGTAAAAAGATTGCTAATTGGCCTAGGGTATGCAGTAAACGAAAAGAAATCAAAACTAGTGCCCTCTCAAGAGATAATATTCCTGGGTGCAAGCTTAAATACAACTGCCCAGATGGCTTATCTCCCGCCAGACAAACAAAAGCAACTGACTACTTACTTCAAGAAATTGACAAAAAAAAACACTTATCTGTAAGAAAAATCCTGCAGGCCTTGGGTTTCATGGCATCCTGCATTCTACTAATTCCATATGCCAGACTGCATATGAGGAAACTGCAGTGGTATCTAAAAAGTGTTTGGACTCAGCATTGCCACAGCCTGGAGACCGTAGATGCACTCATCCCCTGCCTGCAACAGGAGTTGTGATGGTGGGCAGAAGCTTGTCACCACAACAAGGGTCTGCCATTCAGTTTACCCACAACCAGACAGACACTGACAACATATGCATCAAATTATGCCTGGGGAGCCCATATGGCAGGAAAATGTATTCAGGGCACATGGCCTGCAAACCAGATGCATCTTCACATCAATCAAAAAGAGATGCTAGGTGTTCAAAATGCCCTGACAGCTTTCAAGGACCTGCTTCATCTAGGACAGATACTGATAGACTGATAGACAACACTACAGTCATGTGGTACATAAACAAGCAGGGAGGTACACATTTCTACCCCCTCTGCAGGCAAGCAATGACCTTATAGGACACAGCATTGGCTTTTCACATTCACCTGCAAGCACAATTCCTGCCAGGAAAAACAAATACTCTGGCAGACGAACTAAGCAGAAACCTCATGGATCCCCACGAATGGAAACTGGATCCACAAGTCTTCAGCATGATAATAAGGAAATGGGGATGACCAGACATAGATCGTTTGCCTCCCCTCACAACTGCCAATTGCAGAGAATTTGCACAAGGATTTATCACAAGCAAGCATGGAAAGTGGATGCCCTATCCTTCAGCTGGAAAAATCTAACACTATATGCCTTTCCTCCACTGCCTGTCCTTCCCAGGGTACTCCTAAAGGTCAGACAAGAGAAGCCAAAAATGATACTGATTGTACCAGACTGGCCACGCCAGCACTGGTACCCAATCCTAAAGAGCTTGTCTCAAGGTCCAGCATGGATATTGCCTCAAACTTCTCACTTGCTGACACAACAAAACAATCAGATCCTGCACAGCCATCTCAGGACCTTAAATCTGGCAGCATGGCGGATAATGTAGCCATTCAGACCACTCCTCTTTCAAAAGCTGTTATGGATGTTATCTCGGAGGCCCAGTACCAGAGCAGAAAAATGGAAGAGATTCTGTGCTTTGGAACCAGGAACAAGGCATTGACACGTGTGTACCAAATATACCTCAGAATTTACAATACTTAACCAAGATGCTGAACAAAGGCCTTTCTTTCTCATCAATTAAGATTCATGCCTTTGCCATTTCAGCCCATTACAATACGGAACCACCTATCTTTTCTCATCCTTTAATAAGGCAGTACCTCAGAGGGGCCAAAAACATTAGGCCTCCAAGGAGAGTACCAGATGTTCATCATGTTACACTGCTGCAGTCATCATACTTGGGTTATCCTGCCATCAGGCGGCCCCGCATTCGGCCAGAGTTCCAAAGTCTTGATCTGGCGTCGGTTGCTGTCGCTTCTTCCCTGATGTCAGTGCGCCAGGAGTATGCAAGAGGCATCCAATGCCATTTTCTTCAGTCTTTCTTGCCGTGCGGTGCCCGAAGCAGAAGCAGTTCGCAAGTGCCGGTCGGCCAACTCCTGAGATTTTCAAATCGAATTTCAGACCGAAGTCTTCAATAAAGCTAAGTACCCCGTTGGGGAACCTTTTCTTGCCTCAGTCCGATGTCAGAAAAAGTTAACAATTGCATTTCTTGTTGGAAGCAAATACCTCATAAAGGACTTTTCTTATTGTATTCCTTGCCTAGGCCCAGACCACGACGTCACAGGTTGTCGGTTTTGTGCTAGGTTTAACAAATGAACTATTAAACGTCTGTTTGATTTCGCCCGACATTATTTTTGTAGGAAATTTAATTATACCATGCCGTCGGAGCAACCGCCGACCGGAATGCATAAAAAACGCAAAGATAAGGACAGGCAGCCAAGACCCAAACCAGACTCGGAGGCCTCGGCTAGGCCAGTCGCCGGTTCTCCGTTTTTTAGTGAGGCGCCTACGCAGCCCCTGATGACCACTGATTTAGAACCCCAGGCAGCATCCGATTCCCAAGAGGAGATTGCTAGGCCTCCACAACCTTTATCTTTAGGCCCTTCCGACTCAGTGGCTGAAGGAGATTCCGGTGCATTTGAAACGCTTTCAGTCGCAGAAGGTGTCTTCAGACCAACTACACTCACTATTAAATCCTATGCAAAGCTGAAAACTCCTTTAAAAGCAAAGAAGACTGTACAGCAGTCTCCAGTACAAGGCCCCATGCCTAAGAAACAGATGCTTAAGATGGCTGAAGACTTAATTACCCTAATCAGGGATTCCCATCCCCCTCCTGATAAAAGGCCTAGACAGGTTTCAGTTTTCTCAGATTCTTCTGAGGAACAGGAATACTCTTTTCCCCCTTATGAAGACGCTGATGCTGAAGAGTCTATTCCTTCAGCATGTCCCCCAGAAGACTACTCTTTTGGGGAGACTTTACATACCATGAGGGAACATTTCCACTCGGAAGGCCATAATTACTCTGATTCTAAGAAAAGGCTCTGAGAGTTCCTTTTACTACTCCAGCACAGACCACTTGCTATTCCACCCGTGTTAGACATTGTGGATGATGTTTATTCAGAATCTAGTCTTAACCCAGATTCTCTACCTCCTGCACCAGCCAAACCAGACAGATACTGCAGAGTCCCTGACTCACACAAATTCCTATATAAAAGCCCTTTTGCTGACCCAGAAACCATTTCCCAGGGTCCCAAAGGGGTTAAGGCCTTTGTTGCTAAAAATCCTGTACCCTCTGAAAGGGATTCTAGAGCACTAGACAGATGGAGAAAGAAAGTATATACCTCAGCTACTCTAGGTATGAGGGCCTTAAATTGCCAGTTTCACATGCTGAAATATCAACAATATTTGATGTCTCAATTAAAACAAAAAATGATCACACATACAGAGCAGCCTGATTACAAGGAAATGCAAGATTTGTTGCATGCAGCTGAACAAGTGGGAAAACATACTTTGCAATGTGGATTTGATTCATTGGAAGCTTCTTGTAGAGCAGCAGTGACAGGGTCCGTCATACGTAGGCATGCTTAGTTAAAAGAACAAACTTTATCTGATCATGTTAAAGCAAAGTTATTGGATGCACCTTTACAGCAGGATTTTTTATTTGGTGTAAAAGCAGAAGAGGTTTTAAAGAAAATGGAGGATAAGGCAAAATCTATGCAGACCGTCAAGGATTTTTTACAGGTTCAACCCCCTCGTTTCAGCAGAAATTGGCCAACCAAAAACTGGTCCTTTCCAGATGTTCTTCATTCCACATTGCTGCAGTCCTAACTATTGGGTAGTCCGCTGTCCAGTCGGCCCGAATACCAAAGTATATGGCTGACGTCGGTCAGGGCGCATTAGACTGACGTCAGTACGTCAGGGTACTAATGCGCATGACCGACGTCATATCCTCAGTCTTTTTTGCCGCATGGTCCGATGCAGAAGCAATTTTGCGAGTGCAGGTTGGCGTTCTGAAAGTTTCTGCAGTCAGAGTTTCAGACCGAATCAAAGTTGGCTAAGTACCCGTTAGAATATTTTGTTTTTCTTGCCTCAGTATTGAACGGGATGTCAGAAAAAGTGAATAACTGTATTTCTTGTGGGAAACAGATACCTCATAGGGATTACCATACTTTGTGTATACCTTGTTTAGGGCCTGAGCATGACGTTGTTGGATGCCGCTCTTGTGCTAGATTTAACAAACGCACTATTAAGAGAAGGTTAGACTGTGCCAGGTTAGTTTTTGGGAAGCGTTGTAATTATAAAATGCCGTCGGATGCTCCGACGCCCGCTTCAGCCAAAAAACGCAAGGACAAAGCAGCAAAGCCTAGAGTGGAAGAACCGACAGTCCTTGACGTCGGTTCTTTAGAAGGCTCAGTGGAGCCGGAGGTTCTGCCAGGTGTTTCTTTGGAGTCTCAGGGAGAGACTTTACTGTTACAGGATGTATCCTCTCCGGAAGTAGGCCAGGCTGAGGGGGCTTCTCAGGTGGCTGTTCTTCCCTCTCTTCCTAAGGTGGTTAGGGCCTCCCCTTCTGTTTCCAAGGCTTCTTTGAGAGGCAGGCCAAGTTTAGCTTCAGTGGGGGTTTCTCCTAGTGCTTCAGGGTCTTTGCCTAAGAAACATATGCTTAAAATGGCAGAGGATTTGATTACTATGATTAGAGGTTCTATGCCCCTCCTGATAAGAGGCCTAGGGTGGAACCTGAGTTTGAGAGTTTTGAGCAATGTTCGAGGCTTCTGAGTCTTCGGCTGAAGACTTGCAGGAGTATCCTCCTTATTCTGATTCTGATGTGGATGATTCTACTCCTTCAGCTTCTCCTCCTGAGGATTTTTCATTTTCAGAGACTCTGCATTCCATGAGGGAGCATTTTAAATGGGAAGGTCAAGATTTCTCTGATTCCAGGAAGAGGCTTAGGGAATTCTTGTTTTACCCCAGCATAGGCCTTTAGCTATACCTCCTGTTCTGAATGTGGTGGAAGATGTTTTTGCAGAGGCTTCCCTGAATCCTGATTCTTTGCCTCCTGCCCCAGTTAAACCGGATAGGTACTATAGGGTGCCTGAAGCTCATAAGTATCTCTTTAAGAGTCCTAGGGCAGACCCGGAAACTGTCTCTCAGGGGCCTAAAGGAGTGAAGGCCTCTGTTGTTAAAAATCCTGTTCCTCCTGATAAAGAGGCAAGGGCTTTGGATAGATGGGGAAAGAAAGTGTATACTTCTTCCACTTTAGCCATGAGGGCGTTGAATTGTCAGTTTCACATGTTAAAATATCAGAATTACCTCCTTTCACAATTGAAATCTAAGGTGGATGCTCTGGCAGAAGGAATTGAGTGTAAAGAGTTGCAGGATTTAGTTCATGTGTCTGAACAGGTAGGTAAACATTCCTTGCAGTGTGGTTTTGATGCTGTGCAGGCCTCCTCGAGGGTGGCTGCCACTGGTTCTGTTCTTCGTAGGCATGCCTGGTTGAGAGATCAGAATTTAGCTGAGCATGTTAAAACAAGGATTTTGGATGCTCCTTTGCAGTCTGATGTATTGTTTGGTTCGCCTGTGGAAGCAGTTTTAAAGAAAATGGAGGACAAGGCTAAGTCTATGCAAACTGTTAAGGATTTTTTGCAGGTGCAGCCTCCGAAGTTTAGTAGAATTTGGCCTACTAAGGGATGGACTTATCCTGCTTATGATTCCCAGTCTAGGGGTAGGTTTAGACGTGGTAGGGGCAGAGCTCAAGGTTCTTTTAGGCCTAGGACAGGGAGTTCCCCTGCTCAGACTTCTGGTGAGGGCAGGGGTCAGTCCTTTCGTAAGCAGACCCAATGACCTGCCTTTTCAGCTGCCAGTACATTCCCACCTGGCAGCACCTTTGGGAGGAAGGCTGTCTCTTTTCAAAGAAAATTGGGATTTAATTACCCAAGACAGATGGGTTCTGGATATCATTCACCACGGTTACAGGTTTTATTTCCATACCTTGCCTCCTTTCAAAGGCATGCCAGACATTCCTCCTCTACAAAGAAAAGAGGCTCACAAGCAAATATCTCTGTTGCTCCAAATAGGGGCCATTCAGCCAGTTCCTGTGCCAGAAAGGGGCCTAGGATTTTATTCTCGCCTGTTCCTAGTACCGAAAAAGGGGAACACGTGGAGACCAATTTTGGATTTATCTATCCTCAACACTTATCTGGACATTCCCAAGTTCAAAATGTTGACGTTACAACAGCTTTTACCTCTGCTGGGCAAAGATCACTGGATGGTAACTTTAGATCTCAAGGAAGCTTACCTTCATGTGCCTATAAGACTAAGTTGCAGGAAGTATCTGCGTTTTGAGCTGGAAATTCTCATTATCAGTTCTCTGCATTGCCCTTTGGCTTATCCACTGCCCAGAGTATTCACAAAGGTTCTGGCTCCAGTGATAGCTTACTTCAGGCTAAAAGGAATTCAAATCTATCCTTACTTGGACGACTGCCTGATTCTAGCTCAAGAAAAGGAAGACCTTCTACAGCATTTGGATTATGTCATAGCAGTGCTAAGATGCCTAGGGTATTCTGTGAGCGAAATAAAGTCCAGTCTAGTACCCTCTCAAGACATGTGCTTTCTGGGTGTGAGACTGAATACAGCAGCCCAGATGGCCTTTTAACCCCGGACAAACAAAAGAATCTTTCCAGTTACTTCCATCAACTATCTCTTCAGTCCGGGCTGACTGCAAGGACAGTCCTTCAAGCCTTAGGGTTCATGGCATCTTGTATTCTGGTGCTTCCCAATGCCAAACTGCATATGAGGAAGCTGCAATGGTATCTCAAAATGTATGGACACAGCACTGCCAGGATTTGGACACTGTCATTCAAATAATACCTTGCATTCAAAAGGAATTTTTGTGGTGGGCTCAGGAATGTCACCTAAACAAGGGACTCTCTGTGACCCGGCCAGAGGCGAGTCAGATTCTAACGACAGATGCCTCAGACATTGCTTGGGGAGCTCATCTAAATGGAAAGTGGATACAGGACAAGTGGCCTGCCAGACTACAGCATCTACATATCAACATGAAAGAGATGTTAGCAGTCCAGTTTGCATTAATGGCTTTCAAGGAGTTACTTCTTCCAGGGCAGGTGTTGATTCTAACAGACAACACGACTGTCATGTGGTACATCAACAAACAAGGGGCAACACATTCTTACCCATTGTGCAGGCAAGCAATGATTTTATGGGAGACTGCGCTCAGCTTGCAACTAACTCTTCAGGCAAGGTTTCTGCCGGGAGCACAGAACTCCTTAGCAGATGTGTTAAGCAGACAAATCATGGATCCCCACAGTGGAAACTGGATCTTCATGTATTTCAAAATTGACAGTGTCATGGGGAACTCCAGACATAGATCTGTTCGCTTCTCCACTAAACCACCAGCTGCCAAAGTTTTGCACAAAGAGGTTTCATCACACAGCTTGGAAAGTGGATGCTCTTTCTTTCAGTTGGAAAAATCTTCATGTGTATGCTTTTCCACCTCTGCCTCTTCTCCCAAAGGTGCTTCTAAAGGTCAGACAAGACAAGCCAAGGATGATTTTAATAGCTCCAGATTGGCCTCGGCAGCACTGGTACCCATTACTGAGGAGTCTGGTAAGGAAGCCTCCATGGCCTTTACCCTTGATTCCACACCTGTTGTCTCAGAGGGACGGTCACCTGCTCAATGTCAAGCTTCACTCTCTTCATCTAACAGCCTGGCATATTCTGTTTTGAAAGACAGCAGGTCTCAACTTCCTCAACAAGTTTTAAATGTGATTATGGAAGCCAGAAGACCTAGTACAAGGAAAGTGTACGCAGAAAAATGGAAGAGATTTTTATTTTGGAGTGCAGCAAACAATTTGGAGATTTCTGAGCCTAATTTGAGTGTGGCTCTTCAATATCTTACTGAGTTATTGGACAAAGGTTTGTCTTTCTCTTCCATTAAGATTCATGCTGCAGCAATTTCAGCTCACTATGATTGTGACCCACCATTGTTTTCGCATCCTTTGTTCAAGCAATTTCTTAGAGGGGCAAAGAATATAAGACCCCACGTAGAGCTCCTACTCCTGCTTGGGATCTCAATTTTGTGTTGGAGAAACTTACTCTACAACCTTTTGAGCCTCGGCTACTGCTGAATTGAAATACTTGTCATGGAAGACTGCTTTTTGTTGGCCATTACTTCTGCAAGAAGGGTTTCTGAGTTGCAGGCCCTTATGGCGGTAGAGCCTTTTTGATTTTTCATAAGGATAGGGTATCTTTACGTACTAATCCTTCCTTTATGCCTAAGGTGGTTTCTAGTGTGGCTTTAAACCAAACTATTCATTTGCCTACTTTTTATGCAGATCCCCAAAATAAAGGGGAAAAGATTTTGCACACTTTAGATGTACACAGGCAATTGCGTTATTATTTGAGCAGGACTAAGGATTTTAGGCAGTCTCAGCAGTTGTTTGTTTCTTTTGCTTTGGGTTCAGAGGGCAAGCCTGTGTCAAAACAAACTATTTCTAGGTGGATTGGGTTTTGCATTGCTTTTGTTATTCCCATCATGGCAAGGAGATTCCAGCTGGGATTAGGCCTCATTCCACTAGGGCTACTGCCACTTCAACAGCATTTCTAAGGGGTGGCAACTAAGGATATTTTGGAGGCAGCTACTTGGAGTTCAGTGCATACTTTCTCTAAGCATTATCACCTTCCTCTCTACTCTAAGTCTAGGGCTGGTTTTGCCACAGCTATTTTGCAAGGCATGTTGTCAGTTCCTGCTTCCTTATGATTTGCCAGCCTCCCTTACCTCTGCTTTGGGATTCTACCCAATAGTTAGGACTGCAGCAATGTGGAATGAAGAACATAGTACAGTTTTGTACCTACCATAAATGTAGATGTTCGAGGATCCACATTGCTGCAGTCCAATTACCCTCCCTCCTTCCCTCTGTGTTTAGGGGTGGTTGTGTAGGTGAGGTTATATTCTGGTAATTTTGTATATATTGTACATATTTTTGGTGCAGGTATGTTTGGAGTTTTTGGTTTTGGCCTTATCTTTTCAGGGTCTTCTGACATCTGGGGCAAGAAAAGACTGAAGATATGGCGTCGGTCATGCGCATTAGTACCCTGACGTACTGACGTCAGTCTAATGCGCCCTGACCGACGTCAGCCATATACTTTGGTATTCGGGCCGACTGGACAGCGGACTACCCAATAGTTAGGACTGCAGCAATGTGGATCCTCGAACATCTACATTTATGGTAGGTACAAAACTGTACTTTTTTGACAGACCACAGAGGGGCAAATACAGACGCCCAAGGGGCAGAGGTCATTCACAAGGCTCTTACAAGCCTCGACAATGGGGTGCCACAACCCAGAAAGGAGGAGAAGACAGGTCTCAAACTATCAGAAGACAAACATAATGACTTACCCCTCAGACTGCCAAGCAAATCCCTCTTGGCAGCTCCCTTGGGAGGAAAACTAGCACTTTTTGCAGACAACTGGCACATCATCACAAAGGACAAATGGGTCCTAAATATTGTATCTCAAGGATACAGATTCCACTTTCACACTTTACCAAGGATAAAAGGAATGCCAAACCTGCCACCAAATCAATGGGCAGAGGCTCAAAAACAAATTACAGCTCTCATGGACATGAGAGCCATTCAACAGGTTCCTACACAGTTGCAAGGACAAGGATTTTACTCAAGACTCTTTCTAGTTCCCCGAAAGGACAAAGCCTGGAGACCCATTCTGGACCTCTCAATTCTAAACACATATCTGGAAGTACCCAAATTCAAGATGCTAACACTACAGCAACTTCTTCCCATGCTGGGCAAGAAGGCTTGGCTAGTAACGTTGGACCTCAAGGAGGCATACCTGCATGTCCCTATCAGACAAAATTGCAGAAGATACCTCCGATTTATAGCAGGTGCAACCCATTACCAATTCTCTGCACTGCCCTTTGGTTTATCTACTGCACCTAGGGTCTTCACAAAATGCCTGGCACCAGTAATTGCATACTGCAGACAAAGAGGAATTCAAATATGTCCATACCTGAATGACTGCCGTATTCAAGCAGAAAGCAAGGACATTTTTTAAAGCATCTGGCGTTTGTCAAAAACCTATTAAGTTGCCTAGGGTACACAGTAAACGAAAAGAAGTCAAAACGAGTGCCCTCACAAGACATAATATTCCTGGGTGCCAGCTTAAATACAACGGCCCAGATGGCTTATCTCACGCCAGACAAGCAAGGACAACTGACTCAATACTTCAAAATGATGGCAACAAAGACCCAACTCCCTGCAAGAAAAATTCTGCAGGCCTTGGGATTCATGGCATCTTGCATACTGCTAACACCATATGCAAAACTGCATATGAGGAAATTACAATGGTACCTGAAAAGTGTATGGACTCAACACAGCCACAGCTTGGAAACAATAATACCACTCATTCCCTGCTTTCAGCAGGAGTTTCTATGGTGGGCTCAGGCATGTCACCTCAACAACGGTCAGCCTTTTACCTTACCCACAGCCAGGCAAACTATAACAACAGATGCATCGGATTATGCCTGGGGAGCACACATGGCAGGACAGTGTATTCAGGGCAAATGGTCTGCAGATCAAAGGCATCTACATATCGAATCAAAAAGAGATGCTAGCTGTACAAAATGCCCTAACAGCTTTCAAGGATCTCCTACATCAGGACAACTCCTAATAAAGACGGACAACACCACAGTGATGTGGTACATAAACAAGCAAGGGGGCACACATTCCTACCCCCTATGCAGGCAAGCAATGACCTTGTGGAACACAGCACTGACCTACCAAGTTCAACTACAAGCACAATTCCTGCCAGGAAAGAAAAACACATTGGCAGACGATCTAAGCAGAAACATCATAGATCCTCACGAGTGGAAACTAGATCCACAAATATTCACAATGATAACTCAAAAATGGGGTAGCCCAAACATAGATCTGTTTGCCTCCCCCCCCCCCAAAAAAAAAAAAACTACCAACTACGGACATTTTGCACAAGGACATACCACACACTAGCTTGGAAAGTGGACCCCCTCTCATTCAGTTGGAAAACATTAACAGTGTATGCCTTTCCTCCACTGCCTCTTCTGGCAAAGGTGCTGCTGAAAGCCAGATTAGAGAGGCCACAAATTATACTCATTGCTCCAGACTGGCCACGCCAACACTGGTATCCAATACTAAGGAACATGGCTCAAGGCCCACCATGGATTTTACCTCAAATTCCTCACCTGCTCACTCAGCAAAACAATCAGATTCTATACAGCCATCTCAAGACTTTAAATCTGGCTGCATTGCAAATTACCTGAACAACCAGTCAACACTTCTCTGTAAAGCTGATATGGATGTCATTATGGAGGCCAGGAGGCCCAGCACCAGGAAAGCCTTTTCAGACAAATGGAAAAAATTCTGCGCCTGGAACCAGGCTAAAGGCCGAAATCCCCTTGTCCCAAATATTCCTCAGATTCTACAATATTTAACTGAGATGTTGCACAAAGGACTTTCCTTTTCATCTATTAAGATCCACGCTTCAGCTATTTCAGCTCAATGAAAGCAACCAGGTGCCAAAAACAAAATCACAGAAGTACCACTGTCGAGGCAGCAAAGAAAGAACTAAATGCCAAAAAATAGCGTACTAAAATTTATTGTCCGCTTTCGTCAGAAGACTTCCTCAGGATGACACATTCAAACTTGAACATTAAATACCATGATTGACCAACAATTAATTAATTAACCCAATTAAACAACCTTCATTTAAAAACACCTCCTCACTAATTTAAATAAAAAAGGAGGTTGTATCACAATCTTTATTAATGTGAAGCTTACGATATTTTAAAAAACATTTAACGTTTGTAGCTTCATTTAATCCAGGAAATGTGTCTGATTTCAACTTAATCTGCCAAACAGTCTCCCTTTGCTGTAAATAGTTTTTAAAATCACCATCTCTCATGTCTGTCTTACAAATTTCTAACACTGAAAACAGAAACTTTTTAAAAAAAGGACAAGCAACAGTGTGTTTATACAAAGCATTGGTGTCATCTCTGTTTTTAATACTATAAAGATGTTCCCTAATGCGGGTTTTTAAACATCTGGTGGTCATCCCCACATAGAACGCTGGACAAGCGGTACACATACCAATGTAAATTACCCTTTGGGTACAACAATTGGCAAAAACAGGTACTTCTAATGTTCTATCCAATGTTTCAACTGTTATAAATGGACCTTCTGAAATGTACCTACACATATTGCATTGATGACAACGGTGCATACCCTTTTTGTTAGTTTTAATAATATTCTCTTCATTATTGTTATGTTCCAAAACCTTTTTTAGACTGGAATTATTTCTTAAAACAAAATGTGGTTTGTTCCCCAAAACATCAAAAATGTCAGAATTGCCTTTAATAACTCTCCAGTTTTTCTCCAACAAATGTTGGATATGGTGACTATCCACACTCATTTCTAAGGAACATATTAAATTAGCATTAATTCCTTTAACTTTTTCCCCCACGTTATCATTCAAAATCAATTGAGATGTCACATCCAATAACGCTGGGTAATGTGTTGAACGTTTGTTGTAAATGTCAGTGCCTGTCTGCACTAATAATTGCTCTCTGTACCCCCTTTCCAAAAACATGGAGATGATAAAATCAAATTCCCGAATTAAATCCGAGTCCCTAGATGTCATGCGACATGCTCTGATAAATTGTCCTCTGGGAATATTTCTAATAACATGCCTCGGATGACTACAATGAAAGTGCAAGTATCCGTTAGTAAATGACTTCTTTCGGTGAATACAACTGTGAAACCTACCATCAGTTATGTCCCACCATAGTAAAATATCCAAAAAATTGACCTTTAACCCAACATTACCTTTCACAAACTTCAAATAACTGGATAGTAAATTAACCTCTAAAATGAAGGCTTCTACAGTGTCCAAATTGCCTTCAATGATAAAGATCAAATCGTCAACAAACCAACAGTAAAAAGAAACATGAAATGTATTTGTCAAAAGCGGAATAAATTCAAACTCCCACCAAGCCATAACTAGGTTGGCATAAGCAGGTGCAGCTGGGGACCCCATCGCCACCCCTCTTTTTTGCCTATAATATGTCTTTTCAAACAAAAAGAAATTATGTAAAATAATTTCTAGAAACCTACAAATGGTGGAAATGGCATTACTGCTTAGATCTGTTTTCTTCTTTAATAAGAAACTTCTCACTGCTTCAACTCCTTCTTCATGGGGTATACATGTATATAATGAAATTACATCCATGGTAAAAATAATATGTTTTTGGGGATCAAAAGTTCCCGTCTGGGCATAAATGTTAAGTTTGTTTAAAAAATGCCATGAATCCCTTACATAGGAAGCTTCATTTACTAAAGTAGGTCCCAAAACAGCATCACTAACCAAGGAAACCCCTTCAGTAATAGAATGTGGGGAGGAAACAATGGGTCTAAAGGGGGGGGGGGTTTCTAAACACTTATGGGTTTTCGGAATACCGAAAATAACCCCAATTCTTGGTTCTTGCACAACACAAAAGTCGTACACTTCAAAGCTAATGTCTCCTGACATAAGAGCTTCATATAGATGGGAATGAATCAAACGTTGGCTATGATGGATGTCAAAAAGTGTAATCTCTTCATATTCTTCAAAATTACTCAAAATGTCCAACATTCTTGTTTTGTATGTTTGCTGCTCCATAATAACTATATTACCCCCTTTGTCACTCTTCATAAACCTTATTTCTTTATTCATAGCTCGTAAATTATCAAGTGCTCTCTTTTCTTTAGTAGTTAGGTTATTAAAAGTTTTAGACCTAGTCTGTAACATGTGAGTAACACCTTGAATGCATAATTCTTCAAACACCTTAATAGTGTGTTGTAATTTAGGGGTGTAACAAGAAGGCTTCACTAGTACCTTTTTAGTTTCAGGTACATTATGCATTAAATAAGACAAATTCAACTTTCTCGTGTACTTCTTAATGTCAATAACAGTTTTACTATAATTTGCCCTAGAACTAGGTACAAAATTTAAACCATACTTCAAGATTTTTTAACTCATCCTCAGAAAAAGAATTGTTAGTCAAATTAATAATACTAAAATTGTCCAAATGTCTATTTATGTCTCGTCCCCCAATGAGTTGGATCCCAAAAAGGTCCGACTTCTCGTAAGCACAGTCTTTTTGTTGGAATAATTCTTTTTGTTGAAAAAAGAAGTGTTAGAAACGGAACCCACTTTAGTTTTGACAATATTGTCATTGTCAGCTTTAGGAGATACACCACTGTCGGTGGTTTCCAGGTGGTTACCTCCCAAATCGGTGTCAGTTTTGTCACTAACTAAAGATGGAATATCACAATGCATCACACTCACGGTAACCGGTAAATGCACTTGGTTACCTTGATCAGTACCCTTCATGTTCAAAACATGACTGCCACCGAATGGAACTGTAGAAGCAACAGTGCTATAAGCCCGTTTACCGCTGTTAACATTTTGCCCTCTAAAGTTGTTAACTCTATTTGTTGCAGCAAAATTGTCATAAGCAGTTTTATTTTGATATGATGAAATGTCCCGCGCCAATTTAAGCTGTTTCCTGTTGATTACATCAACAGAATGTTGTTCCACTTCATCGGACAAATGTTGAAAAAAGTCCACTAAACAGTCACCAACAAATTTTCCTTTTAAATAGGACTCAGTAGTGATAATCTCATCTTTAAGGAGATTCATCTTGGTGACATTATTGTCAACTAATAACTTTAAAAAACGCAAACCCGCTTCATTAAAAAAAGTTACTAAAGTATCAAACATTGGCTGACCCACGCTGACACCATTGGGGCATTTAAAAAATCTGAGCCCCTTAGGTACAATGTTAAGTTCAATACAGCGTGAAAAATAACAATTTTCAAGATCAAGTGACCGATACCTTTTCAGTAATCTCAACAGGGTGTACGGAGAGCAATTATTAGTGCAGACAGGCACTGACATTTACAACAAACCTTCAACACATTACCCAGCGTTATTGGATGTGACATCTCAATTGATTTTGAATGATAACGTGGGGGAAAAAGTTAAAGGAATTAATGCTAATTTAATATGTTCCTTAGAAATGAGTGTGGATAGTCACCATATCCAACATTTGTTGGAGAAAAACTGGAGAGTTATTAAAGGCAATTCTGACATTTTTGATGTTTTGGGGAACAAACCACATTTTGTTTTAAGAAATAATTCCAGTCTAAAAAAGGTTTTGGAACATAACAATAATGAAGAGAATATGATGAAGTCGAACAACATTCTGTTGATGTAATCAACAGGAAACAGCTTAAATTGGCACGGGACATTTCATCATATCAAAATAAAACTGCTTATGACAATTTTGCTGCGACAAATAGAGTTAACAACTTTAGAGGGCAAAATGTTAACAACAGCGGTAAACGGGCTTATAGCACTGTTGCTTCTACAGTTCCATTCGGTGGCAGTCGTGTTTTGAACACGAAGGGTACTGATCAAGGTAACCAAGTGCATTTACCGGTTACCGTGAGTGACGCATTGTGATATTCCATCTTTAGTTAGTGACAAAACTGACACCGATTTGGGAGGTAACCACCTGGAAACCACCGACAGTGGTGTATCTCCTAAAGCTGACAATGACAATATTGTCAGAACTAAAGTGGGTTCTGTTTCTAACACTTCTTCTTTTTTTAACAAAAAGACTGTGCTTACGAGAAGTCGGACCTTTTTGGGATCCAACTCATTGGGGGACGAGGCATAAATAGACATTTGGACAATTTTAGTATTATTAATTTGACTAACAATTCTTTTTCTGAGGATGAGTTAAAAATCTTGAAGTATGGTTTAAATTTTGTACCTAGTTCTAGGGCAAATTATAGTAAAACTGTTATTGACATTAAGAAGTACACGAGAAAGTTGAATTTGTCTTATTTAATGCATAATGTACCTGAAACTAAAAAGGTACTAGTTAAGCCTTCTTGTTACACCCCTAAATTACAACACACTATTAAGGTGTTTGAAGAATTATGCATTCAAGATGTTACTCACATGTTACAGACTAGGTCTAAAACTTTTAATAACCTAACTACTAAAGAAAAGAGAGCACTTGATAATTTACGAGCTATGAATAAAGAAATAAGGTTTATGAAGAGTGACAAAGGGGGTAATATAGTTATTATGGAGCAGCAAACATACAAAACAAGAATGTTGGACATTTTGAGTAATTTCGAAAAATATGAAGAGATTACACTTTTTGACATCCATCGTAGCCAACGTTTGATTCATTCCCATCTATATGAAGCTCTTATGTCAGGAGACATTAGCTTTGAAGTGTATGACTTTTGTGTTGTGCAAGAACCAATAATTGGGGTTATTTTCGGTATTCCGAAAACCCATAAGTGTTTAGAAAACCCCCCCTTTAGACCCATTGTTTCCTCCCCACATTCTATTACTGAAGGGGTTCCCCTGGTTATTGATGCTGTTTTGGGACCTACTTTAGTAAATGAAGCGTCCTATGTAAGGGATTCATGGCATTTTTTAAACAAACTTAACATTTATGCCCAGATGGGAACTTTTGATCCCCAAAAACATATTATTTTTACCATGGATGTAATTTTATTATATACATGTATACCCCATGAAGAAGGAGTTGAAGCAGTGAGAAGTTTCTTATTAAAGAAGAAAACAGATCTAAGCAGTAATGCCATTTCCACCATTTGTAGGTTTCTAGAAATTATTTTACATAATAATTTCTTTTTGTTTGAAAAGACATATTATAGGCAAAAAAGAGGGGTGGCGATGGGGTCCCCAGCTGCACCTGCTTACGCCAACCTAGTTATGGCTTGGTGGGAGTTTGAATTTATTCCGCTTTTGACAAATAAATTTCATGTTTCTTTTTACTGTCGGTTTGTTGACGATTTGATCTTTATCATTGAAGGCAATTTGGACACTGTAGAAGCCTTAATTTTAGAGGTTAATTTACTATCCAGTTATTTGAAGTTTGTGAAAGGTAATGTCGGGTTAAAGGTCAATTTTTTGAATATTTTACTATGGTGGGACATCACTGATGGTAGGTTTCACAGTTGTATTCACCGAAAGAAGACATTTACTAACGGATACTTGCACTTTCATAGTAGTCATCCGAGGTGTGTTATTAGAAATATTCCCAGAGGACAATTTATCAGAGCATGTCGCATGACATCTAGGGACTCTGATTTAATTCGGGAATTTGATTTTATCATCTCCATGTTTTTGGAAAGGGGGTACGGAGAGCAATTATTAGTGCAGACAGGCACTGACATTTACAACAAACGTTCAACACATTACCCAGCGTTATTGGATGTGACATCTCAATTGATTTTGAATGATAACGTGGGGGAAAAAGTTAAAGGAATTAATGCTAATTTAATATGTTCCTTAGAAATGAGTGTGGATAGTCACCATATCCAACATTTGTTGGAGAAAAACTGGAGAGTTATTAAAGGCAATTCTGACATTTTTGATGTTTTGGGGAACAAACCACATTTTGTTTTAAGAAATAATTCCAGTCTAAAAAAGGTTTTGGAACATAATAATGAAGAGAATATTATTAAAACTAACAAAAAGGGTATGCACCGTTGTCATCAATGCAATATGTGTAGGTACATTTCAGAAGGTCCATATATAACAGTTGAAACATTGGATAGAACATTAGAAGTACCTGGTTTTGCCAATTGTTGTACCCAAGGGGTAATTTACATTGGTATGTGTACCGCTTGTCCAGCGTTCTATGTGGGGATGACCACCAGATGTTTAAAAACCCGCATTAGGGAACATCTTTATAGTATTAAAAACAGAGATGACACCAATGCTTTGTATAAACACACTGTTGCTTGTCCTTTTTTTAAAAAGTTTCTGTTTTCAGTGTTAGAAATTTGTAAGACAGACATGAGAGATGGTGATTTTAAAAACTATTTACAGCAAAGGGAGACTGTTTGGCAGATTAAGTTGAAATCAGACACATTTCCTGGTTTAAATGAAGCTACAAACGTTAAATGTTTTTTAAAATATCGTAAGCTTCACATTAATAAAGATTGTGATACAACCTCCTTTTTTATTTAAATTAGTGAGGAGGTGTTTTTAAATGAAGGTTGTTTAATTGGGTTAATTAATTAATTGTTTGTCAATCATGGTATTTAATGTTCAAGTTTGAATGTGTCATTATTCTGAGGAAGTCTTCTGACGAAAGCGGACAATAAATTTTAGTACGCTATTTTTTGGCATTTAGTTCTTTCTTTGCTGCCTCAACAGTGGTACTTCTGTGGTTTTATTTCAGCTCAATACAACATGGATCCTCCTATATTTTCACATCCATTACTAAGACAGTACCTCAGAGGGGCTAAGAACATAAGACTGCCCCAGAGAGCACCAACACCAACTTGGGATCTCAACTTTGTTTTGGAAAAACTTACATTAGCGCCCTTTGAACCAGCTTTTACAGCTGATTTACAGTTTCTATCATGGAAAACTGCCTTGCTGCTAGCAATAACTTCAGCACGAAGAGTCTCAGAGCTACAGGCCCTAATGGCAGTGGAGCCTTTCATCATTTTTCATCAAGACAGAGTCGCTTTACGAACTAACCCTTCCTTTATGCCAAAGGTGGTATCCAATGTGGCCCTAAACCAAACCATTAATTTGCCCACCTTTTATCCAAACCCCCAGAACAAAGGGGAAAGGCTCCTACACTCTTTGGACATTCACAGGCAATTACGTTACTACTTGGATAAAACTAAGGCTTTCAGAAAATCTGACCTGCTCTTTGTATCCTATGCTGCAGGATCACAAGGAAAGGCCATCTCAAAACAGACCATTTCAAAATGGATAGGACATTGTATCCGTTTCTGCTACACACACCATGGGAAACCTGTACTTGGTAACATTAGCCCCATTCCACCAGGGCTACAGCAACATCAACAGCCTTCCTCAGAGGGGTACCAACCAAGGATATTTTGGAGGCTGCAACTTGGAGTTCAGTGCATACCTTCACCAAGCACTATCACTTACCTCTATACTCTAAAACCAGAGCTGGCTTTGCCACTGCAGTTCTGCAGGGCCTACTAGCTTCTCCAAACCCTGTTTAGTTCCACTGCCCATCATTAGCTTTGGGATTCAACCCAAGTGTGATGACTGCAGCAGTGTAACACGATGAACATAGTACAGTTTTGTACCTACCATAAATGTAATTGTTCGAGTGTTCACACTGCTGCAGTCCATGTTACCCTCCCTCCATCCCCTCTGACCTAGCTGAACTTTTCTATACCTTTCTATCCTGTACAACCTTTGTGGTGTATTTGCTTGTAACTGAAGGTATTCCTTTTATTCCTTTAATATGTTTTATTAGCAATATGCATTGCCTACCTACTTGGGGGCACCTGACATCTGGGGCAAGAAAAACTGAAGAAAATGGCGTTGGATGCCTTTTATATACCCCTGGCGCACTGACGTCAGGGAAGAAGCGACAGCAACCGACGCCGGACCAAGACTTTGGAACTCTGGCCAACTGCGGGACCGCCTGACGGCAGGATAACCCAAGTGTGATGACTGCAGCAGTGTGAACACTCGAACATCTACATTTATGGTAGGTACAAAACTGTACTGTCCGGCCTGGGACCTCAATTATGTTTTGGAAAAACTCACACTGACTCCTTTCGAGCCAACATCAACAGCAGATATAACATTCTTATCCTGGAAAACAGCTCTGCTCCTAGCAATAACCTCTGCAAGGCGAGTCTCGGAGTTGCAAGCACTCATGGCTGTGTAACCTTTTATCATTTTTCATCCAGACAGGGTTTCTCTGAGGACAAACCCTACATTTATGCCTATGGTTGTGTCAAGTGTGGCCCTCAACCAAACCATTCACTTGCCTACCTTTTATCCAAATCCACAGAACAAGGGTGAGAAAATTCTACATTCTTTGGACATACACAGTCAGATGTCCTTCAAGGATGCATCTGCAGTCCTTACAAATGGGTTGTCCTGTCGTCAGGCAGCCCTTCGGTCGGCCGGATTCCAAAGTCTGGGCCTGGCCTCGGCTGGTGTCGCACTTCACCCGACGTCATAGCTGCAGTTATTCGGGTATAAAGGCATCAGCCGACACCATTTTCCTCAGTCTTTCTTGCCGCGTGGCGCCCGAAGCAGAAGCTGTTCGCAAGTGCCAGTCGGTCAGAACCAGAGATTACTACTACCGAATACTTCTAAAAAGCTAAGTACCCCGTTGGGGACTCTTTCTTGCCTCAGCCGATGTCAGAAAAAGTGAATAACTGTTTAACTTGTGGGAAACAAATACCTCATAAAGATTTCCACTCTTACTGCTTACCTTGTTTAGGCCCAGACCACGACGTAGCAGCTTGTCTAGCCTGTGCTTCTTTTAACCGGCGGACGCTTAGACGTCAGTCGGAATTTGCTGAGGAGTTTTTCGGCTCTGATTTTGCTTACATTATGCCGTCTGATCCTCCGACTACGCAAATATCTAAAAAGCACAAGGAAAAGGACCGACACTCGCGGTCCGTGGTTTCGGCCGAAACCGCGGTTAAGCCGACCAGGAGTGTCTCGGTTTCGGCTGAAACAGAGCAAGCGGTTCTTCCTTCGGCCGAAAACTTACCTCTCACCGAGGCCTCTTCCAACCTGGTGGAATCGGCTTCTGAAATCCCACCTGCTCTTGCAGTTTCTCAGGAATTATCTGACACTATTCCCTTGGATATTTCTACCCCTGCACGTGGAGCTGCTAGGCCACCTGCAACCATGTCCATTAAGGCCTTTGCCAGGGCTAAAGCAGCTAAAACTACTAAATCTGTGCCTGTTAAGACCCCCTCTCACAGGCCTAGCTCTAGTTCACAAATGCTTAGTCTAGCAGAGGATCTCATTTCTTTAATCCGGGATCCCAACCTCAACCAGACAGGGCCTCTCACCCTCCTCCAGAGAAGAGGCCTAGAGCAGAGCCCCTTGAGCCAGTTTCTACAGATTATTCCTCTGATGACTCAGATAATACAAACCCTCCAGAGGCTCCTTTCTCCCCTTATGAAGACTCTGATGCTGAAGAGTCCATTCCTTCTGCCTCTCCGCCTGAGGAATTTTCCTTTGGGGAAACCTTGCATGCTATGAGGGAACAATTTCAGTGGCAGGGTCAGGATTTTTCAGATTCCAGAAAGAGGCTTAGAACCTTTCTACATTTACCACAACATAGGCCTTTAGCCATACCTCTAGTCCTTTCTGTTGTAGATGATGCATTTAATGATGCTTGTACTGCTCCTGATTCACTACCTCCGGCCCCTGCTAAGCCCGATAGGTACTACAGGGTCCCGGACACGCATTACCATTTATATAAGGCTCCTTTTGCAGATCCCGAAACTATTTCCCAGGGACCTAAGGCTGTAGCAGCTACCTCTGCCAAAAAAACCCTTCCCTCTGAAAGGGAATCCAGGTCCCTAGAGAGATGGGGTAAAAAAGTTTACACTTCTGCTACTCTTTCAGCTAGGGCCTTGAACTGTCAGTTTCACATGATCCAGTATCAAGAATTTATGCTAGACCAGTTAACCAAAAAGCTGTCCTCAGATGAATCATTAGACAAAAAATCTGTTCAGGAAATGGTACATAACATACAGCAAGTCAATAACCATTCCTTAAAATGCGGCTATGATGCACTGGAGGCTTCCTTTAGATCAGCCATGACTGGCACAGTTATCAGAAGGCATGCATGGTTAAAAGAGCAGGCCTTACCAGACCATGTCAAATCAAAACTACTAGATGCTCCTATGGACAAGATCAATTTGTTTGGCTCTTCTGCACAACAGGTGCTGAAGAAGAAGGAAGAGAAGGCAAAATCTGTACAAACAGTGAAAGATTTCTTACAGGTCCAACCTCCAAGGTTTAGCAGGAATTGGCCCTCAAAGAATTGGTCCTTTCCAGACTCCTCCAGAGCTCAAAGAGGCAGAAATAGGCGTTCAAGAGGCAGAAGTCAATCCAGGGGTGCCTACAGGGGACGCCAGTGGCAGGGTAACAACCAGCGAGGTACAGCCACAGACACAGCCACTACCACTACTACAGGACAATCACAGTGACTTGGCTCTGGCACCGCCTACCAGGGAACAACTAGAAGCACCCTTAGGCGGGAAGCTAGCTTTATTTTCAGTAAACTGGCATTGCATCACAAGAGACAAGTGGATTTTGCAGACAATAGACCAAGGTTACAGGTTTCACTTCCATACTCTACCAGGGAAGAGAGGAATGCCAAACCTACCTCCAAATCAAAAGGCAGAAGCTCTAAAACAAATAATTCAATTATTAAGAATGAGAGCTGTGGAAAAGGTACCATCTATGGAGCAAGGACAGGGATTTTACTCCAGACTCTTCCTGGTACCAAGAAAAGAAAGCAAATGGAGACCTATTCTCGACCTGTCCGCTTTAAACACATTCCTCATTGTTCCAAAATTCAAAATGCTGACCCTACAGCAGCTTCTTCCCATGCTGGGCAAGGAGTCTTGGCTGGTAACTCTAGATCTCAAGGAGGCATACCTGCACGTCCCTATACGACCATATTGCAGAAGATACCTCAGATTTCTTGCAGGATCAGAGCATTATAAATTCTCAGCATTGCCCTTTGGCTTATCTACTGTGCCCAGTGTGTTCACGAAATGCCTGGCATCAGTAATTGCTCATTGCAGGCTTCAGGGAATACAAATCCACCCTTACCTGGACGACTGCCTGATACAAGCGGACAACAAAAACAAGCTAGCAGAAGACTTGAAAAGGGTCATTTGCCTACTACAAGCCCTGGGATATACAGTCAATATAAAAAAGTCAAGGCTGATACCATCCCAAAGGATAACCGTTTTGGGTGCAGAGCTGGACACAGCGAAACAAATGGCTTTCCTAACAGTAGAAAAACAGGAGCAACTCCCTCTCTACTACTTGGCATTAACAAAGCAGGACCATCTAACAGCAAGAAAAGTCCTGCAAGCCTTGGGTTTCATGGCATCCTGCATAATATTGGTTCCACATGCCAGGCTGCATATGAGAAAGTTACAGTGGTACCTCAGAAATTTATGGTCTCAGCACAAGCACAGCCTAGAAACCCAAATTCCAATAATTCCATGCCTGAAGCAAGAATTCCAATGGTGGGCTCAGGCCTGTCAATTAAACAAAGGACTGCCCTTCCACAACACTCAACCCAGCCAAACCATCACAACGGACGCCTCAGACCTCGGTTGGGGCCCACATGCTGGACAAGTGTATACAAGGTTTATGGACTCAAGACCAGCTACACCTACACATAAATCAAAAGGAAATGCTGGCAGTAAAACTGGCAATTCAGACATTCAGACCATTTCTTCAACAAGGTCAACTGTTGATAAGAACAGACAACACCACAGTTATGTGGTACATCAACAAGCAGGGAGGCACACACTGCATACCCTCTATGCCGGATGGCAATGGACCTCTGGAATGTGGCCCTGAGCTACAACATTCAGTTACAAGCAATTTTGTACCAGGAAAAGAAAACATTCTAGCAGACATACTAAGCAGAACTACCACGGATGCCCACGAATGGATGCTGCATCCGGACATCTTCAAAACCATTACGAGAAAATGGGGACTCCCAGAAGTAGATTTATTTGCATCCCCACTCAATCACCAACTAAAGAAATTCTGCACAAGGACGTACCACCCACTTGCTTGGAAGGTGGACTCCCTATCTTTCAGTTGGAAAAACCTGACAGCATATGCATTCCCACCACTTCCTTTGATGCACAAGGTGCTATTGAAAATCAAAGAGGATCATTCTAATAGCTCCAGACTGGCCAAGACAACATTGGTACCCATTACTGAGGAGCATGTCTCGGGAACAAATATGGCCCCTGCCCCTAGTTCCCTTGCTGTTAACACAGAACAACTACAACACCCTGCATCCAAACCTGAAAACACTGCAGCTGACTGCCTGGAACATTGCATAAGACCAGTTAACCCAAATTTATCCCAAGGGGTTAAAGACATTATCTTGGAGGCTCGCAGACCCTCAACAAGGAAAAATTATTCAGCAAAATGGAAAAGATATCTCATTTGGAGTACTGCAAAAGGAGAAAATGTGTCACTGGTAAACATAGCCAACATCCTGGAATACTTGGCAGAGCTCCTCCACAAAGGCCTGTCCTATTCTTCCATTAAGATTCATGCATCAGCTATTTCAGCACAATACGACTTGGATCCTCCAGTCTTCTCACATCCTCTGCTCAAGCAGTTTCTGAGAGGAATTAAAAATGTAAAACCACCTAGGAAGGCACCATTGCCAGCATGGGACTTGAACTTTGTGCTAGAAAAATTGACACTCCCTCCTTTCGAACCAGCAGCAACAGCAGCATTACAATACTTATCATGGAAAACTGCTTTCCTACTGGCAATCACTTCAGCAAGAAGGGTATCTGAGCTACAGGCATTAATGGCAGTACAGCCCTTCCTGATCTTCCATCAAGATAGTGTCCATGAGAACAAATCCTACTTTTATGCCTAAGGTGGTCTCCAGAGTATCCTTAAATCAGGCTATCCACCTACCTACATTCTTCCCCAACCCACAGAACAGGGGAGAAAGACTGTTGCACACCTTGGATGTACATAGACAATTACGCTACTACCTGGACAGGACCAAGGTCAATAGAAAAACTGACCAGCTACTGGTAGCATATGCAACAGGAATGGAAGGAAAAGCAATTTCAAAACATACAATCTCTAAGTGGATAGGAAATTGCATTAGATTTTGTTACTCCTACCATGGGAAGAAAACTCCAGAAAACATCAGACCTCCCTCTACAAGGGCTGCAGCCACTACCACAGCCTTTCTACGAGGAGTGGCTACCAAAGACATTTTAGAGGCTGCTACTTGGAGCTCCGTGCATACATTTGCCAAGCATTATAATTTACCTCTATACTCTAGATCCCGAGCAGGTTTTGCCACTGCTGTTTTGCAAGGGATCTTAGCTACACCATAATTTCATTTCTCCTCCTCCCCCAGTTTGGCTATGGTATTCTACCCATTTGTAAGGACTGCAGATGCATCCTTGAAGGACATAGTACAGTTTTGTACCTACCATAAATGTAGGTGTCCGATAGGAATGCATCTGCAGTCAGGATTACCCACCCTCCTTCCCCTCTGTGGTACTCCTAGGGTATTTGCCCATCTTGTAGCTAGCTGGGGGAATCTATTATGGTGTATTTGTTTGTATATATGTACATACATGCTTATATTTTGTTTGCTCTCTACTATTTGGAATCATTTGCATTTATCCAAATTTAGCCTTCCTAGAGGGCACCTGGCATCTGGGGCAAGAAACACTGAGGAAAATGGCGTCGGCTGATGCCTTTATACCCGAATAACTGCAGCTATGACGTCGGGTGAAGTGCAACACCAGCCGAGGCCAGGCCCAGACTTTGGAATCCGGCCGACCGAAAGGCTGCCTGACGACAGGACAACCCATTTGTAAGGACTGCAGATGCATTCCTATCAGACGTCTACATTTATGGTAGGTACAAAACTGTACTTTACGCTTCTACTTGGACAGAACTAAAGCTTTCAGAAAAACTGAGCAACTTTTAGTGTCATATGCTGCAAGATCACAAGGAAAGGCCATCTCAAAACAGACTATTTCTAAATGGATAGGCCATTGCAGACATTTCTGCTATTTTCAACATGGCAAATCAGTGCCTAAGGGCATTAGGCCTCATTCCACCAGAGAAGCAGCCACTTCAGCAGCCTTCCTCAGAGGAGTACCAACCAAAGATACCTTAGAGGCTGCAACTTAGAGTTCAGTGCACACTTTCACAAAGCACTACCACTTACCTCTTTACTCTAAGTCCAGAGCAGGCTTTGCCACTGCAGTTCTGCAGGGCCTCATAGCCTCTCCTAATCCTTTTTAGCCCAGCCACCCATCCTCAGCTTTGGGATTCAACCCAAGAGTAATGACTGCAACAGTGAAACACGATGAACATAGTACAGTTGTGTACCTACCATAAATGTAGATGTTCCAGTGTATTCACTGTTGCAGTCCAGGTTACCCACCCACCATCCCCCTTTTCTTTGCTTGGACTTATATGCTCTTCTCTATCCTATACAACCTATTTGGTATATTTGCTTGTAGATGAAGGAAATGTTATTTTTGTGCATGCATCTTTATTGGCATATTTTTCAGCCTACCAATTTGGGGGCACCTGACATCTGGGGTAAGAAAAACTGAAGAAAATGGCGTCAGCTGCATCTTTTATACCCCTGGCGTACTGACGTCAGGGAAGAGGCGACAGCAGCCGACGCCGGACCTAGACTTTGGAATTCTGGCCGACTGAGGGTAGCCTGCCACCAGGATAACCCAAGAGTAATGACTGCAACAGTGACTACACTCAAACATCTGCATTTATGGTAGGTACCCAACTGTACTTTCTTCGTGTTTCACTGTTGCAGTCATTACATTTGGGTAATCTGCTGGCAGCTTGCCCTCAATCGGCCTGAATTCCAAAGTCTTGGGTCCTGCGTCAGTTGCTGTCTCCTCTTCCATGACGGCAGGTCATCACGGGTATAAAACATGCAGCCGATGCCATTTTCTTTAGTCTTTCTTGCCGCGCGGTGCCCAAAGCAGAAACATTTCGCAAGTGCCGGTCGGCCGACTACTGAAATATTCGAGTTTGAGTTTCAGAACCGAAGTCTTCACTAAAGCTAAGTTTCCCATTGGGGAAACTTTTTTCTTGCTCCATACCGATGTCAGAAAAATTTAATAATTGTATTACGTGTGGGAAGCAAATACCTCATAAGGATTTTCATTTGTACTGTATTCCTTGCCTAGGCCCTGATCACAAAGTGCCTGGCTGTCGGTTTTGTGCTAGATTTAACCAACGCACTATTAAGCGTCAGTATATTTTTGCCTCAAAGTATTTTGGAAACAGATTTAACTACCCAGAAATGTCTGATAGCAATCCAACTACCGGAGTACATAAAAAACGCAAAGAAAAGGACAGAGAAAGGCAGTCGAGATCCAAAACTGACAACGAAGCTTCTCCTAAGTCAGTCGCTGGTTCGCCGGTACTCAGTGAGGCGCTTACGCAGCCCCTGATACCCGCTACCTTCAAGTTGCAGGCCTCTACCGACACCCATGTGGAGTCCAGCATGCCGCAAGATACTCAAGGTATTGGACCAACGGCTGTAACTCCCTCGGATGGGTCCGGAGCCGCTGAGCAGGCACTGGCTTCTGAGGGTGTATTCAGACCTCAACATTTGTACATCAAACCGACGACAGCTGCAAAACCAAAGACAAAAGCAACTTCTAAAACTAAAAAAACGATGCATGAGCCACGTGCACAGGCCTCTATGCCTAAAAAACAGATGATCAAAATGGCTGAAGACCATATTACCTTGATCAGGGGAACCCATCCCCCTCCAGATAAGAGGCCTAGGCAAGACACTGATTATGAATCTTCAGATCAGGTTTCTATTTCATCTGATTCCTCCTCTGATCAAGAATTATCTATATCTCCCTGTGAGGATTCTGATGCAGAGGAGTCTGTACCATCTGCTTCTCCTCCTGAGGATTATTCATTTGGAGAAACCTTACATACTTTGAGGGAGCATTTTCACTGGGAGAGTCAAGACTTCTTAGAATCAAAAAAGAGGCTCAGGGATTTCCTTCTCCCCCAGCACAGGCCTTTGGCCATTCCCCCTGTTTTAGACATTGTGGATTATGTGTTTTCAGAGTCCAGCTTGACCCCTGACGCCTTACCTCCAGCTCCCAGTAAGCCTGACAGATATTACAGAGTCCCTGACTCACATAAATTTTTATTTAGAAACCCTGCTGCTGACCCTGAAAGTATTTCGCAAGGTCCAAAGGGTGTTATTGTCAAAACAGCAAAAAATCCTACCCCCTTTGACAGAGATTCAAGGGCACTGGACAGATGGGGAAAAAAGGTTAATACATCTGCAACCTTGGCAATCAGAGCCTTAAACTGTCATTTCATATGCTTAAGTTTCAACAACATGTTATGGGATTGCTGAAACAGAAAATGATGTTGATTTCTGAATGTGCAGAAAATAAAGAATTGTAGGAATTATTGCATGCAGCTGAACAAGTTGGAAAGCATACTGCAATGTGGTTTTGACTCCTTAGAGGCCTCCTGCAGGGCCGCAGTTACTGGGTCTGTGATTAGGAGGCATGCCTGGCTAAAGGAACAAAATTTGCCTGATAATGTTACAGCTAAATTGCTAGATGCACCTTTATAACATGATAGTCTGTTTGTTAAGGCAGAAGAGGTTTTAAAGAAAATGGAAGACAAAGCTAAGTCTATGCAAACTGTTAGACTTCTTACAAGTGCAGCCACCAAGTTTCAGTAGACACTGGTTTTTTTCCTGTGTCAGACAGAGCTCAAAGGGGCAAATCCAGACACCCAAAGGGTTCCAGATAACAGGTGCAAGATTCATACAGGTCAAAGCAATGGGGCTCATCTACCTCCAAATCAGGAGGAGATAAAGTGCAAACCTACAGAAAACAGTCCCAATGACTTCCTTCTGGCTACACCAAGCACTTATCTTTTGGCAGCACCCCTGGGGGGAAAATTAGCACTTTTTGCTCAAAATTGACAGTTAATAACCCAAGACAAGTGGGTACTAAACATAGTATCCCAGGGATACAGATTCCATTTCCACACTCTGCCAGTGGCAAATGGTTGGCCAGATCTGCCCAAAAATCAATGGGCAGATGCACAGAAACAGGTTACATCCCTCGTGGATATGAGGGCCATTCAGCCAGTACCAGAACAGGAAAAAGAACAAGGTTTTTGCTCAAGACTGTTCTTGGTACCCAGAAAGGACAAGGCCTGGCGGCCAATACTGGATTTATGAATTTTGAACACATACTTGAACATTCCAAATTCAAAATGCTGACTTTGCAGCAACTTCTGCCCATGCTGGGCAAGAATGCTTGGCTGGTGACATTAGACCTAAAAGAGGCATACCTGCATGTCCCAATAGACAATTGTGCAAAAGATACCTCAGATTCAAGGCTGGCTTAATGCATTACCAATTCTCTGCACTGCCCTCTGGCTTATCTATTGCGCCCAGTATCTTCACAAAGTGCCTGGCACCAGTAATTGCATTTTGCAGACAAAAAAGTATACAAATATACCCTTACTTGGACGACTGTCTTTTTCAAGCAGAGAGCAAGGACATTCTTTTTCAATACATGGCATTTGTGAAAAGGCTTCTAACATGCCTAGGGTACACAATAAACAAAACGAAATCACAACTGGTACCCTCTCAAAAGATAACATTCCTGGGTGCAAGCTTGAGTACAACTGCCCAGATGGCTTACCTCACGCCAGACAAGCAAAGGCAACTGACTACTTACTTCAAACTGATGGCAACAAAAACCCAGTTATCTGCAAGACAAATTCTGCAGGCTTTGGGCTTCATGGCATCCTGCATCCTACTGATTCCATATGCAAGACTGCATATGAGGAAACTTCAGTGGTACCTAAAACATTTATGGAGTCAACATGCTCACAGTCTGGAAACAGTGATTCCTCTCATATCCTGCCTACAACAGGAATTTCTATGGTGGGCAAAGGCATGTCACCAGAACATGGGACGGGCCTTCACTCTACCCCCTGCCAGCCAAACCTTAACAGACCTAGCAGATTATGCCTGGGGGGCCCACATGGCAGGAAGATGCATTCAGGGCATATGGACTTCAAAACAAATGCATCTACATATCAACCAGAAAGAGATGCTAGCTGTTCATAATGCCCTAACAGCCTTCAAGAACTTACTTCATCCAGGACAACTACTGATAAAGACAGACAACACCCCACGGTCATGTGGTATATAAATAAGCAAGGGGGCACTCACGCATACCCCCTTTGCATATTAGCCATGGCACTGTGGGACATGGCTTTGACCTACCAAGTACATCTTCAAGCTCAATTCCTGCCAGGAAAGCAAAATACTCTGGCAGACGATTTAAGCAGAAACCTTGTGGACCCTCACGAGTGGAAACTAAATCTACAAGTCTTCAGCATGATAACAGAGAAATGGGGGAGCCCAGACATAGATCTATTTACCTCTCCTCAAAATTATCAATTGAAAAGATTCTGCACAAGGACTTATCACAGACAAGCATGGAAAGTGGATGCCCTGTCCTTCAGTTGGAAAAACCTATCAGTTTACGCCTTTCCCCCTCTGCCTCTTCTTCCCAAGGTCCTCCTAAAAGTCAGACAAGAGAAACCAAAGATGATACTAGTTGCCACGGACTGCCCCGCCAATGCTGGTACCCAGTCCTAAGAAAATTGTCTCAATACCCAGCCTGGACCTTATCTCAAAGACCTCAACTACTGTCCCAGCAAAACAATCAGATCCTGCACAGTCAACTCCAGACACTAAACCTGACGGCATGGCTGATCATGTAATTATACAAACAAACCCTGTCAGTAAAACTGTGATGGATGTCATTTTGGAAGCCAGAAGGCCTAGTACTAGAAAATCTTGCACTGATAAATGGAAGAGATTCTGTGCTTGGAATCAAGCACAAGGAACTGATACAGCAGAACCAAATATTCCTCAGATATTACAATACTTAAAACTGAGATGCTTGACAAAGGCTTATGTTTCTCATCAATTAAAATCCATGCCTCTGCCATTTCGGCTCATTACAATACAGAGCCACCAATCTTTTCTCATCCTTTACTAAAGCAGTATCTTAGAGGAGCCAAAAATTTAAGGCCTCCTAGAGAATCACTTTTACGTGCATGTGACCTCAATTATCTTTTGGAAAAGCTCACCCTGCCTCCATTTGAACCAGCTGCTAATGCTGATATAAAGTTCTTATCATGGAAAACAGCTCTGCAATTAGCAATTACTTCAGCAAGAAGAGTTTCAGAGCTACAGGCCCTCATGGCTGTAGAGCCTTTTATCATATTTTATCCAGACAGGGTGTCTCTGAGGACAAATCCTACATTTATGCCTAAGGTGGTTTCCAGTGTGGCCCTTAACCAAACAATTAATCTGCCAACCTTTTATCCAAATCCGCAGAACAAAGGGGAGAGAATTCTGCATTCCTTGGACGTACACAGACAGCTAAGATTCTACTTGAGCAGGACTAAAGCTCTAAGAAAAACTGAGCAATTACTAGTGACATATGCTGCAGGATCAGAAGGCAAGGCTATTTCAAAGCAGACAATTTCAAAGTGGATAAGCCACTGCATCCATTTCTGCTACTTACACCATGGTAAACCTGTGACCAAGGGCATTAGGTCTCATTCCACCAGAGCTGCAGCTACTTCAGCAGTCTTTCTCAGAGGAGTACCAACCAAAGACATTCTAGAGGCTGCTACGTGGAGTTCTGTGTTCACATCTTTAGAAAGCATTATCATTTGCCTCTCTACTCTAAGTCCAGGGCAGGTTTTGCCACTGCAGTTCTGCAGGGCCTTATAGCCACACCTAATGCTGTTTAGCTCCAGCCTCCCAACCATAGCTTTGGGATTCTACCCAAATGTAATGACTGCAACAGTGAAACACGAAGAACATAGTACAGTTGTGTACACTTAACATAAATGTAGATGTTCGAGTGCATTCACTGTTTGCAGTCCAGGTTACCCTCCCGCCATGTGCTGTATTTGCTTGTAGATGAAGGTAAAGTTTATATTGATGCATGTATGTGTGTGTGTATATAAATATATATATATATATATATATATATATATATATATATATATATATATATATATATACTACCTTTTTGGGGGCACCTGACATCTGGGGCAAGAAAAACTAAAGAAAATGGCATCGGCTGCATGTTTTATACCCATGACGACCTGACGTCATGGAAGAGGAGACAGCAACCGACGCAGGACCCAAGACTTTGGAATTCATGCCGACTGAGGGCAACCTGCTAGCAGATTACCCAAATGTAATGACTGCAACAGTGAATACACTCAAACATCTACATTTATGGTAAGTGTACACAACTATACTTTCTGCTGCGACCTGGGCCTCATCACACACTTTAATTTCTCATTATAAATTGGATCTTCTTTCCCGGAGCAGGGCATACATTGGCTCAGCTTTGTTACGGAATATCCTTCCATGAGGACCTCCTCGGTTTTTGTTAGTAGCTAAGGACTCTGTCCCTCCGGTTGAAGGTCAAATGAAAACAACTTCAGATAAATAAGTTATGTACTTACCATAATGTTCCATTAGAGGAGTTGTTTTTCATTTGTCTTCAACTGTCCCTTCCTCCATCCCCCTGCCTTCTTTTGGGCTGTGTAGTAGACTGGACTGAAGAAACATAGATCCTGTTGTCCTATCTAGCTTTCAGCGTGTGGGCCTTTAGACGGTTGTGCCAAGTTTTACAACCATGTTGGCCTTTAGATTGGTGCTGTTCTGCAAGAAGCTCAACCTGAGGGGAGGAGGGAGAGCGGGGCATTATAGGTAGGGAGGAGCTTGGACTTTGGATCTGATGCTGGAGTGTATGGCCTTGTCAGATCTGTGCCAGATCCGAGTTCCTCAGGTTGAAGACAATTGAAAAGTAACAACTCAGGTGGAACGTTATGGTAAGTACATAACTTATTTTTTTAATCCACCTGTTAGTAAGTACTGCTGTCATTAAGATGTTTATCACCATGTATTGTAAAATGTCCATGGCTATAAAGTTCATAATTTTTAAGGCATCCCATTATCTCTTATCAAGATTTGTCCATTTTCAGCAAATTCTTGTGGAGCTGATGTTCATTTTGTTTCACTGTTGCAATCCTAACCAATGGGTTATCCAGCTCCTGGTAGCCCTTGATTGGCCAGAATATCAAAGGTAAGTAAATATGACATCGGTTGTCGTCGGTTGTAAAGGACGTCAGGATGTCCTATACAAAAGGAGGTAGCCTACGTCACTTCCTCAGTCTTCCTTGCCGCAGAGCCCGAAGCAGAAGCTGGTCGGCAGTTTACCTTTTTGGTTTCCATCTACAAAGTTGAAGTCAACTACAGCTAAGTACCCTGTTGGGGATCTTCTTTTCTTGCCTTAACGAATGTCAGAAAAATTTAATTGTCTTGCCAGTGGAAAGCAGATTCCCCATAGAGATCTTCATTCCTATTGTATTATTTTTTAGGCCTTGACCACAATGTTCCTAATTGTGATCTCTGTGCTTCCTTTAATCTGCGTACTATTCGTCATTGGGCTAAGCTTTTAGCTAAGCATTTTGGAGTGTGGCCTATGTTTGTTGGTATGGCGTCCGCTAGTCTTCAGGTATCCCTAAGAAGTGTAAGGATAAGGACCGCAACAGGCTTCAGAGGGTTAAGTCTTCAGATGATGTTAAGTTGGTTGTCAGTCCTGCGGTAGCCAGTGGAGGCGCCTTTGCAGCCCCTGCAGTCCGAGGATTTTCAACCGCAGGCCTCGGTTGAGACCATGTCAGAGTCCCCAGGCCTCTGGCTTCCATTTTGTCTTCTGACCTTCCGCCTGTTGCTTCATTAGCTGGATCTGGAGCCGCTAAGCTGGTTCCGGTGTCTGAGGCCTCCGTTCTTCGTTTGGATAGCAGGCTCATACTGACGACCTCTGCCATGACTTCGGCTGTTGCCAGGCCCCCCCAAGTCCTTTAGACTTGAAGGCAAGTCTTCCAGTCGTAAGCCTGTGAAGAAACCGGCTCCAGATGTTCATAGGTTCATACTAGGCTATCTGCCCTAGGGCATTTATAAGCCTAGCCAGAGTGTGTTTGGCTTTCGCCACCCATTTTAAATTAATTTTGCTATGCCCTTTTTCGAGGTTAGTATACTGTGCCTCTGTCTAACAGTGACACAGAAGTGATACCGGTAAACCTCGATCTCCCATCCACTCATCAAGATTCCTCTTGAAGAGAGTCAATGAGGGACTCTGCCTAACCTGGACTGGGATTTTATTCCAGAGTGATGGGATCCTCTGGGTTATGAATCTGTCCCTCCAGCATGTCCTATTTATTTCAGTGCAGAGGTTCAAGTCTCTCGAGCGCGTAGCTCAATGGGATTTGGATTTTCTGAGGTGCAGCATGTCCATTAATTCCAGGTTGGACATGGCTTTATACGTCAGGCACAGATCGCCTCTGAGCAGGCGTTATGCCACTGAGTAGAGCTGGAGTTTCTTTAACCGGGCAGCATATGGCATCTGTTTGAGCCCTTTGATCCTCTTGGTGAGGTACTTTTGGGGTCTTTCCAGTTGCTGCAGGTGTCTGGTAATTTACATCCCAAAAGGGGCATTGTACTCAATTATGGGCCTGATGAGGGATGAGTAAAGAGGCACGATGACCTCCCCTGATCTAGATGTGAATCCCTTCATGATTAGGTGGGCTATATAAATTGTTTTTCTAACCACTTTGGCCACGTGGTTGTCAAATGAGAGATTGCTATCAACTTGGGTCCCTAATTACTTCTTCTGTACTTAATGGATTACCACCTATGTGGTAATTTGTGGGCACTTTGTTTTTGCCAAAGGGGATGACTATACACTTTTTGGCGTTTAGCTTGAGGCCATGGCTCTGGTACCAGTTGTCTGATGTTCTTCGTTTTCCATTGCTGCAGTCCTTACTATAGGGTATAGTCCGCGTCCAGTCGGCCCGAATACCAGAGTATAAGGCTGACGTCGGCCAGGGCGCATTAGACTGACGTCAGTACGTCAGGGTACTAATGCGCATGACCGACGTCATATCCTTAGTCTTTTTTGCCGCATGGTCCGATGCAGAAGCAGTTTTGCGAGTGCAGGTTGGCGTTCTGAAATATTTCCGAAACCGGAGTTTCAGACCGAAACAGAGTTGGCTAAGTACCCCGTTGGGGAACATTTTGGTTTTTTCTTGCCTCAGTATTTTACCGGATGTCAGAAAAAGTGAATAACTGTATTTCTTGTGGGAAACAGATACCTCATAGGGATTACCATACCTTGTGTATACCTTGTTTAGGGCCTGAGCACGACGTTGTTGGTTGCCGCTCTTGTGCTAGGTTTAACAAACGCACTATTAAGAGGAGGTTAGACTGTGCCAGGTTAGTGTTTGGGAAGCGTTGCAATTATAAAATGCCGCCGGATGCTCCGACGCCCGCTTCCAAGAAGCGCAAGGACAAAACAGTGAAGCCTAGGGTTGATGAACCGCAGTCCCGGACGCCGGTTCTTTAGAAGGCTCAGTGGAGCCAGAGGTTTTGCCAGGAGTTTCCATGGAGTCTCAGGCAGAAACTTTACTGTTACAGGATGTGCCTTCTCAGGAGGTAGGCCAGGCTGAGGGGCTTCTCAGGTAACTGTTCTTCCCTCTCTTCCCAAGGTAGTTAGAGCCTCTCCTTCTGTTGCCAAAACTTCTTTGAGAGGTAGGCCTAGTTCAGCTTCAGTGGGGGCTTCTCCTAGCATTTCGGGTTCTGTACCTAAGAAACATATGCTTAAAATGGCAGAAGATTTGATTACTATGATTAGAGGTTCTATGCCCCGCCTGATAAGAGGCCTAGGGTGGAACCGAGTTTGATAGTTTTGAACAGTGTTCAGAGGCTTCAGTGTCTTCTGCGGAAGACTTGCAGGAGTATCCTACTTATTCTGATTCTGATGTGGATGATTCCACTCCTACAGCTTCTCCTCCTGAGGATTTCTCATTTTCAGAGACTCTGCATTCCATGAGGGAGCACTTTAAATGGGAAGGCCAGGATTACTCTGATTCCAGGAAAAGGCTTAGGGAATTCTTGTTTTACCCCAGCATAGGCCCTTAGCTATTCCTCCTGTGTTGAATGTGGTGGAAGATGTTTTGCAGAGGCTTCCCTGAATCCTGACTCTTTGCCTCCTGCTCCTGTTAAGCCTGATAGGTATTATAGGGTGCCCGAAGCTCATAAGTATTTGTTTAAGAGTCCTAGGGCGGACCCAGAAACTATTTCTCAAGGGCCTAAAGGTGTTAAGGCTTCTGTGGTTAAAAATCCTGTTCCCACTGATAAAGAGGCAAGGGCCTTGGATAGGTGGGGAAAGAAAGTGTATACTTCTTCCACTCTAGCCATGAGAGCGTTGAATTGTCAGTTTCACATGCTAAAATATCAGAATTATCTCCTTTCACAATTAAAATCTAAGGTGGATGCTTTGGCGGAAGGTATTGAGTGTAAAGAGTTGCTGGACTTGGTTCATGTGTCTGAGCAAGTGGGTAAGCATTCTTTGCAATGTGGTTTTGATGCTGTACAGGCCTCCTCGAGGGTGGCTGCTACTAGTTCTGTTCTTCGCAGGCATGCCTGGTTGAAGGATCAGAATTTAGCTGAGCATGTTAAGACAAGGATTTTGGATGCTCCTTTACAGTCTGATGTGTTGTTTGGATCGCCTGTGGAAGCAGTTTTAAAGAAAATGGAGGACAAAGCTAAGTCTATGCAAACTGTTAAAGATTTTTGCAGGTGCAGCCACCAAGTTTAGTAGAAATTGGCCTGCTAAGGGGTGGACATATCCTGCTTATGATTCCCAGTCTAGGGGTAGGTCTAGACGTGGTAGGGGCAGGGCTCAAGGTTCTTTTAGGCCTAGAACAGGAGTTCACCTGCTCAGACTTCTGGTGAGGGCAGGGTCAGTCCTTTCGTAAACAGACCCAATGACCTGTCTTTTCAGCTGCCAGTAGATTCTCGTCTGGCAGCTCCTTTGGGAGGAAGACTGTCTCTTTTCAAAGAAAATTGGGATTTAATTACTCAAGACAAATGGGTGTTGGATATCATTCACCACGGTTACAGATTTTATTTCCATACAATGCCCCTTTCAAAGGCATGCCAGACGTTCCTCTTCCACAAAGAAAGGAGGCTCACAAGCAAGTTTCTCAGTTACTCCAGATGGGGCCATTCAGCCAGTCCCTGTATCAGAAAGGGGCCTAGGATTTTATTCTCGCCTGTTCCTAGTACCAAAGAAGGGGAACACGTGGAGACCAATTTTGGATTTATCTCTCCTCAACACTTTTCTGGACATTCCCAAGTTCAAGATGTTGACGTTACAACAGCTTTTACCTCTGCTGGGCAAAGATCACTGGATGGTAACTTTAGATCTCAAGGAAGCTTACCTTCATGTGCCTATAAGGCTAAGTTGCAGGAAGTATCTGCGGTTTCGAGCTGGAAATTCTCATTATCAGTTCTCTGCATTGCCCTTTGGCTTATCTACTGCCCAGAGTATTCACAAAGGTTCTGGCTCCAGTGATAGCTTACTTCAGGCTTCAAGGAATTCAAATCTATCCTTACTTGGACGACTGCCTGATTCTGGCTCAAGAAAAGGAAGACCTTCTACAGCATCTGGAATATGTTATAGCAGTGCTAAGATGCCTAGGGTATTCTGTGAACGAAATAAAGTCCAGTCTAGTACCCTCTCAAGACATGTGCTTTCTGGGTGTGAGACTGAATACAGCAGCCCAGATGGCCTTTTAACCCCGGACAAACAAAAGAGTCTGTCACTTTACTTCCATCAACTATCTCATCAGTCCGTGCTGACTGCAAGGACAGTCCTTCAAGCATTAGGGTTCATGGCATCTTGTATTCTGGTGCTTCCCAATGCCAAACTGCATATGAGGAAGCTACAATGGTATCTCAAAAATGTATGGACACAGCACTGCCAGGATTTGGACACTGTCATTCAAATAATACCTTGCCTTCAAAAGAATTCTTGTGGTGGGCTCAGGAATGTCACCTAAACAAGGGACTCTCTGTGACCCGCCAGAGGCAAGTCAGATTTTAACGACAGATGCCTCGGACATTGCTTGGGGAGCTCATCTAAATGGAAAGTGGATACAAGACAAGTGGCCTGCCAGACTACAGCATCTACATATCAACATGAAGGAGATGTTAGCAGTCCAGTTTGCATTAATGGCTTTCAAGGAGTTACTTCTTCCAGGGCAGGTGTTGATTCTAACAGACAACACAACTGTCATGTGGTACATCAACAAGCAAGGGGAACACATTCTTATCCTCTATGCAGGCAAGCAATGATTTTATGGGAGACTGCGCTAAGCTTGCAACTAACTCTTCAGGCAAGGTTTCTGCCAGGAGCACAGAACTCCTTAGCAGATGTGTTAAGCAGACAAATCATGGATCCCCACGAGTGGAAACTGGATCTTCATGTATTTCAGAAATTGACAGTGTCATGGGGAACTCCAGACATAGATCTGTTCGCTTCTCCACTAAACCACCAGCTGCCAAAGTATTGCACAAAGGGGTTTCATCACACAGCTTGGAAAGTGGATGCTCTGTCTTTCAGTTGGAAAAACCTTCATGTGTATGCCTTTCCACCTCTGCCTCTTCTTCCAAAGGTACTATTAAAGGTCAGACAAGACAGGCCAAGGATGATTTTGATAGCTCCAGATTGGCCTCGCAACACTGGTACCCACTACTACGGAGTCTAGTAAAGAAGCCTCCATGGCCTTTACCTCTGATTCCTCATCTGTTATCTCAGAAGGACGGTCATCTGCTCAATGTCAAGCTTCACTCTCTTCATCTAACAGCCTGGCATATTCTGTGTTGAAACACAGCAGGTCTCAACTTCCTCAACAAGTTTTAAATGTGATTATGGAAGCTAGAAGACCTAGTACAAGGAGAGTGTACGCAGAAAAATGGAAGAGATTTTTATTTTGGAGTACAGCAAAGAATTTGGAGATTTCTGAGCCTAATTTGAGTGTGGCTCTTCAATATCTTACTGAGTTATTGGACAAAGGTTTGTCCTTCTCTTCCATTAAGATTCATGCTGCAGCAATTTCAGCTCACTATGATTGTGACCCACCTTTGTTTTCGCATCCTTTGTTCAAGCAGTTTCTTAGAGGGGCAAAGAATATAAGACCCCCCAGTAGAGCTCCTACTCCTGCTTGGGATCTCAATTTTGTGTTGGAAAAACTTACTCTACAACCTTTTGAGCCTGCAGCTACTGCTGAATTGAAATACTTGTCATGGAAGACTGCTTTTCTGTTGGCTATTACTTCTGCAAGAAGGGTGTCTGAGTTGCAGGCCCTTATGGCAGTAGAGCCCTTTTGATTTTCCATAAGGATAGGGTATCATTACGTACTAATCCTTCCTTTATGCCTAAGGTGGTTTCTAGTGTGGCTTTAAACCAAACTATTCATTTGCCTACATTTTATGCAGACCCTCAAAATAAAGGGGAAAAGATTTTGCACACTTTAGATGTACACAGGCAATTGCGTTATTATTTAAGCAGGACTAAGGATTTTAGGCAGTCTCAGCAGTTGTTTGTTTCTTTTGCTTTGAGTTCACAGGGCAAGCCTGTGTCAAAACAAACTATTTCTAGGTGGATTGGCTTTTGCATTGCATTTTGTTATTCCCATCATGGCAAGGAGATTCCAGCTGGGATTAGGCCTCATTCCACTAGGGCTACTGCCACTTCAACAGCATTTCTAACGGGGGTGGCAACTAAGGATATTTTGGAAGCAGCTACTTGGAGTTCAGTGCATACTTTCTCTAAGCATTATCACCTTCCTATCTACTCTAAGTCTAGGACTGGTTTTGCCACAGCTGTTTTGCAAGGCATGTTGTCAGCTCCTACTTCTTTATGATTTGCCAGCCTCCCTTACCTCTGCTTTGGGATTCTACCCAATAGTAAGGACTGCAGCAATGGAAAACGAAGAACATAGTACAGTTTTGTACCTACCATAAATGTAGATGTTCGAGGATTCCATTGCTGCAGTCCAATTACCTCCCTCCTTCCCCTCTGTGTTTAGGGGTGGTTGTGTAGGTGAGTTTACATGCTTATATTTTTGTATATATTCTTGTATATATTGTACATGTTTTTGGTGCAGGTATTTTGGGACTTGTCTTTTTAGGGTCTTCTGACATCTGGGGCAAGAAAAGACTGAGGATATGACGTCGGTCATGCGCATTAGTACCCTGACGTACTGACGTCAGTCTAATGCGCCCTGGCCGACGTCAGCCTTATACTCTGGTATTCGGGCCGACTGGACGCGGACTATACCCTATAGTAAGGACTGCAGCAATGGAATCCTCGAACATCTACATTTATGGTAGGTACAAAACTGTACTTTTCTATGAGGCCCTTTTGGAGGATGCTTATGTTGGCTTGAGAGTCGATTATGGCGCCCAGTTTGCAGTCATCTGCGAACTTGGTCAGCCACAGTCCTTTCGTGTTGGATGTTCTTCATGTTTCACTGTTGCAGTCATTACATTTGGGTAATCTGCTTGCAGGTTGCCGTCAGTTGGCCTGATTAACAAAGTCTTGGATCCTGCGTCGGTTGCTGTCCCTTCTTCGGTGAAGTCAGGTCGTCAGGGGTATAAAACATGCAGCCGATGCCATTACATCAGTCTTTCTTGCCATGCGGTGCCCGGAGCAGAAGCAGTTTGCATGTGCCGGTCGTTCGACTCCTGAAATTTTCGTCTTCGAGTTTCAGAACTGAAGTCTTCAACTAAAAGCTAAGTACCCTGTTGTGGAAACTTTTTCTTGCTCCTTACCGATGTCAGTAAAAGTTAATAATTGCATTACTTGTGGAAAGCAAATACCTCATAAAGATTTTCATTCGTACTGTATTCCTTGCCTAGGCCCTGACCACGACGTACCTTCCTGTCGGTTTTGTGCTTTATTTAATCAACGCACTATCCATCGTCAGTATATTTTTGCTTCTAAATATTTTGGTTCTCGGTTTAATTATCCAGAAATGTCGTCGGTTAGCCATCTGACTACTGGGATTCCGAAAAAACACAAAGATAAAGACAGAGACAGGCCGCCGAGGTCCAAAACTACCGATGACGCTTCTCCTAAGCCAGTCGCCAGTTTGCCGGTCCTCAGTGAGGCACTTTTGCAGCCCCTGATACCCGCTACTTCTGATTTGCAGGCCTCTACTGAGACCCATTCTGAGTCCGGTATGCAGTGAGATACTTCAACTATGGAACCCGTGGATGTCTCTACCTTGGATGGGTCCGGAGCCGCTGTACAGACACCGGCTTCTGAGGGTGTATTCAGGCCTATGGATTTGTATATTAAATCGATGCCTCCTTCATTACTAAGGCCTAAATCTCAATCCATGTCTAAAAAACCAATGCCCAGGCCACATGCTCAGGCCTCTATGCCTAAAAAACAAATGATAAAAATGGCTGAAGATCTAATATCTCTAATCAGGGGTAGCCAACCCCCCCCCCCCCTTTTAAGAGGCCTAGGGCTGAGCTTGATTATGAATCTTCTGATCAGGATTCTGTTTTTTCTGATTCATCTGATGACCTGGATTTGTCCTTACCTATTTATGAGAATTCTGATGCAGAGGACTTTATTCCCTCTGCTTCCCCTCCTGAGGATTTTTCTTTTGAGGAAACCTTACATACTCTAAGGGAGCATTCTCACTGGGAAAGTCAGGAATTTTCTGATTGAAAAAAGAGGCTTAGGGATTTCCTTCTCCTTCCTCAGCACAGGCCTTTGGCTATTCCTCCTATACTAGACATGGTTGATGATGCTTTCTCAGAATCCAGTTTGGTGCCTGATTCCCTGCCTCCTGCTCCCTGTAAACCTGACAGATACTACAGGGTCCCTGAGTCCCACAATTTCCTTTTCAAAAATTCTATTGCAGATCCAGAGACTGTTTCACAGGGGCCCAAGGGCATTAAGGCTTCTACAGCTAAAATCCTACCCCTTCTGATAGAAACTCCAGGGCGTTGGATAGATGGGGTAAAAAGGTTTACACTTCAGCAACCTTGGCCATTAGAGCTTTAAATTGCCAATTTCATATGTTAAAATATCAGCAGCATGTTATTGGGCTGCTTAAACAGAAAATGATGTGGTTCCTGACTGTGTGGAAAATAAAGACTTACAGGATTTAATGCATTTTGCTGAACAAGTTGGAAAACATACTTTGCAATGTGGTTTTGATTCTTTAGAAGCCTCTTGTAGGGCTGCTGTTACTGGGTCTGTGCTTAGAAGGCATGCTTGGCTTAAGGAGCAATCTTTGCCTGATCATGTTAAAGCTAAGTTGTTGAATGCTCCTTTAAATCAGGACCGCCCGTTTGGCAACAAGGCTGAAGAAGTTCTTAAAAGAGAAGATAAAGCTAAATCTATGCAAACTGTTAAAGATTTTTTACAAGTTCAGCTTCCTAGATTTAGTAGGCACTGGCCCTCTAAGAATTGGTCCTTTCCAGCCCCTTCCAGGTCTTCTCAACCCAGGGGACTCACAGAACTAAGCAGTAGAGGGCCTCCACTTCCAAGTCCGGGAATAACAAGACTCCCCCCTATGGTAAACTGTCTCAATGACTTCCTTTTAAAATTTCCAAGCACTTCTCTTCTGACTGCTTCCTTGGGGGGAAAGATTGCTCCTCATGCAAAGAACTGGGAACTCATTACCCAGGACAAATGGGTTTTTAAATATAGTGTCCCAGGGATACAGATTTCACTTTCACACGTTGCCAACGCTAAGTAGGTGGCCAGACCTACCCCCAAATCAGTGGGCAGATGTTCAAAAACAAGTACTTTCTCTCTCAAGCATGGGGGGCTATTCAACTGGTACCAGAAGAGGAAAAGGGACAAGGTTTCTACTTGAGACTTTTCCTGGTACCCAGAAAAGGCAAATCATGGCGTCCTATCCTGGACCTGTCTACTCTAAACACCTTTCTGTAAATTCCAGAATTCAAGATGCTGACTCTTCACCAATTACTTCTGTGCTAGGCAAAGACGTCTGGTTGGCAACACAAGATTTAAAAGAAGCATACCTGCACATCCCAATCAGGGAATCTTGCAGAAGATACCTACACTTCAAAGCAGGCTACACGCACTGTCAGTCCTCTGCACTGCCCCTTGGCTTATCTACTGCGCCCAAGGTATTCACAAAGTGCCTAGCTCCAGTTATTGCATTTTGCAGACAAAGAAGTATTCAAATATACCCATACTTGGACGGTTGCCTAATTCAGGCAGAAAGCCAGAACATACTTTTGAATCATCTGACCTTTGTAAAAAGGGTTCTAACTTGTCTGGGGTACACCATAAACGAAAAGAAATCACAAGTGGTACCCTGTCAACAAATTACATTCTTGGGTGCAAGCTTGAATACAACTTCCCAGATGGCTTACCTCACACCAGAAAAGCAAATTCATTTGACAACCTACTTCAAACAAGTGATCATAAAAGCCCTGCTATCTGCAAGACAAATACTGCAAGCCTTGGGGTTTATGGCCTCCTGCACTCTTCTAATTCCATATGCAAGATTGCATATTTGGAAACTACAGTGGTGCCTAAAAAGTCTATGGAGTCAACATTCTCAGCCTAGAAACAATGATTTCTATCATACCTTGCCTAGAGTTCCTTTGGTGGGCAGAGGCCTGCCACCAAAACAAGGGACTACCTTTCACACCACCCCCTGCCGCCCAAGTCCTAACAGACACATCAGACTGTGCATGGGGGGCACACCTGGTAGAGAAGTGCTTTCAGGACAAATGGAACCCAAGTCAAATACACTTGCATATCAGTCAAAAACAAATGTTAGCTGTACAGAATGCTCTGACATCCTTCAAGGACTACATTATTCCAGGACAACTAATGGTAAAGGCAGACAACACCACGGTTATGTGGTACATAAACAAGCAGGGGGGTACACATTCTTACCCCATCTGCAGACTAGCCATGGCATTGTGGAACACAGCCTTGAGCTACCAAGTGAATCTACAAGCTCAATTCCTGCCAGGAAAACTAAATACACTGGCAGACTGACTAAGCAGAAACCTCATGGACCCACACGAATGGAAACTGGAACCAACGGTTTTCAACATGTTGACAGGCAAATGCGGGAGTCCAGATATAGACCTGTTTGCCTCCCCCAAGAACTATCAATTGGACACATTTTGCACAAAGACTCCCCACAAACAAGCCTGGAAAGTGGATGCTCTGTCCTTCAGCTGGAAAAACCTATCAGTCTATGCCTTTCCCCCGCTGCCTCTGCTCTCCAAAGTACTAGTAAAAGTCAAAGAGGACAAACCAAGGATGATTTTGATTGCTCCAGATTGGCCGCGCCAACACTGGTACCCCCTCCTGCACAGTGTGTCGTGGTTATCTCCATGGCACCTGTCTCAGACGCCTCCCCTGCTGTCTCATCAGGAGAACCAGATTCTGCACTCTCAGCTTCCAACACTGAACCTTGCAGCCTGGCTAATTACTTAAACTCTCCCTTACCATCCCTCAGCAGACCTGTGATGGATGTTATTTTAGAGGCAAGGAGGCCTAGTACTAGAAAATCTTATGCTGAAAAATGGAAAAGATTCTGTGCCTGGAATCATTCTCAAGGGATGAGCACAGCAGCGCCCAATTTACCTCAGATTTTACAATACTTAACTGAGATGCTTCACAAGGGCCTGTCTTTTTCCTCCACTAAAATCCACATCTCAGCCATTTCAGTTCATTGCAACACAGAACCTTCCCTCTTCTCTCATCCAGTTCTCAAGCAGTTCCTCAGAGGGGCCAAAAATTTGAGACCACCCAGGAGAGCTCCAACTCTAGCCTTTGACCTTAACTTTGTTTTGGAGAAACTCACTCTACCTCCTTTCGCGCCAGCTGCTACTGCAGACTTAACATTTCTTTCTTGGAAAACAGCTTTCCTTTTAGCAATCACTTCAGCTAGAAGGGTATCTGAATTACAGTCCCTTATGGCAGTGGAGCCTTTCGTCACCTTTCATGCAGACAGGGTGTCACTCAGAACCAATCCATCCTTCATGCCCAAGGTGGAATCGAGTGTGGCTCTTAATCAGTCCATTCATTTGCCAACCTTCTTTCCCAGTCCACAGAACAATGGGGAACGGATACTGCATTCCTTGGATGTGCACAGACAACTTAGATTCTACTTGGACAGGACTAAACCTCAAAGAAAATCTGAACTGCTGGTAGCATTTGCTGCAGGGGCAGAGGGGAAGGCTATTTCAAAATAACCCATTTTTAAATGGATAAGCCATTGCATTCATGTTTGCTATAAGCACCATGGAAAACCTATCCCCGAGTGGATCAGACCTCACTCCACCAGGGCTGCATCTACTTCTACAGCCTTTCTGTAAGGCGTTCCTACCAGGGACATCCTAGAAGCTGCTACCTGGAGTTCTGTACATGCCTTCACCAAGCATTATCATTTGCCAGTTTTCTCTAAATCCAGAGCTGGCTTTGCCACTGCAGTCTTCCAGGGCCTTATAGCTGGCCCTAATGCTATTTAAGCTCCTTCCCCCAACCATAGCTTTGGGAATCTACCCAAATGTAATGATTACAACAGTGAAACATGAAGAACATAGTACAGTTGTGTACAATTACCATAAATGTAGATGTTCGAGTGTATTCACTGTTGCATTCCTGGTTACCCTCCCTCCTGTCCCCCTAACTTCTTTTGGCTATACCTCTTCTTTCCTTTACTATGCTTAAAAGCCTTTTTGGTGTATTTGCTTTTTTGTTAGAGGTATACCTTTGTGTTTTTATGTTTAATTGCTTCCCATTAGGGGGGCACCTGACATCTGGGGTAAGAAAAACTGATGTAATGGCGTCGGCTGCATGTTTTATACCCCCTGACGACCTGGCGTCATGGAAGAAGGGGCAGTAACCGATGCAGGACCCAAGACTTTGTTAATCAGGCCGATTGAGGGCAACCTGCAAGCAGATTACCCAAATGTAATGACTGCAACAGTGAATACACTCGAACATCTACATTTATGGTAAGTGTACACAAGTGTACTTTTCCTCTCGTTCCCCTCAATCTCAGATGGTTAAAATGGCTAATGACCTTTTGACTCTTATTAGGGGTTCACAGCCTCCTCCTTCAAAAAGGTGTAGGGATGTCTCTCCTGAGGCTTTGTCTTGGTTCTGATACTTCTAGCATTTCTGCTGATGAAGAGGAAGTTTCTCAGGTTTTTTTCTCCTTTTGAGGATTCAGATGCAGAGGAAGCCATTCCTTCTGCTTCTCCTGCAGAGGATTTCTCTTTTGGTTATACTTTGAATACTCTCACGTAGCATTTTAAAATGGGAAAGTCAAGATTATCCCCAATCTAAGAAAAGGACTAGGGAGTTTTTGGATTTGCCTCAACATAAGCCTCTGGCTATTCCTCCAGTGTTGGAAGTGGTTGATGATGTTTTTCTGGAAAATTCCTTTACTCCAGATTTGGTTCTTCCTGATCCCAGGAAACCTGACAGGTAATATAGAGTCCCTGATTTTCATTCGTTTCTTTTTAGGAATCTGCTAGCTGACCCAGAGGTTTTTTCTCAAGGGCCTAAAGGAGTTAAGGCCACTGTTAACAAAAATTGTGATGTTCTTTGTGTTTCACTGTTGCAGTCATTACATTTGGGAAATCTGCTGGCAGGTTGCCCTCAGTCGGCCTGAATAACAAAGTCTTGGGTCCTGTGTCGGTTGCTGTCTACTCTTCCATGACGTCAGGTCATCAGGGGTATAAAACATGCTGCCAACACCATTTTATTCAGTCTTTCTTGCCGCGCCGTGCCCAAAGCAGAAGCAGTTCGCAAGTGCTGGTCGGCCGACTCCTGAAATTTTCGTATTCGAGTTTCAGAACCGAAGTCTTCAAAATAAAGCTAAGTACCCCGTTGGGGAATCTCTTTCTTGCTCCTTACCGATGTCAGTAAAAGTTAATAATTGCATTACTTTTGGGAAGCAAATACATCATAAGGATTTTCATTTGTACTGTATTCCTTGCCTAGGCCAAGATCACAACGTGCCTTGCTGTCGGTTTTGTGCTAGATTTAACCAACGCACTATTAAGCATCGGTATATTTTTGCTTCTAAATATTTTGGTTCAAGATTTAATTATCCTGAAATGTCATCGGTTAGCAATCCGACTGCTGGAGTACATAAAATACGCAAGGAAAAAGTGATAGACCGTCGAGGTCCAAAACCAATGACGAAGCTTCTCCTAAGCCAGTCGCCGGTTCGTCGGTACTCAGTGAGGCTCTTTGGCAGCCCCTGATACTCGCTACTTTTGAGTCACAAGCCTCTACTGAGACCCATTCGGAGTCCGGTATGCAGTGAGATTCTCAGAGTATTGAACCCGAGGATGTCTCTTCCTTGGATGAGTCCGGAGCAGCTGAGCAGGCACCGGCTTCTGAGGGTGTTTTCAGGTCTCAACATTTTTATATTAAACTGACGCCAGCAACAAAAACAAGGTAAAAAACAACTTCTCTGTCTAAAAAACTGACTCATGAGCCACGTGCTCAGGCCCCTATGCCTAAAAAAAAAGATCAGAATGGCTGAGGATTTAATTACCTTGATCAGGGGTTTCCAACCCCCCCCTGCTAAGAGGCCTAGGCAAGGCACTGATTATGAATCTTCCGATCAGGTTTCCATTTTTTCTGATTCCTCTTCTGATCAGGAATTTTCTATTCCACTCTATGAGGATTCTGATGCAGAGGAATCCATCCCATCTGCCTCTCCTCCTGAGGATTACTCTTTTGGAGAGACTTTGCATACTTTAAGGGAACATTTTCACTGTGAGAGTCAGGACATCTCTGAATCAAAAAAGAGGCTTAGGGATTTCCTCCTTCTTCCTCAGCATAGGCCTTTGGCAGTACCTCCGGTATTAGACATTGTTGATGATGTGTTCTCAGAATCAAGAATGGCTTCCTGATTCCCTGCCTCCGGCTCTTAGTAAGCCAGACAGATATTACAGTGTTCCTGACTCCCATAAATTTCTGTTCAAAAATCCTGCTGCTGATCCTGAGACTATTTCTCAGGGTCCCAAAGTTGTAAAGGCCTCTACAGCCAAAAATCCTACCCCTTCTGATAGAGATTCCAGGGCGCTGGATAGATGGGGAAAGAAGGTTTATACGTCTGCAACCTTGGCAATCAGGGCTTTAAACTGCCAGATTAATATGCTTAAATATCAACAGCATGTTATGGGCTTACTGAGACAGAAAATTATGTTGATTTTTGATTGTGTGGAAAATAGAGTTACAGGAATTATTGCATTCAGCAGAACAGGTTGGAAAGCATACTTTGCAATGTGGTTTTGATTCCTTGGAGGCCTCTTGTAGGGCCGCTGTTACTGGATCTGTGATTAGAAGGCATGCCTGGCTCAAGGAGCAAAATCTGCCTGATCATGTTAAAGCTAAATTGTTGGATGCCCCTTTGCAGCATGATACTCTGGTAATAAGGCAGAAGAGGTTTTAAAGAAAATGGAAGACAAAGCTTAAATCTGTGCAAACTGTAAAAGGTTTCTTGCAAGTGCAGCCACCCAGGTTCAGTAGACACTGGCCTACTAAAAAATGGTCCTTTCCTGTGTCCAACAGAGCCACACAGGGCAAATCCAGGTGCTCAAAAGGCTCCAGATACCAATCACAGGGTTCTTACAGGTCAAAGCAATGGGGTGCCTCCACCTCCAAATCTGAAGGAAACAAAGCACAACCCTACAGTAACCACTCTCAATGACTTTCCTCTACCATCACCAAGCACTTATATTTTGGCAGCCCCCTTGGGGGGGGGGGGGACACTAGCACTTCATGCTCAAAATTGGAAGTTAATTACCCAGGACAAGTGGGTATTAAACATGGTATCCCAAGGGTACAGATTTAATTTCCATACATACCAATTCCAAACGGATGGCCGGATCATCCACAAAACCAGTGGGCAGATGCCCAGAAACAAGTAATGTCTCTCATGGATATGGGGGCTATTCAACCTGTACCAGAAAAGGAAAAAGGACAAGGATTTTACTCAAGACTTTTCCTGGTACCCAGAAAAGACATTTCATGGCACCCAATACTGGACTTATCGATTTTGAACATGTTCCTGGACATTTCAAAATTCAAAATGCTGACTTTACAACAGCTTCTGTCTATGCTAGGCAGGAATGCTTGGTTAGTAACTCTAGACTTAAAAGAGGCATACCTGCATATCCCAATAAGGGAATCATGCAGAAGATACATCCACTTCAAAGCAGGTTTTTTGCATTACCAATTCTCTGCACTGCCCTTTGGCTTATCTACTGCGCCCAGGGTCTTTACAAAGTGCCTAGCACCAGTAATCGCATTCTCAGACAAAGAAGCATTCAAATTTGTCCTTATCTGGACGATTCTCATTCAATCAGAGGACAAGGACACTCTTGAACTTCATCATCTGGCATTTGTAAAAAGGCTTCTAGCATGCCTAGGGTACACCATAAACGAAAAGAAATCACAACTGGTACCCTCTCAAATAATTACATTCCTGGGTGCAAGCTTGAATACAACTGCCCAGATGTCCTAACTCACGCCAGACAAACAAAGGCAACTGACAACATACTTCAAACAAATGGCAACAAAAACCCAGTCATCTGCAAGACAAATTCTGCAGGCTTTGGGGTTCATGGCATCCTGCATTCTACTAATTCCATATGCGAGACTGCATATGAGGAAACTTCAGTGGTACCTAAAAAGTTTATGGAGTCAACATTGTCACAGTCAATGATTCCTCTCATTCCCTGCCTACAACAGGAGTTTCTTTGGTGGGCAGAGACATGTCACCAGAACAAGGGACTGTCATTCACTCTACCCCCTGCCACCCAAACCCTAATTACAGACGCATCAGACTGTGCCTGGGGGGCCCACCTAGCAGGGGAGATGCATTCACGGCAAATGGAGCCCAAACCAAATGCATCTGCATATCAACCAGAAAAAGGTGCTAGCTGTTCAGAATGCTCGGACAGCCTTCAAGGACTTACTTCATCCAGCACAACTACTGATAAAGATGGACAACATCACAGTTATGTGGTACATAAACAAGTGTGGGGGGGTACACATTCCTACCCCCTTTGTAGACTAGCCATGGCCTTGTGGAACACAGCCTTGACTTAGCAAATACATCTTCAAGTTCAATTCCTACCAGGAAAGCAAAATACTCTGGCAGATGACCTAAGCAGAAATCTTATGGACCCACACGAATGGAAACTGGATCCACAAACCTTCAACATGTTAACACAGAAATGGGGTTGCCCAGATATAGATCTATTTGCCTCTCTCCAAAATTATCAGTTGGACATATTCTGCACAAGAACGCATCACAAAAAAAAAAAAGGAAAGGAAAAACCCATCAGTCTATGCCTTTCCCCTTCTGCCTCTACTCTCCAAGGTCTTACTAAAAGTCAGACAGGAGAAACCAAAAATGATCCTAATTGCTCCAGACTGGCCTCGCCAGCACTGGTACCCATTTCTAAGGAAAATGTCTCACCTTCCTCCATGGTACTTGCCTCAAGTACCTCATCTACTGTCTCAGCAGAGCTATCAAATTCTGCACACTCAATTCCAAACTCTGAATCTTGCAGCATGGCTAATCAACTAATTATTCAAACAGCATCTCTCAGTAAATCTGTGATGGATGTCATTTTGGAAGCCAGATGGCCTAGTACTAAAAAATCTTATGCTGATAAATGGAAGAGATTCTGTGCTTGGAACCAAGCACAAGGAATAGACAAAGCAATGCCCAATATTCCTCAGATTTTACAATATTTGACTGAGATGCTTGACAAGGGCCTATCTGATTCTTCAATAAAATCCATGCCTCGGCCATCTCTGCTCATTACAACACAGAGCCTCCCCTCTTTTCTCATCCTCTACTTAAAAAGTATCTTAGAGGGGCCAAAAATGTAAGGCCTCCCAGATCATCATCAACTCCTGCATGGGACCTCAATTTTGTGCTGGAAAAGCTCATCCTGCCTCCTTTTGAACCAGCAGCTACTGTGGATATAAAATTCCTATCTTGGAAAACAGCTTTTCTATTGGCAGTCACTTCAGCAAGAAGGATTTCAGAACTACAGGCTCTCATGGCAGTAGTGCCTTTTATTATATTTAACCCGGACAGGGTGTCCCTCAGGACCAATCCTGCTTTTAAGTCTAAGGTGGTATCCAGTGTGGCTCTTAACCAGACCATTCATCTGCCAACATTTTACCCAAATCCACAGAACAAGGGGGAGCGGATTCTGCATTCATTGGATGTACACAGACAACTAAGATTCTACTTAAACAGGAGCAAATCTCTAAGGAAATCTGGTAGCATTTGCTGCAGGGACAGAGGGGAAGGCTATATCAAAGCAGACTATTTCTAAGTGGATAAGCCACTGCATTCGTTTCTGCTATTTGCACCATGGTAAACCTGTGCCCAAAGGGGATCAGATCACATTCCACTAGGGCTGCCTCTACTTCAGCAGCTTTTCTCAGAGGGGTTCCAACCAAAGACATTCCAGAAGCTGCTACTTGGAGCTCTGTTCATGCCTTCACAAAGCATTACCATTTACCTCTCTTCTCCAAATCCAGGGCAGGCTTTGCCACTGCAGTCCTGCAGGGCCTTATAGCCGCTCCTAATGCAATTTAGTTCCATCCTCCTATCCATAGCTTTGGGATTCTACCCAAATGTAATGACTGCAACATTGAAACATGAAGAACATGGTACAGTTGTGTACACTTACCATAAATGTAGATGTTCGAGTGTATTCACTGTTGCAGTCCGGGTTACCCACCCGCCATCCCCCTTTCTATACCTTTCCTTTCCTTCACTATACTCAAAGCCTTTGTGGTGTATTTGCTTTTAGTTGAAGGTAAAGTTTATGTTTCTAAATGTGCATCTATATATTCACTGTTTATTTATATATATTTTTTTGCTCCCCATTTGGGGGGCACCTGACATCTGGGGCAAGAAAAACTGAATAAAATGGCGTTGGCTGCATGTTTTATACCCCTGACGTCATTGGAAGAGGAGACAGCAACCGATGCAGGACCCAAGACTTTGTTATTCAGGCCGACTGAGGACAACCTGCCAGCAGATTACCCAAATGTAATGACTGCAACAAGTGAATACACTCAAACATCTACATTTATGGTAAGTGTACACAACTGTACTTTCCTTCCGACAAGAAATCTAGGAACATGGATAGGTGGAGTAAAAAAGTTTATACCTCTGCCACTCTTGCTATTAGGTCTTCTAACTGCCTTTTTCATATGCTTAAGTATCAGCAGCACACCTTGGAGGCTGTTAAGTCAAAGATTGCAACTGTGCCTCTTTTGGCAGAGAGTAGGGATATGCAAGATTTGCTGAATTCTTCCAGTCTTGTTAATAAGCATTCATTACATTGTGGTTTTGACATTCTAGAAGCCTCCTGCAGGGCTACAGCTACTGGATCGGTTATCAGAAGGTATGCTTGGATCAGTGAGCAACCCCTTCCAGAGCCTGTCAAGTCTAAGCTTTTAGATGTACCTTTACATAAGGACAGTCTTTTTTGGCAGCAAAGCAGAGGAAGTGCTCAAAAACGTGGAGGATAAGGCCAAGTCTATGCAAACAATTAAAGACTTTCTGAAAGTTCAACCTCCTCGCTTCAGCAGGAATTACCCTTCTAAGAGTTGTCTGTTTCCTGATACCAGAAGATAGAACCGTTCTAGGACTGGAGGTTACAAATCTTCTAGGGGACAGGTGGCTACCCCTCAAAGGTCTAAGCGTTGGCATGCTTCCACTTCCAAGGCGGGAAGTTGTAAGCCTGCATCTCAATCCAAACATTCTCAATGACTCTGTCCAACTTCTGCCTTTTCCTGCTTGCCCGGAGAATCCTTTAGGGGGAAAGATTGACCTTTTTTGCAAATGTCTGGGCCACCATCACGGACGACAAATGGGTACTCAAAACTGTATCCCTAGGGCACATGTTTTCTTTCCACACCTTTCCAGTACCCAAAGGATTCCTGGACACTCCTGCAAACCAAAGGGCAGAAATAGAAAAGCAAATTTTGTCTCTGTTACATCTGGGAGCAATAGAATCAGTTCCTACTCAGCAGGTAAGCCAGGGCTTCTATTCCAGACTTTTCTTAGTTCCAAAGAAAAAAAGCACCTGGCGTCCTATCCTAGATCTATCCATTCTGAACTCTTTCTTGGTTGTTGTTGTTGTGTCTTTCGGCTTTTCCAGTTTAGGGGTCGCCACAGCGGAACTCTGGTCCGCTAATGATTGGTAGTTGATTTTTACATGCCGAGTTACCAGCCCTGATGCACAACCTTCAACAAAGGTATGCCCATTCACGCATGTCTCCACGCAGAAGACGCTCTAGCTGAGAATCAAACCGGACAGCTTCTTACTGTGAGGCGACAACGCTACCGCAGCACCACCACCGCAGTTTTCTGAACTCTTTCTTGGTAATTCCAAATTTCAAAATGCTCACTCTGCTTCAGTTGCTACCAATGTTAGGCAAGGACTCCTGGCTGGTAACTTTGGATCTCAAAGAAGTTATCTGCACATTCCTATCAGGGAAAGTTGCAGGCAATACCTTCATTTCAGAGTGGGCAAGCAACATTATCAATTCTCTGCGCTGCCCTTTGGCTTATCTACTGCTCCCAGAGTTTTCACAAAGTGCCTAGCTCCAGTCATTGCTTTTTGCAGGCAGAAGAAAATTCAGATTTATCCATACTTGGACGACTGTCTAATTCAAGCAAATTCTAAAGAATAGCTGTTAAAGGATCTGGGATTTGTAAAGACTCTTCTCTGTTCCCTGGGTTACACTCTCAATGAGGAAAAATCAAAAACGGTGCCATCCAAGGAGATAACATTCCTAGGAGCGAGTCTGAGCACAGCTGCCCAGATATATCTCACCCAGGAGAAGCAGGAAACTCTTCCAGTTTACTTCAAGGATTTGGCAAGCCTGTCCTAGCTCCCTGCAAGGAAATACCTGCAAGCTCTGGGATACATGGCCTCTTACATTCTCATGATTTCATATGCAAGACTGCATATGAGGAAATTGTAATAGTACCTCAAGAGCCTTTGGTGTCAATACACACAGGACCTGGATATGGTAATTCCTCTGCTTCCATGTCTGCAGATAGTTTCTTTTGTGGACGACAGCCTGTCTACAGAACAAAGGCATGCCTTTTCGCCCACTTCCTGCCATTCAAGTTGTTATCACGGATGCATTGGACTACGCCTGGGGAGCTCACCTGGATTGCAGATGCATACAGGGATGTTGGATCGCCCAGCAGATGCACCTGCACATAAACCTAAAGGAGTTGATAGCAGTTTAGCAGGCCTTACTATCTTTCAAGCATCTTCTGGCTCCAGGAACTCTGCTTGTCAGAGCAGACAACACCACAGTCAAGTGGTAAATCAACAATCAGGGAGGGACTCATTCTTAACCCCTGTGCAGACAGAGCATGATTCTCTGGTCCATAGCAGCATCCTTGGGTCTGCATCTCCTAGCTCAGTTTCTTCCAGGGAGGCTCAATGTTTTGGCAGACGAGTTGAGCAGACAAACCCTGGATCTTCACGAGTGGCAACTGAACAGAGCAGTCTTTTACAGTAGGATTCAGCGTTGGGGCACTCCTCAGGTGGATCTTTTCTCCTCCCCAGACAACCACCTTCCTCCACTTTTTTGCATGAGACAGCATCACAGCAAGGTTCTTCCCTTGGATGCTTTTGGATGCTTTTGTCAGTTTATGCCTTCCCTACCTTTCCTCTTCTTCCCAGAGTATTATTGAAGATCAGGGACGAAAGACCAAGGACTATTCTCATAGCTCCAGACTGGCTCAGACAACATTGGTATCCACTGCTTTGCTGTCTCACCCAATTTCCTCCTTGGCATCTTCCTCTGAAACCAGATCTTTTGGTTCAGGAAGGGAGAAACATTCTACATCCTCATCTTCATTCTCTCCATTTGTCAGCTTGGCTCATTGTATGAATCAATCCATTTCTTCTTCCCTTTCCCAGCAGGTGGTTAATGTACTTCGGGGGGTCAGGAGGACTAGCACTAGGAAGTCCTATGCTGGCAAATAGGAAAGATTCTCTCATTGGATGCAGGCTAGAGGGGAATCTTCTTCTCAGCCTACTCTTCCTCTGTTCCTGGAATACTTGGCTGATTTGCTTCAGGGTGGTCTTTTTTCCCTCTGTCAAGATCCATGCTTTAGCCATTTCTGCTCATTGTTCTTTGAGCAACCCATTTTCTCTCATCCCCTGATGAAAATGTTTTCCAGAGGTGCTTGCAACTTAAAACCTCCCAGGAGGACACCTATGCCAGCCTGTGATCTTAATTTTGTTCTAGAGCCAGCTGCCACTGCAGATTTAAAGTTTCCCTCTCAGACGACTGCCTTCCTTTTGGCTATAACTTCAGCAAGGAGGGTTTAGGAGCTGCAAGCTTTGATGGCTGTGGAGCCTTTTCTTATTTTCCATGCAGATCGTGTCTCCCTGAGAACCAGTCCCTCTCTTATGCCTAAGGTGGTTTCTAGCCTGACTCTTAATCAGTCCATATACCTTCCTACTTTCTTTCCTAATCCTCGAAATAGAGGTGAAATGATCCTACAATGTTCATTGTGCATACAGCTGCAGTCATAACAGATGGGTTTTCCTGTCATCAGGTGGGTCCTCGGTCGGCCGAATTCCAATGTCCAAGTCCGGCGTCGGTTGTCGTTGCTTCCTCCCTGACGTCAGTGTGACAGGGGTATAAAAGATCCAGCCGACGCCATTTTCTCCAGTCTTTCTTGCCGCACGGTGCCCGAAGCAGAAGCAGTTCGTAAGTGCCGGTCGGCCAGCTCCTGAGATTTTTCAACCGAAGTCTTCTTGAAAGCTAAGTACCCCGTTGGGGAAACTTTTCTTGCCTCAGACCGATGTCAGACAAAGTTAATAATTGCATTTCTTGTGGGAAGCAAATACCGCATAAGGATTTTCATTCCCTCTGCATTCCTTGCCTAGGCCCAGACCACGACGTCTCAGCCTGTCGTTTTTGTGCTACATTCAACAGACGCACTATTAAGCGTCAGGCGGAGTTCGGCCAACACTGTTTTGGCAAAAAGTTTAATTACATTATGTCGTCGGATACTCCGACTCCAGTGATAAGTAAAAGGCGCAAAGATAAGGACCGACATACGAGGTCCGCAACTTCTACCAACACCACGCCAAAACCGACTACAGGTACTCCAGTTCTCAGTGAGGCGCCTACGCAGCCCCTGACTACCTACAACACTTCATTGGCGGTGTCTTCTGTGCCCGAGGTCGCAGGCTCTTCGGCCCACACCCTGACTACAGATACCGAAGCCACTATTGGCGGTGAAACTCAGAGTTTAGATAGACCTGCCACCTCTCAAGGTGTCTACAGGCCTTCCTCTTCTTTTTCCATCAAGGCTTTCACTAAGTCTAAATCAGCCATGCATTCTAAAAAACAAGCTCCACAGGGCCCTTCTCAAGGCCCCATGCCTAAAAAGCAGATGCTCAAAATGGCTGAGGATTTGATTACTCTTATTAGGGGTTCTCAACCCCCCAGACAAAAGACCCAGAGTGGAGGAAGAATCCTCCACCTCGGACCAGGCCTCCATTATTTCAGAACATTCTGAAGACCAGGAACATTCTTACTCCCCTTTTGAAGATTCTGATGCAGAGGAGTCCATTCCCTGTCTCCCCCCCTGAGGATTACTCTTTTGGTGAAACCTTACATACCTTGAGGGAACACTTCCACTGGGAAGGCCAAGAGTACTCAGACTCCAAGAAAAGGCTTAGAGATTTCCTCTTGCTCCCTCAGCACAGGCCTCTGGCTATACCTCCTGTCTTAGACATTCTAGATGACGTGTATTCAGAGGCCTGCCTTAACCCAGATTCTTTACCTCCAGCTCCAGTCAAGCCTGACAGGTATTACCGGGTTCCTGACTCACACCAATTCCTATACAAAAGCCATGCGGCTGACCGAGAAACTATATCACAGGGTCCCAAGGGAATTAAGGCCTCCACTGCTAAAAACCCATTACCTTCAGAGAGAGATTCCAGAGCTTTAGAGAGGTGGGGGAAAAAGGTTTACACCTCGGTCACCTTAACCATGAGGGCATTAAACTGTCAGTTCCATATGTTAAAGTACCAACAATCTCTGTTATCACAATTGAGAAACAAAATGTCACAACCTGAACAACCAGACTTGAAGGTGTTGCAGGATTTGATACATAGTGCAGAACAAGTGGGTAAACATACCTTGCAATGTGGTTTTGATGCTTTAGAGGCCTCATGTAGGGCCGCTGTTACAGGACCAGTCATACGTAGGCATGCCTGGCTCAAAGAGCAAACCTTACCAGATCATGTCAAAGCTAAATTGCTAGATGCCCCTCTGCAAAAAGATGTATTGTTTGGTGTTAAAGCCGAGGAGGTATTAAAGAAAATGGAGGAGAAGGCAAAATCAATGCAAACAGTAAAAAATTTCCTACAGGTACAACCTCCACGTTTCAGTAGAAACTGGCCTTCTAAAAATTGGTCCTTTCCAGCCACGGACAGACCCCAAAGAGGTAGATACAGGTGCCCGAGGGGCAGAGGGCAATCTCAAGGATCATTTAGAGGCAGACAATGGCAAGCACCCACACAAAGAGGTGGTGAGGATAGTTCACAGCCATTCAGAAAGCAGAACCAATGACTTTCCCCTTTGCATGCCAAGCAAAGCTCAAATGGCAGCACCTTTAGGCAGAAAACTGGCATTATTTTCAAAAAATTAGCATATTGTCACAAAAGACAAATGGATCCTGGACATTATAGACAGAGGCTACAGATTTCACTTTCACACCCTTCCAAAAATGAGAGGCATGCCAAACCTGCCACACAATCAAAGGGCAGAGGCACAGAAACAAATTTCAAATCTCATGGACATGAAAGCTATTCAAGAGGTATCTGTACAAGAACAGGGTCAAGGTTTTTATTCCAGACTATTCCTGGTACCAAGGAAGGGCAAAGATTGGAGACCTATTTTGGACCTATCCATCCTAAACACTTTTTTACTCGTACCAAAATTCAAGATGCTCACATTACAGCAGCTTCTTCCCATGCTGGGCAAGGAGTCTTGGCTGGTAACATTGGACCTCAAGGAGGCATACCTGCATGTCCCAATCAGACAAGATTGCAGAAGATACCTCAGATTTCTTGCAGGTTCAACCCATTATCAATTCTCTGCATTGCCCTTTGGCTTATCTACTGCGCCCAGAGTGTTCACGAAATGCCTGGCGTTAGTAATCACCTACTGCAGACTTCATGGGATACAAATATACCCTTATCTGGACGACTGCCTGATCCAAGCGGACAGCAAGCACATACTTATGAAACATATGGCGTTTGTAATAATGTTGTTGAATTCTCTGGGATACACAGTCAACAAAAAGAAATCAAGGCTAATACCCTCTCAAACAATAATTTTCGTGGGTGCCAACTTGGATAAAAACACCCAGATGGCCTACCTCACGCCAGAAAAACAAGGGCAACTATCTCAATACTTCAGAAAACTGGCAACTTTCACCAGGCTGACTGCAAGGAAAATCCTGCAGGCTCTGGGATTCATGGCATCTTGCATCCTACTAATCCCATGTGCAAAGCTGCATATGAGGAAACTTCAATGGTACCTAAAAATCCTATGGTCTCAACACAGCCACAGTTTGGAAACAATAATACCACTAATTCCATGTCTTCAAAAGGAATTTCTGTGGTGGGCTCAAGCATGCCAAAGAAACACAGGTCTCCCATTCTGCAAGCCTCAAGCAAATCAAATCATCACAACAGACGCCTCAGACTACGCCTGGGGGGCGCACATGACAGGTGCATTCAAGGCAAATGGTCCCAAAAAGAAAAGCACCTACACATCAATCAGAAGGAAATGCTAGCAGTAATAAATGCTATTATAGCTTTCAAGGACCTACTGCATCCAAGCCAGCTATTGACAAGGATGGACAACGCCACAGTAATGTGGTACATAAACAAACAGGGAGGTACCCATTCATACCCCCTATGCAGGCAAGCCATGTCTCTTTGGAACATGGCTCTAGAATTACAAATCGAGCTTCAAGCACAGTACCTGCCAGGCAAGGAAAACACACTGGCAGACAACCTAAGCAGAAATATGACAGATCCACACGAATGGAAGTTGCATCCCCAAGTTTTCACAGGGATAACTCAAGCATGGGGAAGGCCAGACATAGATCTCTTTGCCTTCCACAAAAATCACCAGTTGGCAAAATTCTGCTCAAGGACCTTTCATCCACAGGCCTGGAAGGTGGACGCACTCTCCTTCAGTTGGGCAACAATGACAGTTTATGCCTTTCCACCTCTTCCTCTGCTGCCCAAAGTGCTATTAAAAACCAGAGCAGACAGACCAAAGATGATTCTCATTGCTCCAGACTGGCCAAGACAACGCTGGTACCCACTCTTGAAAAGCTTGACGCATTCCCCACCATGGATCCTGCCTCTAATGCCTCTTCTACTGACTCAGCACAACTTCAAAACTCTACGCAGTCAGCTGAAAACACTCAGTCTAGCCGCATGGAAGATTCCTTAAATTCACAACAGGCCCTACTCTCCAAGGAGGTGCAGGATGTCATTTTGGAGGCCAGAAGACCTTCTACAAGAAAAGCCTACTCTGCAAAATGGAAACGGTTTTGTGCCTGGAATGAGAAAAAGGGTCAGAATCCAGGAATACTAAATTTACCCCAAATATTACAGTACCTAGCTGAGATGCTAAGCAATAGACTTTCATTCTCCTCCATCAAAATCCATGCCTCGGCCATTTCTGCAAAATACAACACTGATCCTCCTTTATTCTCTCACCCCCTCTTAAGACAGTTCCTCAGAGGGGCTAAGAATATAAAACCCCCAAGGAAACAACCAGTACCTGCTTGGGACCTCAATTTCATATTAGAAAAACTGACCTTGCCTCCTTTTGAGCCATCTGCTTCAACAGAACTACAATACTTGTCTTGGAAAACAGCCTTCCTCCTGGCAATCACTTCAGCTCGCAGGGTTTCGGAACTACAAGCCCTCATGGCTGTGCAGCCTTTCATCATTTTCCATCAGGACAGAGTTACCTTACGAACCAATCCGTCCTTTATGCCAAAGGTAATATCCAGGGTAGCCTTGAATCAGGCTATCCACTTACCTACCTTCTACCCTAATCCTCAAAACAAAGGGGAAAGACTGCTACATTTCTTGGACATTCACAGACAGCTGCGTTATTATTTGGACAGAACAAAGCCTTTCAGAAAATCAGAGCAACTCTGTGTGTCCTATGCTGCAGGAGCTCAAGGGAAGCCTATTTCCAAACAGACAATCTCAAAGTGGATAGCCCACTGCATACGCTTTTGTTACTCTTTTCATGGTAAATCTGTACCTGCAGGCATCAGATCTCACTCCACAAGGGCCACAGCTACCTCTGCAGCTTTCCTCAGGGGGGTTCCTACCAACGATTTTTTGGAAGCAGCCACTTGGAGCTCCGAACATACCTTCTCCAAGCACTATCACCTACCATTATACTCCAAATCTAGAGCAGGCTTTGCCACTGCAGTCTTGCAGGGCATCCTGGCTCCTCCTAGTTCCACCTAGTGCCTACCACCCTTTTTTTAGCTTTGGAATTCTACCCATCTGTTATGACTGCAGCTGTATGCACGATGAACATAGTACAGTTTTGTACCTACCATAAATGTAGATGTTCGAGTGCTAATACAGCTGCAGTCCAGGTTTCCCTCCCTCCTTCCCCTCTAGGGGTATTCTTTTATGGTGTATTTGCTTGCAACTACTGTTTTTTGATTATATTGCATTGCATTATTACATAACTTTATGTATTGCCTTCCTTCTGGGGGCACCTGACATCTGGGGCAAGAAAAACTGAAGAAAATGGCGTCGGCTGGATCTTTTATATCCCTGTCGCACTGACGTCAGGGAGGAACCGACGACAGCCGACACCAGACCTAGACTTTGGAATTCGGCCGACCGAGGACCCGCCTGACGGCAGGAAAACCCATCTGTTATGACTGCAGCTGTATTAGCACTCGAACATCTACATTTATGGTAGGTACAAAACTGAATTTTCTCTTGATGTGCACAGACAGCTCAGGTTTTACCTGGACATGGACTAAAGACCTTCGGAAATCAGCACAGTTATTGGGCAGTTTTGCCCCGGAGCTCAGGGCAAAGCTGTCTCTAAGCAAACCATTTCTAAGTGGATTGCTCATTGTATTGCTTTCTGTTATTCCTTTCATGGCAAGAAGGTTCCTCCTCAAGGGGTTTTTACCCACTCCACAAGAGCAGCTTCCACTTCTGCAGCCTTTTTAAGGGGTGCCCCTACTAAAGACATTTTAGAGGCTGCCACGTGGTCTTCTGTTCACACTTTCACAAAGCATTATAATTTGCCTTTGCTTTCTAGAGCCAGGACAGAGTTTGCCACTGCTGTTTTGCAGGGCATTCTCTACAATCCTTTATTCTGTTGGTACCTCATCCCTTTTCTCTGGGCTTTGGTAGTCAACCCTTTGGTTAGGACTGCAACAGTGAAACACGAACATAGTACAATTGTGTAACCTTACCATAAATGTAGATGTTTCAAGTGTATTCACTGTTGCAGTCCTGGTTTCCCTCCCTCCTTACACCCTTTTTTTTTTTATCCTCTCCTGATGTTCTTCGTGTTTCACTGTTGCAGTCATTACATTTGGGTAATCCTGCTGGCAGGTTGCCCTCAGTCGGCCTGAATTCCAAATTCTTGGGTCCTGCGTCGGCTGTTGTCGCCCCTTCCCTGATGTCAGGGGTATAAAAGAAGCAGCCAACGCCATTTTCTTTAGTCTTTCTTGCCGCGCGGTGCCCGAAGCAGTTTGCAAGTGCCGGTCGGCCGACTCCTGAGATTTTCGAGTTCGAATTTCAGATCCGAAGTCTTCTATAAAGCTACCCCGTTGGGGAAACTTTTTTCTTGCTCCAGAATCGATGTCAGAAAAAGTTAGTAAATGTATTTCTTGTGGGAAGCAAATACCTCATAAGGACTTTCATTCTTACTGTATTCCTTGCCTAGTCCCTGATCATAACTTTCTGGGTTGTCAGTTTTGTGCTAGATTTAACCAACGCACTATTAAGCGTCGGTAGGATTTTGCTTTAAACTACTTTGGACGCAGGTTTAATTATCCAGAAATGTCTTCGGAAAGCCATCCGACTACCGGAGTTCACAAAAATCGCAAAGAAAAAGAAAGACAGCCGAGGCCCAAAACCGACGATGAAGCTTCTCCTAAGCCAGTCACCGGTTCGCCGGTCCTCAGTGAGCTGCTTTCGCAGCCCCTGATGCTCGCTACTTTAGAGTCCCTGGCCGCTACCGACTCCCATGTGGAGTCTGCCATGCCGCTGGAAACTCAAGGTATTGGAGCCTCGGATATTATCCCTTCAGATGGGTCCAGAGCCGCTGAGCAGGCACTGGCTTCTGAGGGTGTATTTAGACCCAAACAGCTAGACATTAAACCGACTTCAAAGGCAAAGACTAAAGCACCTTCAAAGGCAAAGAAGCAAACTAGAGCCACGTGGACAGGCCTCCATGCCCAAAAAACAGATGCTCAAAATGGCCGAAGACTTGATTACCTTGATCAGGGGTTCCCATCCCCCTCCTGATAAGACTTGATTACCTTGATCAGGGGTTCCCATCCCCCTCCTGATAAGAGGCCTAGGCAAGAGACTGACTATGAATCTTCAGATCAGGTTTCCATTTCTTCTGATTCCTCTTCTGATCAGGAATATTCTTTTCCCCCTATGGGGATTCTGATGCTGAAGAATCCATACCTTCAGCTTCTCTTCCTGAGGACTATTCTTTTGGGGAAACCTTACATACCATGAGGGAGCATTTCCACTGGGAGAGAAATGATTTTTCAGAATCTAAAAAGAGGCTCAGGGATTTCCTGTTACTAACTCAGCACAAGCCACTAGCATCCCTCCTATGTTAGACATTGTAGATGATGTGCTTTCGGAGTCTAGCCTTACCCCTGACTCCTTACCTTCAGCTCCTATTAAGCCTGACAGATATTACAGGGTTCCTGACTCACATAAATTCATTTTTTAAAAACCGTGCTGCAGAACCAGAAACTATTTCTCAGGGTCCCAAGGGAGTTAAGGCTTTCACTGCAAAAAAAACCCTACCCCTTCTGACAGGGATTCTAGGGCACTGGATAGATGGGGAAAAAAGGTTTACACATCTGCTACCTTGGCTAAAAGAGCCTTAAACTGTCAGTTTCATATGCTCAAATATCAGCAACATGTCATGGCATTGCTTAAACAGAAAATGTTGTTAAACTCTGAATTTGCAGAAAATAAGGAAATGCAGGATATATTGCATGCAGCTGAACAAGTTGTAAAGTATACTTTGCAATGTGGTTTTGATTCTTTAGAGGCCTCCTGCAGGGCCACAGTTACAGGTTCTATAATTAGAAGGCATGCTTGGTTAAAGGAACAAAATCTGCCTGATCATGTTAAAGTTAAATTATTATATGCACCTTTACAGCATGATACTTTGTTTGTTGTTAAGGCAGAAGTGGTGTTAAAGAAAATGGAGGACAAGACTAAATCTATGCAAACGGTCAAAGATTTCTTACAAGTACAGCCACCTAGGTTTAGTAGACACTGGGCAACAAAGAATTGGTCCTTTCCTGTATCAGACAGACCTCAAAGGGGCAGACACAGACACCCTAGAGGCAGATCCCAGCCGCAAGGTTCATACAGATGAAAGCAATGGGGTGCTTCTACCTCCAAAAGTGGAGAAGACAAATCACAACCTTACAGGAAACAGTCCCAATGACTTCCCCCTGCCTGCACCAAGCACTTATTTCCTGGCAGCACCCTTAGGGGGAAAATTAGCACTTTTTTCACAAAATTGGCACATTATAACCTACGACAAGTGGGTTGTAAATATCGTGTCACAAGGCTACAAGTTCCATTTCCATACCCTGCCAAAGGCAAACAGCTGGCCAGATCTGCCAAAAAATCAATGGACAGAGACACAAAAACAAGTCTCATCCCTCATGGACATGAGAGCCATTCAACAAGTGCCAGAGCGGGGACAAGGATTTTACTCGACTGATGTTCATCGTGTTTCACTGTTGCAGTCATTACTCTTGGGTTATCCTGCTGGCAGGCCACCCTCAGTCGGCCAGAATTCTAAAGTCTAGGTCCGGCATGAGTTGCTGTCGCCTCTTCCCTGATGTCAGTGCGCCAGGGGTATAAAAGATGCAGCCGACGCGATTTTCTTCAGTCTTTCTTGCCGCGCGGTGCCCGAAGCAAAAGCAGTTTGCAAGTGCCGGTCAGCTGACTCCTGAGATTTTCAAATTCGAATTTCAGAACAGAAGTCTTCATTAAAGCTAAGTACCCCGTTGGGGAAACTTTTTTTTCTTGCTCCAGACCGATGTCAGAAAAAGTTAACAATTGAATTTCTTGTGGGAAGCAAATACCTCATAAAGATTTTCATTCTTACTGTATTCCTTGCCTAGGCCCTGATCACAACGTTGCTAGCTGTCGGTTTTGTGCTAGATTTAACCAACGTACTATTAAGCGTCGGTTTGATTTTGCATTTCATTACTTTGGCTGAAGATTTAATTATATAATGCCGACAGCCAGAGTTTACAAAAAAACGCAAGGAAAAGGATAGTCATACGAGGTCCAAAACCGACGAGGCCTCTGCTAGGCCAGTCGCCGGTTCGCGCCCACTACCTCATAGCCACAGGCCGCTTCCTACTCCCACGTGGAGCCGACTGGGCCTCTGGATACTCAAGGTATTGGACACTCGGAAATCATTCCCTCAGATGGGTCCGGAGCCGCTGAGCAGGCATCGTCTTCTGAGGATGTCTTCAGACTTACACAGCTATATATTAAACCATATTCAGCTAAAAAGACTAAAGCAGCTCTAAAGACAAAGAAACAAGTACAGCATTCTCCTGCTCAGACTTCCATGCCTAAAAAACAGATGCTCAAAATGGCCGAAGACCTAATTACTTTGATCAGGGGTTCCAATCCCCCTCCTGATAAGAGGCCTAGGCAAGAGACACAGTATGATTCTTCTGATTAGGTTTCTATTTCCTCTGATTCCTCTTCTGAACAGGATTACTCCATGTTTCCCTGTGAGAATTCTGATGCTGAAGAATCCATTCCTTCAGCCTCTCCTCCTGAGGATTATTCTTTTGGGGAAACCCTGCATACCATGAGGGAGCATTTCCACTGGGAGAGCCAAGATTATTCTGAATCTAAGAAAAGGCTCAGAGACTTTCTGCTACTTCCTCAGCATACACACCCCTTGTTATTCCACCTGTTTTAGACATTGTAGATGATGTATTTTCAGAGTCTGGCCTGTCCCCTGACTCTCTACCCCCTGCACCTGCTAAGCCAGACAGATACTACACTACTACTATACTAATTCCTATATAAGAACCCCGCTGCTGACCCAGAAATTACATCTCAAGGTCCCAAAGGGTTTAAAGCTTCCACTGCAAAATGCCCTGTCCCCTCAGCTAGGGATTCTAGGGCTCTAGACAGTTGGGGGGGGGGGGAGTCTACACTTCTGCTACCTTGGCTGTAAGGGCTTTAATTTGTCAGTTTCATATGCTTAAATATCTGCAATATTTGATGTCACTGTGTAAACAGAAGTTGTTGACAAATACTGAATGTTCAGAGAACAAGGAATTGCAGGATTTATTGCATGCAGCTGAACAAGTGGGAAAGCATACTTTGCAATGTGGTTATGATTCATTGGAGGCCTCTTGCAGGGCCGCTGTTACAGGTTCTGTTATTAGAAGGCATGCTTCGTTAAAGGAACAGAATCTGCCTGATCATGTTAAAGCAAAATTATTAGATGCACCATTGCAGCATGATACTTTGTTTGGTACTAAAGCAGAAGAGGTGTTGAAAAAAATGGAGGATAAAGCAAAATCCATGCAGACAGTCAAGGATTTCTTACAGGTACAGCCACCCAGGTTTAGCAGAAACTGGCCTTCTAAAAATTGGTCCTTTCCAGTGTTAGACAGACCACAGAGAGGCAGATACAGGCATCCTAGAGGCAGATCTCAACCCCAAGGCTCATACAGGCCTAAGCAATGGGGTGCTCCTACCTTCAAAAGCGGAGAAGACAAATCACAACCTTACAGGAAACAGTCCCAGTGACTTTCCTCTGCCAGATCTAAGCACTTTTCTTTTGATAGCCCCTTTAGGGGGAAAACTAGCACTTTTTTCATCAAATTGGCAAATGGTTACCCAAGACAAATGGGTCCTAAACATAGTATCCCAAAGCTACAGGTTCCATTTTCACACTCTACCACGGTCAGAAGGTATGCCAGACCTGCCACACAATCAATGGGCAGAGGCACAAAAACTAATTACATCCCTCATGGACATGAGGACCATTCAACAAGTACCACAACAAGAGCAGGGGCAAGGATTTTACTCCAGACTTTTCCTAGTACCCAGAAAAGACAGAACTTAGAGACCAATAATGGACCTATCTATACTAAGTACATTTCTGGAAGTTCCAAAATTCAAGATGTTGACTCTACAGCAGCTACTGCCCATGCTGGGCAAGAAGGCTTGGATCATAAATTTGGACCTAAAAGAGGCATAACCTGCATGTCCAAATCAATCTTGCAGAAGATACCTCAGATTCATAGCTGGCTCAATGACTTACCAATTCTCTGCACTGCCCTTTGGCTTATCTACTGCGCCCAGTGTCTTCACAAAATGCCTGGCACCAGTAATTGTGTTTTGCAGACAGAGGAATTCAAATATATCCCTACTTGGGCAACCGCCTAATTCAAGCAGAGACCAAAGACATTTTTTTAAAGCATCTGGCGTTTGTAAAAAGATTGCTAACTGGCCTAGGGTACACCGTAAACGAAAAGAAATCAAACCTAGTACCCTCTCAAGAGATAATATTCCTGGGTGCAAGCTTAAATACTACTGCCCAAATGGCTTATCTCACACCAGACAAACAAAAGCAACTGACTTCTTGCTTCAAGAAATTCGCAACCAAAACCCACTTATCTGCAAGGAAAATCCTGCAGGCCCTGGGTTTCATGGCATCCTGCATTCTACTAATTCCATATGCCTGACTACATATGAGGAAACTACAATGATATCTAAAAAGTGTTTGGACTCAGCATTGCCACAGCCTGGAGACAGTAGTTGCACTCATTCCCTGCCTACAACAGGAGTTTCGATGGTGGGCAGAAGCCTGTCACCACAACAAGGGTCTGCCGTTCAGTTTACCCACAGCCAGACAGACACTAACAACGGATGCATCAGATTATGCCTGGGGGGCCCATATGGTAGGAAAATGTATTCAGGGCACATGGCCTACAAAGCAGATGCATCTTCACATCAATCAAAAAGAGATGCTAGCTGTTCAAAATGCCTTGACAGCTTTCAAGGACCTGCTTCATCCAGGACAGCTACTGATAAAGACAGACAATACTACTGTCATGTGGTACATAAACAAGCAGGGAGGTACACATTTCTACCCCCTCTGCAGACTAGCAATGACCTTATGGGACACAGCATTGGCTTTTCAAATTCACCTGCAAGCACAATTCCTGCCAGGAAAAACAAATACTCTGGCAGACGAACTAAGCAGAAACCTCATGGATCCCCACGAATGGAAACTGGATCCACAAGTCTTCAACATGATAATAAGGAAATGGGGATGCCCAGACATAGATCTATTTGCCTCCCCTCACAACTACCAGTTGCAGAGATTTTGCACAAGGATTTATCACAAGCAAGCATGGAAAGTGGACGCCCTATCCTTCAGCTGGAAAAGCCTAACAATATATGCCTTTCCTCCACTGCCTCTCCTTCCCAGGGTACTCCTTAAGGTCAGACAAGAGAAGCCAAAAATGATTCTCATTGCACCAGACTGGCCATGCCAGCACTGGTACCCAGTCCTAAAGAGCTTGTCTCAAGGTCCAGCATGGATATTGCCTCAGACTTCTCACTTGCCGACCCAACAAAACAATCAGATCCTGCACAGCCAACTCAGGACCTTAAATCTGGCAGCATGGCGGATAATGTAACAATTCAGAACACACCTCTTTCAAAAGCTGTTATGGATGTTATCTTGGAGGCCCAGTACTAGAAAATCTTATGCAGAAAAATGGAAGAGATTCTGTGCTTGAAGCCAGGAACAAGGCATTGACGTGTGTACCAAATATACCTCAGATTTTACAATACCTAACTGAGATGCTGAACAAAGGCCTTTCTTTCTCATCTATTAAGATTCATGCCTCTGCCATTTCAGCCCATTACAATACGGAACCACCTATCTTTTCTCATCCTTTAATAAGGCAGTACCTCAGAGGGGCCAAAAACATTAGGCCTCCAAGGAGAGCACCAATTCCGGTCTGGGACCTCAATTATGTTTTGGAAAAACTCACACTCCCTCCTTTCGAGCCAGTAATGACTGCAACAGTGAAACACGATGAACATAGTACAGTTGTGTACCTACCATAAATGTAGATGTTCGAGTGTATTCACTGTTGCAGTCCAGGTTACCCACCCACTATCCCCCTTTTCTTTGCTGGGACTTATCTGCACTTCTCTATCCTATACAACCTATGTGGTTTATTTGCTTGTAGATAAAGAAAATGTTATTTTTGTGCATGCATTTTTATTGGCATTTTTTTCAGCCTACCAATTTGTGGCAGCTGACATCTGGGGCAAGAAAAACTGAAGAAAATGGTGTCAGCTGCATCGTTTATACTCCTGGCGCACTGACATCAGGGAAGAGGCGACAGCAACCGACGCCAGACCTAGACTTTGGAATTCTGGCTGACTGAGGGTGGCCTGCCAGCAAGATAACCCAAGAGTAATGACTGCAACAGTGAATACACTCGAACAGCTACATTTATGGTAGGTACACAACTGTACTTTCTTGGTACCCAGAAAGGACAAGGCCTGGAGGCCAATACTGGACCTGTCGATTCTGAACACATTCCTGGATATACCAAAATTCAAAATGTTGACTTTGCAGCAGCTTCTGCCCATGCTGGGCAAGAACGCTTTGCTTGTAACTTTAGACCTAAGAGGCATACCTGCATGTCCCGATCAGACAAATATGCAGAAGTTACCTCAGATTCAAGGCTGGCTCAATGCATTACCAATTCTCTGCACTACCCTTTGGCTTATCTACTGCTCCCAGGGTCTTTACAAAGTGACTGGTACCAGTAATTGCATTCTGCAGACAAAGTGGAATACAAATATGTTCGTGTTTCACTGTTGCAGTCATTACAGTTGAGTTATCCTGCTGGCAGGCTACCCGCAGTCGGCCTGAATTCCAAAGTCTAGGTCCGGCGTCGGTTGCTGTCGCCTCCTCTCTGATGTCAGTGCGCCAGGGGTATAAAAGATGCAGCCGACCCCATTTTCTTCAGCTTTTCTTGCCGCGCGGTGCCCGAAGTAAAAGCAGTTCGCAAGTGCCAGTCGGCTGACTCCTGAGATTTTCAAGTTCGAATTTCAGATCCGAAGTCTTCATTAAAAGCTAAGTACCCCTTTGGGGAAACTTTTTTCTTGCTCCAGACCGATGTCAGAAAAAGTTAATAATTGTATTTTTTGTGGGAAGCAAATACCTCATAAGGATTTTCATTCTTACTGCATTTCTTGCCTAGGCCCTGACCACGACGTTGCTAGTTGTCGGTTTTGTGCTAGATTTAACGAACGCACTGTTAAGCGTCGGAAAAATTTTGCATTTCATTACTTTGGCAGAAGATTTAATTATATAATGCCGTCGGAACAGCCGACTACTGGAAATTACAAAAAAACGAAAACAAAAAGAGAAGGACAGGCATCCGAGGTCCAAAACGGACGACGAGGCTTCTTCTAGGCTAGTCGCTGGTTCTCAGTGAGGTGTTTTTGCAGCCACTGACGACTGCTACTTTAGAGCCGCAGACCGATACCGACTCCCACGTGGAGTCAATTAGGCTTACAGAAACTCAAGGTATTGGACCTTCGGAAACCTTTCCCTCAGATGGGTCCGGAGCCGCTGAGCAGGCACCGGCTTCTGAGGGCATTTTCAGGCCTGCACAATTATATTTTAAAACTGCTTCAGCTTCAAAGGCAAAGACTAAACCAGCTTTAAAGACAAAGAAACAAGTACAACAACCCCATGGGCAGGCCTCCATGCCTAAAAAAACAGATGCTTAAAATGGCCGAAGACCTGATTACTTTGATCAGGGGCTCTCATCCCCCTCCTGAGAAGAGGTAGAATATGAATATTCAGATCAGGTTTCCATTTCATCTGATTCCTCTTCTGATCAGGAATACACTCTTCCTCCTTATGAGGATTTTGATGCTGAATAATCTATCCCCTCAGCTTCTCCTCCTGAGGATTATTCTTTTGGAGAAACACTGCATACCATGAGGGAGCATTTCCACTGGGAGAGCCAAGATTATTCAGAATCTAAGAAAAGGCTCAGAGACTTTCTTTTACTGCCTCAGCACAAGCCCCTGGCTATGCCACCTGTGCTAGACATTGTAGATGATGTATTTTCAGAGTCCAGTCTGACTCCTGACTCCTTACCTCCAGCTTCTGTTAAGCCAGACAAGATACTACAGGGTTCCAGACTCCCACAAATTTCCTTTTAAAAACCCTGCTGCTGACCCAGAAACTATCTCTCAGGGTCCCAAGGGGGTCAAGGCTTCCACTGCAAAAAAAACCCTACCCCCTCTGAAAGAGATTAAAGGGCTCTGGACGGATGGGGAAAAAAGATTTACACTTCTGCTACCTTGGCTATAAGGGCTTTAAATTGTCAGTTTCATATGCTTAAATATCATCAATATATTATTTCACTGATTAAACAGAAAATGTTGACAAATTCTGAATGTGCAGAAAATAAAGAAATGCAGGATTTATTGCATGCGGCTGAACAAGTTGGAATGCATACTTTACAATATGGCTTTGATTCTTTGGAGGCCTCCTGCAGAGCCGCTGTTACGGGTTCTGTCATTAGGAGGCATGCTTGGTTAAAGGAACAGAATCTGCCTGATTATGTTAAAGCAAAATTATTAGATGCTGCATTACAGCATGAAACCTTGTTTGGTGTTAAAGTAGAAGAGGTGTTGAAGAAAATGGAGGACAAAGCCAAATCTATGCAAACAGTCAAGGATTTCTTACAGGTACAGCCTCAAAGATTTAGCAGACACTGGCCTACACAGAATTGGTCCTTTCCAGTGTCAGACAGACCACAAAGAGGCAGATACAGATGCCCTAGAGGCAGATCCCAGCCCCAAGGCTCATACAGGTCTAAACAATGGGGTTCTTCTACCTCCAAAAGCGGAGGACAAATCACAGCCATACAGAAAGCAGTCCCAATGACTTCCCCCCTGCCAGCTCCAAACACTTATCTTCTGGCAGCTTCTTTAGGGGGGGAAACTAGCACTTTTTTTCTCAAAACTGCCACCTAATCACCCAGGACAAATGGGTCTTGAACATAGTGTCACAAGGTTACAGGTTCCACTTTCACACCCTGCCAAGGGCAAACGGTATGCCAGACCTGCCAAAAAAATCAATGGGCAGAGGCACACAAGTTTCATCCCTCATGGATATGAGGGCCATTCAGCAAGTACCACAGCAAGAGCAGAGACAAGGATTTTACTCAAGACTTTTCTTGGTGCCCAGAAAGGACAAAGCCTGGAGGCCAATACTGGACCCATCAACTCTAAACACATACCTGGATATTCCAAAATTCAAAATGTTGACTGCAGCAGCTTCTGCCCATGCTGGGCAAGAAGACTTGGCTTGTAAATTTAGACCTAAAAGAGGCATACCTGCATGGCCCAATCAGACGATCATGCAGAAGATACCTCAGATTCATAGCTTGCTCAATGCACTACCAATTCTCTGCACTGCCCTTTGGCTTATCTGCTGCGCCCAGGGTCTTCACAAAATGCCTGGCAGCAGTAATTGCATTTTGCAGACAAAGAGGAATACAAATATATCCTTACTCTGACGACTGCCTTATTCAAGCAGAGAACAAGGGCGTTTGTAAAAAGATTATTAACATGCCTAGGGTACACAGTAAATGAAAAGAAATCAAAACTTGTACCCTCTCAAGAGAGAATATTTCTGGGTGCAAGCTTAAATACAACTGCCCAGATGGCTTATCTCACGCCAGACAAACAAAGGCAACTGACTACGTATTTCAAAAAGTTGGCAACAGACACTCAGTTAACTGCAAGAAAAATTCTGCTGGCTTTGGGCTTCATGGCATCCTGCATTCTGCTAATTCCATATGCAAGACTGCATATGAGGAAACTACAATGGTATCTAAAAAGTGTTTGGACTCAACATTGCCACAGCCTGGAAACAATAATTGCACTCATTTCCTGCCTGCAACAGGAGTTTCGATGGTGGGCAAAGGCCTGTCACCACAACAAGGGGCAGCCATTCACCATACCACCAGCCAGGCAGACATTGACAACAGATGCATTGGATTATGCCTGGGGGGGCCCATATGGCAGGAAGATGTATTCAGGGCACATGGTCCGCAATCCAAATGCATCTACATATCAATCAAAAAGAGATGCTAGCTGTTCAAAATGCCCTGACAGCCTTCAAGGACCTACTTCATCCAGGACAACTACTGATAAAGACAGACAGTACTACAGTCATGTGGTACATAAACAAGCAGGGAAGCACACATTCCAACCCCCTTTGCAGACTAGCCATGACTTTATGGGACACAGCACTGACTTACCAAGTACATCTGCAAGCACAATTCCTGCCAGGAAAGATAAATACTCTGGCAGACGAACTAAGCAGAAACCTCATGGATCCCCACAAGTGGAAATTGGATCCACAAGTCTTCAACATAACAAGGAATTGGGGATGCCCAGACATAGATCTATTTGCCTCCCCTCACAACTGCCAACTAGAGAGATTCTGCAAAAGGACTTATCACAAGCAAGCATGGAAAGTGGATACTCTATCTTTCAGCTGGAAAAACTTAACAGTATATGCCTTTCCCCCACTGCCTCTCCTCCCCAAGGTACTCCTAAAGGTCAGACAAGAGAAGGCAAAAATTATTCTGATTGTTCCAGACTGGCCCTGCCAGCACTGGTACCCAATCCTAAGGAACTTGACTCAATGCCCAGCATGGACATTACTTCAAATTCCTCACTTACTGACCCAACAAAACAATCAGATCCTGCACAGCCAACTCAGGACCTTAAATCTGGCAGCATGGGGGATAATGTAGCTTTTCAAAACACCCGTCTCTCTAAAGCGGTGATGGATGTTATCTTGGAGGCCAGGAGGCCCAGTACCAGAAAATCGTATGCAGAAAAATGGAAGAGATTCTGTGCTTGGTACCAAGCACAAGGAATTGACATGACTGTTCCAAATATCCCTCAGATTCTGAGATGCTGGACAAAGGACTATCCTTTTCATCAATCAAGATTCATGCGTCTGCCATTTCATCTCATTACAATACAGAACCACCTATTTTTTCTCATCCTTTATTAAGGCAGTACCTCAAAGGAGCCAAAAACTTACGGCCTCTTTAAGGACATCACCAATACCTGCCTGGGACCTCAATTATGTCTTAGAAAAACTCACTCTGTCTCCTTTTGAGCCAGCCGCTACAGCTTATACAAAATTTTTATCATGGAAAACAGCTCTGCTCCTAGCAATAACCTCTGCAAGACGAGTCTCAGAGCTACAGGCACTCATGGCTGTGGATCCTTTTATCATTTTCCATCCAGATAGGGTTTCTCTAAGGACAAACCCCACATTTATGTCTAAGGGTAGTGTCCAGTGTGGCCCTCAACCAAACTATTCATCTGCCTACCTTTTATCCAAACCCACAGAATAAGGGTGAGAAACTTCTGCATTCTTTGGACATACACAGACAACTACGCTTCTACTTATACAGGACCAAATCTTTCAGAAAGACTGAGCAATTACTGGTAGCATATGCTGCAGGATCACAAGGAAAGGCTACCTCAAAGCAGACTATTTCAAAGTGGATAGGTCACTGCATTCGTTTATGCTATTCTCAACATGTCAAGTCACTGCCTAAGGGCATTAGGCCACATTCAACCAAAACAGCAGCCTTCCTCAAGGGAGTCCCAACCAAAGATATTTTAGAGGCTGCAATCTGGAGTTCAGTGCACACTTTTATAAAGCACTATCACTTACCACTCTACTCCAAATCCAGGGCAGGCTTTGCCACTGCAGTCCTGCAGGGGGCCTCATAGCCGCTCCTAATTCTATTTAGTTCCAGCCTCCAAACCTTAGCTTTGGGATTCAACCCAATGGTAATGACTGCAACAGTGAAACACGATGGACATAGTACAGTTGTGTACCTACCATAAATGTAGATGTTCCAGTGTATTCACTGTTGCAGTACAGGTTACCCACCCACCATCCCCCTTATCTTTGTTAGACCTTATCTGTATTTCTCTAGTCTATACAACCTATGTGGTGTATTTGCTTGTAGATGAAGGAAACTTGTTACTTGGTGCATGCATGCTTTAAAGACATATTTTTAGCCTACCCTTTTGGGGCACCTGACATCTGGGGCAAGAAAAACTGAAGAAAATGGCGTCAGCTGCATCTTTTATACCCCTGGCGCACTGACGACAGGGAGGAGGCGACAGCAACTGACGCCGGACCTAGACTTTGGAATTCAGGCTGACTGCGGGTAGCCTGCCAGCAGGATAACCCAATTGTAATGACTGCAACAGTGAATACACTAGAACATCTACATTTATGGTAGGTACACAACTGTACTATATCCTTACTTGGACGACTGTCTAATTCAAGCAGAGACAAGGGCCACCCTTCTACAGCATCTGGCATTCGTGAAAAAACTTCTAACATGCCTAGGGTACACAGTCAACGAAAAGAAATCAAAACTAGTACCCTCTCAAGAGATAATATTCCTGGGTGCAAGCTTAAATACAACTGCCCAAATGGCTTATCTCACGCCAGACAAACAAAGGCAACTGACTACCTATTTCAAAATGTTAGCAACAAAAGCCCAGTTATCTGCAAGAAATATTCTGCAGGTTCTGGGCTTCATGGCATCCTGCATCCTACTAATTCCATATGCAAGATTACGTATGAGGAAACTTCAGTGGTACCTAAAAAGTGTTTGGACTCAACATTGCCACAGCCTGGAAACTATAATTACTCTCATTCCCTGCCTGCAACAGGAGTTTCGATGGAGGGCAAAGGCTTGTCACCAAAACAAAGGACAGCCATTCACGTTATCCCCAGCCAGGCAGACACTGACAACGGATGCATCAGATTATGCCTGGGGGCCCACATGGCAGGAAGATGCATTCAGGGAACATGGACCTCCAACCAAATGCATCTACATATCAATCAAAAAGAGATGCTAGCTGTTCAAAATGCCCTGACAGCCTTCATGGACCTACTTCATCCAGGACAACTACTGATACAGACAGATAACACCGCGGTCATGTGGTATATAAACAAGCAGGGGGGGACACATTCTTTCCCCCTTTGCAGACTAGCCATGACTTTGTGGGACACAGCATTGGCTTACCAAGTACATCTGCAGGCACAATTCTTGCCAGGAAGGAAAAATACTCTGGCAGACAAACTAAGCAGAAACCTCATGGATCTCCACGAGTGGCAGCTGTATCCACAAGTCTTCAGCATGGTAACAGAGAAATGGGGATGCCCGGACATAGATCTATTTGCCTCCCCTCACAACTACAAACTAAAGAGATTCTGCACAAGAATTTATCACAGACAAGCATGGACAGTGGACCTCCTATCCTTCAGCTGGAAAAAACTATCAGTATATGCCTTTCCCCCTCTGCCTCTCCTCCCCAAGGTACTCCTAAAGGTCAGACAGTAGAAGTCTAAGATGATACTGATTGCACCAGACTGGCCCCACGAGCAGTCGTACCAAATATTAAGGAGCTTGTCTCAATGCCCAGCTTGGACCTTGCCTCAAGTACTGCATCTACTGTCCCAGCAAAACAATCAGATCCTGCACAGCCAGCTCAGGACTTTAAACCTGGCGGCATGGCGGATAATGTAGTTATACAAAACACACCTCTCAGCAAAGCTGTGATGGATGCCATTTTGGAAGCCAGAAGGCCTAGTACTAGAAAATCTTATGCTGGAAAATGGAAGAGATTCTTTGCTTGGAACTAGGCACAGGGAACAGATACAGCTGTGCCAAATATTCCTCAGATTTTACAGTACTTAACTGAGATGCTGGACAAAGGCCTATCTTTCTCATCTATTAAAATGCATGCCTCTGCCATTTCGGCTCATTACAATGTAGAGCCACCAATCTTTTCTCATCCCTTATTAAAACAGTACCTCAGAGGAGCCAAAAATGTAAGGCCTCCAAGGAGATCACAAACGCCTGCATGGGTCCTGAACTATGTCTTGGGAGAACTCACCCTGCCTCCTTTTGAGCCAGCTGCTACTGCTGATATAAAGTTTTTATCTTGGAAAACAGCTCTGCTCCTAGCAGTAACTTCTGCAAGATGAGTTTCAGAGCTACAGGCACTTATGGCTGTGGAACCTTTTATCATTTTTTATCCGGACAGGGTCTCCCTGAGGTCAAACCCAACATTTATGCCTAAAGTGGTGTCCAGTGTGGCTCTTAACCAAACCATTCATCTGCCAACTTTTTATCCAAATCCACAGAACAAGGGGGAAAGAATTCTGCATTCTTTCGACGTACACAGACAGCTAAGATTCTACTTGGACAGAACCAAAGTTTTCAGAAAGACAGAGTAATTACTGTTGGCATATGCTGCAGGAGCACAAGGAAAGGCTATCTCAAAGCAGACTATTTCAAAATGGATAGGCCACTGCATTAGTTTCTGCTACTTGTATCATGGCAAGCCAGTGCTTAAGGGCATTAGGCCACATTCCACCAGAGCTGCAACCACTTCAGCAGACTTTCTCAGGGGAGTACCAACCCAAGGACATTTTGGAGGCAGCTACTTGGAGTTCAGTGCACACCTTCACAAAGCACTATCATCTGCCACTGTACTCTAAATCCAGGGCAGGTTTTGCCACTGCAGTTCTGCAGGGTCTCATAGCCGCTCCTAATGCTGTTTAGCTCCAGCCTCCCAACCATAGCTTTGGGAATCTACTCAAATGTAATGACTGCAACAGTGAAACACGAAGAACATAGTACAGTTGTGTACACTTGCCATAAATGTAGATGTTCGAGTGTATTCACTGTTGCAGTCCAGGTTACCCACCCGCCATCCCCCCTTTTCTTCTGTTGGAACCTATCTTTCTTTTCCTTTATTTATACAACCTATGTGGTGTATTTGCTTGTGGATGAATGTAAAGTTTATATTGCTCCATGTAATTTTATATATAGATATAAATTTTGGCTACCTTTTTTAGGGGGCACCTGACATCTGGGGTAATAAATAGTAAAGAAAATGGCGTTGGCTGCTTCTTTTATACCCCTGACGACCTGACGTCAGGGAAGGGGTGACGACAACCGACGCAGGACCCAAGACTTTGGAATTCAGGCAGACTGAGGGCAACCTGCCAGCAGGATTAACCAAATGTAATGACTGCAACAGTGAATACACTCGAACATCTACATTTATGGTAAGTGTACACAACTGTACTTTCTCCTTTCCTAAGTTAAAGGCTGAATCTGGTTTTATTTGCCAAAGTTTCTTTTGGCTTAAGGCTTGTTTTCTGTGGGCTCATGACTGGTATGGCAAGAAAGACTGAGGAAGTAACGTCGGCTGCCTCCTTTAGTATCTTACGTCCTGATGTCCTTTACAACCGACAACAGCCGATGTCATATTTACTTACCTTTAGTATTCTGGCCGATCGAGGGCTACCGGGAGCCGGATAACCCATTGGTTAGGACTGCAACAGTGAATACACTCGAACATCTACATTTATGGTAAGTGTAGACAACTGTACTTTCTGCTTCATACTTTTTAGACCTTATTTTACATTGGTGTGGTGTAATAACATTAATGCATACTTTAAATCAAGAAATGTCTAACGGCACCAACCCTTGTGTTCTGTTTCATCTTCCTACTGTGAAAATACCTTTATCAGGGGTGTAACTGTCTTCGCCAGCAAAATAAGTTGGGGGTAACCTTTTCGCACTCAAAGAACAAAGCAGTCAGTGTCATTTTGTGACCCTGTTTGAGTTGGGGCAGAATACAGAGAAGTTTGACTATAGCTAAAACTGATGCTTCTAGGTTTAGTGTGCCTTTCCCCATTGGCACTAAGATCTCCATGGAGGCGGAACAACCCTTACAGAAAAAAAAAGTTTGTGTAGCATATTTAGAATCAGCAAGGTGGAGGAGACTGACTAACCTTCAGCCAGTAAGAATGTTTTCAGCGAACGGATTGAACGTATGCCTATTAAACCCCTTTCCATTATTTAGAAAGGGGATGGTTGAACTGACCAAAGCAATTAGGAGCCGCTTACATCCAGCCCTCCTCTTGATAAAGAGGGAGCTCTATGAGATGGAAGAAAATCACTAGCAAAAAGTGGACTTGGCTGCATTACTGAAAGAACTGAAAAGTATCAGTTCTCCTTTGCATAAGTATTGATTGTTATAAAACAGGGAAAGAGTAGCTTAGTGTATTGGGTACTTTTTTATGCATCATTGTTTTACAGTTAATTTCCATGTATTCTCCTCATGTTAAAGGTACAAGTGTTTTTGCAGAAAACAAAAAAAAAAATCAGTGAAAATAAACAATGTGTTTTAATAACCACACCCACAAAATATCATGGTAGGTACTGTGCAGTGATATACAAATACATGCATACATATAGACACATACATACATACATGCATGCGTGCATGCTCATCTGCAAGGCATTGTGGGTAATCAAACTACTTAATTCTGTAGAAAAACAGCTTCTTACTTGTTGTTTCACTACTACATTTTTACCTGTGCTAATTTTCAGTGTAAGGTAATTCTACCTGATAGACCTTGTTGACAACCCGTCTTTCTAGAAAGCAAGAAATTCCTACTGATGCATTTTGCATGACATTCCAGTGGCCTATGCCTTAACTTGAGTAGTAGGGTATTAAGTTCTGTCTTTGGTGATGTCATGGCAGGGGTTCTCAGGTCCAAGAAAATTTTCAGGGGGTCCATCCTTATGAATGAAGTAAAATGCAAAAACATTTTTGTATCAGACTTAAAAATAAAATAAAAAAAAAAAAACTGTATTATGTATGATAAAGATGTAATATCCATTTTCAGAGAGTGTTACTCTTGCTTCAGAAAGTAACCAGTACACTTTAAATTAGATAAAGCAAGGATTTTTTTGTTTGGGGGGCCCGGGGTACTTTTCCTTTCTTCATGAGTTGCTACTACTCTTAATGTAAACTTGTATTGAAGTTATGTTTAGTAGTCTTCAGCAAAGCTTTGTCAGGTTATTGCAGTTGCTGGGGGCTGTGGCTTGAAAGACCATCAAGTACTTTAAAACTTACATAAATGAAATAAATATTTTATTTATCCTTATATGTGATAAAAAGTAGAATGATGTAAGCAAAACTGGTAGAGATGGTGGTTTTCTTGTTTATATTATTTCAGAATCTGATTGTGGAAAATTTGTAAAATGTTATCGTAGTCTGAGGAGTAGTAGTTTTTCATGAGTTTTTATATATTTATTTTATTTATTTTACATTTGTTAACTGGGAGAGTCCAACTGGGTGCAGGTCCATTTTCAGCGGAGGCCCAGGGTGAAAAGCTCCAATTACATGCATTCTACATCTTAAAGATTTAGATGTAACATTCAATTACAGGCAGTCTAATATTGTGACTAAAAGACACTGCATACACTCTGAGTAAATATGACAATACAAGGTAAGACATTACATACCTTTCCAGATATTACAGTAGGTAGTAGGCAAGTTGGAAAAGCAGTTTGTACTACTTTCATAGCTTAAACTTTTAATTTCATATAGTCATGATAGGAGTGTAAGGCTGAGAAAACTAGCAATTGTTAATGTGGGACTGGGAGATTTGCTGTAGTCTAGAGTATTATCCAGGGGTGAGACAGAAGCGTAGCCAGTTATTCATGAAGTGAGTTTTAAGGAGTTTCTTAAATTGAGTGGTGGAATTATTGGATGTTAAGTGTGTAGGAAGGGAGTTCCATAGTTTAGAGAGAATAGTGGCTGTAAACAGATTTTCCTGTCTCATTGTTAAATTTGGTGACCTTTAGGTGATTTAGGGTGCTAGATCTCAAGGTTCTTGTTGTGGTGTGAGGATGAATTAGATGGTGAAGAGCTGGGATTTTTTCTGAGTGGTATAATATTTTGTGTGCTAGTGAGAGTTGATTTATTTGAAGTAATGGTGGGAATTCTAACCAGTTAAGCTTGTTGAGACAGACTCACAGTGAGGTGTTCTATAGGATGTGTCTGTAGCAAATCTAGCTGTCTTATTATAGCAGGATTCAAGTTTGTTTAAATCAGTTTTACAAAGGTTAATGAGCACAGGGGAGGCATAGGGTAAGGTAGATAGTAGATGTGTCCTGGCTATTGTTTTGACATGATTTGAGAGAGAGAGTGTTTGTTACGATAGAGCAGTCCAAGTTTTTTGTGAACTTTCTTTATAGTCTGGGCAATATGTAGATCAAATCTAAGGTGGTTATCTATTTCAATGCCTAGCAGTTTGGTGTGAGTGGTTGGGGTAATAGCGGTATTGTTGTTGGAGGTGATAGTAAAGTTGTCTGTGAGGGGACAGGATCTATGAGAGTTAAAGAGGAGCAATTTTGTTTTGGTTGGGTTAAGAATGAGCTGTTGGTTGGTGAACCAAGTTTCTGCTAGTGAGAAGCACTCATGTTTGGGAGAGATTTCTAAACTGAAGAGAGAGGTAGTCTGCTGAAGGAAGGCAGGGTATACCTGGCAAGCCTGCTAGTCTTATTGGAGGGCTCAAAGAACACTAGCAGAAGTCACCTGAAGTCACCTGATGCACTCGGAAGTTATAGAAATTTAATTATGAGATGACTAGACAGCTTGTTGAGGGTGACCTTTTGTGTGATATGCTCAATAATTGAGCCATTTGACTGTTAAAAGGCCAGCAGCAGGTAAGCTAATTACTGTAAATTGGATATAGGAAATTACTTGAATTAAAAGGGGAGCACTACACTCTAGTAGCATCTGCAAAATTATAAGCGTAAGATAAGAGTTTAGAAACTGCTTTATCTGTTTTAAGTTTTGGCAATAAAAGCACTGGTATTTATTGCTTTGCATGAGTGAAGTTAAGAAATTTAATCTGTATGAAAGTGTATGTACTGACCTACTGATTACTGTCGTAAAACTAGACTATACAATAGGATGTGCTTGTGGAGACAGACATTGATTTGGAGCAGTTGCTCCTTTCCGGGAAGGTGTGCTCTTTGTCTTTCAGAATATAAATAGTTTTGATTGATTGATGGGTGTTTGTGTATGGGATGATGTAATGAATTGTTGTACTTGAATAGTTGTAACAGAATAAAAAAGCATTGTTAAACTGAAAAAAAATTAACAGTAAACTTGCGTGCCAGCCAGATATGTCTGTGCAGTGAGAAAAAACTAAACTTGTAAATGGACGTGTTGTGTTCGAAATGCAAGGACTATTCTTACATAGCAGAATGGCTTTGTGTTGAAATATTGGCATGGAATGTTAATGGACTCACAAGTTTAGATAAGAAATTGAGTACTTACATACATGAAATGTAGTGTCTAGATTGTAATATTACAAAAGAAACATTTAGAAAGGCGCATGATAACTTGCTAAAGGAAGGGTTCCAGGCAGGATACTTAGAGTGTGAGGGATTTAGAAAAAAAAAGGAGCAATACCGATAGGGAAAAGTATAGAAGTAAAAGGGATAAGTATGTAAGATTTATACAGGCAAGAGTACTGGATGGGGAAGGAAAATTGTATTGGCATTTATTTTTGTATCTCCTAAAAAAGTACATCTAGTTGTATTTTTGTACATTCTAAAACTGCTGTTACACAGGCTAGATTGATTGTAGGTGAGATGGTAAGCTTTCAAAAGGCATTCTGTTTGTCAGGGGTTACTGGAGCATGGTCTGTAGTGAAGAGAATACATCATGGTGGCCTAAATGAAAGATTATAACTTGAGATGGAGGATTCTTAATGATGTGGAAGTATGTAGTATTGGGAAGGTCTTGAAATTAACATGAAACCGGAAGGGGAGTATACCTATTAATGTCCTTCTATTGATATGCTGCAGTATTCATAACATGAGGGAGTCTGCAACCAGCTGACTCGTACGTCTGGCCAGTATACAAAAGTCTAAGGCTACTGCGAGGTACTTGCGAAGTCGCACAGAGGCAGAACATACACCGGTCATAAAGTGACATCTGGTATAAAGCGGACGTCGGCACATACTAAACCCAGAACTTTACTGCCGCTTGTCCAGTTGTCTGCTCCAGTCGTCACTTGTCAGACAAGTTGAGAACCTTGATTTAGATAAGTGCCCCGTTGGGTTTTTTTCATTACTATCTTTGGCTGCTGTGTGCTTTTGTGATTATATGTCAGCTAGGAAGGACAAATGTCACTGTGGAAGGCAGATTCCACATAAGGACTGTCACAACCTTTGTTTATTTTGCCTAGGCCCTGACCACGACTATACTGTGTGTTCTTTTTGCAAGTCCTTTGCCCCCAAGACCCTACGTAGTTGTTTAGCTTCCTTAAGTTTAGACCTAGAAAATCAGTGTCTAAAATGTCTTGCGCTTGATATGGTAGCTATGTTGGGCTCCTCACGGGAGTTGCATGCTAAGAAGGCCAATAAGTGTAGGCCTGATTTACCCACTGCTACCTCTCATCTGGTAGGGTGGATATGTCTTTTGGGGAAAACCATTCTTAAGATGAGGGAGTATTTTGATTGGGATTGTTGTGAGGTGCTAGACATCCAAAAAAGTGCTATTACCTGATGCAGATAGACTCCTGTTCCCCATCTGCCACACCTTCTGTTCTGCTAGCCTTCCTGAATGACTTTGCTGCTGCTTCAAAGTTCCCTGATTCTCAAACCTCCTGTCCCCAAAAGGCAGAATATATTTTATAATGTGCCGGAGGACTCCAAGTTTTTATTCAAATGTCCCTCTATAGACCCTGCTACCATTTCAGTATCTGCAGACAAGACCTCCAGGATGGTACCTACCACTTCCCTGCTCCTATCAGATAAGGAGGAGCAAAGTAATGGAGAGAATAGGAAAAAAAGTTTATATTCTGGCTTTCAGAACTTTTAACTGTCAGACCCATATGGCCAAATATTCCTTGGCCCTTCTGTCAGATGCTGGTAAACTGCTTTCTGAGCTTCTTGACTCTCTCACTAAGGCCGTGCTTTTCTCCATCTTTAACTCCTCAGCTCAGGTTATACGGCTTTCTATAAAGTGTAGCTATGATGCAGAGGAGGCATCAGCTAGAGCGACTGCATCTGGGGTCAGTCTTGAGGAGGTGTTCCTGGCTTTGGCTCCAACCTCTGTCTGATGACATCAAGGTAAAGATTATGGATGCACCCCTGGACAACAAGGAATTATTTGGTACCTTTGCTGCAGAACTCTGTGGTCTCCAGGAGAAGGACAAAGTGCTGCAAGACCTGAAACATTTTTGTTTCCAAAGTGCTCAGGTTTCAGGAGAACTACCCTGTCAAGACCATCTTTGTAAGAAAGTCTGCTAGGCCCCCAGTCCTTCAAAGGTAAGACAGATGCTAGGAAACAATTTTCCTCTAAATCTGTCCTCTACTTCCACACAGAAACAGCCCTTTCAGGCTAAGCTAGGCAGTCTGTGACTACCCGCCTCCTGGTCCACTAACACCTCTGTCCCTTTGCCTCTGTCTTTCTCTTTTTGGAAACAGATAACTCAGGACTCTTGGGTCCTATTCATCATCTTGCAAGGATACTTTATGGTGTGGAAGACTCCACCCCCCCACCCCCTTTCAGGGATTTTCCGCATCCTCCAAAAGAACCACTGGAACTTTTTCCCCAGGTCATTTCCAACCTGCTTTTCTGAAGGCACCATTCAGGAAGTGCCTCCCTCAGAAGTAGGAAATGGGTTCTACTCCAGGATGTTGCTGGTACCCAGGAAGGATGGTCCTTGGAGACCCATTCTATACTATCTCACCTAAATAACTTTCTGAAGGTTCCCTCCTTTTGTATGTTAACCTTGCTCACCCTTCTTCCTCTCATCGTTCCACAGGCCTTTATGGTGTCATTGGACATCAAGGATGCCTATCTTAATATTCCCATTCATATTAGTTTCAGGAAGTTTCTTCACTTTGCTATTGCTTCCTCACATTTTCAATTCTGTGCCTTGCCGTTTGGATTGTCTGTGGCCCCAAGGGTCTTCCCAAAATGCTTAACTCCTGTCATAGCCATCTGCAGGTTGCAGGGCATACAGATCTTTCCATACCTAGGCAACCTTCTTCTCCAGGCTCTAACACCAGACATTCTTCAGGAGAACCTCTCCTTCAGGGTGTCACTGCTAGAGGGTCTAGGATTCATGATCAATTACCAGAAATCAACTCTAGTCCCTTCCCAAGACCACATCTTCCTTGGCTGCAGGATCCAATCAGACAGATGCTGGCTTCCTTACCTCCTGAAAAGGTCCTGTCCCTCACCTTACTTCCAGGACCTCTTGCTTCCCCATTCCCTAACTCCCAGGGAGTTTCTTTCCCTCCAGGGGTTCATGGTGTCCACTATTCCCATGCTTCCTTTAGCCAAGTTACACATGAGGAAATTCCAGTGTTTCTTGAGAGCAGTATGAGTACAGCACTCCCATCCTCTCGAGTTCATCTCACTACTGCCTTGCCTGAAAAAGGAGTTACACTGGCGGATCCAGCAGGTTTCAAGGAATCCAGGCTTACCCTTGCAACCACTTCTTCCTCCCCAGGAGCTGTACACTGATGCTTCAGACATGGGATGGGGAGCAACCCTGGACTCATTGAAGGTCAGAGATGTCTGGTCTCCAGTCTAGAAAAGGGAGCATATCAGTCTAAAGATGAAGGCCCTGATCTTCACTGTAAAATTCTTCTGTTCTTTCCCCAGGGGTTTTAAGATGGTTTATAGACAATACCACAGTCTTCTGGTATGTCGACAAACAGGGAGTCATATCTCCTGCGCAGACTGTCACATTCTGTGAAGACTGACTTTGAAGGCATATTGGAAAAGGATTCTAGATGCAGCAACCTGTTCCCCTGTTCATATATTCACAAAGCACTGCAAACTGGATTCCAGGTCCAGAGCAGACTGTGCTTGGACCACTCTCTAGGGGCTCCTTGGATCATCATTCTTCCACCTCCCAGGTAGGAAAAACTTTGGAGTTTTATCTAAAATGACACTGAGGCAGTGGGAATGAACATAGTACAGTTGCATAAATCTTACTTACTTTAACAGTAGATGTTTGATATCCTCACTGCTTCAGTGGCAGCACCCACCATCCCCAGGATTGTGTATAGTTAGGTGGGTTTCAACCTCCTTGATTCGGTTGTTTTTGGATTTGGTTTTCATATGGTGGTGTGACTGGCTGCAGATTTACTCTTACTAGATGCTTCTGACTTCAGGTGCTTCCTGTCCTCCTTTGTGGAAGCAAATAAAAAAAACTGAACTCTCACTTCCTGTGACAGCTGAAGACTTATCTCACAGGTTATGCTCCGCCAGTCAGATGCCACAGAAACAGAGAGGACAGGGAGTCTAAGCTTTTAAAAGATGGCCAGTGCAGTGTTTATTTGCCAGATAACCCAAAATGCCACTGAGGCGGTAAAGAATTAGAATATTTGCTGTTACAGTTGAGTAGGACTTATGCAACTGTACTTTCCGTCTTGTTTCAGCAGTGCAGTATTATTGTTTTGGGAAAACTAGATTACATGTTCATTTAAATATAATTGCAGTTTTTCTTCAGTTTTCAACACAATGTCGTAATAACCTTTACTTATCAATTTATCCCCCTCCATTCAATATGAAAGCTGGATTGGTGGTTTTATGTCTGCCCTGGAGTTAGTTATCCCTTCAGTTTTAGTCTTAATTTCAGCATATTTCACACATTATAGCTCCATTTTAGATAAAATGAATGCAGGATAACTGCACATTCACCTTCAATTAAGAACTAGTGTAGATGTCCATCATATTATGTGTAATATTCAATATGAAACATTTGAAACCATTTAAAGCTATTAATTCCTTAACCAATTTACCTCTTAATTGTCCCCGTCATGCTTGGCATGTAATACAGGGTATTTTAGCTGTCATTTTCCGTCTGCTGCACATCATTCCTTTTCTCCAAAATGCCCAAATTCAGTCCTAAGAAATTACAGGTTGTAGCTCACTTTGTTGTTTTCCTTAGCCTATCCTGTCTTTACTTTTCTCTACTCTAGTTGATATACTCTGATCTGTTTAGCATTCTCTTTATTCATCTTATGTTTGCCGCAGTACTTACCAAAAGTCATTCCTTTATTGCTCTTCAGTTACATAATTACAACCTTACTGGCTCTTCTTTCTGTCCTTACTGCTTCTGTGTAGTTTATAGAAATGCTGTCTTCCAGCTTATTCATTCTCCTGCTTGACCACATGCCCCCCCAACTCCCATGAACACTATGACAGGCTTGGAGAAGGCATGTACCTTCACCTGATCAGTGCAATTTTATAGTTTATAAAGTACTCTGAGCACAGCTGTCACTAAGTATTGTGTATCACATTATTTTTTCTTTTTGGTACTTGTAACCATTCACCATAATTTACCATACTATCACACTATTTGTTCACTATTTTTACTTCTATTCTGGAGGTATCATGGATCCTGTGTTGTCTTTTCTGTCCACCTCAACTTTCTGGTATATTGGATCCAAAACCAGGAACTTTCAGAGCTTCAGGTCTATGTCTTGGGCTCCTCCCCGCTATCCATAATCCCCCTCCTCCCTGCTAATTCCTCAGATCTCATTTGCCTCTTGTTTCAGTCAGATGCAATCTCAAGGCTCAGAGCTTTTTTTGGTGTGGTGTTTGAAGATAAGTAAATTCTTATTTGTTCATTTTACCTAATTCGGTATATTTGTATTCTTTATTGGGCTTAGATTAGTGTTGGCTCATTAGCAAGTAGTTTTTCTATGCTGTATGTGCCAGTTGGTGTTCCTGCCTTTTCTCTTACCTCACCTAAACCAAAAAAAAAAAAAAAAAATTTAAGTCTGTACATGTGTATATATGTATTCTATATAGTTTTTCTGCTGTGGGATCTTTTTATGCTAGTGTGTGCTGTGCTTGTTAACCAAATTATCACTAAAGGTAAAGGCTTATCTCTTTGTTCTTGTTTGTTGTTCCATGGCCATGTCCAACATTGCTTTGGGATTTAGAAAAGTGTACCACTTGCAGTCACACAATTCCCTGTCGACCTACATTCCAAGTGTGTACTGCTTGGAGGCTTCGCATCTTGATGAAGACTGCCATTTAAGTTCCATCTTTTGGCTGAGGGCCCTCTTGGACCACAAGTCTACATTAGTTTTAAAAGGCCTTCTCCCTGCCACAGTGGGGGAATTTTCCTATTCCCTCTCTCGTCTTCCCTCAGGCTGGAGAACCATGGAAAAGTCTAAGGAAGATGAGCTAAAGGATAAGGACAAGGAAAAAAAGAGTGAAGAAAAAAAAAGGCGGGACTGACCTTGGGAGGAAAAATTGATGAAAAGGTCTTCAGACCTTGTGAGATGTGTGGATCCAGCCCAGACACCTTGCAGGCCATCAGATGTGGTACTCCGCTTGGAACCAGTTGAATTTGGTCTCTGACCGTGCCTTTACCCACTGAACCTAGGTTCTCCCTGGAACCAACCACTCCGTAGTGCCATTCACCAGTCTTACAAGACAGGACCTTCCACAGATTCTGCAGGCCATACCCAGTGGCTTCCATGATCAGGTTTGTATGGCTGTCGAGGAGCCCTACTAATGCAGATGCAGACAGGGTGATGCAGAAGGACCTTCTCTTGGAACCTAAAGGGTAGTAGAGGCTATGATTTTGAAAGTCTCAGGATTTTGCACAGGGCACTTTTGGTGAAAGACCCCCCCCCCCAGGGGGGGGGGACAACAGGGAACAACTTCTGTGGACGTGTCCCTCAAGATGGAGGTTGTCTGCATCATCAAGGGTTTTGAGGCTCCTTTGCCGATGACCCCTTCCAGCCATACCTCTTAGAGCAAGAAATTTGGACCAAACCATAAATAATAGGGGACTGAGGCCCAAAAATAGTGACAATTTTTAAATATTGCTCTTACAAATTTAGAAAGTTGATAGAGTAACAGGTTTTATTTTACCATGTATTTTCTGAAGGGTATTCAGTTTGAAACTCCTATATCTGTCATTATTTTTTTACTTCAATCCGCAACGATTTGGCAGCAAACCAAAATTTTATTTGGAGTAGACCAAAATTATGATGCAAAAATCTGGACATTCTGTGAAAATCTGGACCGTTGAGAGGTATGCCTCCAGCACTCCTGAAGGGTTGCTCAAATGCTGCACTCGGGAGGCAGTCAGGTGGGGGGGGGGTTGCTTTTCTCCCTCATGGCCTGGTTAGCCATCATTCATAATTCTTGGGTGCAGAGAGTAGTATCAAGAGGATGTTCTTCGTGTTTCACTGTTGCAGTCATTACATTTGGGTTATCTGCTTGCAGTAGCCTTCAGTTTGCCTGATTAGCAAAGTCCTGCGTCGGTTGCTGTCTCTTCTTCCATGACATCAGGTCGTCAGGGGTATAAAACATGCAGCCGATGCCATTACATCAGTCTTTCTTGCCACGTGGTGCCCGAAGCAGAAACAAGTTCGCAAGTGCCGGTCAGCTGACTCCTGAAATTTTCGTTTTCGAGTTTCAGAACCGAAGTCTTAAAAAATTCAAGTACCCCGTTGTGGATCCTTTTTCTTGCTCTGAACCGATGTCAGTAAAAGTTAACAATTGTATTACCTGTGAAAAGCAAATTTCTCATAAAGATTTTCATTCGTACTGCATTCCTTGCTTAGGCCCAGACCACGACGTCCCTCGCTGTCGATTTTGTGCTTTATTCAACCCTCAAACTATTCGTCGTCAGTCTATTTTTGCTGCAAATTATTTTGGTACTCAGTACAACTGTCTAGAAATGGCTTCGGTAAGCCATCCGACTACCGATATTCCGAAAAAACGCAAGGATAAACACAGAGACAGACCGCATAGGTCCAAAATTGCCGACGCTTCCGTTAAGCTAGTCGCCAGTACTCAGTGAGGCGCTTTCGCAGCCCCTGATACCCACTACTTCAGATTCGCAGGCCTCTACTGAGACCCATTCGGAGTCCGGTATGCCGCGAGATGCTTCTTTGACTATGGAACCCGCAGATGTCTCTACCTTGGATGGGTCCGGAGCCGCTGTGCAGGCACCGGCTTCTGAGGGGTGGATTCAGGCCTTCAGACTTGCATTTTAAACGGACGCCATCTTCTTCATCGAGGCCTAAAACTCAACCCATGCCTAGAAAAACCGACCTTCAAACCGCATGGTCAGGCCCATATGCCTAAAAAACAAATGCTTAGAATGGCTGAAGTCCTTATTACTTTAATTAGGGGAAGCCAGCCTTCCCCCTCTAAGAGACCTAGAACTGATTTTCTCTCTGATTCTTCTGATCAGGATTCTGCTATTTCTGTTTCTTCTGATTACCAGGATTTGCCCTTATCTACCTATGAGGATTCTGATGCAGAGGATTCCATTCCCTCTGCTTCCCCTCCAGACTATTTTTCTTTTGGTGAAACCTTGCACACTCTTAGGGTGCATTTCCGCTGGGAAAGCCAGGATTACTCTGATTCAAAAAGAGGCTTAGGGAATTCTTACTCCTTCAACACAGGCCTTTAGCTATCCCTCCTGTTCTCGACATTGTAGATGATGCTTTCTTGGAATCTAGCCTGTTCCCAGACACTTTACCTCCAGCTCCCAGGAAACCTGACCGGTATTACAGAGTACCTGACTCTCACAAGTTCCTTTTCAAGAATCCTACTGCGGATCCAGAGACCATTTCCCAAGGTCCAAAGGGCAGTAAGGCTGCAACTGCCAAAAATCTTACCCTTTCTGATCAAGATTCTAGATCCTTGGACAGATGGGTTAAAATGGTATACACTAATGCTACTTTGGCCATTAGGATTTAAATTGCCTGTTTCATATGTTAAAGTACCTGCAGCATATTATGGGACTAATTAAACAGAAATTATGTTGATTCCTGACTTTGCTGAACACAAAGATTTACAGGATTTAATGCATGCTCCTGAACAAGTTGGTAAACTTACTTTGCAATGTGGTTTTGATTCTTTAGAAACATCTTGCAGGGCTACTGTCACTGGGTCTGTACTTAGAAGGCATGCTTGGCTTAAGGAGCAAAACTTGCCAGATCATGTTAAGGCTAAATTACTGGATGCTCCCTTAAACCAAGACCACCTGTTTGGCAACAAAGCAGTAGTCCTCAAAAATATGGAGGAAAAAGCTAAATCTATGGAAATTGTTAAAGATTTCCTGCAGGTACAGCCACCCAGATTTAGTAGGCATTGGCCTTCGAAGAATTGGTCCTTTCCAGCCACTTCCAGGCCTTCTCAGTCCAAACCCAGGAACAGCAGACCTCCTAGGATGTTCTTCGTGTTTCATTGTTGCAGTCATTACATTTGGGTAATCTGCTGGCAGGTTGCCCTCATTCAGCCTGGTTAACAAAGTCTTGGGTCCTGCGTCGGTTGCTGTCCCTTCTTCCATGACGTCAGGTTGTCAGGGGTATAAAACGCAGCCGACGCCATTACATCAGTCTTTCTTGCCGCGCGGTGCCCAAAGCAGAAGCAGTTCGCTAGTGCCGGTTGGCCGACTCCTGAAATTTTCATTTTCGATTTTCAGATCTGAAGTCTTCTACTAAAAAGCTAAGTATCCCGTTGGGGAATCTTTTTCTTGCTCCTTACCGATGTCGGTAAAAGTTAATAATTGCATTGCTTGTGGGAAGCAAATACCTCATAAGGATTTTCATTTGTATTGTATTCCTTGCCTAGGCCCTGACCATAACGTACCTTGCTGTCGGTTTTGTGCTTTATTTAACGCACTATCAAACATTGGTACATTTTTGCTTCTAAATATTTTGGTTCATGCTTTAATTATCCAGAAATGTCATCGGTTAGCAATCCAACTACCGGAATACCTAAAAAATGCAAAGAAAAAGACAGAGACAGCCAGCTGAGGTCCAAAACTGCCGACGACGCTTCTCCTAAGCCAGTCGCCAGTTTGCCGGTACTCAGTGACGTGCTTTCGCAGCCCACCCACTACTACTGATTTGCAGGCCTCTACTGAGACCCATTCGGAGTCTGGTATGCCGCCAGATGCTTCAGTTATGGAACCAGCGGATGTCTCTACCGTGGGTGTGTCCAGAGCCACTGTGCAGGCACCGGCTTCTGAGGGTGATGTTCATCGTGTTACACTGCTGCAGTCATTACACTTGGGTTATCCTGCCATCAGGTGGTCCCTCAGTCGGCCTGAGTTCCAAAGTCTTGGTCCGGCGTCGGTTGCTGTCACTTCTTCCCTGACGTCAGTGCGACGGGTATACAAGATGCAGCCGACGCCATTTTCTTCAGTCTTTCTTGCCGTGAGGTGCCCGAAGCAAAAGCAGTTCGCAAGTGCCAGTCGGCCGACTCCTGAGATTTTCATTTCCGAATCCAGAACCAAAGTTTTCTACAAAGCTAAGTAACCCCGTTGGGGAAACTTTTTCTTGCCTTAGACCGATGTCAGTAAAAGTTAATAACTGTATTTCTTGTGGGAAGCAAATACCTCATTAGGATTTCCATTCTTATTGTATCCCATGCCTAGGCCCAGGCCACGACGTCACTGGTTGTCGGTTTTGTGCTAGGTTTAACAAGCGCACTATTAAACGTCGGTTTGATTTTGCCCGACATTATTTTGACAGAAAATTCAATTATACCATGCCGTCTACCGACGACCGGAATTCACAGAAAGCGCAAAGACAAGGACAGGCATCCGATGCCCAAAACTGATGACGAAGCCTCTTCTAGGCCAGTCTCCGGTTCTCTGGTTTTCAGCGAGGTGCCTTCGCAGCCCCTGACGACCGCTTCTTTTAAACCTCAGGCCACCTCTGACTCCCACGGGGAGATGGCTGGGCCTTCGGACGCACCACTTTTACAGCCTACCGAGACTAACCCTTCAGAGGGATCCGGAGTAGCTGAACAAACCCGTAGCTTCAGAGGGTGATGTCCTTCAAGAATGCAACTGCAGTCATAACATATGGGTTGTCCTGCCTCAGGCAGCCCTCGGTCGGGCGGATTCCAAAGTCTGGGTCCGATGTCGGCTGATGTCGCATTTCTCTCCGACGTCACAGCGGCAGGAGTACATAAGCATCAGCCGACGCCATCTTCTTCAGTCTTTCTTGCCGCGCGGTGCCCGAAGCAGAAGCAGTTCGCAAGTGCCAGTCGGTCAGCTCCTGTATTCTTCGATCTGAAGTCATCAAAAAAGCTAAGTACCCCGTTGGGGACCTTTTCTTGCCTCAGCAGATGTCAGAAATTACTGAAAAAGTTAATAATTGTTTGTCTTGTGGTAAACAAATACCTCATAAGGATTTCCATTCTTACTGCCTTTCTTGCCTTGGCCCAGACCACGACGTCTTGGCCTGTGCCGCCTGTGTTCGCTTCAATAAGCGCACTCTCAGGCGCCGGGCGGAGTTCGCTGAAGACTTTTTCGGCGAAAAATACGATTACAAGATGCCATCGGAGCTACCGACATCGCAGACTCCTAAAAAACGTAAAGACCGGGACCGCCATCCTCGGCCCGCGTCTTCCACCGACACCACGCCAAAACCTACCGTGAGTGCCCCGGTTCCCTCTGAGGCGGTTATTTCACCGCTCCGAACTGAAGACACCGCATTACCGATACCTCCGATACCGGAGTCCACACCGACACCAGTTGTTGATTTTCCTCCGGATACTGTTACCGAGGAAATGCCCGAGACCATTGCTGTGGATAAGGTCACTCCTGCACGTGGAGCTGCTAGGCCTCCCATGTCCATGTCTATCAAGGCCTACACACGTGCTAAGGCAGCTAGCAAGACTAAGCACCTTTCTGCCAAAGCCTTACCTCAGCCTACTCCTGAGACACAAATCATGACTATGGCAGCAGACTTCATCTCCATGATCAGAGGTTCCCAGCCCCATCCTGAGAGAGGATCTCAGCCTCCTCCTCCTGATAAGAAGCCCAGGGTTGAGCCCACTGACCCTCTGCCTTCAGATGAAGATTCTGAGGCCTCTGGCCACTCCGATAGCCAGGAAGAGCCTTTCCAGGCCTACGAGGACTCAGATGCAGAGGACTCCATCCCCTTGGCCTCCCCTCCTGAGGATATTTCTTTTGGGAAGTTCTGCATTCCATGAGGGAACATTTTAAGTGGCAAGGCCAGGAATTTTCTGATTCCAGAAAGCGCCTTCGTACCTTCCTTAAAAAGCCCCAGCACAGGCCCTTAGCTATTCCCCCTGTGCTTGATGTTTTGGATGATTTATACTCTGACTCCAGTGTTACCCCTGATACTCTCCCTCCTGCTCCTGCCAAGCCGGACAGATACTATAGAGTTCCTGAAACACATTCTCATTTCTTTAGGGCCCATGCTGTTGATTTAAAAACTATTTCACAGGGGCCGAAAGGGGTTTCAGCTACCACCTCCAAAAATCCTTTGCCTTCCAACAGGGAAGCTAGGGCATTAGAGAGATGGGGGAAGAAGGTTTACACCTCCACTACTTTATCTATGAGAGCTCTCAATTGTCTCTTTCATATGTTTCAATACCAGGATTTCCTGTTAGATGATTTACAGAAAACTTTGGCCTCTCCTGATCCTTTAGATAGGAAGTCTTTGCAGGAGGCTGTACACAACTCTCAGCAAGTTAGCAATCACTTCCTTCAGTGTGGATATGATGCATTGGAAGCTTCATGTAGGGCAGCTATGACAGGGGCGGTCATTCAGACATGCATGGTTAAAAGAACAACCTCTACCAGATCATGTTAAGGCAAAACTTCTTGATGCACCCTTGGAAAAGAACAAGCTTTTTGGTGCTAATGCTAAAGATGTATTAAAGACCATTGAGGAAAAGCCAAGTCAGTTCAGACAGTCAAAGATTTCCTCCAGGTTCAGCCACCCAGATTCAGCAGGAATTGGCCTTCAAAAAACTGGTCCTTTCCTAATACTGAAAGATTTCAAAGGGCAAAAGCAGGCGTGGCCGAGGAAGAGGACCATACAGAGGTTCCTACAGGGGACGACAATGGCAACCAGGAAACCAAAGAAGTGACACAGGGGCTTCTCCTGCCCCACAGGGACAATCCCAATGACTTTCCTCTACTTCTGCTTACCAAAGAGCAAACAGAAGCTCCCTTGGGCGGAAAATTATCTCTGTTCTCAGACAATTGGCACAGATTGACAAAGGACAAATGGATTTTGGACATTATAGACCAAGGCTAACAGGTTCCACTTTCATACCTTACCAAGGAAACAAGGCATGCCAGACCTACCGAAAAACCACAGGGCAGAGGCTTTCAAGCAAATTTCTCTGCTTGCTCAGATCAATGCAATAGAAAAAGTTCCACAACAAGAACAAGGCCAGGGGTTTTACTCAAGACTGTTCCTTGTTCCAAGAAAAGAAACACAATGGAGACCAATACTGGATTTGTCCGCATTAAACACCTTTCTCATAGTACCAAAATTCAAAATACTGACCTTACAGCAACTCCTTCCCATGCTGGGCAAGGGGTCTTGGCTGATTACTCTGGACCTCAAGGAGGCATACCTGCATGTCCCTATCAGACACAGCTGCAGAAGATACCTCAGATTTCTTGCAGGGCCAGAGCATTATCAATTCTCAGCATTGCCATTTGGCTTATCTACTGCGCCCAGAGTGTTTACAAAATGCCTGGCTTCAGTAATTGCTCATTGCAGGCTCCAGGGGATTCAAATTTACCCGTACCTGGACGACTGCCTCATTCAAGCGGACGACAAACTGATTTTGACAAAAAACTTGGATTATGTCATTCAATTGCTACAAGCTCTGGGATACACAGTCAACTTCCAAAAGTCAAGACTGTAGCCATCCCAGCAGATTACTTTCTTAGGAGCCAATCTAGACACAACCTCTCAAATGGCTTACCTGACAGAAGACAAGCAAAAGAAGTTAACTCATTATTTCAAAGGTTTGGCAAAGCTCACCCAGATGACTGCAAGGAGATTCCTACAGGCCCTAGGTTACATGGCATCATGCATTCTCCTGGTTCCATTAGCAAGACTACACATGAGAAAGCTTCAATGGTACCTAAAAAGTTTATGGTCTCAACACAGCAACAACTTAGAGACAACCATACCGCTTATTCCATGCCTACAAAAGGAATTCCTATGGTGGGCCTCGGTAAGCCAGGCAAACACAGGTATGTCATTCAAAAAACCACAAATAACACAAACAATGACCACAGACGCCTCAGACCTTGGATGGGGGGCGCACATGGAGGGCAGATGTATTAAAGGACAATGGTCTCCAAAGGAAACACATCTGCATATCAACCAAAAGAAATGCTGGCAGTCATGCATGCCATCGAGGCCTTTCGACAACAACTCCAGCAAGGCCACCTGCTAATACGGACAGACAACACCACTGCCATGTGATACATAAACAAGCAGGGGGGCACCCATTCTTACCCCCTTTGCAGACTGACAATGAATCTTTGGGAAAAATCACTGAGCTTAAACATACAGTTGCAATCCCAGTTTGTTCCAGGCAAAGACAATGTGCTGGCAGACAGCCTAAGCAGGAATTTCCTAGACCCCCACGAGTGGAGGTTACATCCAGAAATCTTCATAAGGCTCACCTCGACATGGGACAGGCCAGAAGTAGACCTATTTGCCTCCCACCTCAATCATCAGCTACAAAAGTTCTGTTCAAGGACATATCATCCACAAGCATGGAAAACAGATGCTCTCTCATTCAACTGGAACTTCCTAAAGATTTATGCATTCCCACCTCTGCCACTGATGACCACAGTACTACTAAAGCCAAAAGGGATCTTAATAGCTCCAGACTGGCCAAGACAACACTGGTACCCACTACTACGGAGCATATGCCACAACAAAAAATGGGCCCTTCCCCAATGGCCCCATCTTTTGACTCAAAACAACTTCAAGACAGTACATCCCAACATTCAGACGCTCCAGCTAACAGCTTGGGAGATTCCATGAATAACCTCAATCTATCTCTCTCCAAGGAAGTTCAGCGGATATTAACAGAAGCCCGCAGACCATCCACCAGAAAGGTTTAGTCAGCAAAATGGAAGAGATTCTGCATTTGGAATACCAGCAAGGGTCATGATGCATCATTATTGAACATCCCACTCATCCTGGAATACATGGCAGATATGCTACAGAATGGACTCTCATATTCTTCTATAAAAATACATGCTTCAGCTATTTCAGCTAGATACAACACTGATCCACCTGTGTTCTCACATCCTTTGTTAAGGCAATTTCTTAGAGGAATCAAGAATATCAAGCCACCAAGAAAGGCCCCAGTTCCAGCTTGGGACCTCAACTTTGTCCTAGAAAAACTGACTCTACCCCCCTTTGAGCCAGCAGCTTCTGTGGACTTACAATTCCTCTCATGGAAGACAGCTTTCCTGTTGGCAATCACCTCAGCAAGAAGGGTTTCGGAATTACAGGCCCTAATGGCAATACCACCATTCATTACCTTTCATAGAGACAGGGTCTCCTTACGAACCAACCCTAGCTTTTTGCCAAAAGTGGTATCTAGGGTTTCTTTGAATCAAGCAATTCACCTGCCTACCTTCTTTCCCAATCCTGAGAACAAAGGGGAAAGACTGTTGCATACCTTGGACATTCACAGACAACTTCGCTACTACCTGGACAGAACCAAGGCCGATAGGAAGTCTGATCAGCTTTTTGTAGCTTACGTCCCTGGAGTACAAGGGAAAGCAATTTCCAAACAATCTCAAAATGGATTGGACATTGCATCAGATTATGTTATTCCTTCCATGGAAAGAGTGTACCAGCCAATATCAGATCACACTCTACCAGAGCTACAGCCACCTCTACAGCATTCTTAAGAGGGGTGCCTACAAAAGACATTCTAGAAGCTGCTACATGGAGCTCCGTGCATACATTCTCCAAACACTACAACCTTCCTTTATATTCCAGATCCAGAGCAGGCTTTGCTTCGGCAGTCCTGCAGGGATTGATAGCTACACCATCCTTTTCTTAGTGCTTCCACCTCCCCCAGCTAAGCTATGGTATTCAACCCATATGTTATGACTGCAGTTGCATTCTTGAAGGACATAGTACAGTTTTGTACCTACCATAAATGTAGATGTCCGATAGATATGCAACTGCAATCGGGTTTTCCCTCCCTCCTTCCCCTCTATTCCTTGGGTCCACTCCTCTCCCTGTTATCCTAGCTGGGGATATCTGTTATGGTGTATCTGTTTATTGCTTACTTATTTGTCTGGAAACCTGTTTTGTCTTCCAAATTGATTACAGCCTTCCTTGGAGGGCACCTGGCATCTGGGGCAAGAAACGCTGAAGAAGATGGCGTCGGCTGATGCTTATGTACTCCTGCCGCTGTGACGACGGAGAGAAATGCGACATCAGCCGACGTCGGACCCAGACTTTGGAATCCGGCCGACCGAGGGCTGCCTGAGGCAGGACAACCCATATGTTATGACTGCAGTTGCATATCTATCGGACATCTACATTTATGGTAGGTACAAAACTGTACTTTTTCAGACCTACTCAGCTAATCATTAAATCTTCTGCTAAGGCTAAAACTACTTTAAAAACAAAGAAACAAATTCAACATTCACTAGGACAGGCCTCCATGCCTAAGAAACAAATGCTCAAAATGGTCGAAGACCTAATCACCCTTATCAGGGGGTCCCATCCCCCTCCTGATAAAAGGCCTAGACAGGATGCAGACTATGACTCATCTGACCAGGTATCCATCTCTTCAGACTCTTCCTCAGACCTAGGATACTCTTTATCCCCTTATGAGGATTCTGATGCTGAGGAATCAATTCCTTCAGCCTCTCCGCCAGAGGACTACTCCTTTGGGGAAATCTTACATACCATGAGGGAGCATTTCCATTGAGAGGGCCAGGACTATTCAGAATCCAAGAAAAGGCTCAGAGATTTCCTTTTATTACCTCAACACAGACCCCTTGCTATTTCGCCAGTGTTAGATATTGCGGATGATGTGTATACTGAATCCAGTTTAAATCCTGATTCATTACCTCCTGCTCCAGTTAAGCCTGATAGATACTACAGAGTCCCTGACTCTCACAAATTTCTTTATAAAAGCCCTGCTGCTGTCCCTGAAACTATTTCTCAGGGCCCCAAAGGGGTAAAGGCATCCTCAGCAAAGAATCCAGTCCCCTCTGACAGAGATTCCAGAGCACTAGACAGATGGGGGAAGAAAGTATATACATCTGCAACTTTAGCTATGAGGGCCTTAAATTGCCAGTTTCACATGCTAAAATATCAGCAGTATTTCTCGTCTCAGTTGAAACAAAAAATGCTTCCAGACACGGATTCTCCTAATTATAAAGAAATGCAGGATTTATTGCATGCAGCTGAGCAAGTGGGAAAACATACTTTGCAGTGTGGTTTTGATTCATTAGAGGCCTCTTGTAGAGCAGCAGATGTCCTTCAAGGATGCATCTGCAGTCCTAACAAATGGGTTGTCCTGCCAGGCAGCCCTTCGGTCGGCCGGATTCCAAAGTCTGGGTCTGGCCTCGGCTGATGTCGCACTTCACCCGACGTCATAGCGGCAGTTCATTGGGTATAAAGGCATCAGCCGACGCCATTTTCCTCAGTCTTTCTTGCCGCTGGCCAAGCAGAAGCTGTTCGCAAGTGCCGGTCGGTCAGAACCAGAGATTGCTACTACCAAGACTTCTAAAAGCTAAGCACCCGCTAGACTCTTTCTTGCCTCAGCCGATGTCAGAAAAAGTGAATAACTGTTTAACTTGTGGGAAACAAATACCTCATAAAGATTTCCACTCTTACTGCCTACCTTGTTTAGGCCCAGACCACGACGTAGCAGCTTGTCTAGCCTGTGCTTCCTTCAATCGACGGACACTTAGACGCCGGTCGGAGTTTGCAGAGGAGTTTTTCGCCCGCTTTGCTTATAACATGCCGCCGGAGACTCCGACTTCACAATTAGCTAAAAGCGAAGGAAAAGGACCGACACTGTGGTCCGCGGTTTGAAACCATGGTTAAGCAAACATGAAAGTGTCTCGGTTTCGCTGAAACCGAGTCCGGTTCTTCCTTCGCCAAAGCATGCCTCCTACAACCGAGGCCTCATCCAGCATGGCTGAATCTGCTACGGAAATTCCACCTGGTCTTACAGGTTCTCAGGAATTATCAGATACTATCCCCTTAGATATATCTACTCCTGCACGTGGAGCTGCTAGGCCCCCTGCATCCATGTCAATTAAGGCTTTTGCCAGGGCTAAAGCAGCTAAATCAACAAAGGCCTTGCCTGCTAAAACCCCCTCTCACAGGCCTAGCTCTAGTACTCAAATGCTTAGTCTAGCAGAGGATCTCATTTCTTTGATCAGGGGATCCCAGCCTCACCCTGACAGGGCCTCTCACCCCCCTCCAGAGAAGAGGCCTAGAGCAGAGCCCCCTGAGCCAGTTTCTACTGATTACTCCTCTGATGATTCAGACAATACAAATCCCCCAGAAGGCCCTTATTCTCCATATGAGGACTCAGATGCAGAAGACTCCATCCCTTCCTCCTGAGGAATTTTCTTTTGGGGAAACACTGCATGCTATGAGAGAACAATTTCAATGGCAGGGCCAGGATTTTTCAGACTCTAGGAAAAGGCTTAGGACCTTTTTACATTTGCCACAGCATAGGCCTTTAGCCATTCCTCCAGTACTTACAGTTGTGGATGATGCATTTAATGATGTTTGTACTGCTCCTGACTCTCTTCCTCCGGCCCCTGCTAAGCCCGACAGATACTACAGGGTTCCGGACACACATTATCACTTGTATAAGGCTCCTATTGCAGATCCTGAAACTATTTCACAGGGCCCCAAAGCTGTAGCAGCTGCCTCTTCCAAAAACCCACTCCCCTCTGAAAGAGAATCTAGGGCTTTAGAGAGATGGGGTAAAAAAAGTGTATACTTCTGCTACTCTTTCGGCCAGGGCCTTAAACTGTCAGTTCCACATGATTCAGTATCAGGAATTCCTGTTAGATCAGCTAACTAAAAAACTGTCCTCACCTGAGCCTTTAGACCGTAAGTCCCTTCAGGATTTGGTACATAACACTCAGCAGGTCAGTAATCATTCCTTAAAATGCGGCTATGATGCACTGGAGGCCTCCTTTAGATCAGCTATGACTGGTATAGTGATCAGAAGGCATGCATTGTTAAAAGAGCAATCCTTACCAGACCATGTAAAGTCCAAGCTTCTAGATGCTCCCATGGAAAAGCACAGTTTGTTTGGTTCCCCTGCACAGCAAGTGTTGAAGAAGGTGGAAGAAAAAGCTAAATCTGTCCAGACAGTCAAGGATTTCTTACAGGTCCAGCCTCCGAGGTTTAGTAGGAACTGGCCTTCCAAGATTTGGTCCTTTCCAGACACCACCAGAGCACAGAGAAGCAGAAATAGACGCCCAAGGGGCAGGGGTCAATCCAGAGGTGCCTACAGGGGACGTCAGTGGCAGCCTAACAGCCAGAGAAGTACTGCCACAGATCCAGCCACTACCACTTCCACAGGACAATCACAGTGACTTGGCTCTGAAACCGCCTACCAGGGAACAACTAGAAGCACCCTTAGGCGGGAAGTTAGCTTTATTTTCAGTAAATTGGCATCATATTACAGGAGACAAATGGATTTTACAGACAATAGACAAAGGCTACAGGTTTCACTTTCATACTCTTCCAAGGAAGAGAGGAATGCCAAACCTACCCCCAAACCAAAAGACAAACGCTCTACATCAAATAGACCACTTACTAAGGATGAGAGCTATAGAAAAGGTACCGGCTATGGAACAAGGACAAGGATTTTATTCAAGGCTTTTCCTGGTACCAAGAAAGGAAAACCAATGGAGACCTATCCTCGACCTGTCCGCTCTGAACACATATCTCATTGTTCCAAAATTCAAAATGCTGACCCTACAGCAACTTCTTCCCATGCTGGGCAAGGAGTCTTGGCTGGTGACTCTGGATCTCAAGGAGGCATACCTGCACGCCCCATACGACCAAATTGCAGAAGATACCTCAGATTTCTTGCAGGATCAGAGCATTATCAATTCTCAGCATTGCCTTTTGGCTTATCTACTGCGCCCAGAGTATTCACGAAATGCCTGGCATCAGTAATTGCTCACTGCAGGCTTCAGGGAATTCAAATTTATCCATACCTGGACGACTGCCTGTTACAAGCGGACAGCAAAGACAAATTAACAAAAGATTTGAAAAAGGTTATTCACCTGCTGCAAGCCCTGGGATATACAGTCAACACAAAAAAGTCAAGGCTGATACCATCCCAAAGGATAACTTTCTTGGGTGCAGAACTGGACACATCAAACCAGATGGCATTCCTCACAGCAGAAAAACAGAAGCAGCTACCACTCTATTTCATGGCATTAACAGCGCAGAACCAGCTTACAGCAAGAAAAATCCTGCAAGCCCTGGGCTACATGGCATCCTGCATAATTTTGATTCCACATGCCAGACTACATATGAGGAAGTTGCAATGGTACCTGAGGAATTTATGGTCTCAGCACAAGCACAGCCTAGAAACCCGAATTCCAATAATTCCATGCCTGAAGCAAGAATTCCAATGGTGGGCCCAGGCCTGTCAATTGAACAAAGGACTGCCCTTCCACAGGCCCCATCCAAGCCAGACTATCACCACGGACGCCTCAGACCTCGGTTGGGGCACACATGGTGGACAAGTGCATACAAGGCTTATGGACTCAAGACCAGATGAACCTACACATAAATCAAAAAGAGATGCTGGCAGTAAAACAGGCAATTCAGACATTCAGACCGTTTCTTCAACAGGGTCATTTGCTGATAAGGACAGACAACACCACAGTTATGTGGTATATCAACAAACAGGGAGGCACACATTCATATCCTCTATGCCGGATGGCAATGGACCTCTGGAATGTGGCCCTGAACCTCAACATTCAGCTCCAGGCCATATTTGTGCCAGGAAAAGAAAATATACTAGCAGACATCTTAAGCAGAACTACCACGGATGCCCACGAATGGATGCTGCATCCAGACATATTCAAATCCATTACAAGGAAATGGGGACTGCCAGAAATAGACCTCTTCGCATCCCCACACAACCACCAATTGAAAAAATTCTGCACAAGGACATACCACCCACTTGCTTGGAAGGTGGACTCCCTATCCTTCAGTTGGGAAAACCTGATAGCATATGCATTCCCACCTCTTCCTTTGATGCACAAAGTGCTACTGAAGATCAAAGAAGAACACCCGAGGATCATCTTGATAGCTCCACACTGGCCGAGGCAACATTGGTACCCGCTACTGAGGAGTATGTCTCGGGAACACGCATGGCCTCTACCCCTACTACCTCTACTGCTAACACAGAACAACTTCAAGACCCTGCATCCAAACTTGAAAACACTGCAGCTAGCTGCTTGGAACATTACATAAAACAAAATAACCCAGATTTATCTCAAAGGGTTAAAGACATTATCTTGGAGGCTCGCAGACCCTCAACAAGGAAAACTTATTCAGCAAAATGGAAAAGATATCTCATTTGGAGTGCAGCAAAAGGAGTAGATGCATCATTGGCGAACATAGCTAACATCCTGGAATATTTAGCAGATGTTTTCCACAATGGCCTGTCTTACTCCTCCATTAAGATTCATGCATCAGCAATTTCAGCAGAATACAACATGGATCCTCCAGTCTTCTCTCAACCTCTACTCAGGCAGTTTCTGAGAGGAATTAAAAATGTAAAGCCACCAAGGAAACCACCATTGCCTACATGGGACTTGAACTTTGTGTTAGAAAAGTTGACACTCCCCCCTTTTGAACCAGCAGCAACAGCAGAATTACAGTACTTATCTTGGAAAACTGCATTCCTGCTTGCAATCACTTCAGCTAGAAGGGTTTCTGAATTACAGGCATTAATGGCAGTTCAGCCCTTCCTTATCTTCCATCAGGATAGAGTGTCCATGAGAACTAATCCTACCTTTATGCCAAAGGTGGTCTCCAGGGTATCATTAAACCAAGCAATACACCTACCAACATTCTTCCCCAACCCGCAGAACAGGGGGGAAAGATTACTGCATACCTTGGATGTTCACAGACAATTGCGCTACTACCTGGACAGAACCAAGAACAATAGAAAAACTGACCAGCTTCTGGTAGCATATGCAACAGGAATGGAAGGAAAAGCAATTTCAAAACAAACAATCTCAAAATGGATAGGAAATTGCATTAGATTTTGTTACTCTTTTCATGGAAAGGCAACTCCAGAAAACATCAGACCTCACTCCACAAGGGCTACAGCCACTACTACAGCTTTCTTACGAGGAGTGGCTACCAAAGACATTTTAGAGGCTGCTACTTGGAGCTCCGTGCATACATTTGCCAAACATTATAATCTACCTTTATACTCCAGATCCCGAGCAGGTTTTGCCACTGCTGTTTTGCAAGGGATCTTAACTACACCATAAACTCTTAGTGCCTCCTCCCCCAGTTTAGCTATGGTATTCTACCCATTTGTTAGGACTGCAGATGCATCCTTGAAGGACATAGTACAGTTTTGTACCTACCATAAATGTAGATGTCTGAGAGGTATGCATCTGCAGTCAGGATTACCCACCCTCCTTCCCCTCTGCGGTACTCCTAGGGTATTTTCCCATCTTGTAGCTAGCTGGGGGAATCTATTATGGTGTATTTGTTTGTATATATGTATATACATGTTTATTTTTATTTGCTCTCTCCTGTTTGGAATCATTTGCATTTATCCAAATTTAGCCTTCCTAGAGGGCACCTGGCATCTGGGGCAAGAAACACTGAGGAAAATGGCGTCGGCTGATGCCTTTATACCCAATGAACTGCCGCTATGACGTCGGGTGAAGTGCGACATCAGCTGAGGCCAGACCCAGACTTTGGAATCCGGCCGACCGAAGGGCTGCCTGGCAGGACAACCCATTTGTTAGGACTGCAGATGCATACCTCTCGGGCATCTACATTTTTGGTAGGTACAAAACTGTACTTTACAGGATCTGTCATTAGAAGACATGCTTGGTTAAAAGAACAGATGTTACCAGATCATGTTAAAGCAAAATTATTGGATGCACCTTTGCAGCTGGATGTTTTATTTGGAGTTAAGGCAGAAGAGGTATTAAAGAAAATGAAGGATAAGGCAAAATCTATGCAAACAGTGAAGGATTTCTTACAGGTTCAGCCTCCTCGATTTAGCAGAAATTGGCCAACAAAGAATTGGTCCTTTCCAATTACAGACAGACCTCAAAGGGGCAGATACAGACGTCCAAGAGGCAGAGGTCAACCACAAGGTCCTTACAGGCCTCAACAATGGGGTGCATCAACCCAGAAAGAAGGAGAAGACAGGCCTCAACCTTACAAAAGACAGCCCCAATGACTTCCCATTACAGCTGCCAAACAGTTTTCTCTTGGCAGCTCCACTGGGAGGAAAACTGGCACTTTTCTCTCACAATTTGCATATGATCACCAAAGACAAATGGGTTCTCAACACTGTATCTCAAGGTTACAGGTTCCACTTTCACACTCTGCCAAGGCTAAAAGGATTGCCAAATCTGCCACCAAATCAATGGGCAGAGGCTCAAACACAAATTACAGCACTCATGGACGTGAGAGCTATTCAAAAGGTACCAACACAGGAGCAAGGACAAGGTTTTTACTCAAGACTCTTTCTGGTACCCAGAAAGGACAAAGCCTGGAGGCCCATTCTGGATCTTTCTTCTCTAAACACTTACCTGGATGTCCGAAATTCAAAATGTTGACGCTACAGCAGCTTCTTCCCATGCTGGGCAAGAAAGCTTGGCTCGTGACCTTGGACCTCAAGGAGGCATACCTGCATGTCCCTATCAGACAAAACTACAGAAGATACCTCAGATTCATAGCTGGTTCAATGCACTATCAAATCTCTGCACTGCCCTTTGGCTTATCTACTGTGCCAAGGGTCTTCACAAAGTGCCTGGCACCAGTAATTGCATTTTGCAGACAGAAAGGAATTCAAATTTATCCATACCTGGACGACTGCCTGATTCAAGCAGAGAGCAAGGACATTCTTCTAAAACATCTGGCATTTGTAAAAAAGTTATTAAGTTGCCTAGGGTACACAGTAAACGAAAAGAAGTCAAAACTAGTGCCCTCACAAGAGATAATATTCCTGGGTGCCAGCTTGAATACAACGGCCCAGATGGCTTATCTCACGCCAGCCAAGCAAGGACATCTGACTCAATATTTTCAATTGATGGCAACAAAGGCCCAACTCCCTGCAAGAAAAATTCTGCAGGCCTTGGGTTACATGGCATCTTGCAACTACTAATTCCATATGCCAGACTGCATATGAGGAAACTACAATGGGACCTAAAGAGTGTCTGGTCTCAACACTGTCAACGTTTGGAAACAGTAATACCACTAATTCCGTGCCTTCAACAGGAATTCCGATGGTGGGCTCAAGCTTGTCACCTCAACAAGGGACAGCCTTTCACTCAACCCACAGCCAGGCAAACACTGACAACAGATGCATCGGATTACGCCTGGGGAGCACACATGGCAGGAAAAATGTATTCAGGGTAAGTGGCCCGCAGAACAAAGGCATCTTCACATCAATCAAAAAGAGATGCTAGCTTTACAAAATGGCCTTATAGCTTTCAAGGACCTTCTGCATCCAGGACAACTACTACTAAAAGACAGACAACACCACAGTTATGTGGTACATAAACAAGCAAGGGGGCACTCATTCTTATCCCCTCTGCAGACAAGCCATGACCTTGTGGAACACCGCTCTAACCTATCAAGCTCATCTGCAAGCACCATTCCTGCCAGGAGAGAAAAACACACTGGCAGACGACTTAAGCAGAAACATCATGGATCCGCACGAGTGGAAAATGCATCCACAAATATTCAGAATGATAACAGAAAAATGGTGAAACCAGGACATAGATCTGTTTGCATTCCCAATGAACTGCCAGCTACAGAAATTCTGCACAAGGACTTACTACCCACAAGCATGGAAAGTGGATACCCTCTCATTCATCTGGAAAAACCTACAAGTATATGCTTTCCCACCACTACCTCTTCTTCCAAAGGTACTCATAAAAGCCAGGAAAGAAAGGCCAAACATGATCCTGATTGCCCCAGACTGGCCACGCCAGCACTGGTACCCAATCTTAAAGAACTTAGCACAAGGGCCACCCTGGATTTTGCCTCAAATCCCACATCTTCTGACTCAGCACAGCAATCAAATACTTCACAGCCAGCTAAAGACTTTAAACCTGGCTGCATGGCAGATTTGTTAGTCAAGCAAGCAATGCCTCTGTCCAAAGCTGTTATGGATGTCATTCTGGAGGCCAGAAGGCCTAGCACCAGGAAAGCCTATTCGGATAAATGGAAGAGATTCTGTGCCTGGAACCAGGCTCACAGCCTTGATCCTCTTGTCCCAAATATTCCTCAGATATTACAATATTTAACTGAGATGCTGGACAAAGGCCTCTCCTTCTCATCCATCAAGATCCACGCCTCTGCCATCTGTGCTCATTACAACATGGACCCACCTATTTTTTCTAATCCTTTGCTGAAACAGTACCTCAGAGGGGCTGAAAACATAAGACCACCCCGTTGAACACCAACTCCAACTTGGGACCTCAAATACGTGTTGGAAAATTAACTTTACCTCCTTTTGAGCCAGCTAACTCAGCAGATTTACAATATCTCTCTTGGAAAACTGCTCTGCTCCTGGCAATAACCTCAGCATGAAGAGTTTCAGAATTACAGGCACTAATGGCAGTGGAACCTTTCATCATTTTCCACCTAGACAGGGTGTCTTTAAAAACAAACCCTACTTTTATGCCAAAGGTGGTATCAAGTGTGGCTCTAAACCAAACTATTCACTTGCCAACCTTTTATCCAAACCCACAGAATAAAGGGGAGAGACTTCTGCATTCCTTGGGACATACACAGACAGTTACGCTTCTCCTTGGACAAAACCAAAGCCTTCAGGAAAACTGAGCAATTGTTTGTAGCATATGCTGCAGGAGCACAGGGAAAAAACATTTCAAAACAAACCATTTCAAAATGGATAGGACACTGTATACGTTTCTGCTATACACACCATGGGAAAACTGTACCAAACAACATTAGGTCTCATTCCACCAGGGCAACAGCCACTTCAACTACCTACCTCAGAGGAGTACCTACCAAGGACATTTTGGAAGCAGCAACTTGGAGTTCTGTGAATACCTTTACCAAGCATTACCACCTGCCTCTTTACTCTAAATCCAGAGCTGGCTTTGCCACTGCAGTGCTGCAGGGCCTTATAGCCACCAAACCTCAGCTTTGGGATTCCACCCAAGTGTAATGACTGCAGCAGTGTAACACGATGAACATAGTACAGTTTTGTACCTACCATAAGTGTAGATGTTCGAGTGTATACACTGCTGCAGTCCAGGTTACCCTCCCTCCTTCCCCTCTTTCTTGCTGGTACGTACCTAACTCTTACACCCTTTACTACCTATGGGGAGTATTTGCTGGTAACTGAAAGTTTTTTGATTGCTTTTCATATGTATGTTTTATTAGCAATTTGCATAGCCTTCCATTTTGGGGGCACCTGACATCTGGGGCAAGAAAAACTGAAGAAAATGGTGTCGGCTGCATCTTATATACCCTTGTCGCACTGACGTCAGGGAAGAAGCGACAGCAACCGACGCCGGACCAAGACTTTGGAACTCAGGCCGACTGACGGCAGGATAACCCAAGTGTAATGACTGCAGCAAGTGTATACACTCGGAACATCTACATTTATGGTAGGTACAAAACTGTACTTTTTCAGGCCCACAGATTTGTATATTAGACCCACGCCATCTTCAAAACTAGGGGCAAAATATCGACCTATGCCTAAAAAACCGATGCCTGGGCCACATGTGCAGTTCCCTTTGCCTAAGAAACAAATGACCATAATGGCTGAAGATGTAATTACTCTGATCAGGGGTAGCTATCCCCCCCCCTTCTAAGAGGCCTAGGCAAGACATTGATTATGAATCTTTTGAACTGGATTCTATTTCTTCTGACTCTTCTAATGAACAGGAATTGTCTATACCTACTTATGAGGACTCTGATGCAGAAGATTCCATTCCTTCTGCTTCTCCCCCTGAGGATTTTTCTTTTGGGCAAACTTTACATACCTTAAGGGAACATTTCCAATGGGAAAGTCAGGATTTCTCTGAATCTAAAGAGTCTTAGGGATTTTCTTCTTCCTCAGCATAGGCCTTTGGCTATACCTCCTGTTCTAGACATTGTTGATGATGTTTTTTCACAGTCTAGTATGTCTCCTGATACTCTGCCTCCGGCTCCTTGTAAGCCAGACAGATACTACAGGGTCCCAGACTCCCACAGACTCCTTTTCAAAAATCCTGTTGCAGATCATGAAACCATTTCTCAGGGTCCCAAGGGCATTAAGGCTTCTACAGCTAAAAATCCTACCCCTTCTGATAGAGATTCCAGGGCGCTGGATAGATGGGATAAGAAGGTTTGCACTTCTGCAGCCTTGGCAATCAGAGCTTTAAACTGTCAATTTCATATGCTAAAATATCAACAGCATATCATGGGACTGCTTAAACAAAAAATTATGTTAATTTCTGACTGTGTGGAAAACAAAGATTTACAGGATTTATTACATTCATCTGAACAAGTTGGAAAACATACTTTGCAATGTGGTTTTGAGTCTTTGGAGGCCTCTTGCAGGGTTTCTGTAACTGGGTCTGTGCTAAGAAGGCATGCTTGGCTCAATGACCAAAGTCTGTCTGATCATGTTAAAGCAAAATTGTTGGATGCTCCTTTACAACAGGACCATCTCTTTGGTAATAAGGCTAAAGAAGTTTTAAAAAAAGATGGAAGATAAAGCTAAATCTATGCAAGCTGTGAAAGATTTCTTACAAGTGCAACCTCCAAGATTTAGCAGGCACTGGCCTACTAAGAACTGGTCCTTTCCAGTTCCTTCGAGAGCCACTCAAGTCAAACCCAGACATTCCAAAGGCTCCAGGTTTCAGTCAGAAGGGACTTTCAGAACAAAACAATGGGGTGCCTCCTCTTCCAAATCTGGAAGCAAGACACCTCCCTATGGTAAGCAGTCTCAATGACTTCCCTTTACACTTACCAAGCACTTACCTTTTAGCCGCCCCTTTGGGGAGAAAACTGGCTCTTCATGCAAGAAACTGGCAACTTATAACCCAGGACAAATGGGTTTTAAATATGGTATCCCAGGGATATAGATTTAATTTCCACATGTTGCCAGTTCCAAACGAATGGCCAGACCTGCCCCCAAATCAGTGGGCAGAGGCCCAGAAACAAGTACTTTCCCTCATGAGCGTGGGGGCTATTCAACCAGTACCAGAAGAGGAAAAGGGACAAGGTTTCTATTCAAGACTTTTGCTGGTACCCAGAAAAGACAAATCATGGCGTCCAATTCTTGGCTTATCTACTCTAAATACCTTTCTGGACATCCCAAAATTCAAGATGCTGACTCTTCACCAGTTACTTCCTATGCTAACCAAAGATGCCTGGTTGGCATCTCTAGATTTAAAAGAGGCTTACCTGCATATCCCAATCAGGGAATCTTGCAGAAGATACCTCCGCTTCGAAGCAAGCTACTTGCATTACCAGTTCTCTGCACTGCCCTTTGGCTTTTCTACTGCGCCCAGGGTCTTTGCAAAGTGCCTGGCTCCGGTAATTGCATTTTGCAGGCAAAGAAATATTCAAATATATCCATACCTGCACGATTGTCTAATTCAGGCAGAAAACCGACACTCTTCTAAACCATCTGGCATTTGTAAAAAGAGTTCTAACTTGTCTAGGGTACACTATAAACGAAAAGAAATCACAACTGATACCCTCTCAAAAAATTACATTCCTGGGTGCAAGCTTGAATACAACTGCCCAGATGGCTTTCCTTACGCCAGAAAAGCAAATTCATTTGGTGACTTAATTCAAACAGGTGGCCACAAAAACCCAGATTTCTGCAAGGTAAATACTGCAAGCCTTGGCGTTCATGGCCTCCTGCATTCTTCTAATTCCATATGCAAGACTGCATATGAGGAAACTTCAGTGGTACTTAAAAAGTCTATGGAGTTAGCATTGTCACAGCCTGGAAACAATGATTTCTATCATACCTTGCCTGCAACTAGCGTTCTTATAGTGGGCAGAGGCCTGCCACCAAAACAAGGGACTGCCATTCACACCACCCCCTGCCACCCAAACCCTAACTACAGACTCTGCTTGGGGGGGGCGCATCTGGCAGGGAAGTGCATTCAGGGCAAATGGAGCCCAAATCAAATGCACCTTTGTATCAATCAAAAAGAAATGCTAGCTGTACAGAATGTACGGACAGCCTTCAAGGACTAACTTCATCCAGGACAATTAATGATAAAGACAGACAACACCACATTTATGTGGTACATAAGCAGGGGGTACACACTCCTATCCCCTTTGCAGACTAGCCATGGCATTGTGGAACATGACCTTGACCTATCAAGTACAACTACAAGCTCAATTCCTGCCAGGAAAGCTGAATACTCTGGCAGACGAACTAAGCAGAAATCTCATGGACCCACACAAATGGAAACTGGAACCACGGATTTTCAACATGTTAACACGCAAATGGGGGAGCCCAGACACAGATCTTTTTGCCTCACCCCAGAACTATCAGTTGGACAAATTTTGCACAAGAGCCTATCACAAAAAAGCCTGGAAAGTAGATGCTCTATCCTTCAGCTGGAAAAACCCATCAGTCTGTGCCTTTCCCCCTCTGCCTCTGATCTCCAAAGTTCTAATAAAAGTCAAACAGGACAAACCAAAAATGATTTTGATTGCTCCAGACTGGCCTCGCCAACACTGGTACCCACTCCTGCGCAATGTGTCATACCTTCCACTGTGTCACCTGCCTCAGACACCTTACTTACTGTCTCAGCAGAGCAACCAAATTCTGCACACTCAGCTCCAAACTTTGAATCTTGCAGCATGGCTAATCACCTAAATTCACCCTTGGCATCCCTCAGCAAACCTGTGATGAATTTCATTTTGGAGGCAAGAAGGCCTAGTACTAGAAAATCTTATGCTGACAAATGGAAAAGATTCTGTGCCTTGAATCAATCTCAAGGGATAAGCACAGCAGTGCCCAATATTCCTCAGATCTTACAATACTTAACTGAGATGCTTCACAAGGGCCTGTCCTTTTCTTCCATAAAAGTCCATGCCTCAGCCATTTCAGCTCCTTACTACTCGGAACCTCCCCTCTACTCTCATCTTCTGCTAAAGCATTATCTCAGAGGGGCCAAAAGTTTAAGACCACCCAGGAGAGTTCCAACCCCTGCCTGGGACCTCAATTTTGTATTGGAAAAGCTCACTGTCCCTCCTTTCTAGCCAGCTGCTACTTCAGACTTAAAATTTCTCTCCTGGAATACAGCTTTCCTTTTAGCAGTCACTTCAGCTAGAAGGATTTCTGAATTACAGACTCTTATGGCAGTGGAGCCTTTCATCATTTTTCATGCGGACAGGGCATCTCTCAGAACCAATCCATCCTTCATGCCTAAGGTGGTATCCATTGTGGCTCTTAATCAGGCCATACATTTGCCAACTTTCTTTCCCAGTCCACAGAACAAGGGGGAGCGGATTCTGCATTCATTGGATGTACACAGACAACTTGGATTTTACTTAGAGGACAAAATCTCAAAGAAAATCTGAACAACTGCTCGTGGCATTTGCTGCAGGGGCAGAGGGAAAGGCTATTTCAAAGCAAACCATTTCCAAATGGATAAGCCATTGTATTTGTTTCTGCTATATGCACCATGGAAAAACTATCCCCCAGGGGATCAGATCCCATTCCACCAGGGCTGCATCTACTTCTGCAGCCTTTCTCAGAGGTGTTCCTACCAGGGACATTCTAGAAGCTGCTACCTGGAGCTCAGTTCATACGTTCACCAAACATTACCATTTACCACTTTTCTCTAAATCCAGAGCTGGCTTTGCCACTGCTATCCTGCAGGGCCTTATAGCTGGTCCTAATGCTGTATAATTCCCTCCACCCAACCATAGCTTTGGGAATCTACCCAAATGTAATGACTCCAACAGTGAAACATGAAGAACATAGTATAGATGTTCATCGTGTTTCACTGCTGCAGTCATTACACTTGTGTTATCCTGCCGTCAGGCGGTATCGCAGTCGGCCAGGGTTCCAAAGTCTTGGTCCGGTGTCGGTTGCTGTCGCTTCTTCCCTGACGTCAGTGCGCCAGGGGTATATAAGATGCAGCCGACGCCATTTTCTTCAGTCTTTCTTGCCGTGCGGTGCCCGAAGCAAAAGTTCGCAAGTGCCGGTTGGCCGACTCCTGAGATTTTCAATTCGAATTTCAGAACCAAAGTCTTCAATAAAGCTAAGTACCCCATTGGGGAAACTTTTTCTTGCCACAAACCGATGTCAGTAAAAGTTAATAATTGTATTTCTTGTGGGAAGCAATTACCTCATAAGGATTTTCATTCTTACTGTATTCCATGCCTAGGCCCAGACCACGACGTCACTAGTTGTCAGTTTTGTGCTAGATTTAACAAGCGCGCTATTAAACGTCGGTTTGACTTTGCTCGCCATTACTTTGGCCGAAAGTTTAATTATACCATGCCGTCGGAACAACCGACGACCGGAATACACAAAAAACGCAGAGACAAGGATAAGGACAGGCATCCGAGGCCCAAAACTGACGATGAAGCCTCTTCTAGGCCAGTCGTCAGTTTGCCGGTTCTCAGTGAGAAGCTTTCGCAGCCCCTGACACACGCTACCTCAGAGCCACAGGCCACCTCCGACTCCCACGTTGAGATGTCTAAGCCTCTGGAAACTCAAGGCGTTGGGCCTATGGGTCTGGAGCCACTGAGCAGGCATCGGCTTCTGAGGGTGTTTTCAGACCTTCGCAGCTTACCATCAAAACTACAGCCAAGTCTAAAACTCCATTAAAGACAAAGAAGTAAGTACTGCATTCACCTGACCAGGCCTCCATGTTTAAAAACAATGCTCAAAATGGCCGAAGACTTAATTACTCTGATCAGGGGTTCCCATCCCCCTCCTGATAAAAGGCCTAGGCAGGATAAAGACTATGATTCCTCTGACCAGGTTTCCATTTCTTCTGATTCCTCTTCAGACCAGGGATACTCTTTACCCCCCTATGAGGACTCTGATGCTGAAGAATCAATTCCTTCAGCCTCTCCTCCTGAGGATTACTCTTTTGGGGAAGCTTTAGATACCATGAGGGAGCATTTCCATTGGGAGGGCCAGGATTACTCAGAATCCAAGAAAAGGCTCAGAGACTTTCTTTTATTGCCTCAGCACAGGCCCCTTGCTATTCTGCCAGTGTTAGATATTGTGGATGATGTGTTCTCTGAATCCAGTTTAAATCCTGATTCTTTGCCCCCTGCTCCAGTCAAGCCAGACAGATACTACAGAGTCCCTAACTCTCACAAATGTCTTTATAAAAACCCTGTTGCAGACCCAGAAACTATTTCCCAGGGTCCCAAAGGGGTAAAGGATTCCACGGCAAAAAATCCAGTTCCCTCTGACAGGGATTCTAGAGCATTAGACAGATGGGGGAAGAAAGTTTACACTTCTGCAACTTTAGCAGTGAGAGCTTTAAATTGCCAGTTCCACATGCTTAAATACCAACAATACTTAATGTCTGTGTTAAAACAGAAAATGCTTACAAGTTCAGAACATCCTGACTATAAGGAAATGCAGGATTTATTGCATGCAACTGAACAAGTGGGAAAACATACTCTGCAATGTGGTTTTGATTCATTAGAGGCTTCTTGTAGAGCAGCAGTTACAGGATCTGTGATTCGAAGGCATGCTTGGTTAAAAGAACAAGGTTTACCTGATCATGTTAAGGCAAAATTATTGGATGCTCCTTTACAGCAGGATATTTTATTTGGTGTTAAGGCAGAAAGGGTATTAAAGAAAATGGAGGATAAGGCAAAATCTATGCAAATAGTGAAGGATTTCTTATAGGTACAGCCACCTCGATTTAGCAGAAATTGGCCTTCAAAGAATTGGTCCTTTCCAGTGTCAGACAGACCACAAAGAGGCAGATACAGACGCCCAAGTGGTAGATCTCAGCCCCAAGGCTCTTACAGACCACGACAGTGGGGTGCTTCAACCCCAAAAGGAGGGGAAGACAAGTCACAACCTTATAAGAAACAGTCCCAATGACTTCTCCCTTCAAATGCCAAACACTTACCTTTTGGCAGCTCCCTTAGGGGGAAAACTAGCACTTTTTTCACAAAATTGGCATATAATCACCCAAGCCAAATGGGTTTTGAATACTGTGTCTCAAGGTTACAGGTTCCACTTTCACACTCTACCAAGGCTAAAAGGAATGCCAGACCTGCCACAAAATCAATGGGTAGAGGCACAAAAACAAATTACAGCCCTCATGGACATGAGAACTATTTAAAAAGTGCCACAACAGGAGCAAGGACAAGGATTTTACGCGAGACTTTTCCTGGTCCCCAGAAAGGACAAAGCCTGGACACCAATACTGGACCTTTCTACTCTAAATACTTACCTGGATGTTCCGAAATTCAAAATGTTGACACTACAGCAGCTTCTTCCCATGCTGGGCAAGTTACTTTGGACCTCAAAGAGGCATACCTGCATGTCCCTATCAGACAAAATTGCAGAAGATACCTCAGATTCATAGCTGGTTCATTGCATTACCAATTCTCTGCACTGCCCTTTGGCTTATCTACTGCGTCCAGGGTCTTCACAAAGTGCCTGGCACCAGTAATTGCATTTTGCAGACAAAAAGGAATTCAAATATATCCATACTTGGACGACTGCCTTATTCAAGCAGAGAGCAAGGACATTCTTCTAAAGCATCTGGCGTTTGTAAAAAGGTTGCTAATTTGCCTGGGGTATACAGTAAACAAAAAGAAGTCAAAACTAGTGCCCTCACAAGAGATAATATTCCTGGGTGCCAGCTTAAATACAACGGCCCAGATGGCTTATCTCATGCCAGACAAGCAAGGACAACTGACTCAGTACTTTCAATTGATGGCAACAAAAACCCAACTCCCTGCAAGAAAAATTCTGCAGGCCTTGGGATTCATGGCATCCTGCATACTACTAATACCATATGCCAGACTGCATATTGGACATTACAGTGGTACCTAAAAAGTGTTTGGACTCAACACTGTCACAGTTTGGAAGCAGTAATACCACTAATTCCCTGCCTACAACAGGAGTTTCGATGGTGGGCACAGGCATGTCACCTCAACAAGGGACAGCCTTTCACTCTACCCACAGCCAGGCAGACACTAACAACAGATACTTCGGATTACGCCTGGGGAGCACACATGGCTGGAAATTTTTTCAGGGCAAGTGGGCAGCAGACCATATGCATCTTCACATCAATCAAAAAGAGACGCTAGCTGTACAAAATGCCCTAACAGCTTTCAAGGACCTTCTGCATCCAGGACAACTATTATTAAAGACAGACAACACCACAGTTATGTGGTACATAAACAAACAAGGGAGCACTCATTCTTATCCCCTCTGCAGACAAGCGATGACCTTGTGGAACACAGCTCTAACCTATCAAGCTCATCTGCAAGCACAATTCCTGTCAGGAAAGAAAAATACTCTGGCAGATGACTTAAGCAGAAACATTATGGATCCTCACGAGTGGAAATTAAATCCACAAGTATTCAGCATGATAACACAAAAATGGGGGAGCCCAGACATAGATCTTTTTGCCTCCCCAATGAATTGTCAACTACAGAAATTCTGTGCAAGAACTTACCATACACAAGCATGGAAAGTGGATGCTCTCTCGTTCAGCTGGAAAAGCCTAAAAGTTTATGCCTTCCCACCACTGCCTCTCCTTTCAAGGTTACTCCTAAAAGCCAGACAGGAAAAGCCAAAAATTATCCTGATTGCCCCAGACTGGCCATGCCAGCACTGGTACCCAATGTTAAAGAACTTTGCTCAAGGCCCACCATGGATTTTACCTCAAACTCCGCATCTTCTGACTCAACAAAACAATCAGATCCTGCACAGTCAGCTCAAAACCTTAAACCTGGCTGCATGGCAGATTCCTTAGTCAAGCAGACAACACCTCTCTCTAAAACCATTATGGATGTCATTTTGGAGGCCAGGAGGCCTAGCACCAGGAAATCTTATTCAGAAAAGTGGAAGAGATTCTGTGCCTGGAACCAGGCTCAAAGCTTTGACCCTCTTGTCCCAAATATTCCTCAGATATTACAATACTTAACTGAGATGCTGGACAAAGGCCTATCCTTTTCATCCATTAAGATCCACGCCTCTGCCATCTCGGCTCATTACAACACAGATCCTCCTATTTCCTCTCGTCCATTGCTAAAACAATACCTCAGAGGGGCTAAAAACATAAGACCACCACGGAGAACAGCAACACCAACTTGGGACCTCAATTTTGTCTTGGAAAAACTAACTTTACCTCCTTTTGAGTCAGCCAGTTCAGCAGAATTAAAATGTGTCATGGAAAACTGCTCTGCTTCTGGCAATAACCTCAGCACGAAGAGTCTCAGAGTTACAGGCACTAATGGCAGTGGAGCCTTTCATCATTTTTCACCAAGACAGGGTTACTTTAAGAACAAACCCTTAATTTATGCCAAAGGTGGTATCCCGTATGGCTCTTAACCAAACTATTCACTTGCCAACTTTTTATCCAAATCCCCAGAATAAAGGGGAGAGACTTCTGCATTCATTGGACATACACAGACAGTTAAGTTTCTACTTGGACAAAACAAAAGCTTTCAGAAAAACTGAGCAATTGTTTGTAGCATATGCTGCAGGATCACAGGTAAAGGCTATTTCAAAGCAGACCATTTCAAAGTGGATAGGACACTGTATCCGTTTCTGCTGCACACAGCATGGGAAAACTGTACCTAGTAACATTAGGCCACATTCCACCAGGGCAACAGCCACTTCAACTACCTACCTTAGAGGAGTACCTACCAAAGATATCTTGGAAGCTGCAACTTGGAGTTCAGTGCACACCTTTACCAAGCATTACCACTTGCCTCTTTATTCTAGATCCAGAGCTGGCTTTGCCACTGCAGTGCTGCAGGGCCTCATAGCAACCCCAATGACTGCAGCAGTGAAACACGTTGAACATAGTACAGTTTTGTACCTACCATAAATGTAGATGTTCAAGTGTATTCACTGCTGCAGTCCAGGTTACCCTCCCTCCATCCCCTCTTTCTTAGCTGGGACTTATCTATACCGTTCAACCCTATACTACCTATATGGTGTATTTGCTGGTAACTGAAGGTGTTGGTTTTACCTTTATTGTATGTTTTATTAGCAATATGTATTGCCTACCTATTTGGGGGCACCTGACATCTGGGGCAAGAAAAACTGAAGAAAATGGTGTCTGCTGCATCTTGTATATCCCTGGCTCACTGACGTCAGGGAAGAAGCGACAGCAACTGACGCCGGACCAAGACTTTGGAACTCTGGCCGACTGCTGGACCGCCTGATGGCAGGATAACCCAAGTGTAATGACTGCTGCAGCAGTGAATACACTCGAACATCTACATTTATGGTAGGTACAAAACTGTACTTTGTGTACACTTACCATAAATGTAGATGTTCATGTGTATTCACTGTTGCCGTCCTGGTTACCCTCCCTCCAGCCCCCTATTTTTCTTTGGCTATACCTCTACTTTCTTTGACTATGCTTAAAAGCCCTTTTGGTGTATTTACTTTTGGGATTGGAGGTATTTTTTTTGTGTTTTTAATTTTATTTGCTCCCCATTTGGGGGGCACCTGATATCTGGGGCAAGAAAAACTGATGTAATGGTGTCGGCTGCATGTTTTATACCCCTGACGACCTGATGCCATGGAAAAAGGGACAGCAAGCGACGCAGGACCCAGATTACCCAAATGTAATGACTGCAACAGTGAATACACTCTTAAGATCTACATTTATGGTAAGTGTACACAGCTGTACTTTACAGTCTCTGGCTACGCACAAGCCTATGCAGTGTGGGGCTCCCACTTCCAAAGCAGGGAGTAGTAAGACGGGAAAATGGCACAATGACTTAACCTTAACCTTTCCAAGCCCTGCTCAGCTGCCTGCTCCCTTAGGAGGAAAGCTTGCCCTACATGGAAAAAACTGGGAACTCATTACTCAGGACAAATGGGTTTTGAATATAGTTTCCCAAGGATGCAGATTCCACTTCCACACCCTACCAACCCCAAACGGTTTGCCAGACCTACCCCCAAATCAGTGGGCAGAGGCTCAACAGCAGGTTCTTTCTCTTCTAAGTATCAGCGCTATTCAACCTATTCCAGCAGAAGAAAAGGGACAAGGTTTTTATTCAAGACTTTTCCTGGTACCCAGAAAAGACTGGTCCTGGCATCCTATCTTGGACCTCTCTATTCTAAACACTTTTTTGGTAATACCAAAATTCAAGATACTAACACTTCAGCAGCTGCTTCCAATGCTAGGCAAAGATGCCTGGTTGTCGACCTTAGATTTAAAGGACGCTTACCTCCACATTCCAATAAGGGAATCTTGCAGGAAATACCTACGCTTCATGGCAGGCTCCATGCACTATCAGTTCTCTGCACTTCCTTTTGGCTTATCTACTGTGCCCAGGGTATTCACAAAGTGTCTAGCTCCAGCCATTGCATTTTGCAGGCAGAGAAATATTCAAATATACCCATACTTGGACGATTGTCTGATTCAGGCAGAAAGCCAGGAATTGCTATTAAAACATCTGGCATTCGTAAAGAAACTTCTAAACTCACTGGGGTACACCATAAATGAAAAGAAATCTCACCTAGTACCCTGCCAACAAATTGTATTCATGGGAGCAAGCTTGAATACAACTTCCCAGATTGCTTTCGTCAGTTCAGAGAAACAAGTTTATTTGACAACCTACTTCAAAATACTGGCCACAAAGACCCAGCTATCTGCAAGGAAAATCCTGCAAGCCCTGGGGTTCATGGCCTCTTGCATTCTACTAATTCCATATGCAAGACTGCATATGAAGAAACTACAATTGTACCTAAAAAGCCTATGGTGTCAACATTCTCAGGACCTGGAATCAGTGATTCCTATCATTCCTTATATAAAGACAGAGTTCCTTTGGTTGGCAGATGCCTGCTACCACAACAAGGGGCTCCCTTTCACTCTACCCCCTGCCGCCCAAACCCTAATAACAGATGCATCAGATTATGCATGGGGGGCTCAATTGGCAGGATGGTGCATTCAGGGCAAATGGAACCCGAGACAGATGCACCTGCATATCAACCAAAAAGAAATGTTAGCTGTACAGAATTGCCTGACAGCCTTCAAGGACCACATTCTTCCAGGACAATTATTGGTAAAGACAGACAACACCACAGTTATGTGGTACATAAGCAGGGGGGAACTGACTCGTACCCCCCTCTGCAGACTAGCCATGGCTCTGTGGAACACAGCCTTGAGCTACTAAGTTCACCTACAAGCTCAGTTCCTGCCAGGCAAGCTAAATTCACTGGCAGACGACCTAAGCAAAAATCTCATTGACCCACACAAGTGGAAACTGGAACCAAAAATATTCAACCTCTTGAGAAACAAATGGGGGAATCCAGAGATAGACCTGTTTGCCTCCCCTCAAAACTACCAATTGGACAAATTTTGCACAAGGACTTCCCACAGTCAAGCTTGGAAAGTGGATGCCCTGTCCTTTACCTAGGAAAGCCTCTCAGTTTATGCCTTTCCCCCTCTGCCTCTCCTCTCGAAGTTTCTGCTAAAGATCAAACAGGACAAACCAAGGAAAATACTGATTGCACCAGACAGGCCATGCCAGCACTGGTATCCCCTCGTGCACAGTATGACATTGCTGGAACTATGGCACCTGCCTCAGACCCATTTCCTGCTGTCCCAGCAGGAAGGCCAGATTCTGCACCCTCAGCTTCAAACCCTGAACCTTGCAGCCTGGCTAATTCCTTGAGCTCTCCAATACCATCCCTCAGTGACCAGGTGCTAGATGTCATTCTGGAGGCAAGGAGGCCTAGTACTAGAAAATCCTATGCTGAAAAGTGAAAAAGATACTGTTCTGGAGCCAGATTCGATGGATGGGCACAACGGTGTCCAGCTTACCACATATTCTTAAATACTTAACAGAAATACTCCACAAGGGCCTTTCCTTCAAATCAATTAAAATTCATGCCTCTGTCATTTCAGCACATTTTAATACTGAACCACCCCCCTTCTCTCACCCCCTGCTAAAACAATTCCTCAGAGTGGTGAAAAATTTAAGACCCCCCCCCCCCCCAGGTGAGCTCCTACTCCAGCCTGGGACCTTAACTTTGTATTGGATAAGCTCACTCTTCCTCCTTTTGAGCCAGCTGCAACTGCAGAGTTGAAATTGCTTTCTTGGAAAACAGCCTTCCTTCTAGCCATCACTTCAGCAGGAAGAGTGTCTGAATTTCAGGCCCTCATGGCAGTGGAGCCCTTCATCATCTTCCATTCAGACAAGGTGTCCCTCAGGACCAATCCTTCCTTTATGCCCAAGGTGGTGTCTAGTGTGGCCCTTAATCAGTCCATTCATTTGCCTACTTTTTTCCCGAATCCACAAAACAAAGGAGAACAAATACTGCACTCTTTGGACGCGCACAGGCAACTTAGATTTTATTTGGACAGGACTAAGCCTCTGAGAAAATCTGAACAGCTGCTAGTTGGCTTTGCTGCAGGGGCAGAGGCTATTTCTGGGTCAGAGGCTTCAACCCCTCCTAGATGTTCTTCATTCCACATTGCTGCAGTCCTTACTATTGGGTAGTCCGCTGTCCAGTCGGCCCGAATACCAAAGTATATGGCTGACGTCGGTCAGGGCGCATTAGACTGACGTCAGTACGTCAGGGTACTAATGCGCATGACCGACGTCATATCCTCAGTCTTTTTTGCCGCATGGTCCGATGCAGAAGCAATTTTGCGAGTGCAGGTTGGCGTTCTGAAAGTTTCTGAAGTCAGAGTTTCAGACCGAATCAAAGTTGGCTAAGTACCCGTTAGAATATTTTGGTTTTTCTTGCCTCAGTATTTAACCGGATGTCAGAAAAAGTGAATAACTGTATTTCTTGTGGGAAACAGATACCTCATAGGGATTACCATACTTTGTGTATACCTTGTTTAGGGCCTGAGCACGACGTTGTTGGATGCCGCTCTTGTGCTAGATTTAACAAACGCACTATTAAGAGAAGGTTAGACTGTGCCAGGTTAGTGTTTGGGAAGCGTTGTAATTATAAAATGCCGTCGGATGCTCCGACGCCGGCTTCAGCTAAAAAACGCAAAGATAAAGCAGCAAAGCCCAGGGTGGAGGAACCGACAGTCCCAGACGTCGTTTCTTTGGAAGGCTCAGTGGAGCCGGAGGTTTTGCCAGGTGTCTCTTTGGAGTCTCAGGGAGAGACTTTACTGTTACAGGATGTATCCTCTCAGGAAGTAGGCCAGGCTGAGGGGGCTTCTCAGGTGGCTGTGCTTCCCTCTCTTCCTAAGGTGGTTAGAGCCTCCCCTTCCGTTTCCAAGGCTTCTTTGAGGGGCAGGCCAAGTTTAGCTTCTGTGGGGGTTTCTCCTAGTATTTCAGGATCTTTGCCTAAGAAACATATGCTTAAAATGGCAGAGGATTTGATTACTATGATTAGGGGTTCTATGCCCCCTCCTGATAAGAGGCCTAGGGTGGAACCTGAGTTTGAGAGTTTTGAGCAATGCTCGGAGGCTTCGGAGTCTTCGGCTGAAGACTTGCAGGAGTACCCTCCTTATTCTGATTCTGATGTGGATGATTCTACTCCTTCTGCTTCTCCTCCTGAGGATTTTTCTTTTTCAGAGACTCTGCATTCCATGAGGGAGCATTTTAAATGGGAAGGTCAAGATTTCTCTGATTCCAGGAAAAGGCTTAGGGAATTCTTGTTTTTACCCCAGCACAGGCCTTTAGCTATACCTCCTGTTTTGAATGTGGTGGAAGATGTGTTTGCAGAGGCTTCCCTGAATCCTGATTCTTTGCCTCCTGCCCCAGTTAAACCGGATAGGTATTATAGGGTGCCTGAAGCTCATAAGTATCTTTTTAAGAGTCCTAGGGCAGACCCAGAAACTGTCTCTCAGGGGCCTAAAGGTGTAAAGGCCTCAGTTGTTAAAAATCCTGTCCCTCCTGATAAAGAGGCAAGGGCTTTGGATAGATGGGGAAAGAAAGTGTATACTTCTTCCACTTTAGCCATGAGGCGTTGAATTGTCAGTTTCACATGTTAAAATATCAGAATTATCTTCTTTCACAGTTGAAATCTAAGGTGGATGCTCTGGCTGAAGGTATTGAGTGTAAAGAGTTGCAGGATCTAGTTCATGTGTCTGAACAGGTGGGTAAACATTCCTTGCAGTGTGGTTTTGATGCTGTGCAGGCCTCCTCCAGGGTGGCTGCCACTGGTTCTGTTCTTCGTGGGCACGCCTGGCTGAGAGATCAGAATTTAGCTGAGCATGTTAAGACAAGGATTTTGGATGCTCCTTTACAGTCTGATGTGTTATTTGGTTCGCCTGTGGAAGCAGTTTTGAAGAAAATGGAGGACAAGGCTAAGTCTATGCAAACTGTTAAAGATTTTTTGCAGGTGCAGCCTCCGAAGTTTAGTAGAAATTGGCCTACTAAGGGATGGACTTATCCTGCTTATGATTCCCAGTCTAGGGGTAGGTCTAGACGTGGTAGGGGCAGAGCTCAGGGTTCTTTTAGGCCTAGGACAGGGAGTTCCCCTGCTCAGGCTTCTGGTGAGGGCAGGGGTCAGTCCTTTCGTAAGCAGTCCCAATGACCTACCTTTTCAGCTGCCAGTACATTCTCGCCTGGCAGCACCTTTGGGAGGAAGGCTGTCTCTTTTCAAAGAAAATTGGGATTTAATTACCCAAGACAAATGGGTTCTGGATATTATTCACCACGGTTACAGGTTTTATTTCCATACCTTGCCTCCTTTCAAAGGCATGCCAGACATTCCTCCTCTTCAAAGGACAGAGGCTCACAAGCAAATTTCTCTGTTGCTCCAAATAGGGGCCATTCAGTCAGTTCCTGTGCCGGAAAGGGGCCTAGGATTTTATTCTCGCCTGTTCCTGGTACCAAAGAAGGGGAACACGTGGAGACCAATTCTGGATTTATCTATCCTCAACACTTATCTGGACATTCCCAAGTTCAAAATGTTGACGTTACAACAGCTTTTACCTCTGCTGGGCAAAGATCACTGGATGGTAACTTTAGATCTCAAGGAAGCTTACCTTCATGTGCCAATCAGACTAAGTTGCAGGAAGTATCTGCGTTTTCGAGCTGGAAATTCTCATTATCAGTTCTCTGCATTGCCCTTTGGCTTATCTACTGCGCCCAGAGTATTCACAAAGGTTCTGGCTCCAGTGATAGCTTACTTCAGGCTAAAAGGAATCCAAATCTATCCTTACTTGGCCGACTGCCTGATTCTGGCTCAAGAAAAAGAAGATCTTCTACAGCATCTGGAATTTGTCATAGCAGTGCTAAGATGCCTAGGGTATTCTGTGAACGAAATAAAGTCCAGTCTAGTACCCTCTCAAGACATGTGCTTTCTGGGTGTGAGACTGAATACAGCAGCCCAGATGGCCTTTTTAACCCCGGACAAACAAAAGAATCTTTCCAGTTACTTCCATCATCTATCTCTTCAGTCCGGGCTGACTGCAAGGACAGTCCTTCAAGCCTTAGGGTTCATGGCATCTTGTATTCTGGTGCTTCCCAATGCCAAACTGCATATGAGGAAGCTACAATGGTATCTCAAAAATCTGTGGACACAGCACTGCCAGGATTTGGACACTGTCATTCAAATAATACCTTGCATTCAAAAGGAATTTTTGTGGTGGGCTCAGGAATGTCACCTAAACAAGGGACTCTCTGTGACCCGGCCAGAGGCAAGTCAGATTCTAACGACAGATGCCTCAGATATTGCTTGGGGAGCTCATCTCAATGGAAAGTGGATACAAGACAAGTGGCCTGTCAGACTACAGCATCTACATATCAACATGAAAGAGATGTTAGCAGTTCAGTTTGCATTAATTGCTTTCAAGGAGTTACTTCTTCCAGGGCAGGTGTTGATTCTAACAGACAACACAACTGTCATGTGGTACATCAACAAACAAGGGGGAACACATTCGTACCCATTGTGCAGACAAGCAATGATTTTATGGGAGACTGCGCTCAGTCTGCAACTAACTCTTCAGGCAAGGTTTCTGCCGGGAGCACAGAACTCCTTAGCAGATGTATTAAGCAGACAAATCATGGATCCCCACGAGTGGAAACTGGATCTTCATGTATTTCAAAAATTGACAGTGTCATGGGGAACTCCAGACATAGATCTGTTCGCTTCTCCACTAAACCACCAGCTGCCAAAGTTTTGCACAAAGGGATTTCATCACACAGCTTGGAAAGTGGATGCTCTTTCTTTCAGTTGGAAAAATCTTCATGTGTATGCCTTTCCACCTCTGCCTCTTCTTCCAAAGGTGCTTCTAAAGGTCAGACAAGACAAGCCAAGGATGATTTTAATAGCTCCAGATTGGCCTCGGCAGCACTGGTACCCATTACTGAGGAGTCTGGTAAGGAAGCCTCCATGGCCTTTACCCTTGATTCCACACCTGTTGTCTCAGACGGATGGTCATCTGCTCAATGTCAAGCTTCACTCTCTACATCTAACAGCCTGGCATATTCTGTTTTGAAAGACAGCAGGTCTCAGCTTCCTCAACAAGTTTTAAATGTGATTATGGAAGCCAGAAGACCTAGTACAAGGAAAGTGTACGCAGAAAAATGGAAGAGATTTTTGTTTTGGAGTGCAGCAAACAATTTGGAGATTACTGAGCCAAATTTGAGTGTGGCTCTTCAATATCTTACTGAGTTACTGGACAAAGGTTTGTCTTTTTCTTCCATTAAGATTCATGCTGCAGCAATTTCAGCTCACTATGATTGTGACCCACCATTGTTTTCGCATCCTTTGTTCAAGCAATTTCTTAGAGGGGCAAAGAATATGAGACCCCCACGTAGAGCTCCTACTCCTGCTTGGGATCTCAATTTTGTGTTGGAGAAACTTACTCTACAACCTTTTGAGCCTCATGGCTACTGCTGACTTGAAATACTTGTCATGGAAGACTGCTTTTTTGTTGGCCATTACTTCTGCAAGAAGGGTTTCTGAGTTGCAGGCCCTTATGGCAGTGGAGCCTTTTTTGATTTTTCATAAGGATAGGGTATCTTTACGTACTAATCCTTCCTTTATGCCTAAGGTGGTTTCTAGTGTGGCTTTAAACCAAACTATTCATTTGCCTACCTTTTATGCAGATCCCCAAAATAAAGGGGAAAAGATTTTGCACACTTTAGATGTACACAGGCTATTGCGTTATTATTTGAGCAGGACTAAGGATTTTAGGCAGTCTCAGCAGTTGTTTGTTTCTTTTGCTACTCTAAGTCTAGGGCTGGTTTTGCCACAGCTATTTTGCAAGGCATGTTGTCAGTTCCTGCTTCCTTATGATTTGCCAGCCTCCCTTACCTCTGCTTTGGGATTCTACCCAATAGTAAGGACTGCAGCAATGTGGAATGAAGAACATAGTACAGTTTTGTACCTACCATAAATGTAGATGTTCGAGTATCCACATTGCTGCAGTCAATTTCTCCCTCCTTCCCCTCTGTGTTTAGGGGTGGTTGTGTAGGTGAGGTTTTATTCTGCTAATTGTGTATATATTGTATATATATTTTTGGTGCAGGTATTTTGGGAGTTTTTGGTTTTTGGCCTTATCTTTTCAGGGTCTTCTGACATCTGGGGCAAGAAAAGACTGAGGATATGACGTCGGTCATGCGCATTAGTACCCTGACGTACTGACGTCAGTCTAATGCGCCCTGACCGACGTCAGCCATATACTTTGGTATTCGGGCCGACTGGACAGCGGACTACCCAATAGTAAGGACTGCAGCAATGTGGATACTCGAACATCTACATTTATGGTAGGTACAAAACTGTACTTTCCCATAAGAAAAGAGATGAACACAAGAAGGACAAGTCTCATCCGTCGTCTCCTGCTGGGGACCTCCAGGAACCGAGACCTAAGAAGGCCAAACTTTTTAGTTCAGATTGACTTCCTCGGCCTTGAGGCTTTCGGTGCCTAGATCTTCTGCACCGAAACCTTTGGCACAGAGTATTGTGTCCTACACCTCATCGGAACCAGGGGGGCCCTCCGTTCAGACTACCTTACCAGCACCGACCTTTTCTTCGATGCAGACCTTTTCGGCGTCGATGACTTTTCCGACTATTTACACATTACCGACTATCCTCTCTGTACAGACCACCTTGTTTTTCGCACAGACTCTTTTGGCACCTACCATAGTGCCAGCTATTACTTCTGCACCGACCTTGTCGGTGCAGACCTTACCTTCAGCACCGATGATCTCCTCAGTGCAGACACCAGTCGTACAAGCCTTAATGGCTCCGTTGTTCTCAGTGTAGACGCCTATTTTAGCACCATCCAAAGACCCCTTTGTGGGCACCGAGTTTCCTTCATCCTTGGATAGACCTGACTCCCATTCAGCTGTGTCCATGAGATTCACTAGAAACCTCTCGGAACATGATGTGGTGCGTTTTGTGGATCAATTGCTTTCAGCCAGAGGTATCCAACCCTCCAGGACCTATTCTTCTTTCGGAGGTGTACACCCTTCTCCAAAGACCCCTACCTATTCTCCTCCTTCATTGCCTTTGAAACCCCTTGCTGTAGCACAGACTTCCCTCACTTAGTCTCCTTTTATGGACCTCACTAAGGAGCCACAGTTGCCTTTGTGGCAGGAGAGACTTGTTACTCCAGTCACTGCTCAGGATGCCAGCTGTGGAGTATGTACTCCTGTTTTTCACAGCCATCCAGGGACTCCGAGTCGGTAGGCTGATTTGCTTGAGCGAGGTGTGACCTCCTCGGGTGGACCAGCCTTCCAACTCATGGAGAAGGCTCTTGCATCTGTTGGCGATCCTGTGCTATCAATGTCCCTGTCCTCCTCTGGACCGAAATTTACACAAGCCACCCCTGGCGGACACCGGGCACAGGGGCCTCGGACACACACCCACAGGAGGCCCCTTTTGCACTGTCTTCCCCAGATTCTCCCCCTGAGGAAGTTCATCACAAGAGTTTGTGTAAGAGGAAGCACGTGGACTCCCCAGAGGAGTCCCTCACGGAAGACACAGACTTTGATGATGGGGAAGGGTCCTGTCTGTGACCCTCTGAGGTATCCTTTGGAGATATCCTCGAAATACTTAAACAGAGAGGTGAATGGCGGCCCTCTAAAGAGTCTGTTTTCCTGCAGGACTTTCGTGCACGGCCCCCTACCTCCCGGGTTACTCCACCTGACGACGACCTTGTCCGGCTCGTCATGCAGCATGCATGGAAGGCTCCTGACATCGTTGATGCCATTCCCTGCAGACCAGATAAAATCTTGTCCCCTGCGGATAGTGATCCTCACTGGTCCAAAGGTCTTCCTGTAGATGCTTTGGTGATGGCGGCCGCAACAAAAAAGAATCTGGCAGAAGAAAGCCAGACTGTCCACCTGCCCAACAAAAAGTCCCAGGCGCTGGACAGATTAGGGAAGTGTACTTTTGCATCAGCAACCTTTGCAGTCAGGTCCCTGAATTATATGGCACATTTTACCAGGCTTCAAAGAGTCTTAATTTCTGAGCTCTCTGAAACTTTGGCCGGAGCTGTGTCTGATGAGGTCCGGGACAATGTTGCCTCACAGTTAGCCATCCTTGAATTGATCTCTAACTCCTCCATGCGTCTGATTTCTCAAGCATCAGGAGGAGCAGCGGGTGCAGGCATTGTCCTGAGGCGGTATGCCTGGATGCACTTGTGTGATTTCACGGAACCCTTCAAGGCTTCCTTTCTGAACGCTCCCATTGAAGCCTCTTTGTTATTTGGACCCAAGGTAAAAGACACTCTGGCTAGATGTGAACAGGACGGTAAGACCCTTTCTGCCGTGGGTGTCCATTATTATTCCCCTCAACGGGCTTTCTCCAGAAGCCAGAAAAGTGGGAAGATGTGGCACAAAAAGTCTCAGGGTTCTTTCCGTTATATACGAGCCAAGTTTTCCCCTAGAGGCAGAGGGGGGAAACTAATATGGAAGACGCCCCTTTTGTGGCAGAGGAGGTCTGTGTAACCAGGGTTCCAGAGATTCTTTCTCTGGCCAGACCTACCAGCGCTCCTGAAGAGCGGCCCAACTGCTTTCCTCTGGAAGCGGTTGGGGGTTGTTTCTCTTTGTACCCTTCTACCTGGCTAATCATTACCACCGATTCTTGGGTATGAGAGATAATAACCAGAGGTTATCATATTCCCTTCGATCTTTGTCACGCCCACCCCCCCCCCCCCCAAGAAACTTGCTCGATGTTCCACCCAGTTAAAGGGAAGAAGCAGCATTAGAGATTTCAAAGCTGCTAAGAAAAAGAGTCATCCAAATAGTCCCACCAGACCAGATAGGATCCGGATTCTACTCAAGAATATTTTTAGTACCAAAATAGACCAGGGACTGGAGACTGATTTTGGATCTCAGTGTGCTAAACAAATTCGTAGAGGTGCAGAAATTCTGGATGGTCACAATACAGTCTATCCTCCCACTCTTGGAGGAAGGCGATTGGATGTGCTCTATATATCTTCAAGATGCATACTACCACATAAAGGTGGCCAGACCATCAAGAAGATTCCTTGGCTTCTGTGCGGGAGCCAGTCATTACCAGTTCCGAGTACTGCCCTTTGGACTCTCTACAGCCCCCATAGTATTCACAGCGTGCATGGCAGTTGTCACAGCTCACCTGCAACTACAAGGATTCTGGGTGTTTCCATACCTAGACTGGCTCATCACTGCCCCCACCAGACATCTATTGGAAGAAGCCTTGGCATACTCTCTTCATACTGCAGAAAGGCTAGGTGTAACTATAAACTGGCAAAAATCCAACCTATCTCCATCCCAATCCATAGAATTCATTGGGGTCCTGTTGGATACAAATAACTGCACGGCATCGATTCCAGAGCACAGAATTTTAAGGCTAAAACAATAACTCATACCCATCCTGTCAAGGGAAAGATCCACAGCACATTCTGTCCTCCAGTATTTGGGTTCCATGGCAGCTTCCATCACCATTGCCCCCCTTGCGAGATTCCACATTTGGCTTTTACACTGGTTACTACTCACCCAGTGGTACCCTTTTCAGTTTCTTCTATCATCCCAAATTCAGGTGACTCAGACATGCAAACAAGACTTGATTTGGTGGATGTCGCAGAACCCATCACAATGGTCTCGCCCCTTCAGACCCCAACAGCCCAAAGCCACACTGACCACAGACGCCTCCCTGATGGGGTAGGGGCTTTTTCAGGGGAAGACTGTCCAAGGCACGTGTTCGGAACTAGAGGCTCATCTGCATATAAATGTCCTAGAACTGAGGGCGGTGCTTCTAGCGTTGCAAGCATTTCATCCCCTCCTTCCGTCAGGGACTATTGCAGTACAATTGGACAACATGGCTGTAGTCTGGTACATCAACAAACAAGGCGGAACCAAATCCTACCCACTTTGTCGAGAGACCATGAGGATATGGCAATGGGCGATGGCTGCCAACCGCTTTCTGATAGCGACGCACATTCCCGGGAGTTCCAACGTGATAGCAGACAAATTGAGCAGGTGCATTCTGCAACCACACGAGTGGTCTCTGAATCCTCTTATAGTGGCGGAGATTTTCAACCGCTGGGGTCTCCCTTGCTGCGACCTTTTTGCATCCCCAGCCAACTACAAATGCAGCAATTACTTCACTCTGATTCCCCCTCGGCGACAGTCACCCAGGGACGCTCTAGTTCACGATTGGCCTCCCTGTTATGCTTTTTGCCTTTACCTTTCTTCCTCTCATTCCCCAGTTCCTGAAGAAAGCCCGCCGGTTGAAGAGCAAAATAATCCTCATAGCCCCATATTGGCCTCGTCAAATTTGGTTCCCCTTCCTATGGCCTCACCTGCTAGATCAACCATGGATTCTCTATCCAACTCCGGACTTGATCTCCCATCCGCAGAACCTGATTCACCCCAACCTGAACAGCCTGAAGCTCCCAGCTTGGTTCCTCCACTTCCGGTGATTACCAGGCAGACTGATCTTTCCTCCCCAGTACATGACATTCTTATTGCATCTCATAAGTCTTCCACCAGAACTACTTATCTCAGCAAGTGGAAAAGGTTAAACATTTGGCTGAAGGAAAAACGGATAGACCCTTTTTCAGCACCAGTGCCGGTAGTACTGGGATACCTGTCAAGTTTATTCCAATCTGGCCTATCTGCTTCTACCATTCGAGTTCATTTGGCCGGAATATCTAATTTTCACAATTGTATCCATGACTCTTTCCTTATGTCGCACAAATTATGCAAGACCTTTCTAAAAGGCATAAATCATTTGAAACCCCCTTTTAGAGAGTCTGTCCAGCCATGGGACCTGTCATTAGTCCTGCAAGCTTTGACAACAACTCCTTTTGAACCAGCTTCTTCATGCGACCTCAAGTTTCTTTCTTGTAAAACTTTGTTCTTGGTCGCCATTACTTCTGCCAGACATATCTCCGAACTTCAAGCTCTATGCATCAAATGGCCTTACTTGATCTTTCATAAAGATAGTGTCTCATTGAGAACTAATCCTTCCTTTCTGCCAAAATTAATCTCTGAAATGTCCATTAACCAAACCATTGAATTGCCAGTTTTCTTTCCCAATCATTCTAACAGAGGAGAGTATTGTTTACATACCCTAGACATTCACAGGCAAATTAGTTTCTATCTGGACAGAACTAAGGCTTCTCGCAAATCAGATCAGCTATTCCTGGCCTATTCTGGGCCTAGACTTGGATGTGCTGTTTCTAAGGTCACGTTGGCTAAATGGTTAAAAGACTGTGTAACATTTATTCGCAAAACTCACGATATCCCTCTGACTACAGCCATAAGGGCTCATTCCACTAGATCGGTAACAACTTCTGCTGCCTTCCATGATGGAGCTTTTTTACCTGACATTTGTGCAGCTGCAACTTGGGCTAGACCTCACCTTCATCAGCCATTACAAATTGGATTTGGCCTCCAGAGGAAGAGCATCCTTTGGTTCAGTGGTGCTCAGGAATGTCCTTCCATGAGAGCCTCCCAGTAATAAAGGTAGCTGGGGACTCTGTCCCAGGTGTAAGGAATGAATGAGGATTAACAATATTAGATAAAGAAGTTATGTCTTACCTTAACATTCCATCTGTATCGTTGATCCTCGTTCAGTCATTACCCCTCCTGAGGCTTGTAGTGGATCTCATCATCCGGTTCCGTTAGGTCCTTTGACCAGAGCTCGCCTCTACTTTCTTTGACTTGCAAACTCAATCTGAGGTAACCGGGAGAGGGGAATTGTGGGTAAGAGTTTAGCTCAAGAGTTTGTGGCTGTCGCGAGCTTGGAAGATGTCTGGCTCGGTTCCGAGGTCGGAACCGATAACCCAGGCGTAATGACTAAACGAGGATCAACAATACAGATGAAACGTTATGGTAAGACATAGTTTCTTTTTCCACCCCTCTCCTCAGCTTTGGGAATCCTCCCACAGGTGATGACTTGAAACAAGAAAAACGTAGTGCACTTGTGTACACTTACCATTAATGTAGATGTTCGACTGCATTCACTGTTGCAGTCCTGGTTTCCCTCCCTCCACCCCCCCTTATTTCCTCTTCCCCTAGGGGAACATAAGCTTCCCACAGTGGCCTTTAGCCAGCAGGACCACTTTACCTTATTTACTTGTGCTTCTGATGGGTTAGGGCAAAACAAACTGATGTAATGACGTCAGCTGCCGTGCTTTATAGCACTGACGACCTGACATCAAACTACAGTCAACTGCAGCCGACACAGAAAACATTGACTCTGGTATTCAGGCCGGCTGAGGGCTACCACAACAAGGATAACCCACAGGTGATGATTGCAATAGTGAATACACTCTAACAGCTACATTTATGGTAAGTGTATACAAACTGTACTTTCTTATTTGGGGATATCCGTAAATTACAGCAAGTCTCAGTTACAACCGACTCAAACATTGGAATTTATAGGGGTGATGTTCAACACAGTATCAGTGACAGCTTCTCTTCCTATAGTAAGAGTGCATACTATCAGATTCCAGGTCAGGAAAATAGCTCACAGTACCAAAATTTTAGCTGGGCTGATTCATCAAGCCTTAAGGCCAATGTCAGCTGCCAAAGTTTTAATTCCCCTAATAAGATTTTATATGAGAATTTTTCAAAGGATGCTGTGCGACACAATAGTCAGTTCTTTATCATCTAATGTCAGCCCAAATAAGAATCACTTAGGCATACAAGAAATACCTTTGGTGGTGGATCCGATCAGATCTGGTTGCACATGGCTGTCTTTTCATCCTCCCTCAGCCCAAGGCCATATTGACCACTGACTCATCCCAGATTGGTTGGGGGGCACTTCCTAGGGAAAACAATCCAAGGTACTTGATCCCAAGAAGAGGCCAGCACACATATCAATGTTCTGGAAATGAGAGCAGTGCTCTTAGCATTGCAAGCCTTCCAAGACACTCTCCCTTTCAGGACAGTTGCAGTTCAAACAGACAATATGTCAGTGGTTTGGTACATCAGCAAACAAGAAGGAACCAGATGTCTTTCTGTTCCAGTGTTGAAGTATTCTATTCGTGGGTTTACCCTTCTTCCTCTCCAGTTTGTCCGACCAGGTTTCCAAAGATTTTCAGTCCCTCTTGGTACTCCGGACATCTGACATGGCTGCAGGAATGTGGGCCATAAAAGTGACATCTGCACACACCATCCCTCAGAACTTTTCAGCCCCCAGTCGTACACCAGGTGCTTCTGCTTCTCGCGGACGTCAGATCAAAAAAGTTTCAGTTAATTACCCCGTTGGGGATTCTTTCAGTCCTACTTTGTTTATTATAGTCTGTTAATGTCATCCGGTAAGTGTAAGGTCAAGTGCAAGTGCGGTCGGCAGATTCCCCACAAAGGCATGCATGACCAGTGTCTTTTTTGTCTAGGCAGGGATCACGACCACGAGAACTGCACCATTTGCCAATCATTTGTCCATAAGACCTTACGCCGCCGTTTGCAGGCCTTGCACTTGTATTTAGAGAATCAGCGCATGAAGCAAATAGCGTTAAGGCTAGACGCTGCACCAGATGCCCCGTCTAAACTGCCTAAGAAGAGGGCCAAGTCTCCCGGCCTACTTTGCTGCACCTCTGTCTGCAGTACCTCAATCTGTAGCCGATGTCAGCTTGAATGAGGATCCAGCATCTGCCAGTGTAGATAAAGCGGGTACCTCTGAGGAAGCCGCACAATCTCGAGCAGACGACATGTCCACCAAGGATTTACTGCTGCCTGCCTTAGATGCCAGGGGGAGGGGAACCAGCATTCACTTGGGGCCCATCAGACACAGACTCCGCCATTCCGACGGCTGACCATAGGCCTATTCCTAGCCAGACACTGGCAAGGCCTTTAAAGAAAAAACAAAAGACGACACCTCACTCCAACCTCTGGAAGCATGCTGGCTTGGCAGGCCTTCAGCTAGAGTTTGTTCAATGCCTTTATGACCCTTAGGTCTTTTGCAGAACCCTCGGCCACTGCTCCTGCCCTCCTTAGTCCCAGACCACCAACCCAGGAAAGGAGGGTAAATCAGCCTGAAGAAGAAGAATTGTCTGACTCCTCTGAGGAGACTCTCTCTTACTCCTCCCAGATCTCAACCCCCTGGGATATGATCTCCTGAGGAGGGCTTTGTTGAACCTGACTCTCCCCTGTAGAGGACCTTACCTTTGGGGAAACTGTTAATAAAATGAGAGACCACTTTTAAGTGTCAAGCTTCTGATATGTCTGATGTACAAAAAAGCTTTTATGACCTTATTCAAATGGACTCTCCCAGTCCTTCTGCCATTCCTCCTATTCAGCCTGCATTCTTGGATGCTTTTGCCTGAGATTCCATTAGCCCGGACTCCCAACCTCCAGCCCCATGTAGAGCAGACAGACTCTATAAAGTCCCTGAGACGGAGACATTTCTCTTTAAGTGCCCTCCTGCTGATCCTGCCACTATATCCATCTCTATGAACAATTCCACTAAGCTAATGCCTACCACTACTATCCTCCCTCCTGGTAAAGACAGCAAGACTATGGAGAGTTTGGGAAAGAAAATTTGTACTTCTGCTATCCTCTCATTTAGAGCCACCACCTACCAAACTCATATGACCAAATTCTCCTTAGCTTTGCTGGACAAAGCCACTAAAGATTTAGATGACATCCCTGACTGTGCAGCCAAGGCCTCCTTGTCTTCACTGATAGCTCTCATCTCTCAAATTAATTGACACTCCTTGAGATGCAGTTGTGATGCAGCCAAAGCCTCAGCCAGGTCAACTGCATCAGCTTCAGTACTAATGAGGTATTCATGGCTGTGACTACAGCCTCTCCCAGATGATTTCAGAGCCAAGCTCCTTGATGCACCTTTGGATCACTCAGCCCTTTTTGGTGCAAAAGTGGTTGACCTATTCATATCCTGACAACAGAAATGAAAAAAATTACAGGACTTAAAACATATCCTGGTCTCGCCTATTCCCAAATTCCAGAGGAACTACCCAGCAAAGACCCAATTTATCAGGAAAACCTCCAGACCTGCAGCTCCCCGGTCTAGAAGACCCCCTAGAAGACAGCCTCCTCAGGCTAAGTGTTCTCAGTCTTCCAGACAAAGGCCCCCCTTTCCTGATAGGGCAGGTAGTGCCTGACTGCCTGCCAAAATTTCAACACCCCCCCATCCATTCCCCTTCCTGCCCATCTCTCTTACTGTCTCCCTGCGTGATCACTCATTACCACAGACAAATGGGTTCTGTCCATCATATAGAACAGCTACTTCATGTCCTGGATCATCCCTCCATCAAGACTGGACATACCACAGGCCCCTGCCAGTCAACTACCCCTCCTCCATCAGGTTTTGCAAAACCTGCTACTACAGGGCACCATAGAACAAACTGGTAAACTTAAAACACTTGGATAAAGTAAAAATGACGGTTGCTGGCTGCAAAAATATTCCACACAAAGAGTTTAATAACTCCAAACAGTAAAGTAAGCGCTTTCGTCTTACTTCAGTGAGTAAAACTTCTTCAGGCAAAGTAACCCAGTAAACCATTAACATGTATACACAATTAGATCCGGTCACATGGTTAAATCAATTAAAGATTAAAGGCAAACACCAAATAAAGTTCTAAATAACACATTCAGTTACAGGTAATACATTAAAATATAGTTCGCTAAAAAATGTTGAAGCAATCGCAAACAGGTTTAAAATATATGCAAAAACCTATATAATCTTTCATAAAAACAATTCTAACGTAATGGTGTAAATTCATTAATAACCAAAATAAAATAAACTAAGATGACCAAACAATAATATGATGACCAATGAAAAAAATAAGGGGATAAAAAAGGGGAGTACATTCCTCCAGAGGACTCACCAAGGGATGCTGTACTCCTCGATTGCCCCCCTCCCCCCACGGTCTCTGTGCTTAACCTCAGACTCCCTTGATCCCCAAATTTCTGCAGAAAGCTGCCAGGTTGAAGAGCAGAGTCATACTCACTGCACCTTACTGGCCACGACATATTTTGTTCCCCTTTCTGTGGCCTCATCTACTTTACCCACCTTGGATTCTGGATCTGATTCCAGATCTCTCCTGTCTCACCTAACAGGCATGATTCTTCCAGATATTTTAAACCTCAAGTTAACAGTATGGTTTCTCCAATTCCTTTAATAGCCAGACAACCTATGCGCTCTCATCTTCTCCATCACATGATTTTATCTTCCCATAATGGCTTCTACAAGAAAACTTTACAGAAGTAAATGGAAAAGGTTAATTTTTTTTGGGCACAGCAGAAACACGTTGACCCCTTCTCAACTCTTGTACAAAATGTTCTTGAATTTTTGGCAGAAGTCTTTGAGGGAGCTAGTTCTTCAATAGAGTTCGGTTAGCAGCAATCTCTAATTTTCATATTGGATTTGAGAATTCTTCCTTGGCTTCATCTAAGCTTTGTAAAGCCTTTTTTTGAGGCACCATCCTGGTGAAACCTCCATATAAAGATCCTACTCCACCATGAGATTTAAGTCTGGCGCTGCAGACCTTAATTCATTCCCTCTCTGAACCAGCAGTTAAATGTGATCTTAAGTTCCTGACCTGGAAGACTATCTTTTTAGTGGCCATTACCTCTGCTAGAAGAATTTCAGAACTTCAAGTATTGTCCTCTAAAGTTCCATTCCTGATTTTTCAAAAGGATGGAGTAACATTACTTCCAAAGGTGGTGTCAGACTCCAGTTTTAAGAGTCCATTAATCTACCAGTTTTCTTTCCTAAAATTGCAAAGGTGAATATATACTGGCCTCAAATAAACGCCCTATACTGACCTTCTCAAAAAAAACTCCAGCTTTACTCCGTATCATATCGCCTACTCTGAGGTGATCTCTGCCCAACATATAAAGCTATGTCAAACCCAGAGCTTTTGGACATGCTACACCTAAAGAAATCCCAATCCCTTCGAGCTACATGCTCTAGGGACCTAAACCTTGTCACCACAATAAACGGGACATGCTGGAGGGATAGATTCCTGTCCCAGAGACTTCCCATACTCTGTAACAGGCTACTCATCTATGTCAAGCAAAGTTCCTCATTAGCACTCTTCAAGAAAAGTCTTGGAGTGGATGGGAAATAGGGAATACACCCCGGGGATCACTTCTGTGTCTCTGCTCAACAGTGGCACAGGAAAATAAATAACTTTCTTGGGTGGCATAAGCCAGGGAACCTTGTTAGTTAGGCTTACGTAAGCCCTTGCGCCAATAGCCTAGTACCTACCTATGAACCTGTGTTACAGTTATTGGATGTCATTACATTTTTACCTACATAGAATTAAAGAAATTAGAAAGACGGACCAATTATGTGTCCTTTGCATATTCTAAGTTGGGGAAATCAGTTGGATCCGGATTCTACTCAAGAATATTTTTAGTACCAAAATAGACCAGGGGCTGGAGACCAAAAAGGTAACTTTAGCCAGATGGCTAACGGTTTGCATATCATTCATCTACAACAAATTGGGTTTATCATTACCAAAACTTCTAAGGGCTCATTCAACTAGGTCCTTGGCAACTTCTTTAGTATTCCTATCTAGGGCTTCCAGGATGACGTATGTGCAGCTGCAACTTGAGCCAATCCTCATACATTTATTACTGATTACAAACTAGATCTAGTCTCGAGGGGAAGAACAGCCTTTGTTTCAGGTGTCCTCAGGAATATCCTTCCTTAGAATCCATACATAGCTGGGGACAGTGTCCCAACAGTTGAGGATAGAATGAAAATTGACATCATCAGGTAAAGAAGTAATGTGCTCACCATAACATTCCATCTTTGTTGTCCATTTTCATTCTTCCTCAACTTCCCACCCACCAGCCCCCAACCTTTTTTGCTATTGATTTCTGGAAGAACGAGCGTTTATAAGGACACAACTGTCCTTCATGTGGAGCTCAAGATCTAGCTTCTTCAGTTAAGAATGTTATAGTAGTACTTCCTACTTTGTCAAACAGCAAACAAGATCTGAGGTATGTTAGTAGTTGGTGCATTATGGGTAAGGGAGAAGCTCAAGAGCTTTTGGTGGCCATGAGCTAAAGTAATGTGTGCGTCGGATCCGAGGATCGGATCCAAACACACAAGTTGAGGAAGAATGAAAATGAACAATACAGAACATTATGGTGAGTACATAACTTCTTTATAAAATTCCTGGATAAAGTGTTTGCTTGATTTATAGGCATAGATCTTGGAGGGGGGTTGTCCATTGGTTGTAGGCATATGTGTGGTGTTTGTTGCTTTTTGGTGTGCGCTTTAGAGATTGTGAGGATAAATATTGCCATTTGTAGGCTAAGCTCTTTGCAGTTTGGGAAGGTTTCTTTTAATTTCCTCAGCATAAGATGGTCTATGGATGTGGTGAGTGATATTTGTGGTAGAAGTAGTGTGTGTTCTCGACAACCTTGTTTGTACACACATTTTTTTCTTCCAAGGAAGTCGTGTATGTACATTTCTTGCATACTGTGTTAATTTCCTTAAAGAGTAAATAGTTGTCTGAGATGCCCATTATCTGTCAAGTTGGCCACAGAGACATTTGGAAATTGCATATCTGTGTTGTGTAGACCTGTGTTAGGGTGGTCTATCATGGTTTAAGGACTGGGTTTTACAGAGGTTTGCTGGGTTGGCTTCTAGAGTTAAGGGGATGATGTTAGATAATGCTAGGATATGGTATTCTTGCTGTTCGATTTGCAAACTAGCTTCTCTAAGCTTAACTCCACACATTGCCTCACTGTGTTGTAGGTTACAGTCATAATACTAGCTTTATAGTTAAATTTTACTGCCTAAGTTTTTGTTTCTGTTCAGGGCACTGCTAGTTGCCACTGCATAGTGGGTAGCTCCATACAAATGCACCTAATTTGTAGCAGGTAGATAAAAGCAGAAATTTAACTCCTGTGCTCTATGGCTAGTAGATGACTACACTTTGAGCATTTTTTAAAGTGCTTTCAGTTCAGAATAAGGAGACAAACACCTTCTGCTACAAGATGGATATCTGGTCTACCTAATATAAAAACACAACAAAAAGAACTCTCAAGTACAGTTCAGCAACAAAACAACGTTGTCCTTGACTAGATAGCATTTCTGTAGGCAGTTTATATCTAAACAGTTGAGAAAACCAACAACAGATAACAGTGAGTTGTTTTATTTTTGTGTTATGACAGAATCTCAGTTAAAGGAAAACTCCACCCTAGGACTAAAAAAAAATCTGTTTTTTTTTTCATTGTCTTTGTTTCCTGACCTGTTTTAACATCTTAAAATCACTGTAAGTACTTTATTTGTAATTTTAGTCTGTTTTCCACAACATGGCTACCATTGGGACTTGATGTATCAGGGTTCTCTTGTTCTCCCTCAACACTTTCTCTTTCCCGTAATGCTTCGTATGACTCATGCCAGACATAAGGAAATAACTGTGAATTCCTATACTGTTTACATATAATGGGATTTGTGTGAGTCACTTTATCTTTTTTATTTTCTGTAAAAGGACTGCTTCTTTTCTATCTCTAATTACCCTCATTAATGTTTGGCTCAGAGCTTGTTTTACACTACACTTAGAAGGTATCCAGCTACAGCCAGAAATATAGCTAAATTGCTGGCCTTTGTTCAGGGTTTTCTTTTGTAGTCCAAGATGAATTGACAGTCCCCTCCCTCCACACTACTGTAGAAGTGTTAAAACTGTCACTGCGCTGAGACACCTTTGCAGAATCAGTTCCTCTTGGACTACGAAAGAAATCCCTAAACAAAGACCAGCAGTTTAGCTATTTTTCTGGCTGTAGCTGGATAATTTCTAAGTGTAGTGTAAAGCAAGCTTTGTGCCAAACATAAATGAGGGTGATTAGAGGCAGACAAAAATCAATCCTTTTACAGAAAGTAAAAAAAGACATAACAGTGACTCTCACAAATTCCATTATATGTCAATGGCATGGGAATTCATTGTTACTTCCTTATGTCTGACATGAGTCATACGAAGCATTATGGGAAAGAGAAAGGGTTGAGGGAGAACAAGATCACGTTGATACATCAAGCCCCATTGGTAGCCATGTTGTGGAAAACAGGCTAAAATTACAAATAAAGCATTTAGCGTGATTTTGAGGTGTTAAAGTAGGTCAGAAAACAAAGATAGAGTGAAAAAAAGAGATTTTTTTTAGTTCTAGAGTGGAGTTTTCTTTTAAATGCTTTACAAACTAAGAAGGGCAAGTGCAAAAAAATCAAATAAAAATAGCTAATCTTAGCCTGAATGGCTCTGAATATAGTAGAAACACTTCAGAATCACAGTTGAGGATGCCAAGCTTTGCTGAACTTTGTGGAATTGAGCATAGAACCACTCAAGCGCCTTATTTGTAGCAAACAGAGAAGAACTGAAATCTAACTCCTGTGCCAGTGGTCCAATTTCTTGGATTGTTTTTCCTAATTTCTGTTTTGCTATTAATGTATTTCATCTCCTGCACATTACTGCCTTTTGTCTGAGGTCTTGATCGAAGACACTTTTTGGACTGGTCCGCCTAACCAATAAACAAACTATATTTGACCTTTCACAGGAATAGGATGTCTGGCAAGACAAGTCTGGGTATCCACTTCAAGTTGCCCCTGCAGCAGTCCTTAACTTTCTGATTTTCTTTGTGAGGTGGAAACCAGAGGAGGGGCCTTTCACATCTTGGAATGTATACCAGCAGTTTAGATATTTGTTGCTTCAGGTTAGAGAGTTTAGGAAGATGGACCATTTGTTCACCTTCTTTGTGCTAAGGATTGAGATGCTTGTGATTCTCAGGAGTAAATTTTCCAAGTAACTTGCCAGCTGTATTTATTTTTTCCTTCATTCTGCTAAATGCTCATTGGCAAATGATGTAGTCAAATTTCACCAGCTAGAGTAGGTAGGTGCTTTCATTGTTTCCTTCAAGAATGTCTCCATTGCAAACATCTGCAAAATACCCTTTTATTATTGATGGGACACCTCCACAAGCATTATTGTCCTGACCTGAGATCGGGGAGATGTTTTTTGTGTTTCACTGTTGCAGTCATCACATTTGGGTTATCCCTGCCAGGGTAGCCCTCGGCCGTCCCGAATACCAGAGGCTTAGTATTTCTGTGTCGGTTGCTGCCACTTCAGGACTGGCGTCAGGTCGTCAGTAGTATAAAGTAAGGCAGCCGACGCCATTACGTCAGTCTTTCTTGAAGAGGAGCCCGAAGCAGAAGCAGTTCACACCAGTGCTGGTTGGCCGCTACCTGAGTTTCATCTTCCAAATTGAAGCTGAAGTCTTCTAAGGCTAAGTACCCCATTGGGGATCCTTTTTTCTTGCTCTAACCGATGTCAGAAAAAGTTAACAATTGTCTTGCATGTGGAAAGCAAATACCACACCGAGACTTTCATTCTTACTGCGTCACTTGCTTAGGCCCAGACCACGATGTCCCTTGCTGTCACTTTTGTGCTTTGTTCAACGCCAGAACTGTATGTCGTCAGGCCCTTATTATAGCTAGATATTTTCGCTCACAGTCCTCTGATTCTGATATGGCTTTGGTAAGCCATCCGACAGCAGATCTTCTGAAAAAATGTAAGGATAAAGACAGAGACAAACCGCAAACCTACCGACGGCGCTTCCATTAAGCTAGTCATCAGTTCTCTGGTCCTCAGTGAGGCGCTTTCACAGCCCCTTATGCCCGCTTCTGTGGATTCACAGGCCACTACCAAGACCCTTTCGGAGTCCTGTATGCTGCAAAACTCTTCTTCGACTCAAAAACTCGACTAAGGATCCTGTGGTTGTCTCTACCTTTGATGGGTCCGGAGCCGTTGAGCAGGCATCGGCTTCACAAACCAACGACTTCTTTCACATCTACCATTCTTTCGAAAACTACCGAGTTTCTAAGGCCAAGGGTACGAACCATGCCCAAGAAACCGACGACCCAATCTCAAACACCTGCTTCCTTGCCTCAGTCTCCAATGCTTAAAATGGCGGAAGACCTTATAATGCTGATCAGGGGAAGCCAAGCTACCCCTTCCAAAAGAAAAATAGATCTGCCCCCAGTAGTTTTATCTGAACAGGAGTCTGATGAATCTGATACATCTAAATATGAAGACATGCAACCCCTCTCTGCTTATGAGGATTCTGATTCAGAGGAATCCATTCCTTCAGCCTCTCCATCCGAGGACTTTTCCTTTGGGAAAACCCTTCATACTTTAAGGGAGCATTTCCAGTGGGAATGTCAGGACTACCTTCAGTCTAAAAAGAGACTCAGAGAATTCTTAGATCTTCCACAGCACAGACCCCTGACCTTTCCTCCTGTCCTGGATGTTGTGGATGATGTTTTCATGGAATCTAATTTGACTCTTGACACCCTCCCTCCTGCTCCCAGAAAACCTGACAGGCATTACAGAGTCTCTGACTCGCACAAATTTCTTTTCAAAAATCCTACTGCTGACCCTGAGGTTATTTCTCAAGGGCCAAAAGGAATTAAAGCAACTTCTGCTAAGAATCTCACCCCCCTCAAATAGGGATTCCCGAGCACTATTAAGATGGGGTAAAAAAGTATACACCTCTGCTACTCTTGCTGTCAGAGCACTAAATTGTCAGTTCCATATACTAAAATTTGAGCAACATACCATGGAACTTCTCAAACAAAAAATATCCTTTCCTGCTTGTGCAGAGTTACAAGAGTTAATGCATTCTGCAAGTCAAGTAACTAAGCACAACTTACACTGTGGTTATGACGCCCTAGAAGCTTCTTGCAGGGCACCAGTCACTGGTTCTGTCTTTAGAAGGCATGCTTGGCTTACAGAACAGCCCTTTCCAGACCATTTCAGATCTAAATTATTGGATGCACACCCTTGCACAAAGACAACTTATTTGGCACCAAAGCAAAGGTAGTCTTTAAAAAAGATGGAAGAAAAAGCTAAAACTATGCAGACAGTTAGGGATTTCCTACAGGTCCAGCCACCGAAGTTCAGTAGGCATTGCCCCTCCAAGCACTGGTCCTTTCCTGCCCCCTCCAGGTCAGTTCAGCCCAGACCCTGGGGAAGCAGACCCCCCCCCCCCCCAGACAACAACCACAGGGAATGCAGAGATGAAAGCAATGGAGTTCATCCACTTCAAAACCAGGGAGTGCAAAGCCACCCCCTCATGGTAAGAACTCACAGTGACTCTCCACTTCCACCCCCTCCCTCTGCCCACCTGCACTTGCCCCTAGGAGGAAAACTCTCCTTCCACACAAGTACCTGGGCCACCATTACCAATGACCGCTGGGTCCTCAACATAGTGTCCCGGGGATACAGATTTTCTTTCCACACTCTCCCAACCCCAAAAGAGTTCCCAGATTTTCCTCCAAACCAGTGGGCAGAGGAAAAAAAGCAAGTCCTTTCCCTGTGTCTCTGAGGACAATAGAGCACATTCCTGCAGAACAGATAGGCCAAGGTTTCTACTCCAGACTTTTCCTGGTACCCAGAAAAGAGGGCACCTGGCACCCCATCCTTGCTCTATCCATTCTAAACACCTTCCTGGAAATTCAAAATACCCACCCTCCGGCAACTACTACCTATGCTCTTGAAGAATGCTTGGCTAGCCACCCTAGACCTAAAAGAGGCCTACCTCCACATCCCAATCAGGGAATCATGCAGGAAATATCTACGTTTCAGGGCAGGATCTCTGCACTTTCAGTTCTCTGCGCTTCCCTTTGGCTTATCTACTGCTCCCAGAGTTTTCATAAAATATCTGGCTCCTGCCATTTCTTTTTGCAGACAAAGAAATATACAAATTTACCCATACTTAGATGACTGCCTAATTCAGGCAGACAGGAAAAGCTGCTCAAGCACCTGGCCTTTGTAAAGTCCCTACTGACCTCCGTAGGGTACACTATCAATGAAAAGAAATCCAAACTAGTACCCACCCAAAGGATTATATTCCTGGGAGCAAGCCTGGACACAGCATCCAAGATGGCATTCCTTACACCAGAAAAGCAGACTTACCTGACAGCCTACTTCTCTCAACTAGCCACCAGGCCCCAGTTATCCGCAAGAAAAATCCTGCAAGGTCTGGGGTTCATGGCATCTTGCATTCTACTCATTCCATATGCCAGACTGCATACGAGGAAACTTCTGTGGTACCTAAAAAGCCTTTGGTGTCAACACTTGGAAACTCTTGTACCAATGATACCTTGCCTAAGGAAAGATTTTCTTTGGTGGGCAGCAGCATGCTCCCACAACAAGGGACTACCTTTCTCACCACCCCCGGCCGCCCAGACCCTCGCCACAGACGCATCAGACTATTCCTGGGGTGCACACCTGGACGTCAGGTGCATACAGGACCACTGGAACCCACAGCAAATACATCTGCACATCAACCAAAAAGAGATTTTAGCTGTCCAGCGCGCATTGACAGCTTTCAGGCCCCTTCTGTCCCCAGGGGCTGTTATGATCAAAACCGACATCACTGTGATGTGGTATATCAACAAGCATGGAGGGACACACTCCTACCCTCTATGCAGGCTCACCATGACCCTTTGGCACACAGCCTCAGCCATGCAGCTACACCTGTTAGCACAATTCCTGCCAGGCTCTCTAAACTCTCTGGCAGACAACTTAAGCAGAACTCTTCTGGACCCACACAAGTGGCAGCTAGACCAAAGAACCTTCATCGTAATAACTCAAAAATGGGGCACCCCGAAGGTCGTCCTCTTTGCTTCCCACTCCATCCATCAGCTCAACAAGTTCTGCACCAGGAAGCCTCACTGCAGGGCCTGGAAAGTGGATGCCCTATCCTTCCCCATTTCCCCGACTACCTCTCATTACCAGGGTGCTGCACAAAATAAGGGAGGAAAAACCATGGACAATTCTGAGGGCTCCAGACTGGCCTAGCCAGCACTGGTACCCACTGCTGTGCAGCCTGTCCCCACTGCCACGATAGCATCTTCCTCAGACCCCAACCCTCTTGACCCAGAGGGAAGGAGAGTTCATGCATCTCCAATTGCAGACCCTCAGTTTGGCAGCCTGGTTTATTCCCTGACCACTGATCAAGCTGCCAATCTCAGTAAAGAAATTCCAGATGTTATACATGAGGCTAGACGCCCCAGCACTAGAAAGTCTTACGCTGACAAATGGAAAAGATTCTGCACCTGGATTGAAGCTAAGGGAGCCGATACTGCACAGCCCTCCCTGTCTGTCATCCTGGATTACCTAGGTGACCTGCTACACAGTGATCTCTCCTTTTCCTCTATTAAAATTCATGTCTCTGCTATCTCTGCTCATTTCAACACTGAGCACCCTCTTTTCTCACACTCTCTCATCAAATAGTTCCTAAGAGGGGCTAGCAACTTGAGGCCACCCAGAAGAGCACCAGCACCTACCCTAGCTTGGGACCTAAACTTTGTGTTGGAAAAGCTCACCCTGCCCCCCTTTAAACCAGCATCTTCAGCATAGTTAAAGTTTCTCTCCTGGAGTACAGCCTTGCTTTTGGCCATCACTTCAGCCAGAAGAGTATCCGAGCCACAAGCATTCATGGCTGTAGAGCCCTTCATCATCTTCCATGCTGACAGGGTGTCCCTCAGGACTAACCCATCCTTCATTCCCAGAGTGGTGTCCAGTGTGGCTCTCAACCAATCCATTCATTTGACCACCTTTTTCCCTAACCCACAAAACAAAGGGGAAAGGATCCTGCACTCTCTAAATGTGCACAGACAACTCAGATTCTATCTAGACAGGACTAAATCATTCAGAAAGACTGATCAATTGCTAGTCAGCTTTGCTGCAGGAGCAGTGGGCAAAGCCATATCCAAACAAACCATTTCCACATGGATAGCACACTGCATCCATTTCTGTTGCAAGCAACATGGGAAACCTCCCCCTAAGGGAGTCAGGCCTCGCTCTACCAGAGCAGCCTCCACCTCTGCAGCTTTCCTCAGAGTCGCCACCAGGGACATCCTTGAGGCTGCCACATGGACATCTATTCACACCTTCACCAAGCATTACCACCTACCTATCTTCTCCAAATCCAGGGCAGGCTTTGCCACTGCAGTCTTGCAGGGCATCCTAGCCAGCCCCTAGTCTTCTTGATTGCCTCCACCCTTTTCCTCAGCTTTGGGAATCGACTCAAATGTGATGACTGCAACAGTGAAACATGAAGAACATAGTACACTTAGCATAAATGTAGATATTCGAGTTTATTCACTGTTGCAGTCTTGGTTTCCCTCCATCCCCCTTTTCTTCTTCTTCTCTCTCTCTCTCTCCTTACAAGGAACTTTTTGATATTTACTTTTTACTGGTGGGGTTCTTCCACCATATCCTGGCTCCCACTTGGGGGCTCCTGACAGGGCAAGAAAAACTGATGTAATGGCGTCGGCTGCCTTACTTTATACTACTGACGACCTGACGTCAGTCCTGAAGTGACAGCAACCAACGCAGAAATACTAAGCCTCTGGTATTCGGGCCGGCGGAGGGCTACCCTGGCAGGGATAACCCAAATGTGATGACTGCAACAGTGAATACGCTCGAACATCTACATTTATGGTAAGTGTACACAACTGTGCTTTAGACTCTCTTGAGATGGTTCTCCAGGATTCAACCATCTGAGCTCTTTACCCTTGTTATCCTCTAGGGTTTTCATTCTTCTGGTGACTTTTTATGATTAGGCCAAAACTAGGATCCATCATTGAATCATTGAGAGTCACTGATGTTAGCTAAACATTCTTACAGTGTCAGCTGATCTATGACAGTAACCTCCCATTTTTCCTATGATTGGGTATGTCGTCTACCAGCCTGTGCTCTTCAAATTCTTAGATTCATAGGTATTTATTAGGCATGATGTCCAGAAGAGCATTGAGGAACCCAACCTAATTTTGTAATGACTCAGAGAATTGTTTAGAGACTAGACTACAAAGAAGCAGGTCAGTAACTGCTCATAGCCTTAAAAACTTTGTGCTAACTCAAAGATTTCTATATAGTTCCCTCAAAGTAAGCATATTTTTTATACTATTTGTTTGGTAATGGTGCCAATTTAAAGTTTTATTCTTGACTTGTAAGACGGTATGCAATAATGTCATGGGGAGGTGGTGCTTTGGAGTGGCACACATTTAGGTAACTGGCAAGTTATTTCTTGTTGTAGGCAGATATCCTCAAGTGTGGAATTGTACAGGAAAAAGTGTTGAATTGTTAGTGGAGACGATGTACCTAACCTAGATCTCATGAAGGAGTGTCTTAGATTAAGTTGTTATTTTATGTACTTTCAGAAGAAAAGTTTAGAATTGTTACTATTTTTAGATGAATATGCATTTTTACAATTTTTATTTTATGTAGTGTTTACTGTTTGAGGTTGCTGAGACGCTTCTATTTGTTCATTCAAATGTTTTACATTGACGTGCTTCTGCCGTAATACTGTTTTTTCTCCTTATTTTTTTACTTCTGCAGTCTAGACTTCGAAGAATGTGCCCATAAACTGTTAAAAATGGAATTTCCTGAGAGCCAGACTGTAAGTACCTTATAATAGGACCACTTGCCTTGCAATTCACTTCATATCTTGGTCCATTTTACAACATGCTTCTTTCTGCTACAGATTATCTTGTCGGTTTCTGCAACACATAACTCATTCTTTTCTGTCAGTAGAATAAAGAGGGTTAGACTTTACTCGAAGGTTGCCATTACACACATTTTTAAAACTCGTTTGAAGGAGTTGTACCAGTTCTTCCCTTATTAAAAGCCTTCACATTTGAGATTAGGTAGTAGGCACAGAAACTACAAAGATTGTGAAGACCTGAAATAAGAAAGCTCAAACACAATAAACGTGGAACTAAAAATATTTTGACTGATGCCGCTGCAGACTTGGCTTTACAGACTTTGGGGAAAAGCCTCTCAAGTAGTTACAAACCCTGTATTAGAAAAATAGTTTGCTGCATGTGAAACTGATCCACATGAAGTGATGCTTTTATGCTGCCAGATGAGTGTGGTCCTTGGTGTGAATAGTTGGAAGAATGTGGCATAGAAGTAACAGTCCTTTCCTCATTACTTGCGGTGTGACTTGTATGTTTGTTGAGTCTTCAGAATTGTTTTGAATGTTTATTTCTTCATTGCACGGGCAGTAAGAAGACAGCTTAATTTCATATGCCCTCTGCAGTGCATGGAACACTTTGGTGGTTCCATCCACTGTGTGTCTACTTTTATTTATTTGGTTGTTTTTGCTAACTGAGAAAGTCAGATTGAGCAAAAGCCATTTTCAGCAGTGTCCCAAGGAGAACAGTTCCACAAAGATAAATTTGAAAAAGTATACAGCAAGTTACAGTTGAGATTTCTGTACATAGTGCACTAGTAATTTTACAGCCAAGTAAAACAAATGATTACATAAGTAACAAAAATTTAGTTCTTGCTTTTTAACAGATCAGAGTCTGCTTTTTAAAGCACATTAACCATGCACAGTACTCCTGCACTGTAAATTTGGGGGCCTGTAAGTACAAGTAATTCCCAGATGTAACAGCAGATGCAGAAGGAATCACCACAAAAAAGGAACCTCCGTTGTAGCATAAAACGTCTTTATTTGCAAACCAAGAATGAGCGCTTTCGCTTAGAATAACTACGCTTCTTCAGATTTAATTATGAATGAGAAAGACACTTATTTAATAAATAGTTAAACGCTTAAAGTGCTTAAAGGGCTCCTACTATTTAAATACTAGCTGTCCATTACAGCAACAATTTATGCAAACTTACTCAAGACATATGACACAACACATAAGCAAATGAAAAGTAAATAAAATAGTATTTCACTTCCAAGACATAATATTCATAAAACCTCTTAATACCATTTAAAAATAATAAAGTACATCTGTTATCTTATAACCTTAGTCACCCATTGTGACGTATCACGTATAGTTCAATAATGACATCTAAACAGCCTAAAAGATCGAAAAACAAAATATATATATACAGAGACCTGATCAAATATCAAAACTTAAGAGACCATCAATAAGAAAGTGTTCCTTTACAAAAGTAAGTAAATAGAACTAACATATAATTCATTCCGTTCACTAATATTTCTTTAAAACCTTTTACAGGCTTATATTGAATGTATAATAGTATGAACATCAAATATTAACCAATTGTGATATATGTAAATTTTAAATATAGTATTAAATATATTGAATAAATATTAAATATTAAATAAATAAATTAATTAATGCATATGAAAACCTCATTAAAATCTTCCATTGTTTAAACCCCAATAAGATTAAAATGAATTGATAATTACCTAGAACAGTAAGAATTGATAATATTTAAATATTACATAAATACTAAATAAATAAATATATGTAAATTAGGTCATAATTTCCTATTATTCAATACAGGTTTGATGGAAATAAACTGATTAATACCTGGATTAATGTGTGCTTTTAGAGTAAATATCCATTTGAGTTCGATACAAGCCAGATGATTAATGTTATCACCTCCTCTAGAATTTTGAGTAACCAATTGTAAGACTTTAAAGCTAAAACTATGTGTTGTGTGCTCTTGTATATGCTTCGCTAACGCGTTTTGTTCATTTCCTTTTTTAATATCATAACGGTGATTATAAACCATATCTCTTAGTCTCCTCTTAGTTAGACCTACGTAGAATGCATCACAATTCTCACAGGTTGCAAAGTATACAAGATTGGTACTATCACAATTAGAGTAACTAGTTGGCGTAAACATATATAAGCCTTCTGGATGTTTAAAAAGCTGCTTCTTAGAGATGTAAGGGCACATGTGACAATGGCCACAAGGATAGGTTCCAGTTTGAGGAGGTTTAGTAATACTGTGTGGGTTGCTTTTTTCTATACAAAGTAGTTGCTTAAGATTGTTGCAATTCTTGTAACTAAATCTGTGATATTCACCAACAATGGTCTTTGTGAAAGGATCCATAATAAGTATGTTCCAATTTTTACTGATTACCTTCCTAAGAGAAACGATATCACTAGTGTATTTCATAGTGAATGACAACTTCTCTGTAAATTTACCATTCGTAGGTTTATCTGTTAGGAAAACCTGCTTTGCACCACAGTTTACATTATCAGTATCTGTTATTGTGATATCAGTCATCTGTTGTTTACATTTTTTAATTAGTTTATTACTATAACCTCTTTCCCTGAATAGTAATTCTAGTTTCAGATAAAAAAACATCATTATCACAACAAATCCTAGCTATTCTATTAAATTGACTTTTGACAATTCCTGGGAAGGTATGTCTGGGATGCATACTTTCATATTTCAATAAGGTGTTTCTCCAAGTCGGTTTTCTATAAAGAGAGGTATTAATCATTCCATTAGCACTAAACTTCAAAGTTAGGTCCAAAAAATGAACCTGTTCTTGTGAGGTTTCAACAGTGAACCTCAGAAAAGAGCTAGTAATTTCTATATCTTTAATGAATTGAATGCAGTCAGCTTTGTTTCCTTCCCAAATAATAAGGATGTCGTCCACAAATCTTTTATACAATTTAATGTTGCTGTATTGTCTATGTTTAAACAGAAAATTCCGTTCCCATTCATGAACAACAAGATTTGCATAACTATTTGCACAGGTGGTGCCCATGGCCACCCCACATTTTTGTAAATAGTATTTGTCCTTAAACATAAAAAATATTATTATTAAGTACAAGTTCTAATAACTGGTTAATTAAGATTTGTCTATTATTGCTATAATGAGAGCATCTCAACAGAATCTCTCTTATGGCTTGAAGTCCCAGTTCATTCGGAATGCATGTAAACAAATCTTTTACATCCATAGTGACTAATAAATAGTTAGTAATATATTTTTCTAATCTAAATCCCTTCAAAAATTGTATTAATTGATAAGAATCTATAAGGAATATTAGGAACTTCGTTAACAATAGGCCTTAGGAGGTGCTCTACAAATGATGAGATGGTCGAGGTACTCCACCTCTCACTAGAGACAATGGGTCTCATAGGCACTGGCAAAATATCTTTGTGTATCTTAGGTAAACCCTTGATAATAGGAATAGTAGGGAACTCAACAAGAAAATACTCATATGTTTCACAGCTAACTTGACCACACATTAATAAATCATAAAGGTCTTCTTGTATTTTTTTAATAGTGTTTTTAACATAATCACTTGTAACAACTTGATAGGTGCTGTTGTCTGAAAGGAGAGAGGTCATGGTGGCTTCATAATCAATTGTATTAGGCACTACCACGGCCCCACCCTTATCAGCTGGCTTGATGGTAACATCAGCGTTTCGTTTTAACCCAATGAGTGACTTTGTTCATTTTCAGTGATATTAAAATAACTACATCTTTTCCGATTCATAGCAAAAAATTCATAAAAATCTTGCTCACAAAGTTTCATGAAACATTCTATATTATGAGGAATGATCGGCATAAAACTGCTTTTGCATTTAAAAAAATGTTTTAAAACATCAGTTTGCATAACCACTTTATTTTAAAAAACACTTTCAATGCTACATTACGACAAAATAACCTAAGGTCTGTCAAGACATCACTTAATAGACTAGTTTGTGAAGGAATAAAATTAAGACCTTTGTTAAGAAGTGAAATATCAGACTCAGTGAGTACTAAGTCAGACAAATTACATACTAAACTGTTCAATTCCTTTGCTTTCTTGTTGCCCCGTATTTCTCTTCCGATACTTTCCTTTTGCGTGGTCCTCTGCTGTTGGAACGACCTCTCCAACCTGTTTGCTGTTTTACTGGAAAGGGTAAAAAACGGGTAGTGGCAGTAGCTGTATCTTTAGGTTTCGCTCCTGCCGAATTATAAATTTTAGCTGCTTGTTGATTGAGAGGTGGAGTGTCACTGGGAGAATGAGCTCCGTTGAAGCTGTTCAGCAGTGAGGTTGTAGAAAACGCTTCATTATTTGAAACCTTGTTAGAATTGGAAGCTGATGATATAATTGATGGTTCATTGGTTAAACCAGAGGTTGCAAAGTTTTCACTAACTGATGTTTCAGTAGAAACTATGTTAGCAACTGTGGTAGAATTTGTGTGTTCCGTTCTCGGCCAGATAAACACCTGGCCGAGGGCGAAATCATTAGCGTCTCTGATAAGCTTTCTTTGTTTAGTTTTCTTTGTTTAGTGAAGTGATCATGAAGTGATGCTTTTATGCTTTTATGCTGCCAGATGAGTGTGGTCCTTGGTGTGAATAGTTGGAAGAATATGGCATAGAAGTAACAGTCCTTTCCTCATTACTTGCGGTGTGACTTGTATGTTTGTTGAGTCTTCAGAATTGTTTTGAATGTTTATTTCTTCATTGCACAGGCAGTAAGAAGACAGCTTAATTTCATATGCCCTCTGCAGTGCATGGAACACTTTGGTGGTTCCATCCACTGTGTGTCTACTTTTATTTATTTGGTTGTTTTTGCTAACTGAGAAAGTCAGATTGAGCAAAAGCCATTTTCAGCGGTGGCCCAAGGAGAACAGTTCCACAAAGATAAATTTGAAAAAGTATACAGCAAGTTACAGTTGAGATTTCTGTACATAGTGCACTAGTAATTTTACAGCCAAGTAAAACAAATGATTACATAAGTAACAAAAATTTAGTTATTGCTTTTTAACAGATCAGTCTCTGCTTTTTAAAGCACATTAACCATGCACAGTACTCCTGCACTGTAAATTTGGGGGCCTGTAAGTACAAGTAATTCCCAGATGTGTTATTTTCCATATTGAGTGTCTAGTTTGTTGTACTACCCAACCCCTACCCCAACCCTTGGACAGTTCCTTAGCTACATTTTTTTCATTCTGAGCAGTAATGAGATGCTGATTTGCTCCTTTTATAATGTGTGAAGAGGTTGTGCAGCACCCCTCCCCCTACTGCTGCAGCTAGAATTGCCCGACTCTTCAGTTAGAAACTCCTCCTGAAGTTATTGGACTGTTGATGTTCTTTGTGTTTCACTGTTGCAGTCATCACATTTGGGTTATCCCTGCTGGGGTAGCCCTCGGCTGGCCTGAATACCAGAGACTTAGTATTTCTGCGTCGGTTGCTGTCACCTGAAGACTGACGTCAGGTTGTCAGGGGTATAAAGAAAGGCAGCCAATGCCATTACATCAGTCTTTCTTGCCGTGGAGCCTGAATCAGAAGCAGTTTTGCACGAGTGCCGGTCGGCCGCTACCTGAGTTTCGTTCCCGAATTGAAGTTGAAAAGTACCCCATTGGGGATCCTTTTTTCTTGCACTAACCGATGTCAGAAAAAGTTAATAATAGTTGTCTCGCCTGTGGAAAGCAGATACCACACTGGGACTTCCATTCCTACTGCGTCACTTGTCTAGGCCCAGACCACGATGTCCCTCGCTGTCGGTTTTGTGCTTTAACACCAGAACTATTCATCTTCGGGCCCTTATTGTAGACAGATATTTCCATTTGCAGTCCTCGAATTCCGATATGGTTTCTGTAAGCCATCTGGCAGCAGACCTTCTGAAAAAACATAATGATAAAGACAGAGACAGACAGCACATGAATAAACTTTCTGATGACGCTACCGACAAGCTGGTTGCCAGTCCTCTGGAATTCAATGAGGCACTTTCGCAGCCCCTGATGCCTACTTCAGTTAATTCACAGACCTCTACTGAGACCCTTTCAGAGTCCGGTATGCCGCAGAACTCTTCTTCGTCTAAGGATCCTGCAGTCGTTTCTGCCTTGGATTGGTTCGGAGCTGCTGTGCAGGCACCGGCTTCCGAGGAAGTCCTTCGCTACACTGAATGCAGACATAAACCGAAGCCTTCTTTCACGGCTACCATTATTTCTAAACTAGCCGAGTTCCATAGGCCCAGGGGTCGAATCACACCCAAGAAACCGCCTTCCAGCCATTCTTTGGCGCCTGCTCCCTTGCCGTAGTCACAAATGCTTAGAATGGCAGAGGGACCTTATCATGCTGATTAGGGGAAGCCAAGCCACTCCCTCAAAAAGAAAGACATCCGTCTCCAGAAGTTTTGTCTGATCAAGAGTCAGATGAATCTGATGCATCTGATTATGAAGACATGCAGCCCCCCTCTACATATGAGGATTCTGATGCAGAGGAATCTATTCCTTCAACCTCTCCCCCAGAGGATTTTTACTTTGGGGAAACCCTGCATACCTTAAGGGAGCATTTCAAATTGGAGAGTCAAGACTACCCACAGTCTAAAGAGAGACTCAGAGTTCCTGGACCTTTCACAGCACAGGCCCTTAACCATCCCCCCAGTCCTAGATGTGGTAGTGGAAGATTATATCTTCCTTGAATGCAGGTTGACTGCATGCGCCCTCTCTCCTGCTCCCAGAAATCCAGACAGGTACTACAGAGTCCCTGACTCACAAATATCTCTTTAAAAACCCAACAGCTGACCCTGAGGTCATTACTCAAGGCCCAAAAGGGGTTAAAGCTACTTCAGCTAGGAATCCCACCCCCTCAGACAGGGATTCCAGAGCAGTGGACAGATGGGGTAAAAATGTATACACCTCAGCTACTTTTGCTGTCAGGGCACTCAGTTGTCAATTCTGTATGACTAAATATCAACAACATACCTTGGAACTCCTTAAACAAAAACTTACCTCCTTTCCTGCATGGGCAGAATCTAAAGATTTACAGGAATTAATGCACTCTGCTGGTCAAGTAACTAAACACACTTTGCACTGCGGTTTTGACGCCCTAGAAGCTTCTTGCAGGGCAGCAGTCACTGGATCTGTTATTAGAAGACCTGCATGGCTTAAGAACAACCTCTGCCAGACCATGTCAAATCAAAATTGTTGGATGCACCCTTGCACAAAGATAACATATTTGGTACTAAAGCAGAAGAGGTGTTAAAAAAGATGGAAGAAAAAGGAAAATCTATGCAGACTGTTAAAGATTTCTTACAGGTACAGCCCCCTAGGTTTAGCAGGCATTTTCCTTCCAAGCACTGGTCCTTTCCTGCACCTAGTAAACCGGGTCAGCCTAGGCCCCATGTAAACAGACCTCCAAGACAGCAGTCCCATGGGTTGCAAAGAACTAAGCAGTAGACTGCCTCCAGTTCAAAACCAGGGAGTTCTAACAAAAACTCACAATGACTCACCCCCTCCTTACCTCGCCTCTGCCCACCATCACATACCCCTAGGAGGAAAACTCTCCTTTCACTCAAGCACCTGGGCCACCATTACCAAGGACCAATGGGTTCTGAACATTGTCTCTCTGGGGTACAAATTCTCCTTCCACACCCTTCCAACCCCCAAAGGGTTCCCAGATCTATCACCAAATCAGTGGGCAGAGGCTCAAAAGCAAATCCATACCCTGCTCTCCTTGGGAGCAGTAGAACACGTTCCTGCAGAGCAGATAGGCTAAGGCTTCTACTCTAGATATTTTCTGGTACCCAGAAAAGAGGGCACCTGGTGCCCAATCCTCTATCTGTCCATTGTAAACACCTCCCTGGTGATCCCAAAATTCAAAATGCTCACCGTCCAACAGCTGCTAGCCATGCTGTCCAAGGACGCTTAGCTAGTCACCCTGGACTTAAAAGAAGCCTACCTCCGCATTCCCATCAGGGAGTCCTGCAGAAAATATCTTCACTTCAGGGCAGGATCTCAGCACTTTCAGATGTTCATTGTACTATGCTGCTGCAGTCATCACACTTGGGTTATCCTGCCGTCAGGCGGTCCCGCAGTCGGCCTGAATTCCAAAGCCTTGGTCCGGCGTCGGTTGTCGTCGCTTCTTCCCTGATGTCAGTGCGGCAGGGGTATAAAAGAGGCAGCCAACTCCATTTTCTTCAGTCTTTCTTGCCGCGCGGTGCCCGAAGCAGAAGCAGTTCGCAAGTGCCAGTCGGCCAGCTCCTGAGATTTTCGAGCAGAATTTCAGCCGAAGTCTTCTATAAAGCTAAGTAGCCCATTGGGGAAACTTTTCTTGCCTCAGACCGATGTCAGACAAAGTTAATAATTGTATTTCTTGTGGGAAGCAAATACCTCATAAGGATTTTCATTCTTATTGTATTCCTTGCCTAGGCCCAGACCACGACGTTTCTGGTCGTCAGTTTTGCACTAGGTTCAGTAAACGCACTATTAAGCGTTGGGCTGATACCGTCCGACATTATTTTGGCAGAAAATTCAACTACGTTATGTCAGAACCTCCGACAACTGCTATGTTTAAAAAACGCAAGGACAAAGGCCGGCAGCCTAGACCTAGACTAGATTCCGAGGTCTCGGTTAGGCCTGCCGCCGGATCTTCGGTATTCATTGAGGCGTCTACGCAGCCCCTGACTACCGCAGATTTAGAAAATACAACTATCTCTCAGTCAGAATCTACTGGGACACTGGAGCTGGTTCCTCCTCAACTCGCGGACGCCAGCCCTGGCGGCGATCTGGAGACTATGGATAGGCCTTCGGTTTCAGAAGGCGTCTTTAAACCGACGACTCTCTCCGTTAAGTCATAAGCTAAGCTTCCTAAGGTTAAGAAACCGGGTCCACAGACTCCCACACAGGCCCCTATGCCTAAAAAACAGATGCTTAAAATGGCGGAGGACCTGATTACCCTTATCAGAGGTTCCCAGCCCCCTCCTGACAAAAGGCCTAGACTGGAGGAAGATTTACCTCCTTCTGACCAGGAATCCATTTCCTCAGCAGACTCTGAGGAACAGGATTACCCCTTCCCTCTCTATGAAGACTCCGATGCTGAGGAGTCTATTCCCTCTTTTCCCCCCCTGAAGACTTCTCTTTTGGGGAAACCCTGCACACCATGAGAGAACATTTCCACTGGGAAGGACAAGATTACTCTGACTCCAAGAAAAGACTCCGTGAGTTTCTTCTTCTGCCTCAGCATAGACCCCTAGCCATTCCTCCTGTTTTAGACATTCTGGATGATGTCTACACTGAATCCAGTCTAAATCCAGATTCCTTACCTCCAGCACCACCTAAACCAGACAGATACTATAGAGTCCCTGACTCTCACAAGTTTTTGTATAAAAGCCCTGCTGCAGACCCAGAAACCATTTCCCACGGTCCCAAAGGGGTTAAGGCCTCTACTGCTAAGAATCCACTACCTGCGGAAAGAGATTCCAGGGCATTAGAAAGATGGGGGAAAAAAGTGTATACCTCTGCCACTTTGGCCACGAGGGCATTAAACTGCCAATTCCACATGATTAAACACCAGCAGTACTTGCTTACTCAGTTAAAACAGAAAATGATCCCTCAAACAGATCAACTATATTTCAAAGGGATGCAAGATTTGTTGCATGCAGCAGAACAAGTGGGAAAACATACCTTGCAGTGTGGTTTTGATTCTTTGGAGGCCTCATGTAGAGCAGCAGTCACAGGGTCTGTAATACGTAGACATGCTTGGCTAAAAGAGCAGACCTTACCAGAACATGTCAAGGCAAAGTTACTGGATGCTCCACTGCAATAGGATGCGTTATTTGGTGTCAAAGCAGAGGAAGTTTTAAAAAAGATGGAAGAAAAGGCAAAATCAATGCAAACAGTTAAAGATTTCTTACAGGTACAACCTCCTCGCTTCAGCAGAAACTGGCCATCAAAAAAATGGTCCTTTCCTGCTTCAGACAGACCCCAAAGGGGCAGGTACAGATGCCCTAGGGGCAGAGGCCAGGCACAAGGTACCTTCAGGCCTAGACAATGGCAAACAACAACTCACAGAGGGGGAGACGACAGATCTCAACCCTTCAGAAAACAAACTCAATGACTTTCCTCTTTGCCTGCCAAGCAAAATTGCCCAGGCAGCACCTCTAGGAGGAAAACTGTGTCTTTTCCCACAAAATTGGCACATCATAACAAAGGACAAATGGGTTCTGGACACTATTACCTGAGGCTACAGATTTCATTTTCACACTTTACCACGGATGAGAGGCATGCCAAATTTGCCAACAAACTAATGGACAGTGGCACAACAGCAAATTTTAGCTCTCATGAACATGAAAGCAATTCTAAAGGTACCTGCAAAAGAGCAAGGTCAAGGTTTTTACTCAAGACTATTTCTAGTACCAAGAAAGGACAAAGCCTGGAGACCCATCTTAGACCTTTCAATTCTAAACACGTACCTGGACATTCCCAAATTCAAAATGCTCACACTACAGCAGCTTCTTCCCATGTTGGGCAAGGAGTCTTGGCTGGTAACGTTGGACCTCCAAGAGGCATACCTGCATGTCCCTATCAGACAAGATTGCAGAAGATACTTCAGATTTTTGGCAGGCACAACGCATTATTAGTTCTCTGCATTGCCCTTTGGCTTATCTACTACACCCAGAGTATTCACAAAATGCCTGGCATCAGTAATTGCATACTGCAGACAGCGAGGAATACAAATTTATCCATATCTGTACAACTGCCTGATCCAAGCGGACAGCAAAGACATCCTACTACAGCATCTGGCATTTGTAACAAAGTTGCTAAGTTGCCTAGGCTACACAGTAAACAAAAAGAAGTCAAAACTAATACCCTCACAAGAAATAATTTTCCTGGGTGCCAGCTTGAATACAACGGCCCAGATGGCTTACCTCATGCTAGACAAGCAAAAACAACTAGTTCCGTACTTCAAAAAGATGGCAACTTCTACCCAGCTCACTGCAAGGAAATTCCTGCAGGCATTGGGGTACATGGCATCCTGCATTCAACTAATTGCATATGCAAGGCTGCATATGAGAAAACTACAATGGTACCTAAAAAGTGTGTGGTCCCAACACAGACACAGCCTCGAAGCAAGTATAACTTTCATTCCCTGCCTTCAAAAAGAGTTTCTATGGTGGGCTCAAGCATGCCAAGCAAACAAGGGCCTTCCTTTTGTCTCACCTCCAGCAAACCAAACCTTGACAACAGATTCATCAGACTACGCCTGGGGTGCACACATGGCAGGACAATCCATACAGGGCAAATGGTCTGCAAACCAAAGGCAACTACACATCAATCAAAAGGAGATGCTAGCTGTAAAAAATGCACTAACAACGTTCAAGGACCTCTTGCATCCAGGACAACTTCTAATAAGGACGGACAACACCACAGTTATGTGGTACATAAACAAACAAGGAGGAACGCACTCCTACCCACTATGCAGACAGGCAATGGACTTGTGGAACATGGCATTAACTTACCAAGTACAGCTGCAAGCACAATTCCTGCCAGGAAAGGAAAACATTTTGGCAGACAAATTAAGCAGAAATTTGACAGACCCTCACGAGTGGAGACTACACCCACAAGTATTCTCAATGATAACTCAAAGGTGGGGACCACCAGACATAGATCTGTTTGCCTCAACCAACAATTGCCAGCTACAAAAATTTTCCACAAGGACTTACCATCCCCTGGCCTGGAAAGTGGATGCCCTATCATTCAGTTGGACAGCATTGTCAGTCTACTCCTTCCCACCTCTGCCTCTACTGACCCAGGTATTACTGAAAGCTAGATCAGAGAGACCACAGATGATCCTCATTGCTCCGGACTGGCCATGTCAACACTGGTACCCACTACAGCGAAACTTGACTCGCAGCCCTCCATGGATCTTACCTCAATTCCCTCTGCTGTTGACCCAACAAAACTCTCAGATCCTTCACAGTCAACTAAGGACCTTAAATCTAGCTGCATGGAAAATACCTTAAATTATCAAACAACACTTCTCTGAAAGTACGTCCAGAATGTCATTTTGGAGGCAAGGAGGCCCAGCACCAGAAAAACTTACTCAGACAAATGGAAAAGATTTTGTGCATGGAGCCAGGCCAGAAGCCTAAATCCTGCCATCCCAAATATTCCGCACATACTCCAATATCTAACTGAGATGCTACACAAAGGCGTTTCCTTCTCATCCATAAAGATCCATGCTTCAGCCATTTCTGCTCAATATGATACGGTTCCTCCCATTTTCTCTCATCCTTTGCTAAGGCAGTTTCTCAGAGGGGCAAAAAATATAAGACCCCCCAGAAAACCACCAACTCCAACTTGGGATCTAAATTTTGTTCTGGAAAAGTTAACACTTCCTCCTTTCGAACCGGCCTTTTCAGCAGAGCTTCAGTACTTGTCATGGAAGACAGCCCTGCTGCTGGCTATCACCTCAGCATGCAGAGTCTCAGAACTGCAGGCACTTATGGCAGTGGAACCTTTCATCATTTTTCATCAGGACAGAATATCTTTACGCACCCAACCCTTCCTTCATGCCAAAGGTAGTATCCAGTGTGGCTCTCAATCAGACCATACACTTGCCCACCTTTTATCCAAATCCACAGAATAAAGGAGAAAGACTCCTTCACTCTTTGGACATTCACAGACAGTTATGTTACTATTTGGACAAGACAAAGGCCTTCAGAAAATCTGACCAACTCCTTGTATCCTATGCACCAGGCTCAGAAGGAAAGGCTATTTCAAAATAGACCATCTCCAAATGGATAGCACATTGCATCCGCTTTTGCTGCTCACACCACGGGAAAGCAGTGCCTGCTAGTATTAGGTCTCACTCTACCAGGGCTACAGCAACCTCAGCAGCCTTCCTCCGAGGAGTTCCAACAAAGGACATTCTGGAGGCAGCTACCTGGAGTTCAGTGCACACCTTCACCAAGCATTACCACCTTCCTCTATACTCAAAAACCAGAGCTGAGTTTGCCACTGCAGTTCTGCAGGGCATCTTAGCTGCACCTAACCCAGTTTAGCTCCTACCACCCAACCATCGCTTTGGGACTCTACCCAAGTGTGATGACTGCAGCAGCATAGCACAATGAACATAGTACAGTTTTGTACCTACCATAAATGTAGATGTTAGAGTGGTTATGCTGCTGCAGTCCAGGTTACCCTCCCTCCATCCCCTCTACCTAACAAGGCTTTTCTTATACCTCCATGTACTTCAGCCTTTGAGATGCATGTCTATATGGTGTATTTGCTTACAACCAGTACCATTGTTTTGCACTAAGGTATGTTTTGCAAGCTTCTTATTTTGCCTTCTTAGTTTGGGGCACCTGACATCTGGGGCAAGAAAAACTGAAGAAAATGGCGTTGGCTGCCTCTTTTATACCCCTGCCGCACTGACGTCAGGGAAGAAGCGACGACAACCGACGCCGGACCAAGGCTTTGGAATTCAGGCCGACTGCAGGACCGCCTGACGGCAGGATAACCCATGTGTGATGGCTGCAGCAGTATAACCATCTGAACATCTACATTTATGGTAGGTACAAAACTGTACTTTCTCTGCACTTCCCTTTGGCTTATGTACTGCTCCCAGAGTTTTCACAAAATGCCTGGCTCCGGCCATTGCTTTTTGCTGACAAGGAAATATTCAAATTTATTCCTACTTAGACGACTGCCTTATTCAGGCAGACCGCCAGGAAAAGCTGCTCAACGACCTGGCTTTTGTAAAGGACCTACTAACCTCCGTAGGGTACACAGTCAATGAAAAGAAATCCAAACAGGTACCCACCAAAAGGATAACCTTCCTGGGAGCAAGTCTGGACACAGCATCCCAGATGGCATTCCTAACACCAGAGAAAGTTTCATATCAGCTTACTTCTCTCAACTGGCCACCAGGCCCCAGCTTTCTGCAAGGGAAATCCTGCAAGCCCTGGGTTTCATGGCATCTTGCATACTCCTTGTTCCATATGCCAGACTGCATATGAAGAAACTTCAGTGGTACCTAAAGAGCCTTTGGTGTCAACACTCTCAAGATCTGGAAACTCTTTTACCTATTATTCCTTGCCTGAGGGAAGAATTTATTTGGTGGGCAACAGCCTGCTCCCACAACAAGGGACTGCCCTTCTCCCCACACCCCACCGCCCAGACCCTCACCACAGACGAATAAGACTATGCTTGGGGTGCACACCTGGATGCCAAGTGCATACAGGTCCAGTGGAACCCCCAACAACTCCCCCTACACATCAGTCTAAAAGAGATGAGGGCTGTGCAGCAGGCCTTGATAGCTTTCAAACCCCTTCTCTCTCCAGGGGTTCTCCTGATCAAAACAGGCAACACCACAGTGATGTGGTACATCAACAAGCAGGGAGGGACTCACTCCTACCCGCTGTGCAGGCTGGCCATGACCCTTTTTTTCACAGCCTCTTCCATGCATCTACACCTGTTAGCACAATACCTGCCAGGCTCTCTCAACTCCCTGGCAGACCAGTTAAGCAGAAAACTCTTGGACCCCCACGAGTGGCAGCTCAACAGAGACACATTCTTACTAATAACACAGAAGTGAGGAACCCCGGAGGTCGACCTCTTTGCCTCCCACACCAACCATCAGCTCAACAAATTCTGCACCAGGGAGCATCACTGCATGGCATGGAAAGTAGATGCCCTGTCCTTCCCCTGGGTAAACCTTTCAAGTCTATGCCTTTCCTCCCCTACCTCTCATTACCAAGGTGTACTGATCAAAATAAGGGAGGAAAAACCAAGGACCATTCTCATAGCTCCAGACTGGCCCAGACAGCACTGGTACCCCTTGCTGCCCAGCCTGTCCCCACTGCCCCTATGGAATCTTCCTCAGGTTCCCAGCCTCCTAACCCAGAGGGCAGGGGAATTCATGCACCCCCAATTGCAGACTCTCAACTTGGCAGCTTGGCTTATAAAATAACCCTTGACCAATCTGCCCTCCTCAGTAAACAGTTTCTGTATGTTATCCGAGAGGCCAGACGCCCTAGCATCAAAAAGTCTTATGCAGACAAATGCAAAAGGTTCTGCACCTGGATCCAGGCTAAGGGAGCCAGTACAGCACAGCCCTCCATCCCTCTTATCCTGGACTACTTACCTGACCTACTACACAGTGGTCTCTCTTTCCCTTCTATAAAAATTCATGCCTCTGCTATTTTCCCCCCATTTTTCCCACTGAGCAGCCTCTTTTTTCACACCTTCTGATTAAGCAGTTCCTCAGAAGGGCTAACAACTTGCACCCCCCCCCCTGAAGGGCACCAACCCCGGCTTGGGACCTTAACTTTGTCTTTGAAAAACTCACCCTGCCTCCATATGAACCAGCTTTTTCTGCAGAGCTAAAACTTCTTTCCCGGAAGACAGCCTTCCTCCTGGCCATCACTTCAGCCAGAAGAGTCTCTGAGCTGCAAGTACTCATGGCAGTGGAACCCTTAATCATCTTCCATGCAGACAGGGTATCCCTCAGAACTAATCCATCCTTCATGCCCAAGGTAGTATCCAGTGTGGCTCTCAAACAATCCATCCATTTGCCTACCTTCTTTCTTAACCCTCAAAACAAGGAGGAAATGATTCTGCACACTCTAGATGTGCACAGACAGCTCAGATACTATCTGCACAGGACTAAACCCTTCAGAAATTCTGATCAACTGCTGGTTAGCTTTGCTTCAGGGGCAGAGGGCAAAGCCATCTCCAAGCAAACCATTTCCAAATGGATAGCACACTGCATCCATTTCTGCTACAAGCGGTATGGCAAGCCTCCACCCAAGGGGGTTAAGACCCACTCCACCAGAGCAGCCTCCACCTCTGCAGCATTCCTCAGAGGGGTCTCCACCAGTGACATCCTGGAGGCTGCCACCTGGACATCTGTTCACACCTTTACCAAACATTACCACCTGCCTCACTTTTCTAAATCCAGGGCAGGTTTTGCCTCTGCAGTCTTGCAGGGCATGCTAGCCAGCCCCTAGCTTCCTTGACTGCCTCCACCCATTTCCTCAGCTTTGGGAATCTACCCAAATGTGATGACTGCAACAGTGAAACACGAAGAACATTGTACAGTTGTGTACATTTAACATAAATGTAGATGTTCGAGTGTCTTCAGTGTTGCAGTCCTGGTTTCCCTCCCTGCTTCCCCCTTTTTCTTTTTGTTACCTTTCTTCCTTGTTTTTCTCCTTTCCTTAAAAGGGACACATTGGTATTTTTTTCCACTGATGGGGTTCTGCCACCAGAGCCTGGCCTCCTACTTTGGGGGCTCCTGACCAGTTAGGGCGCAAGAAAAACTGCTGTAATGGCGTCCACTGCCTTCCTTTATACCCCTGATGACCTGACATCAGCAAACCTTTCAACCATACCGAATTCCTCGTTTTTTCCTGTTTTGAGGGCAAAATAATGGGGTGCCACGAATTCACGAGTGGCCCCTTTAATTCCCGATTTTTTTTTTTTTTTTTGCATTACTGCTTTAAATTTTAGGCTGACATCACCACGCATCACCAGCTTGCAGGGTGTGCGTGATGATATCAGCTATTGCTCGTTCTCTGTCAGAGATTTAGTTTGAACCTTTTTGGAGGGAATGTCTAGACTTTAAGTTTACGCTCAGCTTCCAGGAGTTAAGGAGAGAACTGTGTAAAAGTCCGTTCAAATTCCTCCTCTAGGGTCCAAGTCTCTTGTGTGTATGATAATTTGGTAGGACACTTGCTCCATTCAAAAAGTGTATTAAGTCCACGCGAACAACTATGCAAAGTCTGGTATGTATTTTATGAATGATTATTTATCCTGCTGCCTGTGTGTGATAGTTTGCGGAAACTTATTTAAATCATTCCGCTGTGCAAGGTGTCTGTTTTGGGCTGCTCGTTCCTTCTGTTTGAACAAACTAAAACTGTGCAAGGTGAACTGTGTATTAAACTTAATTTCACCTGCTGCAAGATGAAGTGTGCATTTTTTTAATTTATGCTGTTGTCCATTCTGGGTCGCTCGCTCACTCTGTTGGATTGAACTGTGCAAGGTGAACTGCATATTTATTTAATTTAATTTCTCCTGCTGCAAGCCAGTGCAAGGTGAATTGTGTATTTATTTAATTTATCCTGCTGCAAGGTGTCCGTTCTGGGCCGCTCGCTCACTCTGTTTGATTGAACTCTGTTTATTTAACTTAATTTCTCTTGCTGCAAGGCGAACTGTGTACTTATTTAATTTATCTTGATTCCTGCTGCAAGTTGTCCATTCTGTGCCGCTCACTCACTCCTTTTGAACAAACTGACAAGTTCTGTGATGTTTGAACAAACTGTGGCTCCATTTAGGTGTCAGAACAAACTCAAACTGTATATTTAATTTTGTGTGCATTATATATTTGCTGTGCTGCAATGCTCCTTATGATAGAACAAACTCAAACTATGCATGTATTTATTTGTGTGCGTTTGAACCTGTCCGGTGTGTATATTTTATATTTGATATTTGCTGTTTTGCTATGCTTCATATGAACAAACTGTGGCTATTTAATTCTTTTGTCTGTTCCTCTTAAAATTTGTTGTTTTCTGGCAAATCAATAACTGAATTCACTAACTAATGATGACAATTTCTTACATTTAAAATGCACTCTTAAGTGTACTGTATTATATAAGGAATATAATTTAATAGTCAGGAAGGTGTATCAAAGAAAAGAACACGTTTCTTGTTTTGTGTGCAAGGGGCCAATGATTTGAAAATAGCCCAAAGTTAATCTTTATCCACCATTGGCCAGTTGCATTTTCTTTGGATGTGGTGTGGGTTTCAATGCTGTTTCAATGAATGTGAGTTTCAAGGGCAGAGAAGTATTAATGCCAAGTCTATTTTCATTGTGAGACGGTATTGCAGATGTCTGTTAGTGTTTGTGCATTGTGCTGTAAAATGTAAAAATAAAATCATTAAAAATCAATAAAACTAATCATTGTAGAAGTAAAGCAGTATGCATGCACACATTAGTGTTTATGGTAAATGGAGAGAAATAGCCAGGAAATGGGACATTGGAATGGCTGCAGGGGGACTCTGGTGCCATATTTTGGTTGTATGTTCTTCAGTTTGCGTTTGAAAGTTGGTATCCCGCAATTCCAGTGAAGTGGGTGGGGTTACATAATTGTGTATGCAAATGAGATGTTAATCAGTGTACAGATTTGTACCTATTTTTCATGGGCCTTGTCCAGATTTTTGATGTTTCCAGGTTGAGAGGTATGGACGTCAGTCTAAGCGACAGCAACCAACGTAGAAATACTAAGTCTCTGGTATTCAGGCCGACCGAGAGCTACCCCAGCAGGGATAACCCAAATGTGATAACTGCAACAGTGAAGACACTGGAACATCTACATTTATGGTAAGTGTACACAACTGTACTTTCTGTCTGAGTTATAGGGAAATAATTTTCCATCAAGGTTTTTTCAGATTAAAATGATTTTTCCTGAGTTGTAGGTGAGTATCCTAGATGTTCATCATTACATCACTTTTGCAATCACCTAAGCTGTTTGCATTATATGCTGCCAAAGATGGGACATCCAGACAGTGTTTCAAAGCTTTACGGCACCTTCCATATCCCTAACTGCTGATGGGCATGAGTAGAGCCTCATAAGGTCAGTGGTTTGGGTGCCAATAGTTCAGAACTTTCTTGACATTGGAAGTACACCCTTTTTGGAGGCTTCAAATGATCAGTGGTCAGCTAACACTTCTTCATTACTGGGCAAATAATTTCCCTTTTAGGATAAACGCTTCACAAATCTTTACTTTTAAAGAAAAACAATAATACATATATTTATTGGCAAAACTGTTTATTTAGCTAGGTCATGTGTTTTAATGAACTAACACAAGACACTTCTGTCAGAAGACTGTTTTTTCATTAGGTTTGATGTCCTGACTGCAATCACTGTTGCAGTGTTCTAAAGAGATGGGTTTTCATTGTGGATGTCCAGCTAGGGTGTAGGGTGCAAGGTAGCTTAACCACCTCTGAATCGTATGTTTGACCTCAGCTTTCAAGGGTAGGTGGTGTTAACAAGGCAGACATAGGAGCATAGATCCTTGGACTATCTCGCAGGTCTCACACCCATCTGACTGATCATCTTGTGGCCACTTGTACTGTAGTTTCTTCAGTAAAACAGATAATTGCCCCAGGTGAATCTCCGCCTGGGGCTTCCCTTCAAACCACAAACACCCAGGTCAAGAGAATGTACACAGACTTCTCAGACAAGGCCTGGGGGACCTAGACAGTTATCCACAGAGTGCAGGGCAAGTGGCAACCCAAACAGAAGAAAGAGCACATCAGCCTGAATGAGGCCCTCATCCAAGCACTTCAGATTTTCTCATGTACCTGGAGTCCAGGCCCTCTTTAAATACTCACAGACAACCCCACTATCGTGGTACATCAACAAGCAGAGAGAGACCAGACCATACCAATTATGCAGACTAGCTCAGATTGCTTGGAACCTAGCCATGCAGAGCCACATGTCCTTACTTGCTGTGTACATATCATCCCAGGACAACCTTCTAGCAGACTCACTAAGCAGGTCCATCAAGAACCCTCACAAATGGACCTTAAACAGGCAGGTCTTTTCGGACATTCTGCACAGGTATGGAACACCTCCGATAAATTTATTTGCCTCAGAGAGTAACAGGCAGCTTCCCCTGTTTTGCATGAGGTCATCTTGCCCCTCAGCCTGAAAAATAGATACATTCTCCTTTCAATGGACAGGGAGGTTTCTTTTAAGCTCTCCCTCCACTCCCATTCTGAAAGTATTTTAAAGGGTCCACAAAGAAAAAAATGAGAAAACTACTGGTAACTCCCTTTTGGCTAAAGAAGCATTGGTTCCCCTTCTCTTTCATCTAGCCAAGGCAATCACCAGAAACTACTACACAAGGATCAGAGCAGAGGTGATCACTGCTTCATCTAAACCTGTCATCCCTAAAGTTAAGTATGTGAATAATAGGGTTCTGATCCCTTTCAGGCACCAGTTTTCAGAGGACGTACTGAAGTTCCCCAGGAAGCACTTGCAAATCCTACATAGCCAAATGGAAAAGATTATCCTTCTGGTGTCATAAAAGCAATCAGGACTGCATGAAATCAAAGGTTCCTCTTGCTCTGCAGTACTTGTGTGAAATCATGAATACATGTCTGGCGTACTCCTCAATCCAAGCCCACCGCAGCCATCTCTGCCTGTCTGCCCCTGAGTCTCCCTGTCAAGTCCAGGCTTGAGGCCAAATAATTCCTAAAGGGGGTGCTGCAGCTTAGATCCTCAAGAAAGCTTGTGCCCCCTCCTTCAGACCTCAGCTTTGTACTGGAAAAACTCACTCTGCCACCATTTGAACCAGCAGTTTTAGCAAATCTCATTTATGCTCCTGGAAAATTAGATTGCTACTAGCCCTCACTTCTGTTAGTAGAGTCTCAGAACTTCAGGCAGTCGTGGCCATTCAACCCTTTCTTGTTTTTCACAAGGACAGGTTGTCCCTGACATTTAACTATTCCTTCATGCCTAAGGTAATGAATGAGATGTCCCTCAACCAGGCCTTGAAACCTGCCTGCTTTCTTTCCCAACCCACAGATTGGGGGGGGGGGGGGGGAGACTGCTGCACTCTGTAGATATACACAGATGGCTGAGATTTTATTTGGATAAAACTAAATCTGTTCATAAATCAAACCAACTGTCTCATTAATGGACTCCAAACTGGGCCAGCCATTATCTAAACAAATCACTGCCAGTTGGATCTAAGTCCATCTCATTTTGTACTCATATCATGGCAAATCTTTGCTCACCTCCCCTTGAGCTCCGTGTACCAGGACACTGGCATCCTTGGGGGCCTTCTAGAAAGGGGTTGATGCCAGGAATATCCTGGAAGCTACCACCTGGTCTTCTTTACACACCTCCCCCTTTGGATACCATGTTTTTCTCTCTTATTGTCCTGTTTTTTTGGGGGACTCTAGGGCCAAGGCAGCCTCTCACTCCTTGCTTGGCCCCTCCTAGCTGACCAGTTTCTCTCAGAGGTCTTCAGTCCTCTGACAGTGAGATGGGCTGAGTGTCTTCTTTCATCCATCTACCTGCATACCCCTACACTTCTGAACTAAGGTCATACTTTGCACAGGATCCAGGGAAGGTTAAGCTTCGGTGCCCCGACCTAATGCCAGCGGTGAAAACCCATCTTTTTGGAATACTGCAACAGTGATCTGTAGGAAATCTGCTGTTATGGCAAGTTCTTACCAACTGTACTTTTTTAGGAAAACTAGTTAAATGTACCTTTGACTCAAATAATGCTTACTAATTGGTGTAAATATAGGGGCTCGGCAAGTACTTCTGGAGACTTTTCAGTGTATTTTTTTTTTGGCTCGGCTAACTGCACTTCATGCTGTCTCATCAGCTAGACAGAGTTCTTCCCTCCACTATCCACAAGAAAAAGAAAAATTCTAGGGAGTCTTTGTCATTTAAACAGATGATTTCTCTGACTCAGCTGCTGATGGGTGACTCTGTTGTGGCCATATCTGGTTCCTCAGTCCACACATCTTTTTCCCTAAATTTTTCTGGTGTCGTTTTTTTGGAAGCCACTAAAGTCCAGGGGTTAGACATGTCCTGTGTGGCTACTGGAATGTTCTCTATTTGCATGGAAGAACCATTGTTGTTATACTATGTAGCCAGGCTAGGTCTCTGACTCTCAAGCAAGTGCCCCTATCCTGAGTTAGTTTGTTTCTAGGGCATCTCCTAGAAACACTGATGTTCTTCGTGTTTCACTGTTGCAGTCATCACATTAGGGTTATCAACTTGCAGTAGCCCTCAGTCGGCCTGATTAACAAAGTCTTGGGTCCTGCGTCGGCTGCTGTCTCATCTTCCATGATGTCAGGTAGTCAGGGATATAAAGCATGCAGCCGACGCCATTGCATCAGTCTTTCTTGCTGTGTGGTGCCCGAAGCAGAAGCAGTTCACACGTGCCAGTCAGCCTACTCCTAAAATTTTCATTATCGAATTTCAGAACCAAAGTCTTCAGCTAAGTTAAGTACCCCATTGGGGAATTTTTTCTTGCTGTAAACCGATGTCAGTTTGTTTGTCTTTTCGGCTTTTCCCGGTTAGGGGTCGCCACAGCGGAACTCCGGTCCGCTAATGATTGGCAGTCGATTTTTATGGTGCCGAGTTGCCAGCCCGATGTCAGTAAAACTTAATAATTGTATTTCTTGTGGAAAGCAAATACCTCATAAAGATTTTCATTCGTACTGCATTCCTTGCTTAGGCCCTGACCACGACATACCTAGCTGTCGGATTTGTGCCTTATTTAAACAACGAACTATTCTTCGTCGGTTTATTTACGCTTCTAAATATTTTGGTACTCAGTTCAATTACCCAGATATGGCTTCGGTAAGCCACCTGACTACCGACATTCCGAAAAAACGCAAAGATAATACAAATACAGACTGCATAGATCCAAAGGTGCCGATGATGCTTCTCCTAAGCTAGTCGCCAGTTCGGCGGTACTCAATGAGGTGCTTTCGCAGATTTGTAGGCCTCTACTTAGTCCCATTCGGAGTCCGGTATGCCGTGAGATGTTGCAACTGTGGAACCTGCGGATGTCTCTACCTTGGATGGGTCCGGAGCTGCTGTGCAGGCACTGGCTTCTGAGGTTGTATTCAGGCCTACTGACTTGCATATTAAACTGACGCCATCTTCTTCTTCAAGGCCTAAAACTCGATCCATGCCTAGAAAACTGACGTCTAGACTGCATGGTCAGGCCTCTATGCCTAAAAAACAAATAAGAATGGCTGAAGACCTTATTACTTTAATCAGGGGAAGCCACCCTTCCCACTCTAACAGACCTAGGACTGAGTTTGCTTATGATTCTTCTGATCAGGACTCTGAAATTTCTGATGTTCTTCATCTCACATTGCTGCAGTCCTTACACTTGGGTAGTCCGCTGTCCTCGGTCGGCCCGAATATCAAAGTATAAGGCTGACGTTGGTCAAGGCGCATTTGACTGACATCAGGACGTCAGGGTACAAATGCGCATGACCGACGTCATATCCTCAGTCTTTTTTGCCGCATGGTCCGATGCAGAAGCAGCGTTGCAAGTGCCGGTTGGCGTTCTGAAATTTTTCGATTTCGGAGTTTCAGACCGAGTCAAAGTTGGCTAAGTACCCCGTTGGGGAATATTTTAGTTTTTCTTGCCTCAGTGGTTTACCGGATGTCAGAAAAAGTGAATAACTGTATTTCTTGTGGGAAACAGATACCGCATAGAGATTATCATACTTTGTGTATTCCTTGTTTAGGGCCTGAGCACGACGTTGTTGGGTGTCGCTCTTGTGCTAGATTCAATAAGCGCACTATAAAGAGAAGGTTAGATTGTGCCAGGTTAGTCTTCGGGAAGCGGTGTAATTATAAAATGCCGTCGGATGCTCCGACGCCCGCTTCGAAGAAGCGCAAGGACAAAGCTACTAAGCCTAGGCTAGAAGAACCGTCCATTCCGGACGCCGGTTCTTTAGAGGTGTCGGTGGAGCCGGTGGTTCCGCCGGAGGTTTCTTTGGAGTCCCAGGGAGAGACTTTGTTATTGCAGGATGTGGCCTCTCAGGAGGCAGGTCAGGCCGAAGGGGCTTCTCAGGTTACTGTGCTCCCCTCCCTTCCTAGGGTGGTTAGGCCCTCTCCTTCTGTTTCCAAGGCTTCTCCCAGAGGCAGGCCAGGTTTAGCTTCAGTTGGTGTCACCCCTAGTTCTTCAGGAACTGTGCCCAAGAAGCATATGCTTAAAATGGCAGAAGATTTGATTACTTTGATTAGAGGTTTTTTGCCCCCTCCTGATAAGAGACCAAGGGTGGAACCTGAGCTAGGGAGTTTTGAGCAGGCTTCGGATGTTTCAGAGTCTTCGGCTGAAGACTTGCAGGAGTATTCTCCTTATTCTGATTCTAATGTGGATGATTCTACTCCTTCTGCTTCTCCTCCTGAGGATTTTTCTTTTTCAGAGACTCTTCATTCCATGAGGGAGCATTTTAAGTGGGAAGGTCAGGACTTCTCTGATTCCAGGAAAAGGCTTAGGGAATTTTTGTTTTACCCCAGCATAGGCCTTTGGCTATACCTCCTGTTCTGGATGTGGTGGAAGATGTTTTGCAGAGGCTTCTCTTAATCCTGATTCTTTGCCTCCTGCTCCTGTTAAGCGGATAGGTATTACAGGGTGCCTGAAGCTCATAAGTATCTTTTAAGAGTCCTAGGGCAGACCCAGAAACTGTTAGTCAGGGGCCTAAAGGTGTTAAGGCTTCTGTTGTCAAAAATCCGGTTCCTCCAGATAAAGAGGCCAGGGCTTTGGATAGATGGGGAAAGAAAGTTTATACTTCTTCCACCCTAGCTATGAGGGCTTTGAATTGCCAGTTTCACATGTTGAAATACCAAAACTATCTCCTTTCACAATTGAAGTCTAAGGTAGATGCTCTGGCGGAAGGTGTTGAGTGTAAAGAGTTACAAGATTTAGTACATGTTTCTGAACAGGTGGGTAAGCATTCTTTGCAATGTGGTTTTGATGCTGTACAGGCCTCGTCCAGGGTGGCTGCCACTGGGTTAGTTCTTCGCAGGCACACCTGGCTGAGGGATCAGAATTTATCTGACCATGTTAAGATCAGGATTTTAGATGCTCCTTTACAATCTGATGTGTTGTTTGGTTCTCCTGTTGAGGCAGTCTTAAAGAAAATGGAAGACAAGGCTAAGTCTATGCAGACTGTTAAAGATTTTTTGCAGGTTCAGCCTCCGAAGTTTAGTAGAAATTGGCCTACCAAGGGGTGGACGTATCCTTCTTATGATTCCCAGTCTAGGGGTAGGTCTAGACGTGGTAGGGGCAGAGCTCAGGGCTCTTTCAGGCCTAGAACAGGGAGTTCACCTGCACAGTCTTTGGGTGAGGGCAGGGGTCAATCCTTTCGTAAACAGACCCAATGACCTACCTTTTCAGCTGCCAGAGCCTTCTCGTCTGGCAGCACCTTTGGGAGGAAGGTTGGCACTTTTCAAGGAAAATTGGAGTTTGATTACCCAAGACAGATGGGTATTGGATATCATACACCACGGTTACAGGTTTTATTTCCATACCTTGCCTCCTTTCAAAGGCATGCCAGACGTTCCTCCTCAACAAAGAATAGAGGCTCACAAACAAATTTCTCTGTTACTTCAAATAGGGGCCATACAGCCGGTACCTATGCCAGAAGTGGGCCTAGGATTTTATTCTCGCCTGTTCCTAGTACCAAAGAAAGGGAACACGTGGAGACCAATTTTGGATTTATCTACCCTCAACACTTATCTGGACATTCCCAAGTTCAATTTGTTGACGTTACAACAGCTTTTACCTCTGCTGGGCAAAGATCATTGGATGGTAACTTTGGATCTCAAGGAGGCTTACCTTCATGTTCCTATCAGACTGAGTTGCAGGAAGTATCTGCGTTTTCGAGCTGGGACTTCTCATTATCAGTTCTCTGCATTGCCCTTTGGCTTATCTACTGCGCCCATTGTGTTCACGAAAGTTCTGGCTCCAGTGATAGCTTTCCTCAGGCTAAAACCTACTCAGCACAGATCCTCGTGGTGGCCAGCAGAGTAATCCAAGCTTCAGAGAGCTAAAAAAGCGACTTTACCTGATTTAAGTATAATTTTTGTGGCTTTCCACTTCTATTTATCTAGCAACTGTATTTCGCCTGCTTGCTGATACATTGTTACTGTTTTTCTGCATTTATTCTGTTTTTGCACTTGTTTCTCAATTTGTTACTTTTAAAATCTGTAACTGTTGCAAATTGTTTGTGTAGGCTGTGATAGCCGATTTATAGCATTTATAAGTGTTTACTGTATCTGTTTTCTGCTTGTTTTCTGAAAAAAAAAAAACCAAAAAAATATCTCTTGTTTTCCCGCCTTACTAAGCTAGAATAGTCCAGTTTCAGAGCTTGCTGATCCCTGGGCTTTGTTTGCAGTTCCTGTTACTGAATCTTTACCTAATTTGGAACAGAGGAGGTTCCCTTGCTTACCAGTGGGAGTGGGAAGCATTGAGCTGCCTGTTGGTCCAGTTTTGTGAGGTTTCAGCCAGTAACTTGTAGTTTATTGGTCGTTTTGGGCCAGTTCCTAGCTTCTTTCAGCCCCCTGATATAAAAAACGCTAAACGGGCGTTTTTGGCTTGTACCTACTCAGCACAGATCCTCGTGGTGGCCAGCAGAGTAATCCAAGCTTCAGAGAGCTAAAAAAGCGACTTTACCTGATTTAAGTATAATTTTTGTGGCTTTCCACTTCTATTTATCTAGCAACTGTATTTCGCCTGCTTGCTGATACATTGTTACTGTTTTTCTGCATTTATTCTGTTTTTGCACTTGTTTCTCAATTTGTTACTTTTAAAATCTGTAACTGTTGCAAATTGTTTGTGTAGGCTGTGATAGCCGATTTATAGCATTTATAAGTGTTTACTGTATCTGTTTTCTGCTTGTTTTCTGAAAAAAAAAAAAAAACCAAAAAAATATCTCTTGTTTTCCCGCCTTACTAAGCTAGAATAGTCCAGTTTCAGAGCTTGCTGATCCCTGGGCTTTGTTTGCAGTTCCTGTTACTGAATCTTTACCTAATTTGGAACAGAGGAGGTTCCCTTGCTTACCAGTGGGAGTGGGAAGCATTGAGCTGCCTGTTGGTCCAGTTTTGTGAGGTTTCAGCCAGTAACTTGTAGTTTATTGGTCGTTTTGGGCCAGTTCCTAGCTTCTTTCAGCCCCCTGATATAAAAAATGCTAAACGCGCATTTTTTGGCTTGTACCTACTCAGCACAGATCCTCGTGGTGGCCAGCAGAGTAATCCAAGCTTCAGAGAGCTAAAAAAGCGACTTTACCTGATTTAAGTATAATTTTTGTGGCTTTCCACTTCTATTTATCTAGCAACTGTATTTCGCCTGCTTGCTGATACATTGTTACTGTTTTTCTGCATTTATTCTGTTTTTGCACTTGTTTCTCAGTTTGTTACTTTTAAAATCTGTAACTGTTGCAAATTGTTTGTGTAGGCTGTGATAGCCGATTTATAGCATTTATAAGTGTTTACTGTATCTGTTTTCTGCTTGTTTTCTGAAAAAAAAAAAAAAAAAAAAAAATATCTCTTGTTTTCCCGCCTTACTAAGCTAGAATAGTCCAGTTTCAGAGCTTGCTGATCCCTGGGCTTTGTTTGCAGTTCCTGTTACTGAATCTTTACCTAATTTGGAACAGAGGAGGTTCCCTTGCTTACCAGTGGGAGTGGGAAGCATTGAGCTGCCTGTTGGTCCAGTTTTGTGAGGTTTCAGCCAGTAACTTGTAGTTTATTGGTCGGTTTGGGCCAGTTCCTAGCTTCTTTCAGCCCGCTGATATAAAAAACGCTTAAAAACGCGTTTGCGATTTAAGCCCAGTTTGCTGAGCTGCTACTGTTGCACACTAGGGCAGTGCCGGTTAAGCAGATTTAAACTATTAGGGCTACCTAAATTACACTCTTCAAATTTTCCCTTAAAACTACCTTCCTCGAACTATACTACTGATCTAATCAGCGTATCCTATAACTAAAAGGATCATCTCTACTTGACTCCAAGTAGACTATTCTCTATCTATTAAACCTAGCACTTGCTCCTACAGTACTTATTACCTTGATACGGCACTCTTGTCATAGATAGTACCCCAAAAGGCAACCCCCATTTCTCGGTCACCCACATCCCGGAATCTTTTTAAAGTTTTTGTCTATCCTTCTAGCATGTCGAGGGATCAGTTGCTAGTGTCCTCTCCTGCTCAGCTGGTGAACCTGGGAATATTGAGGCAATGTTACAATTGCCTCATGTACACAGACAACCCTCTCCTCCTCCCACAAAACACAAATACATGCGAGAGATGCAACTATACGGCCAAACTGGAGGCTGAGCTCTCTCAACATAGGACTGGCAAGACCAGTCAGGAGGAGAAGGTTACCACACACACTATAGACCCAGTCTCACATAGTACCATTACAACCTCAAATCATACACATAAACACACAAAGACACACTCGGAGGCTCTGATCAAAAATCTACCAAAACAGCAGAGGCCACCAAAGCAGACACCCAAACAACCACCACCTCAGAACACAACACCTGCAACACATAGACCTCACAGTCAGAGTGTCAAACAGTCACAGCCCTTAAGGCCAAACACAATGCCAGACACACTAGTCATTGGTGACTCCATAGTCAGACACACTGACGTCCGCCACCAGACTGAGTAAGGAGAAGGTCACAGTAAGCTGTCTGTCGGGCTAGAATCCGCCACATAACGCAAGCACTCAGGTCTCTCAACAGCAGGTACAAATATGACTCAGTCATTGTCCACGCTGGTGTAAACGACCTGAGACGTACCTCCTTGGACTACATGAAAAGAGACATTGAGGAGCTCTCTGATTATGTAGCCCAGGCAGGTATGACCCTGACCTTGAGCAGTATCCTACCTTCACCAAGAATGATGCCACAATACAGAGATAAGATGATCAGCTTTAACAATTGGCTTAAACACTGGTGTCATTCAAAGGGGATCCAGTATCTGTCTGCCTGGGATGACATGCTGGACAAGCCACGCTGCTTCGCAAGGGACGGCTTGCACCTGTCACCACTGGGATTCCGGATATTGGCAAAGGCTCTTGCCACCCCCATAGTGCCTTTTTTAGGCAAGGCTCAAATTCTAAACCTACCACCCTAGAACACAAAAAAGGAAAAAAAACTAAGGGTAATGCTGCTCAATGCCAGAAGTCTAAATCTCAAAATGCACGCACTCGAGGCCCTTCTCAGTATGGAGAACATCGATGTCTGTGCTGTGACAGAAACCTGGTTCAAGGCTCCTGAGAGCACCCCAGCTATCAGGTTTTACCTCATATCATGCGTTCCGGCCCCAAAATCCAGACAATACCAAGAAAGGAGGAGGGGTATCCATATTCATCAAGGACACCCACACCTCAAGACTGGTGGCAACGCATGATGCATCGGAGACCATCCAGGTGCAATTAACCGTAGGCAAGACTGCTCTGCAAATTGTAGCATGTTACAGGCCACCCTCACAAACTCAGGAACCTCACATGGCCTTCCTGAAAACACTAGAGGGGATAAATGTATCACCAAACACCATCATACTAGGTGACTTCAATTACCCTAATATAGACTGGGAACACTACTCAAGCCCAAACACCCTAGCCCAAAAGTTCCTGGAATTCATAAACTCAAATGCCATGGAACAACTAGTCACCATCCCCACAAGAGGAGATAACATACTTGATCTCATCATCACGAACATGGGAGCACAATGTTCAACACCGGAAGTATACCCTCACTGGTGAGATCAGATCACAAACTAATCTCGCTGGAGGTCCTCATCCCACCCCACCTGAAATAAAAAGACCACAGTAAAGAACTTCTCAAAGCCGACTTCACACTTCTAAAGACTAGTGTGGTCTCCTTTAAGGCCCCGAACGGCGGAAAACAGTACTCAAGCCGCTGAATCACTTACAAATGCCTTCTGCCAGCACCTGCAGGACTGCATGGATAAGGCAATCCCAAGCAAAACAAAGACTCTTTGTACCAAAGGCAAGCGTCCAGTCTGGTGGACCCCAGCCATAAACAAACTCTACAACAAAAGGAGGAAGCTACTACAAGATAGAGCAAAATCCTTAAAAGGTAAGACACCCTTGATCACTATAAGTAAAAACTAAGAGCTCTCATAAAATCATCTAAAGCAAATTTAGAGAAAAATAGCTAAAGACTCAAAAGACAATCATAAGGCCTTCTTTAGCTATGTTAGAAACCTAGGAGGTAACTCCCAGATATGCTCAGAACTAGTTCAAAATGATGTGAAGATTACTGATCCTACAGACATTGCCAACATACTGGCTGACAGGTTCAGTGCAAACTTCTCCCCTCCCCAAAAGGAGAGATATCTATACCAAACGATTGCAGCCCCCAAACATCTCCAGCCCAAGTGAGAACTGCTCTCTCCAAAGCAAAAACACAGCATCCATGGGACCTGATGGTGTCCCCGGCTGTGTGCTCCACGAACTCAATGAGGAATTAAACCCACAGCTAGGACAGCTGTTTAATCAAAGTCTTACCTCTGGATATGTACCCAGGCGGAGGCGCACTGCAAGTGTGGTCCCACTTCACAAAGGCGGTGCCTCCACCGACCCTGGAAATTACCGCCCATTAGCTTGACAAGCCTTATCTGCAAAGCCATGGAGAGGATCATAATGGACCTCATAAATAAAGACATAGGGAATTTGCAGACTTTGGATCCAACCCAGTTTGGCTTTGTCAAAGGCAGATCATGCCTTTTAAACTTGGTTGACTTTTTCGAAACAGTCACCAAAGCCATTGATGAGGGAAAGGCAGTCCATACAGCCTACCTCGATCTGGCTAAGGCCTTCGATACAATACCCCACTCGGGTATCATTGAAAAACTCATCAGCTTAAATGTTAACCCATACATCACAAGATGGGTTGCAAACTGTGGCTGAGTGACAGAACCCACAGGGTCAGAGTTGCTGGCGCCATGTCAGACTCAAAGCCTGTCACAAGTGGTGTCCCACAGGGCTCAGTCCTGGGCCCACTCTTGTTTGGCATCTACTTTTCCGAAGTACAAGCAAACACAGGAGGGTTATGGCTGACAAAGTTTGCAGATGACTGCAAACTGGGCCATAGTAGAAAACACATCTGACACAGATATCCTTCAGAAGGGTCTCACAGAAACGGATAACTGGTGCCAGAGCCACGGCCTAAAGTTAAATGCCAAAAAATGCATAGTCATACCCTTCGGGAAAAACAAGGTTACCCCTAGCTACCAAATAGGTGGCAATCCACTGAGCACAGAAGAAGTTATCAGGGACCTGGGGACCCAGGTTGATAGTAGTCTGTCATTCGACACCCATGTAGCTAAAGTAGTCAGGAAGACCTTCTACATTGCCCACCTTATCATGAAGGGATTCTCATCTAGATCAAGGGAGGTCATAGTCTCCTTTACTCATCACTCATCAGGCCAATGATTGAGTACAATGCCCCATTCGGAATGTATCTGACCCGACACTTGCAGCAGCTGGAGAGGCCACAAAGTTCCTCACCAAAAGGATAAAGGGTCTCAAAATCTGTCCTATGCTGCCCGACTGAAAGAACTCCAGCTCTATTCAGTCGCTACGCTTGCTCAGAGGTGACCTTTGCCTAACATACAAGGCCATGTCAAACCCAGATTTGATGAATATGCTTCACCTCAAAAATCTAGATCCATCAGAGCCACAAGGGCGGGAGACTTAAACCTCGACACGGCTATTAATAGGACGTGCTGGAGGGATAGATTCATCACCCAAAGACTCCCTATGCTGTGGAACAAAATCCCGGTACATGTGAGGCAGAGCACCTCGCTGGCCTTGTTCAAGAGAAATCTTGACCAATGGATGGGAGATCGCAGATATACCCCAGGGATTACCTCAGTGTCACTGCTCGACAGAGGCACAGCAAAATAATGGGTATAGTTCCCCATACTAAAGGGGTGGCGTAAGCCACAAAACGATGGGCTAGGCTTGTAAATGCCCTCGGGCAGATAGCCTAGTATGAACCTATGAACCTAACCTATGAACCTAAAAGGAATACAGATCTATCCTTATTTGGACGATTGCCTGATTCTGGCTCAAGGAAGGGACGAGCTTCTTCATCATTTGGAATATGTGATAGCAGTGCTAAGATGCCTGGGGTATTCTGTGAACGAAATAAAGTCCAGTCTAGTACCCTCTCAGGACATGTGCTTTCTGGGTGTAAGACTGAATACAGCATCCCAGATGGCCTTTTTGACCCCGGACAAACAAAAGAATCTTTCCCTTTACTTTCATCAATTGTCTCATCAGTCCAGGCTGACTGCAAGGACAGTCCTTCAAGCCTTGGGGTTCATGGCATCTTGTATTATGGTGCTTCCCAATGCCAAACTGCATATGAGGAAGTTACAATGGTATCTCAAAAATGTATGGACACAGCACTGCCAGGATCTGGACACTGTCATTCAAATAATACCTGGCATTCAAAAGGAATTGTTGTGGTGGGCTCAGGAATGTCACCTAAACAAGGGACTCTCTGTGACCCGGCCAGAGGCGAGTCAGATTCTAACGACAGATGCCTCAGACAAAGCTTGGGGAGCTCATCTGAATGTAAAGTGGATACAAGACAAGTGGCCTGCCAGACTACAACATCTACATATCAACTTGAAGGAGATGTTAGCAGTCCAGTTTGCATTAATAGCTTTCAAGGATTTACTTCTTCCAGGGCAGGTGTTGATTCTAACAGACAACACAACTGTCATGTGGTACATCAACAAGCGGAACACATTCTTATCCTCTATGCAGGCAAGCAATGATTTTGTGGGAGACTGCTCTCAGTTTACAGCTAAATCTTCAGGCAAGGTTTCTGCCGGGAGCACAGAACTCCTTAGCAGATGTGTTGAGCAGGCAATTATGGATCCCCACGAGTGGAAATTGGATCCTCATGTATTTCAGAAATTGACAGTGTCATGGGGAACTCCAGACATAGATTTGTTCGCTTCTCCACTAAACCACCAGCTGCCAAAGTTTTGCACGAAAAGGTTTCATCCCACAGCTTGGAAAGTGGATGCTCTTTCTTTCAATTGGAGCAATCTTCATGTGTATGCCTTTCCACCTCTGCCTCTCCTCCCAAAGGTACTACTAAAGGCCAGACAGGACAAGCCAAGGATGATTTTGATAGCTCCAGATTGGCCTCGACAGCATTGGTACCCATTACTGAGAAGCCTGGTAGGAGCCTCCATGGCCTTTGCCTTGATTCCACACCTGTTGTCTCAGGAGGACAGTCATTTGCTCAATGTCAAGCTTCACTCTCTTCACCTAACAGCCTGGCATATTCTGTTTTGAACCATAGTGGGTCTCAACTTCCACAGCAAGTTTTGAATGTTATTTTGGAAGCTAGAAGGCCTAGTACAAGGAAAGTGTACGCAGATAAATGGAAGAGATTTTTATTTTGGAGTGCAGCAAAGGATTTGGATGTTTCTGAGCTTAATTTAAGTGTGGCTCTTCAATATCTTACTGAGTTACTGGACAAAGGTTTGTCCTTCTCTTCTATTAAGGTTCATGCTGCAGCAATTTCGGCTCACTATGATTGTGACCCACCATTGTTTTCTCATCCTTTGTTCAAGCAATTTCTTAGAGGGGCAAAGAATATAATTTTATTTTATTTTATTTTACATTTGTTGACCGGGCTAGTCTAGCTGGATATATGTCCATTTTCAGTAGAGGCCCGGGGAGAAAAGCTCCACTAGTTGAAACAGGTATCATCATAAAAAAGGCATTTAATGTTACATTATAAACATAAAAAAAATTATAACAAGTTAAACAGATAATATTAAGAGAACAAGAAAATAATGTTTTTTTTTTTTTTTTTTTTTTTTTGTGTGCAGTGAAAGTTAACAAGGGAAAGGGTGAAGGAAAGAAAAAATAAGGTTAATCTGGATTAGTGCAGGAGCAAAGCCAATGTTTATTGAGATACATTTTCAGTTGTCTTTTAAAAAGTGGGAAAGAGGTCAAAGATGTGATATCAGAGGGTAGTTTATTCCATGTTTTTCCAACAGAGTTGGAGAATAGACAGTCACCTGCATAATTGTTAGATTTGGTAATATTAATCTGAAGTTTATTTGAAGAACGTAGTTGTTTCAGGTTATTGTATGGTGAAATGATGCTAGAAAGTATAGGTGTGTTAGCTGGCTGATATAGAATCTTATAAGCTATAAAGAGCTGTTGAAGTACAAGTTGGTTAGGAAGTTCGATCCAGCCTAGCTCTTTTAAGTTCAAGCAGTGATGAGTTTGAAAAGGAGATCCTACTGCGAATCTAGCTATATTATAATAGGATGTTGCTAATTTTTTAATGTTGTGTTTAGAAAGATTAGTGTAAATGGGGGAAGCATAGAGAAGAGTGGAGATTAGGTGAGATCTGGCTATGGTGGACCTTGCTGTAGGCGTTAGGAAAGGTTTGATTCTATAGAGGGTTCCTATTTTTTTATTAACTAATTTTATTGTGTTGTTGATGTGAGAATCAAAGTTGAGGTTATTATCAATAGTTATACCTAATAGTTTTGTTGTCAAGTCAGGAGAAATTAGAGTACCATCAGAGGAGGTAAGAGTAAAATTTAGTGGAGTAGATTTACAGTAGGTGAAAAAAGTAACAGTTTGGTTTTTTTGGGGTTAAGGAGTAGACAGCGATGAGAAAACCAATGTTCTACAGTATTAAAAGCTTTTTGAGTAAGAGACTGGAGTTCTGTTTGAGAGGTAGCAGTACAGATTATAGTAGAGTCGTCTGCGTATTGTATGCAGGTAGTGTATGGGATAGCCGATTGTAGGTCGTTAATAAAGATTGAAAATAGAAGAGGGCCTAGGATAGAGCCTTGAGGTACACCTAAAGAGATAGGAGGAGATTTGAGAGTGAATTTTTCCAGAGTACTGCCTGCTGACGATTTTCAAGGTAAGATGCAAACCATGATAAGGCATGATGGTCGAGAGCAAGAGATTTTAGTATATGTAGTAGAAGTTTATGATTCACCATATCAAAAGCTTTGGATAGGTCGACGAAGACTGATGATGATAGATAGTTGTTGTTACGGTTAGTGTTGATGGAGTTAGTGAAGGAGAGTAAAGCAGTAGTGGTACTGTGTGAGGGTCTAAAACCATGCTGACAGTTGGAGAGTAGGTTGTTATTGAGAAGGTGATTAAGTATTTGTTTGTGAATACATTTTTCCATGATTTTAGCTATTGGTGAAAGGAGTGCTATAGGACGAAAATTAGAAAGATCATTGGACATTCCCCCTTTATGTAGTGGTATAATATGAGATATCTTCCAGATAGAGGGGAAAATTCCTTCCTTTATAGATCTATTAATAAGGATGGAAATAGGGTAGGCTAGGACTTTAGCTCCTACTTGCAGGAATTCTGCAGGCAGTTTGTCAGCAGAGGGAGTGGTAGGTTTTAACTTTTGGAGCAGAGATGAAATAAAGGAAGTAGAAACAGGTTGTAAGTGGAGGGTGGGAGGTGGGTTTGATGTAGGTGGAAGTAGGTTAGAGGTATCAGGAGAAAGATGACTAGCAAGAGTTTGGATAGTGTTTGTGAAGAATGAGTTGAAGTCATTTGCTATTTGTATAGGGTTCTCAGGGTTAGAGTCCTGGGGGTCAGGTGTAATAGAATGACCAGGAGATAGTAGATTATTAATACTGGCCCAGAATTTTTTAGGTTCTTTATTAGTGGTTTGTTGCAACTGAAGGTAATAGTTCTTTTTGTCTGTCAGGATGGCTCTTTTTGTGCTGTTTCTTAGCTCTCTAAAGTTTTGGCGATCAATTAGGTTTTTAGTGTTACGCCATTTTGCCCAAGATTTGTTTCTAAGAATGATTCTATGCCTAGTGTTATTAGTTAACCAGGGTGCTACTTTTGTTTTGGTTCTGATGGTTCGACTTGGGGCATGCTGATCCAGAATAGATAAGAACGTAGAGTTAAAGTAATCTACTGCTTCATCAAGGGGGAGATATTTTAGTGGGGTCCAATTACATTGTTTAAGTTCGGCTTGAAAGTGTTCAGAGTTAAAATGCTTTTTTGTTCGTAGTGTTCTATAAGTGGCAGGTAAAGTTAAGTTCGTTTTGTGTCTAATGACATAAGTTAATGAATGATCACTTAGATCATCAGGAGGGTACCAGACTGGTAGGTTTGTTGGGGGTATTAATCAGAATCCAGTCTAAGATGGATTCGTGGTTGTTGGATTTATTAGTTCTGGTAGGACAATTAATGAGTTGTGTGAAGCCATATAGGTTTATGTGGGAGGTGGGGTTTATACTATTGCAGGAATTCCAATCAATATTGAAGTCTCCTAGGACAAGTGTTTCTTGGGGGAGGTTGTTCGACAGCAAGCTAAGGATACATTCTAGAGTGTTAGTGTTATTTCCTGGGGGGAGATATATGCAAATGATATTAATAGCTTTACTAGGGTTGATTTGCAATTTAGAGCTGATCACTTCTGCATTATTGATTGGAGGAAGTTTCAGATTTATTATACTAATTTGAAGTTGTGCTTTGTAGAGAATAGTTACGCCTCCTCCCTTTTTGGTTTTGCGGTCAAGTCTAAAGATATTATACCCGGGAGGGGTAATTTCATTGTCCTTAGTAGTAGGTTTAAGCCATGTTTCTGATAAACATAGGATATCAAATTGGTGAACATCTAAAAGGGCATGAAGTTGAGAAATTTTGTTACAGATGCTTCGTACATTAAGATGAGCTACTGTGAAAGAATTGGTATAGGTGATAGGTGATGTAGAAGGAGTTTTGTCATGTTTTTTGAAGCTATTAGTGTTTGTGTAATGTGGGCCAGGGTTAGGGTGAATATCCCCATGCAACAGAGATTGGAGGAGTTTGAAATAATGGAGCTGGAATTGTTTATGTAAGTTATAGATTATTTTTTTAGTTTTTGTTTGCTTAGCTTGAGGTGAGCAAGTTTGTGGTATCTGGCAATTAGGTAGTTAGGTTTGGTAGTCAGATTTAAGGTGATTGGAGTAAAAGGTAAGGTAGTTGAAGTGGTGTGTTTAGAGGGAAACACAAGAGTAGAGAGGAGTGGGTATTCGTAGGAGGTTAGGAGATAAGTAGTTACAAGAGTAGGTAAGAGTGATAAGCAAATAAGTGTTCAAAGGTATAGAGGGAGGAATAATGTACACATTTTGAAGGTTAGGGGGGTGAGAGAGAGAAGGGAAGAAGATATAAGTAGAGAAGAGAAATAGTACTATGACTTCAAGTAGTAGTGGGAGGATAGGTTTGAGAAAGGTGGGTGTGGTATGAGGTGGGAGGGGTTGAGTATGTGGATAAGAGATTGTATCTGATTGGTTGGGGGTGTGTTCACTGGCGGTATAAGTGTAGGACTACTGGGGGCGGGTGGGATTTGGGGGCAGGGTAGGGGAGCGGAGTGAGCCCGAAGGGCGAACGGAGCGGGTAGAGACAAGAGAGCAGAGTGTGGATGAAGACAATCAGCAAAGTCTGGAAAATTCAGCAGGTAAGTCTGGGAGTGAGAAAGTGTAGCCACAGGTTTGGATGCTGATAGGAAGATGGTCAGGGTGAGAAAGGAGGGGAAAGTAGTAGGAATGGCAAGTGCAAGTAAGGAAGGAGTATAGGCAAGACTGAGAAAGCTGGGAGCAGAGAAAGGCAAGCTGAGAACAGTGTAAATAAGTTTAAAGGTATTTAGAAATAAGGTCTGAGTTATGATGTAAGAAAACTAAGTTTGAGACAACGCCAGGAGGTCTGATACTATGGAGGAAAAGGGAGATGCCCAGTAAGAGACCAGTAGTCTGAGTGGAAGTGAGGAAAAGCAGAAGAGAGAAAGAAAAGGGAGTTAGAAGTAGTATTTGAAGCAATGCAAGACAGAAAAGAAAGGCTTTTAAGAGGGTATGGCTGCTGGCAAACCTGTCTGAGAGGCTGGGTTTTCCAAGCACAAGGGTCTCTTCAAGCAATTAGACAACAGTTTATGTGTACCAGTGTCAATACATACTTTCACTAACTTTCAAAAGCAAAGTGTGTCTTGGAAGCTGTTTAGAGGTTTTCTTTACTTTGCCCTATTTTTCAGTGGTGTCCAAATGGGAGATGGCAGGTATTTGGTGCAGAGACAGACTAGAACACAGTCTTAGAACTATAGAAAAAGGAGAAAAAGAGGTAGTAAGGTTTGCAGCACAAAAAACAAAAATAGAAGTTTCATACACTCTACAATAGCAAGCAGTAATAGTACATAGTAGTCATTAATCAATACAATTCAAATAAACAGTGGACTAAATTTCTATAAGGTTGGATAAAGAGCTACAATAATAGCAAGGGAAAAACACTTTTGTAGAGTAAGTTGACAAAATTATATTGCTATTTCAAAGAAAAATTGCCTAGCATAGGTATTGGAAAAGTCACTGTATCATACTGTTGCAACTATACAGGCCTTGGAGAGAAAATACTGAGACTGTTTAAAAGTCATACAAAACCTAACATCAACAATTACACAGGCAAGTGTGCATATTACAACAAAGCAGCATGCTTGCGAGGTTAGTCTTCTGTTCAGAATGATTAATAGAGAGCACTCTAAAGCAAGAGGCTCTAAATTCAAGTATAGTACCTAGATCAGCTACTTTGTGAATCTAAACACATTCTAGCCGAATATATCAAGCAACAGTAACAGTAGCTAAATGTATATATCAGGTACGGAGAGCAGTTGCTCTGTAAATCTGCGCAAAGTCTGACTAAGTATATTAGTCAGAAGTAGTAGTAGATAATACAATATTTGGTTAAATAATATATACTCTAAGGTAGTAGGGCATCAAAACTATAGGACAGCCCTACAGTAGTAGGAGTTTAGCACGTGGTGAACGCTATAGTGGTAGTAAGGTCACAGAAAGAGTCTCAGACTGAAATAATAGCGTATATACATTACAAGGTATAGTTTAGAACAATATCGCTTGTGTAGGAGTTTAGCGTGGTAAACGCTATAGCAGTTAGCGTATATACATTACAAGATATAGTTTAGAACAGTAACACTTGTGGTTAGTTTGGTGAGACTCAGAAGTCTACATAGAGCAATGTGCAGGTATATTCTGCAGTATTTCACGAGCAGGAAGCCACTAATAATATATGAGCGGCAGATTAAGGCAGTATTGGCTTAGGGCTATGATGTTTGGGCTACACTTCAAGCCACAGCACAGTTAAGCCAGTTCGTGTTGTTATGAAAATAAAACATATAATCCATCTGGCGAGACACTATTGTCTACACAAGGTAATTTGCCGATAATGTTAACAATTCGGATCAAACAGCATGCCGTTAATTAGTATGTATGCGGCAGACGTAGGAAAAGTATTGCTTACGGTTATATTACTATCAAACAGTTAAAACAGGAGCAAGGTAACATAAGGTGACAATGAAATTAGGCAGAGAAGACTAGATACGTAGTAAATGTATACTCAGTAACATCGCTGACTATGCGAGCATTATATAGCGTAGCAGTGAATCAGACAGACTATCGCAAGACAGGGAAAAAACACTTGTAAGACTTAAAGAGTAGACTAAATATGCCATACATGTGTAGTCACTAACATCTTTGACCATGCAAGCATGTGTACAGTGTATTCGCATAACAGGGAAAAAGACTTAAAATACAGTATAAGAAGATATAACTCACTAACATCACTGACTATGCGAGCATTTATACAGTGTATCACAACGCATAACAGAGAAAAACACTTAAAAACAATGTAAGCAGATATGACATCAAGGAACAATCAGAGTACCCAGATCGAGCATTTAGTTGCTTTCCCAGTATCAAGCTCCGGAGCAGGGAGCACAGCAGCCAGAGGAAGGGTAGTGGAAAAAAGATGGCGACCCTGAGTACGGGGTATACTTATAAGGTGAGATAGGAGGTGAGGGGGGAGGGGGAAAGCCTAGAGGCGGGAAATAGGGCAGTAGTCGTGAGGTAAGAGGAAGATGGACAGGTAGTAGGTATGAAAGGTCTAGGTTGGAGGAGGAGCTACAATAGTAGAGTGTATGGGGTAACAGAGAAGATAGGGAAATAAGCAGAATAAGATGAGTAGGTAGAGAAGGAGCTAGTGTTTGATAAGATTCAAGTTAGAAGAAGGAGATATTAAGATACGATAAGGTGAGTTAGTGAACAAGCCTTACAATAAAGTAGGACAAGAGAATAACAGAGACAAGAGAGCAGAGTGTGGATGAAGACAATCAGCAAAGTCTGGAAAATTCAGCAGGTAAGTCTGGGAGTGAGAAAGTGTAGCCACAGGTTTGGATGCTGATAGGAAGATGGTCAGGGTGAGAAAGGAGGGGAAAGTAGTAGGAATGGCAAGTGCAAGTAAGGAAGGAGTATAGGCAAGACTGAGAAAGCTGGGAGCAGAGAAAGGCAAGCTGAGAACAGTGTAAATAAGTTTAAAGGTATTTAGAAATAAGGTCTGAGTTATGATGTAAGAAAACTAAGTTTGAGACAACGCCAGGAGGTCTGATACTATGGAGGAAAAGGGAGATGCCCAGTAAGAGACCAGTAGTCTGAGTGGAAGTGAGGAAAAGCAGAAGAGAGAAAGAAAAGGGAGTTAGAAGTAGTATTTGAAGCAATGCAAGACAGAAAAGAAAGGCTTTTAAGAGGGTATGGCTGCTGGCAAACCTGTCTGAGAGGCTGGGTTTTCCAAGCAAGGGTCTCTTCAAGCAATTAGACAACAGTTTGTGTACCAGTGTCAATACATACTTTCACTAACTTTCAAAAGCAAAGTGTGTCTTGGAAGCTGTTTAGAGGTTTTCTTTACTTTGCCCTATTTTTCAGTGGTGTCCAAATGGGAGATGGCAGGTATTTGGTGCAGAGACAGACTAGAACACAGTCTTAGAATTTCACTAACTTTCAAAAGCAAAGTGTGTCTTGGAAGCTGTTTAGAGGTTTTCTTTACTTTGCCCTATTTTTCAGTGGTGTCCAAATGGGAGATGGCAGGTATTTGGTGCAGAGACAGACTAGAACACAGTCTTAGAACCAGTATCAAGCTCCGGAGCAGGGAGCACAGCAGCCAGAGGAAGACCCCCACGTAGAGCTCCTACTCCTGCTTGGGATCTCAATTTTGTGTTGGAGAAACTCACTCTACAACCTTTTGAGCCTGCAGCTACTACCGAGTTGAAATATTTATCATGGAAGACTGCTTTTTTTGTTGGCCATTACCTCTGCAAGAAGGGTTTCTGAGTTGCAGGCCCTTATGGTGGTTGAGCCTTTCTTAATTTTCCATAAGGATAGGGTATCTTTACGTACTAATCCTTCCTTTATGCCTAAAGTGGTTTCTAGTGTGGCTTTAAACCAAACTATTCATTTGCCTACTTTTTATGCAAATCCCCAAAATAAAGGGGAAAAGATTTTGCACACTTTAGATGTACACAGGCAGTTGCGATATGATTTGGACAGAACTAAAGGGTTCAGGCAGTCTCAGCAGTTATTTGTTTCTTTTGCTTTGAGTTCTCAGGGCAAGCCTGTGTCAAAACAAACTATTTCTAAGTGGATTGGGTTTTGCATTGCTTTCTGTTATTCCCATCATGGCAAGGAGATTCCAGCTGGGATTAGGCCTCATTCCACTAGGGCTACTGCCACTTGACAGCTTTTTGAGGGGTGGCAACTAAGGATATTTTGGAGGCAGCTACTTGGAGTTCAGTGCATACTTTCTCTAGGCATTATCACCTACCACTTTATTCTAAATCTAGGGCTGGTTTTGCCACTGCTGTTTTGCAGGGCATTTTGGCAGCTCCTGCTTCCTTATAGTTTGGCCATCCTCCCTTACCTCTGCTTTGGGATTCTACCCAAGTGTAAGGACTGCAGCAATGTGAGATGAAGAACATAGTACAGTTTTGTACCTACCATAAATGTAGATGTTCAAGATCCACATTGCTGCAGTCCAATTACCTCCTCCTTCCCTCTGTAGTTAGAGGCGGTTGTGTGGGTTGGGTTGTCAATATGGTGTATATTGTATATATTGTACATATTTTTAGTGCTAGGATGGTTGGTTGTTTGTTTGCTGTCTTTTGGTTTTGACCTTTCTTTTTAGGGTCTTCTGACATCTGGGGCAAGAAAAGACTGAGGATATGACGTCGGTCATGCGCATTTGTACCCTGACGTCCTGATGTCAGTCAAATGCGCCTTGACCGACGTCAGCCTTATACTTTGATATTCGGGCCGACCGAGGACAGCGGACTACCCAAGTGTAAGGACTGCAGCAATGTGGATCTTCGAACATCTACATTTATGGTAGGTACAAAACTGTACTTTTCCTCTGATGACCAGGATTTACCCTTATCTACCTATGAGGATTCTGATGCAGAAGACTCTATTCCCTGTGCTCCCCCTCCAGAGGATTTCTCTTTTGGTGAAACCTTGCATACTCTTAGGGAGTATTTTCACTGGGAAAGCCAGGATTACTCTGACTCTAAAAACAGAGGCTTCGGGATTTCTTACTCCTGCCCCAACACAGGCCTTTAGCTATCCCCCCTGTACTGGACATTGTTGATGATGCCTTTTCAGAATCTAGCTTGACCCTTGGCTCTTTACCTCCTGCTCCCAGAAAACCTGATAGATATTACAAGGTTCCTGACTCTCACAAGTTCCTTTTTAAAAATCCTACTGCAGATCCTGAGACAATTTCACAGGGACCCAAGGGCATTAAGGCTACTACTGCCAAAAATCCTACCCCCCCCCCCGATAGAGATTCCAGGGCGCTGGATAGATGGGGTAAGAAGCTATCCACTAATGCAGCCTTGGCCATTAGGGCCTTATACTGCCAGTTTCATATGTTGAAGTATCATCAGCATATTATTGGATTGCTTAAACGGAAAATTATGTTGATCCCTGACTGTGCTGAAAATAAAGATTTACAGGATTTAATGCATTTTGCTGAACAAGTTGGAAAACATACTTTGCAGTATGGTTTTGATTCACTAGAGGCATCTTGCAGGGCTGCTGTTACTGGGTCTGTACTTAGAAGGCATGCTTGGCTTAAGGAGCAATCTTTGCCAGATCATGTTAAAGCTAAATTGCTAAATGCTCCCTTAAACCAAGACCGCCAGTTTGGCAAAAAAGCAGAAGTAGTACTTAAAAAGATGGAGGAAAAAGCTAAATCTATGCAAGCTGTTAAAGATTTCCTGCAAGTACAGCCTCCCAGAATTAGTAGGTATTGGCCCTCAAAAAATTGGTCCTTTCCTGCCTCTTCCAGGCCTTCTCGGCAAACCCAGAACCAGCAGAACTCCCAGGCTTCAGTCCCAAGGACAGCCTACTTCAAACTACTGGCCACAAAGACGCAGCTATCTGCAAAGAAAATACTGCAAGCCTTGGGGTTCATGGCCTCCTGCATTCTCCTAATTCCATATGCAAGACTGCATATGAGGAAACTACAGTAGTATCTAAAAAGCCTATGGTGTCAACATTCTCAGGATGTAGAAGCAATGATTCCTGTCATACCTTGCCTACAGATAGAGTTCCTTTGGTAGGCAGAGGCCTATCACCAAAACAAGGGACTGCCATTCACTGTACCCCCTGCCGCCCAAACCCTAACAACAGACGCATCAGACTATGCATGGGGGGCTCACATGGCAGGGCAGTGCATTCAGAGAAAATGGAACCCAAAGCAAATGCACCTTCCTATCAATCAAAAAGAAATGTTAGCTGTGCAGAATGCTATGACAGCCTTCAAGGGCCTTATTCTTTCAAGACAACTGTTGGTAAAGACAGACAACACCACAGTTATGTGGTACATAAACAAAAAAGGGGGAACCCATTTCTACCCACTGTGCAGACTAGCCATGGCTCTGTGGAACACAGCCTTGAGCAACCAAGTGCACTTACAAGCTCAATTCCTGCCAGGCAAACTAAATTCACTGGCAGGCGACTTAAGTAGAAATCTCATGAATCCACATGAGTGGAAACTGGAACCCAAAATATTCAAGCTTTTGAGGAACAGGTGGGGGCACCAGAGATAGACCTTTTTGCTTCTCCTCAGAACTATCAATTGAGCAAATATTGCACTAGAACTCCCCACAGCCAAGCTTGAAAAGCAGATGCCCTGTCCTTCACCAGGGAAAGCCTCTCAGTCTATGCCTTTCCCCCTCTCCCCTCCTCTCGAAGGTTTTACTAAAAATCAAACAGGACAGGCCAAGGACAGTCTTGATTGTGCTAGACTGGCCCACGCCATCACTGGTACCCTCTTTTGTGCAGTATGACAGTGCTACAACCATGGCACCTGCCTCAGACTCCTTCCCTGCTGTCCCAGCATGCAGGTCAGATTCTGCACCCTTAGCTACAGACCAAAAACCTTGTAGCCTGGCTAATCCCCTGAATTCAACACCAGCAAACCTCAGAAACAGGTGCTGGATGTCATTTTTGAGGCAAGGAGGCCTAGTACTAGAAAATCCTATTTGGAAAAATGGAAAAGATACAGTAACTGGAGCCATTTTCTGGGAATGGGCACAACTGTGCCCAGCTTACCTCGTATACTAAATTACTTAACAGAAATGCTCCACAAAGGTCTATCCTTCTCTTCAATTAATGCATGCCTCTGCCATCTCAGCTCATTATAATACTGAGCCACACCTCTTTTCTCATCCTCTGGTAAAACATTTCCTGAGAGGAGCCGAAATTGTAAGACCCCCCCACCCCCCACCCCCACCCAGGAGAGCTCCCACTCCAGCCTGGAACTGGGACCTTAACTTTGTATTAGAAAAGCTCACACTTCCGCACTTTGAACCTGCAGCCACAGCAGAGTTAAAATTCCTCTCCTGGAAAACAGCTTTACTTCTAGCCATCACTTCAGCAAGAAGAGTGTCTGACTTGCAGTCCCTTATGGCAGTGGAACCCTTCATTATCTTCCATGCAGACAGGGTTTCCCTCAGGACTAATCCATCCTTTATGCCCAAGATGGTGTCTAGTGTGGCTTTAAACCAGTCCATTCATTTGCCAACCTTTTTTCCTAATCCTCAGAATAAAGGGGAAAGGATCCGGCATTCCCCGGATGTGCACAAGCAGCTTAGGTTCTATCTGGAGAGAAGTAAACCTCTCAGAAAATTTAACCAGCTGCTAGTCAGTTTTGTTGCAGGGGCAGAGGGCAAGGCCATTTCAAAGCAAACCATTTCTAAGTGAATAGCACACTGCATCCATTTCTGCTACAAGCACCATGGAAAACCCACGCCACAGGGGATCAGAACTCATTCCACTAGGGCTACATCTGCCTGTACACCATTTCTCAGGAGAGTCCCTACCAGGGACATTCTGGAAGCTGCAACCTGGAGCTCTGTACACACTTTCACCAAGCACTATCACTTGCCTATATTTTCTAAATCCAGAGCTGGATTTGCCACAGCAGTCTTACAGGGTCTGATTGCCAGCCCTAATGCTTCATAATTACCTCCACCCTTCCTTAGCTTTGGGAATCAACCCAAATGTGATGAATGCAACAGTGAAACATGAAGAACATAGTACAGTTGTGTACACTTAACATAAATGTAGATGTTCGAGTGTATTCACTGTTGCAGCCTGGTTACCCTCCCTCCAGCCCCCTGACTTCTCTTGATTTCTTTCCTATCCTTTTTGTCTGGCATATCTTATATCATTGGTATTTGTTTTTTGCTGGGGGTATTGCATACCATGTAATTGTTTCCTATTTTGGGGGCATATGACATCTGGGGCAAGAAAAACTGATGTACTGGCGTCAGCTGCATGTTTTATACCCCTGATGATCTGACGTCATGGAAGAAGCGACAGCATCCGATGCAGAAATCCAAAGACTCTGGTATTCAGGCCAGCTGCGGTCTACCTGTAGGCAGATAACCCAGATGTGATGACTGCAACAGTTAATACACTCGAACATCTACATTTATGGTAAGTGTACACAACTGTACCTTTTTTTCCCCTCATCCCTCCAAGTGGAGATTCACAGAGGAGTGCTCTAGTCCACATTTTGCCCCTGGTCTCCTGTATGTTTCTCTCCTTTACTACTGATGAACAGATTCATACAGAAAGCAAGACAGTGCAAGGCCAGAGTGATGTTCATCGTGTTACACTGCTACGGTCATTACACTTGGCTTATCCTGCCGTCAGGCGGTTCCCCAGTCGGTCTGAGTTCCAAAGTCTTGGTCCGGCATCGGTTGCTGTCACCTCCTCCCTGACATCAGTGTGACGGGTATATAAGACGCAGCTGATGCCATTTTCTTCAGTCTTTCTTGCCGCGCGGTGCCCGAAGCAGAAGCAGTTCGCAAGTGCCGGTTGGCTGACTCCTGAGATTTTAATTTCCGAATCCAGAACCGAAGTCTTCTACAAAGCTAAGTACCCCGTTGGGGAAACTTTTTCTTGCTTCAGACCGATGTCAGTAAAAGTTAATAACTGTATTTCTTGTGGGAAGCAAATACCTCATAAGGATTTCCACTCCTGTTTTATTCCATGCCTAGGCCCAGACCACGACGTCACTGGTTGTCAGTTTTGTGCTAGGTTTAACAAGTGCACTACTAAATGTCGGTTTGATTTTGCCCGACATTATTTTGGCAGAAAATTCAATTACACCATGCCGTCGGAACTTCTGACAACCAGAATACATAAAAAGCGCAAAGATAAGGACAGGCATTCGAGGCCCAAAACTGACGACGAGGCCTCTTCTAGGCCAGTCGCTGGTTCTCCAGTTTTCACCGAGGTGCCTACGCAGCCCCTGACGACCGCTTCCACAGAACCACAGACCACCTCCGACTCCCACATGGAGCTGGCTGGGCCTTCACACGCTCCAGGTTTTCAGCCTACCGAAACTAACCCTTCAGAGGGAACTGAAGTAACTGAGCAAACCACAACTTCAGAGGGTGTTTTCAGACCTATCCAGTTAACCATTAAACCCTCTGCTAAGTCTAAGGCCCCCGTAAAAACAAAGAAACAGATACAGCATTCTCCAGGACAGGCGTCCATGCCGAAGAAACAAATGCTCAAAATGGCCGAAGACCTAATCACGGGGTCCCATCCCCCTCCAGATAAAAGACCCAGACAGGATGCAGACTATGAATCTTCAGACTAGGTGTCCATTTCTTCAGATTCATCCTCAGACCTAGGATATTCTTTACCCCCTTATGAGGATTCTGATGCTGAGAAGTCAATTCCATCAGCCTCCCTGCCTGAGGATTACTTCTTTGGGGAGACCTTACATACCATGAGGGAACATTTCCATTGGGAAGGCCAGGATTACTCAGAATCCAAGAAAAGGCTCAGAGACTTCCTTTTACTGCCACAAGACAGACCCCTTGCTATTCCGTCAGTGTTAGATATTGTGGATGATGTGTACACTGAATCCAGCTTAAACCCTGACTCCTTACCTCAAGCCCCAGTTAAACCTGATAGATATTACAGAGTCCCTGACTCTCACAAATTTCTGCATAAAAGCCCTGTTGCTGACCCTGAAACTATTTCTCAGGGACCCAAAGGGATTAAGGCCTCTTCAGCAAAAAAAAACAGATGTCCTTCAAGGATGCAACTGCAGTCCTGACATATGGGTAGTCCTGCCTCAGGCAGCCCTTCGGTCGGCCAGATTCCAAAGTCTGGGTCCTGCGTCGGCTGATGTCTCCCTTTCCCCGACGTCAGAGCGCCTGGGGTATAAAAGCGTCAGCTGACGCCATCTTCTCCAGTCTTTCTTGCCAGAGCATTAGACAGATGGGGAAAGAAAGTATATACCTCTGCAACTTTAGCAATGAGAGCTTTAAATTGCCAGTTTCACATGCATAAATATCAGTAATATTTGATGTCTCAGTTGAAACAAAAAATGCTTCCAGATTCTGATCCTCCTAATTTTAAAGAAATGCAGGATTTATTGCATGCAGCTAAACAAGTGGGAAAACACACTTTGCAATGTGGCTTTGATTCCTTAGAGGCCTCCTGTAGAGCAGCAGTTACAGGCTCTGTCATTAGAAGGCATGCTTGGTTAAAAGAACATACGTTACCAGATCATGTTAAGGCAAAATTATTGGATGCACCTTTGCAGAGGGATGTGTTGTTTGGAGTTAAGGCAGAGGAAGTATTAAAGAAGATAGAGGATAAGGCAAAAGGTGAAGGATTTCGTACAGGTTCAGCCTCCTTGTTTTAGCAGAAATTGGCCAACAAAGAATTGGTCCTTTCCAGTCAGACAGACCTCAAATTGGCAGATACAGACATCCAAGAGGTAGAGGTCAAGCACAAGGTCCTTACAGACCTCGACAATGAGGTACACCAGGCCAGAAAGAAGGGGAAGACAGGCCACAACCTTATAAAAAGCAGCCTCAATGACTTCCCACTACAGCTGCCAAACGACTCTCTCTTGGCAGCCCCCTTAGGAGGAAAACTGGCACTTTTCTATCACAATTGGCATTGCATCACCAAAGACAAATGGGTTCTCAACATTGTATCTCAAGGTTACAGGTTACACTTTCACACTCTGCCAAGGTTAAAAGGAATGCCAAATCTGCCACCAAATCAATGGGCAGAGGCTCAAAAACAAATTACATCACTCATGGACATGAGAGCTATTCAAAAGGTACCTCCACAGGAGCAAGGACAAGGATTTTACTCAAGACTCTTTCTGGTTCCCAGAAAGGACACAGCCTGGAGACCCATTCTGGACCTTTTTTCTCTAAACACTTACCTGGATGTTCCGAAATTCAAAATGTTGACACTACAGCAGCTTCTTCCCTTGCTGGGCAAGAAAGCTTGGCTCGTGACGTTGGACCTCAAGGAGGCATACCTGCATGTCCCTATCGGACAAAACTGCAGAAGATACTTCAGATTTATAGCTGGTTCAATGCACTATCAATTCTCTGCACTGCCCTTTGGATTATCTACTGCGCCCAGGGTCTTCACAAAGTGCCTGGCACCAGTAATTGCATTTTGCAGGCAAAAAGGAATTCAAATTTATCCATAACTGGATGACTGCCTGATTCAAGCAGAGAGCAAGGACATTCTTCCAAAGCATCTGGCGTTCGTAAAAAAGTTATTAAGTTGCCCGGGGTACACAGTAAACGAAAAGAAATCAAAACTACTGCCCTCACAAGAGATAATATTCCTGGGTGCCAGCTTGAACACAATGGCCCAGATGGCTTATCTCACGCCAGACAAGCAAGGACAACTGACTCAATATTTTCAATTAATGGTAACAAAGACCCAACTCCCTGCAAGAAAAATTCTGCAGGCCTTGGGCTACATGGCATCTTGCATACTACTAATTCCATATGCCAGATTGCATATGAGGAAACTACAGTGGTAGCTAAAGAGTGTATGGTCTCAACACTGTCAAAGTTTGGAAACCATTATACCACTAATTCTTTGCCTTCAACAGGAGTTTAGATGGTGGGCTCAAGCTTGTCACTTCAACAAGGGACAGCCTTTTACTCAACCCACAACCAGGCAGACACTGACAACAGATACATCGGATTACGCTTGGGGAGCACACATGGCAAGAAAATGTATCCAGGGCGAGTGGCCCAAGGAGCAAAGGCATCTTCACATCAATCAAAAAGAGATGCTAGCTGTACAAAATGCTGTTATAGCTTTCAAGGACCTACTGCATCCAGGACAATTACTACTAAAGACAGACAACACCACAGTTATGTGGTACATAAACAAGCAAGGGGGCACACACTCCTACCCCCTCTGCAGACAAGCCATGACCTTGTGGAACACCGCTCTAAACTACCAAGTTCATCTGCAAGCACAATTCCTGCCAGGAGAGAAAACCGCACTGGCAGATGACCTAAGCAGAAACATTATGGACCCACACAAATGGGAACCGAATCCACAAATATTCAGAATGATAACACAAAAATTGTGGAGCCTGGACATAGATCTGTTTGCTTCCCCAAAAACTGCCAATTACAGAAATTCTTTACAAGGAGCTATCATCCACAAGCATGGAAAGCGGATGCCCTCTCATTCAGCTGGAAAAAACTACAAGTATACGTTTTCCCTCCTTTACCTCTCCTTCCAAAGGTACTCATAAAAGCCAGGCAGGAAGAGCCAAAAATGATACTGATTGCACCAGACTGGCCACGCCAGCAGTGGTACCCAATCTTAAAGAACTTGGCACAAGAACCACCCTGTATTTTGCCTCAAATTCCAGAGTTGCTGACACAACACAAGAATCAAATACTTCACAGCCAGCTAAAGACCTTAAACCTAGCTGCATGGAAAATTCCCTAGTCAAGCAAGCAATGCCTCTCTCCAAAGCTGATATGGATGTCATTCTGGAGGCCAGAAGGCCTAGCACCAGGAAAGCATACTCAGATAAATGGAAGAGATTCTGTGCCTGGAACCAGGTGCCACAGCCTTGACCCTCTTGTCCCAAACATTCCTCAGATACTGCAATATTTAACTGAGTTGCTGGACAAGGACCTCACTTTTTCATCCAAGATCCACGCCTCCGCTATCTCTGCTCATTACAACACGGATCCACCAATTTTTTTCTAATCCTTTGCTCAAACAATACCTAAAAACGTAAGACTGCACCGTAGAGCACCTACACCAACTTGGGACCTCAACTTTGTTTTGAAAAGATTAACTCTACCTCCTTTTGAGCCAGCTAACATAGCAGAATTAAAATACATCTCTTGGAAAACTGCTCTGTTAATGGCAGTAACATCAGCACGAAGAGTTTTAGAATTACAGGCACTAATGGCAGTGGAACCTTTCCTCATCTTCCACCAGGAAAGGGTGTCTTTAAGAACTAACCCTACGTTTATGCCAAAGGGTGGTATCAAGTGTGGCTGTAAACCAAACTATTCACTTGCCAACTTTTTATCCAAAACCACAGAACAAAGGGGAGAGACTTCTACATTCTTTGGACATTCACAGACAGTTACGCTTCTACATGAACAAAACCAAAGCTTTCAGAAAATCTGACCAATTATTGGTAGCATACGCTGCAGGAGCACAGGGAAAATCAATTTCAAAGCAGACTATTTCAAAATGGATAGGACACTGTATATGTTTCTGCTATACCCACCATGGGAAACCTGTACCTAGCAGCATTAGATCTCACTCCACCAGGTCACCAGCCACTTCAACTGCCTACCTCAGAGGAGTACCTACCAAGGATATTTTGGAAGCAGCAACATGGAGTTCTGTGCATACCTTCACCAAACATTACCATTTCCCTTTATACTCCAAATCCAGAGCTGGTTTCGCCACTGCTGTACTGCAGGGCTTTATAGCCACCCCTAATGCCTTATAGATCCAGCCTCCCTACCTCAGCTTTGGGATTCCACCCAAGTGTAATGACTGCAGCAGTGTAACACGGTGAACATAGTATAGTTTTGTACCTACCATAAATGTAGATGTTAGAGTGTTGACACTGCTGCAGTCCAGGTTACCCTCCCTCCTTCCCCTCTTACTTTCTGGTACTTACCTAGGGCACCTACCCTTTATTACCTATGAGGAGTATTTGCTGGTAACTAAAAATGGTTGTTTGCTTTTCTTTTGCATTATTTACTAGCAGTTTGAATTGCCTACCTGCTTGGGGCACTTGACATCTGGGGCAAGAAAAACTGAAGAAAATGGCGTTGGCTGCATCTTATATACCCCTGTCGCACTGATGTCAGGGAGGAGGTGACAGCAACCGACGCTGGACCAAGACTTTGGAACTCTGGCTGACTGCAGGACCGCCTGACGGCAGGATAACCCAAGTGTAATGACTGCAGTGTCAACACTCGAACATCTACATTTATGGCAGGTACAAAACTGTACTTTACTTTGATACTAATCCATCCTTTGTACCAAAAATAGCTTCTGAAGCAAACATTAACCCGGTCATTAATCTGCAGTCTTCTTTCCAAATTTTGCCAATAAAGAATACGGACGACAAGTAGACAACATTAGATGCAAAAGTTGTATACTTAACATAACATTAAATTCATGTTGCCTGATTTTCTTCCTTTTCAAATTCCCGCTCTTCCTTCCCCCGTCCAAATTGTCATCAGTGGCTTTGGGATGATTACATGGATGTTACTCCCTGCATGTGCACAGTTGCACTGGATTGTAATTACACTGGATTGTAATTACCTTTTATCAACTGCATCGACCCATTAACATCGCCAAGGTTATATCCCTTATCTTGGAAGTGTTTTTTCCCCCTAGATAGTTTGCTTAATATATGTTTCAGACTATTAGAAGCAAACGTAGTCTGAGGAATTGAGGTACAGCCTAAGGGATTGTGGGTAGTAGAAGAGTCAGAGTTCTAGTTTGAATAAGCTTTGAGATCGGCTTAAGGTCAGATCCCATCGGATCTGGCAACCGATAAGATTGAAGCAGACGAAAATTAGACAACATGGGTCTAACATTATGGTAAGTACATAACTTTCAATTTTTCAGCAGAAGTATTAGGATTTATTGTAACTGGGCTTTCCTCATTCTGCATGTGTTCCTCTTGTTTTACCAGCATTAGATGTTTGCTTAACCTGCAGTATGTCTGACAGTCAACCTCCAGCCCTAAAATGTCTGACAGATTATACAAACTTCCTCAGGCATAGACATTTTTGTTTTCATCTCCTTATTGAAATTTTGGCACTCAAAATGCCAAGTGCTGACAAGCTAAGAAAAAATAAAGCAGAAAAGATTGGAGAATCACTCCTCTCCTTTAAACTTTCTGTGGGGGGGGGGGGTTGTGCTAACCCCATGTGTGCCTGTGTATGAGGGGACAAATCCCCTCACAGCCAGTCCCCACCCCCCCATACATATATATATATATATATAATCTAAAACTTTCTTTATATATATATATATATATATATATATATATATATATATATATATATATATATAAATTTTGAGATATACTTCCTCTGAGAAAAGGGAATGCCATTCATTCTCCGTATTTTGGGACTCGCTGTAGTGGCTGCCGAAATTTGAAATAGTTATTTTTGTTTTCTAAACCCATATCTGACCGTGTAGTAATTTCATTGAGAAAACAAGTCTCTGCTGCAGAACATTTTGTTAATAGTAATCCACTTTCTTCAGGTAAAGATGGGGAAAGCAATTAACAGATTTGGGGAAAAGTTTATTCGTCTGCTACCTTAACTTCCAAAATTTTTAAACTACTAGACTTACATGTTAAAAGTTTTTGCTGTCTTCATTTTGACAGTATGAGGAATTTAACTGCTAACCTTTAGAGAACAATGCTCTTCTAAATTGTTTAATTGCTTCTCGGGTAGCCAAAATTTCAGTGTTTCTGTGGTTCTGCTGATGTCGAATCTAGAGCAGCTGCTACTGATTCAGTCTTGAAAACATTTGCATGGTTAAGTTTATAAAGTCTTCTCTGGGATGTGAAAGCTGAGATTTCACATTCTTCCCTTGACTAAGTGCTGAAAATATTTAATGAAATAGGGAGGATAATCCAAGGAGTTGCAAATATTTTTTAGTCTTCCTCTTCAGAGTTGTGTGTTTTTTCCAGTTCAGGACCTTTTTACAGGAAATGTAAGAAATAATTAAGCAAGTTAAGCCAAGCAGACTTTCAAAAAACAATGGCAAGGAGACTGTAAAAAGAAGGGGTGCCTCCCTAGACCAAGGACAGTCCAGAAAGTCAGTATGACTACATGTCCCTTCCAGAACCTCCCATCCTCACCCCACTATGGCAATTCTTTGCATTTTTCCCAAAATCTACCACTGTATCTTCTTCGAGGGCATCAGATAATTTCAGATAAATGGGTTCTTAGAATTTTCCAGCAAAGATACAGATGAGCATGGGAATCCCTTCCTCCCTTTCTGGGGGATTCCTGCTCACCCTCCATACCAGACTTGCCTGATCTGTCACTATTCCTCACTCTTGGGTCGTAGGCTCTGACATCGGATCCAAGCCGGCAACTTAACAGATCGTAGGCTTGAGCTCCTCCCACTCCCATAATCCCTTGATGCCCTCTAACTCCCCTAGATCTTTTTTGCCACTCACCGCTTCAGATGCAATTCCCTTGGCTCAAGTCTCTTCTAGGGTAAGTGATATATTTTATACCATCCTATTTAGCTTTTCTAGTAGAATTTGTATTTTGGCAACTATTAGAGTTGTAGCTTAGCCTTGTGTCTTGTCCCCCCCCCCCCTTCCTGGTTAGTTATTTCTTGTACTTTACTTGTTAAGCCCTTTTTGGTGCCATTTTTCTAGTTTAAACAAATGATGTAGATTTCCTAGTCTAGGCTTTTATTTCCTTTCCTACTTGCTGGGTAGTGTGTAGTTTGCATTTGGATTGTCTCTGCTTTGGCTTGACTAACTGGTATTCGATTTTGGTATGTGTGTGTGGCTTTGGCACTGGGTTTGTTTTTATCATGTCTGACAAGCCAGTAGGTTTCAAAAGGTGCTGCTTGTGCGGTCGGAAGATGTCCATGTCTGACTCAGACAAGGAGTGCCTCTGTTGTTTGGGTGCCCGACCACCTGTAGGTTAAATGTGACGTTTGTGCTCCATTCAACCACATGGCCTTGGTGGCGCACTGAAATAAGTTATTTTTTGAAGGGTTTGGTTCAGGGGGGGGGGGTCCATTGGCCTAGTCTCCTGCCAAGCCAGGTCTTTCTGACCACAAGAGGAAGAATTCTCCTGTCTCAGGGTCCTGTTCCTCAGAAGAAGCCTAGACTGTCAGATCCTAGCTCCTTTGGTCCAACTCCAGCCTCGGCTCTGTCTGAATCTGCCCTGGATCCAAGGTCCCCAGAGTCTACTCCTGGATTCAAGGCCTCCAGATTGAGACCTTGGGATCCAACCAAGACCAGACCTACCACAAGTCCGACCTCTTCTGATCCGAGGCATTCTGATTTCAAATGCTGAGATCTTCTGTTGTCCTTGGATCTGAGGCGAGCTGATCCAGGATCTGTGTTGGATCCCACCATTGTAATTGAGGACTCCCCTTCGGGTTCTGGCTTGGGGCATCCTTTTGCAGCTCTCTGGCAGAGAAGCTGATCTTCTGAGAGGCATAGGAGGTCCTCGGAATCCAGGCATAGGATCACAGTAGATTACTAGGCTAATGGCCTTGGGGCCCTTACAAGCCTAGCCAAGAGTTAATCCCCTGAAAAAGAAACCTCAATCAGCATCTGCCGCCCCCTTTAAATGAGGGACACAGGTGGAACCCCTTGGACAAATTTGCGGTTTCCCATCCACTCAGGGTTGTGGTTGAAGAGGGTCAGTGATGTACTTTGTTTGACATGTATGGGGAGTCTATTCCAGAGACAGGGCAGCCTCTGGGAGACTCACCTCTCTCTCCAGCAGGTTTTGTTAATGTCACATATATTTAGGCCTTTTGATCAGGTAATGCACGAGGAGTTAGACTTGCAGGTATGGAGCATCTCTAGTAGAGCAGGGTCTGAGATTGCCTTGTAGGCGAGGCACAGATCACTTCTGAGCATTCTGTACGATACCAAGGTGAGTGATAGTGATTTGAGCCTGTCCACATAGGACAGTTGTTGGAGGCCATGGATTCTCTTTGTGAGATATTTCTGTGGCCTTTCCAATTGGTGCAGGTGTTTGGGGAGGTGCATACCAAACAGGTCTTTGTACTCAATTATTGGCCTAATGAGGAAGGAGTACAGAGAGGTAATAACCTCCTTTTTTCAGGATGCAATCCCTTTACACATGAGATGAACCAAGTAAATGGCTTTTCTGACCATTCTGACCATTGGCGCTACGTGATGGTCAAATGTGAGATTGTTGTCAACCTGCGTACCCAGGTCTCTCACCACAGGTTGTGTGCTTGGGGTGTTGTCGCTGTTGTGGTAATCCGTAGGGGCCGTGTGTTTACCGAATAGCCTGATGATATTTTTTTTGCGTTTAACTTAAGGCCATGACTTTGGCACCAGTCATTTGTTGCTGTGAGACCCTTTTGCAGTATGTTAATATCATTTGGGGAGTCGATGACAGTACCCAACTTACAGTCGTCAGCATACTTGGTCAGCCACAGGCCTTTTGCCTTTGTTCGGACCTCTGAGAAGTAGATGCCAAACAATAGGGGTCGCAGGACAGATCCCTGGGGAACACCATTAGTAACAGGTCTGCTGTCGGAGGTGGAGGCACCTATTTTGACCTTGTGGGTCCTATCAGTGAGCCAATTGGCCCGCCCACCTGATGAGACAGGGATTTACACCAAGTTGTGTAAGCTTTTCGATGATGCCTGAATGGGTTATTGTGTCAAAGGGTTTGGCCAAGACAAAGGTACGCTATATGGTCTGACTTTCCTTCATTCAGTGTCATGGAGACGGTCTCAAAAAAGTCAACCAGGTTCACAGGCAAGCTCTACCCTTGACGAATCTGTACTGGGTGGGGTCAAGTGCTTGGAGATTGCCTGTGTCCTTGTTTATTAGACCCCATAATAATATGCTCCATTGTCTTGCTGTTCAGACTTGTCAAGCTGATGGGGCGATAAGTGGCAGCACCTTTGTGCAAAGGGCTAACAATGGCAGATGTTCTTTGTTTTTCACTGTTGCAGTCATCACACTTGGGTTATCTGCCCGCAGGTAACCCTCAGTCGGCCTGAATACCAGAGTCTTGGGATTTCTGCATCAGATGCTGTCACCTCTTCCATGACGTCAGGTCGTTAGAGGTATAAAACATGCAGCCAATACCATTAAATCAGTCTTTCTTATAGGTTCATAGGTTGGTACTGGGCTATCTGCCCGAAGGCATATATTAGCCCAGCCACGTTGTGCAGTATTCACCGCCCTTTTAGTAGTTCCCTAGACCCTTGTACTAGCAGCTAGTACCCTTGGCCCCTATCTAGTAGTGGTGTTGGTGTGATCCCCGGTGTCTTGCCGAGAAGGAGCCCGGAGCAGAAGTAGTTCGCAAGTGCAGGTCGGCTGCTACCTGAAATTTTCATGTTTCAGACCTGAAGTCTTTTAAAGCTAAGTACCCTGTTGGGGATTCTTTTTTCTTGCTCTAACTGGTGTCAGAAAAGGTTAACAATTGTCTTGCCTGTGGAAAGCAAATACCTCACAGAGATTTTCATTCTTACTGCGTCACCTGTTTAGGCCCAGACCACGACGTCCCTTGCTGTCGGTTTTGTGCCTTGTTTAATGCCCAAACCATTCGTTGTCGGGCTTCTTTTGTAGCTAAATTCTTTTTCCGTATTCCGAAATGGCTTCGGTAAGCCATCCGACTACCAATCTTCCGAAAAAGCACAAAGGCAGAGACAGACCGCATAGGTCAAAAACTGCCGGCGACTCTTACTTTAAGCTAGTCGCCATTCCGCCATTACTCAGTGAGGCACCTTTTGCAGCCCCTGATGCCCACTTCTACAGATTCGCAGACCTCTGCTGAGACCCATTCAGAGTCCGGTATGCCGCGAGATGCTTCTTCGACTATGGAACCTGCGGATGTGTCTACCTTGGATGGGTCCGGAGCCGCTGTGCAGGCACCGGCTTCTGAGGGTGTTTTCTGACCTACCAATATTTGTATTAAACCGACAACTTCATTTTTAACTAAAACTACAGTTTCTCAGGCCCAGAGTTCACACTACGCCTAGAAAACCGACATCCAAAGCGCATGCTCAAGCTCCCATGCCACAAAAACAAATGCTTAGAATGGCTGAAGACCTTATTACTCTAATTAAGGGAAGCCAGCCTTCCCCTGCTAAAAGACAAAGAATTGAATTTCCTTCTGATTCTACAGACAAGGAGTCCATTGACTCTGACCTTTCTGATTACCAGGACATACCCTTATCTACCTCTGAGGATTCAGATGCAGAGGAATGCATTCCCTCTGCCTCCCCTCCAGGGGATTTTACTTTTGGTGAAACCTTGCATACCTTAAGAGAGCATTTCCACTGGGAATGCCAAGAGTATCCTCAGTCCAAAAAGAGACTCAGGGATTTTTTTAAATTTGCCTCAGCACAGGCCTCTAGCTATACCCCCTGTCCTGGATATTGTAGATGATGTCTTCATGGAATCCAGTCTTACTCCTGACATTTTACCACCCGCTCCTAGAAAACCTGACAGGTACTACAGAGTACCTGACTCTCAATAATTTCTCTTTAATAATCCTACTGTGGATCCAGAGACCATTTCCTAGGGACCTAAAGGCATTAAGGCTACTATAGCCAAAAACCCTACCCCTTCAGACAGGGATTCTAGAGCTTTAGACAGATGGGGTAAGAAGTTATATACCTCTGTAACTCTTGCCATCAGAGCTTTGAATTGCCAGTTTCACTTGTTGAAGTACCAGCAACATATTATGGAAGTAATTAAACAAAAAATGGTGTGACTTCCAGATTGTGCCGAAAATAAAGATTTACAAGAGTTAATGCATTCTGCAAACCAAGTTAGTAAACATACCTTACAGTGTGGGTTTGATGCTTAAGAAGCATCTTGCAGGACTGCTGTCACTGGGTCTGTACTGAGAAGGCATGCTTGGCTGAAGCAACAAGTCTTGCCAGATCATGTCAAAGCAAAATTACTAGATACTCCATTAAATCAGGATTGTTTGTTTGGCACAAAAGCAAAAGTAGTTCTTAAAAAGATGGAAGAAAAAGCTAAATCTATGCAAACTGTCAAAAATTTCTTACAGGTGCAGACACCTAGATTCAGTAGGCATTGACCTATAAAAAACTGTTCCTGTCCAGTCTGTCCCTGGCCTTCTCAGTCCAAACCCAGGGGAAACAGACCACCAAGACTACAGTCTCAGGGTATGCAGAGATCTAAATAATGGAGTGTTCCCACCTCAAAAACAGGGAGTGGTAAGCCATCCCCTTATGGAAAAAGTTCACAATGACTTTCCAATTATCCTTCCCAGCCATGCCCAAGTACTTGCACCCCCAGGAGGAAAACTTGCCCTTCATGCAAAAAACTGGATGTCCATTACTCGGGACCGATGGATTCTAAACATTGTATCCCAGGGATACAGATTCTACTTCCACTCACTGCCAACCCCAAGCGGGTTGCCAGACCTTCCTCCAAACCAGTGGGCAGAGGCTCAAAAGCAAGTACTTTCCCTTCTCCATATCAGGGCTATTCAACCTGTTTCAGTAGAACAAAGGGGACAGGGCTTCTACTCCAGACTGTTCTTGGTGCCTGGAAAATAGAGCTCTTGGTGTCCTATTCTGGATCTGTCGATTCTCAACACCTTTCTTGTGGTCCCAAAATTCAAAATGCTTACACTGCAACAGCTTCTTCCTGTGCTAGCCAAGGATGACTGGTTAGTAACCCTAGACTTAAAAGAAGCTCATCTGCACATCCCCCATAAGGGAGTCTTGCAGGAAATATCTATGTTTTCTGAACTTCTCTTTGGCTTATCTACTGCGCCCAGAGTATTCACAAAGTGCCTGGCACTAGCCATTGCTTACTGCAGGCAGAGAATTATTCAGATTTCCCCATACTTGGACGATTGCCTGATTCAGACAGACAGTCAGGAATTGCTGCTTCAGCACCTGGCATTTGTAAAAAGACTTCTGACTTCACTGGGATACACCATCAACGAAAAGAAATCACAACTGGTGCCCAGCCAACAGATTGTATTCCTGGGAGCAAGCTTGAACACAACTTCCCAGATGGCATTCCTCAGTCCAGAAAAGCAGGTCCATTTGCCAAACTATTTCAAACAAATCACCACCAAATCCCAGCTGTCTGCAAGGAAAATACTGCAAGCCCTTGGGTTCATGGCCTCATGCATTTTGCTAATTCCATATGCAAGACTGCATATGAGGAAACTTAAGTGGTACTTGAAAAGTCTCTAGTGTCAACAGTGATTCCTATCATACCTTGTCCAAGGGCAGAGTTCCTTTGGTGGGCAGAGACATGCAACCACAACAAGGAACTTCCTTTCACTCAACCCCTGGCCGCGCAAACCCTGACAGCAGACGCATCAGACTATGCATGGGGGACTCACATAGCAGGCAAATGGAGCCCAGAACAAATTCCCCTGCATATCAATCAAAAAGAGATGCTAGCTGTACAGAATGCTCTGACAGCCTTCAAATACCTTATCCTTCCAGGACAGCTCCTGATAAAGACAGACAAAACCACAGTTATGTGGTGCATAAACAAGCAGGGGAGGAACTCATCCTTACCCACTCTGCAGGTTAGCTATGGCCCTGTGGAACACAGCCTTGAGCAACCAAGTGCACCTACAAGCTCAATTCCTGCCAGGCAAGCAAAATTCTCTGGCAGACGACTTAAGCAAAAATCTACTGGACCCTTTCAAGTGGAAACTGGAACCCAACTGATTAAAACTTCTAAACCAGAGGTGGGGAACACCGGAGGTGGACCTTTTTGCCTCCCCCCAAAACCACCAATTGAGCAATTTTGCACCAGGAATCCTCTCAGCAGAACCTGGAAGGTAGATGCACTATCCGTTACAGAAGGCCTAGTACTAGGAAATCGTATACTGAAAAGTGGAAAAGATATTGTTCTTGGAGTCAGTCTCAAGGAAAGGACACAACTCTGTCCACCTTATCTCAAATCCCTGATTAACTAGCAGAGCTGCTCCACGGAGGCCTATCCTTTTCATCCATTAAGATTCATGTCTCTTCCATCTCAGCTCATTATAATACTGAGCCACCTCTCTTTTCTCATCCTCTCATCAAACAGTTCCTGAGAGGAGCTAACAATTTAAGGCCCCCTAGGAGAGCTCCCACCCCGGCCAGGGACCTTAACTTTGTACTGGAGAAGCTCGCACTTCCCCCTTTTGAGCCTGCTGCTTCAGCAGAGTTAAAATTCCTCTCTTGGAAAACAGCCTTACATCTAGCTATTACTTCAGCAAGAAGACTGTCTGAGTCACAGGCACTAATGGCGGTGGAGCCCTTCATTATTTTCCATGCTGACAGGGTTTCCCTCAGGACTTAACCCATCCTTTATGCCCAAGGTGGTATCCGGTGTGGCTTTAATCCAATCCATCCATTTGCCAACCTTTTTCCATAATCCTCAGAATGAAGGGGGAAGGATTCTGCACTCCTTGGATGTGCACAGACAGCTCAGGTTCTACCTTGATAGGACTAAGCCTTTCAGAAAATCTGACCAGCTGCTAGTCAGCTTTGCTACAGGGGCAGAGAGCAAGGCCATTTCGAAGCAAACCATTTCCAAATGAATAGCACACAACATCCATTTCTGCTACAAGCACCATGGAAAACCTACCCCTCAGGGGATTAGAACTCATTCCGCTAGAGCTACTTCACCCTCTACAGCATTTCTCAGGGGAGTCCCTACCAGGGACATCCTGGAAGCTGCAAATTGGAGTTCTGTACACACCTTCACCAAGTATTACCACTAACCTATTTTTTCTAAATCCAGAGCTGGATTTGCTACAGCAGTCTTACAAGGCCTGCTAGCCAGCCCTAACACTTCTTGACTGCCTCCACCCTTCCTCAGCTTTGGGAATCAACTCAAGTGTGATGACTGCAGCAGTGAAACACGAAGAACGTAGTACAGTTGTGTACACTTACCATAAATGTAGATGTTCAGTTGTATTCACTGTTGCAGTCCTGGTTTCCCTCCCTCCAGCCACCTGGCTTTCTCTATCCTTTCTACCTATCCTCGTTATGGCCATCTTTTATGGCAGGGGTGTTTACTTTTTACTGGAAGTGTTCCACACCATGTAATAGCTTCCTATTTTGGGGTCTCCTGACATCTGGGGTTAGAAAAACTGATGTCATGGTGTCTGTTGCATGTTTTATACTCCTGATGTCATGGAAGAGGCGACAGATTCTGACGCAGAAATCCCAAAACTCTAGTATTCGGGCTTAGTGAGGGCTACCTGCAGGCAGATAACCCAAGTATGATGACTGCAACAGTGAATACACTCGAACATCTACATTTATGGTAAGTGTACACAACTGTACTTTTTCCACTCTGCTTGAATGAAGACTGTACTTAGGTTATGGTTCAATAGGGTGCTCAATGGCGAGGCAAGATGTTCTTCGTGCTTCACTGTTGCAGTCATCACATTTGGGTTATCTGCCTGCAGGTAACGCTCAGCCGGCCTGAATACCAGAGTCTTGGATTCCTGCGTCGGATGCTGTCTCTTCTTCCATGATGTCAGGTCGTCAGGGGTATAAAACATGCAGCCGACGCCATTACATAAGTCTTTCTTGCCGTGCGGTGCCCAAAGCAGAAGCAGTTCGCAAGTGACGGTTGGCCGACTTCTGAAATTTTAGTTTTCGGGTTTCAGAGCCGAAGTCTTCAAAAAAGCTAAGTACCCCATTGGAGATCCTTTTTCTTGCTCTTAACCGATGTCAATTAAAGTTAACAATTGTCTTCACTGTGGAAAGCAAATACCTCATAAAGATTTTCATTCTTACTGAATTCCTTGCTTAGACCCAAACCACAATGTCCCCCTCTGTCATTTTGTGCCTTGTTCAACCCCTGAACTATTCTTCATCGGGCTATATTTGCAGCAAATTATTTTGGTACTCGGTGTAACTATCCAGAAATAGCTTTGGTAAGCCATCCGACTACCAATATTCCGAAAAAACATAAGGATAAAGACAGAGACAGACCGCATAGGTCCAAAACTGCCGCCGACACTTCCGTTAAGCTAGTCGCCAGTCCACCAGTACTCAGTGAGGTGTTTTCGCAGCCCCTGATACCCGCTACTTCAGATTCGCAGGTCTCTTCTGTGACTCATTCAGAGTCCGGTCTGCCGCAAGATGCTTCCTCGACTATGGAACCTGCGGATGTCTCTACCTTGGATGGGTCCGGAGCCGCTGTGCAGGCACCGGCTTCTGAGGGTGTATTCAGGCCTACAGACTTGCATTTTAAACCAACGCCATCTTCTTCAGCCAGGCCTAAAACTCGACCCACGCCTAGAAAACCGACGTCCAAATCGCATGCTCAGGCCCATATGCCTAAAAAACAAATGCTTAGAATGGCTGAAGACCTTATTACCTTAATTAGGGGAAGCCAGCCTTTCCCCTCTAAGAAACCTAGAACTTATTTTCCTTCTGATTCTTCGGATCAGGAGTCTGATATTTCTGTTTCTTCTGATTACCAGGATTTGCCCTTATCTACCTATGAGGATTCTGATGCAGAGGATTCCATTCCCTCTGCTTCCCCTCCAGAAGATTTTTCGTTTGGCGACAACTTGCACACTCTTAGGGAGCATTTCTGCTGGGAAAGCCAGGATTACTCTGACTCCAAAAAGAGGCTTGGGGAATTCTTACTCCTCCCTCAACACAGGCCTTTAACTATCCCTCCTGTTCTGGACATTGTAGACGATGCTTTCTTGTTGTCTAGCATTTCCCCAGAGACTTTACCTTCAGCTCCCAGAAAACCTGACAGGTATTAGAGTCACAGTCACAAATTATGTAGGTCATACTGCATAGAAAATCCAACACTATCACTATTATTTTGGTGTGAGTAATAATGAAGATATTACAGAGTAACTGACTCTCACAAGTTCCTCTTCAAGAATCCTACTGCGGACACAGAGACCATTTCCTAAGGGCATTAAGGTTACTGCTGCCAAAAGCCCTACCCCTTCTGATAGAGATTCTAGAGCCCTGGACAGATGGGATAAGAAGGTATATACTTCTACTACTTTGGACATTAGGGCTTTAAATTACCAGTTTCATATGTTAAAGTACCAGCAGCATATTATGGGACTACTTAAACATAAAATGATGCTGATTCCTGACTGTGCTGAGCAGAAAGAATAACAGGATTTAATGCATTCTTCAGAACAAGTTGGTAAACATACTTTGCAATGTGGTTTTGATTCGGTACAGTGGTTAGCATTGCAGCCTCACAGCAAGAGGTTCTCCGGTTCAATCTTCGGCTGGGGTGCCTTCTGTGTGGAGTCTACATATCCTCCCTGTGGTCACGTGGGTTTCCTCCGGGTGCTCCGGTTTCCTCCCACATTCCAAAGACATGCTGTAGGTGGATTGGACATTCTAAATTGGTCCTAGGTGTGTATGTGTGCCTTCTGTAGAAGGTTGGGCGCTGGGGTGGCAACTCGACACTGTAAAACTCCACTGCCAATCATGAGCGGACAGGTGATCCGCTGTGGCGACCCCTAACCGGGAAAAGCAGAAAGAAGAAGAAGAGAAACATCTTACAGGGCTGCTGTCACTAGGTCTGTACTTAGAAGGCATGCGTGGCTTAAGGATCAAAACTTGCCAGATCATGTTAAATCTAAATTGCTGGATGCTCCCTTAAACCAAGACCACCTGTTTGGCAACAAAGCAGAAGTCGTCCTCAAAAAGCTGGAGGAAAAAGCTAAAGCTATGCAAACTGTTAAAGTTTTCCTGCAAGTTCACTCTCCCAGAGTTTAGTAGGCATTGGCCTTCAAAGAATTGGTCCTTTCCAGCCTCTTCCAGGCCTTCTCAGTCCAAACCCAGGAACAGCAGACCACCTAGGTTACAGTCTCGGGCTACGCACGGGCCTAAGCAGTGGGGGATCCCACTTCCAAAGTAGGGAGTAGTAAGGCACCCCCCTGTGGAAAAATGGAACAATGACTTAACCTTAACCCTTCCAAGCCCTGCTCAACTGCCTGCTCCCTTAGGAGGAAAACTCGCTCTGCATGCAAAAAACTGGGAACTCATTACCCAGGACATATGGGTTTTGAATATAGTTTCCCAAGGATACAGATTCCATTTACACACCGTACCAACCCCAAACGGTTGGCCAGACCTACCCCCAAGTCATTGGGCAGATGCTCTACAGCAGGTTCTCTCTCTTCTGAGTATCAGTACTATTCAACCTGTCTCAGCAGAAGAATGGGGCCAAGGTTTTTATTCAAGACTTTTACAGGTACCCAGAAAAGACAGCTCCTGGCGTCCTATCCTGGACCTCTCTACTCTAAACACCTTTTAGTAATCCCAAAATTCAAAATGCTAACACTTCAACAGCTGCTTCCTATGCTAGGCAAAGATGCCTGGTTGGCAACCTTAGACTTAAAGGAAGCTTACCTGCACATTCCAATAAGGGAATCTTGCAGGAAATACATACGCTTCAGGGCAGACTCCATGCACCATCAGATGTTCTTCATGTTTCACTGTTGCAGTCATTACATTTGGGTAATCCTGCTGGCAGGTTGCCCTCAGCCAGCCTGAATTTCAAAGTCTTGGGTCCTGCGTCGGCTGCTGTCGCCCCTTCCCTGATGTCAGGTCGTCAGGGGTATAAAAGATGCAGCCGACGCCATTTTCTTCAGTCTTTCTTGCCGCGCGTTGCCCGAAGCAGAAGCAGTTCGCAAGTGCCGGTCGACTGACTCCTGAGATTTCTGTGTGTGAGTTTCAGATCTGAAGTCTTCAATAAAGCTAAGTACCCCACTGGGGAAACTTTTTTCTTGCTCCAGACCGATGTCAGAAAAAGTTAATAATTGTATTTCTTGTGGAAAGAAAATATCTCATAAGGATTTTCGTTCTTACTGTATTCCTTGTCTAGGCCCTGATCACAATGTTTCTGGTTGTCGGTTTTGTGCTAGATTTAACCAACGCACTATTAAGCGTCAGTATGATTTTGCTTTAAACTTTTTTGGATGCCGGTTTAATTATCCTGAAATGTCGTCAGATAGCCATCCGACTACCGGAGTTTACAAAAAACACAAAGAAAAAGAAAAACAACCAAGGCCCAAAAACGACAACAAAGCTTCTCCTAAGCCATTCACCGGTTCTCAGTGAGGAGCTTTCGCAGCCCCTGACGCCTGCTACTTTAGAGTCACAGGCCGCTACCGACTCCCACGTGGAGTCAGCAATGTCGCTGGATGCTCAAGGTATTGGAGCCTCAGACGCTAATCCCTCAGATGGGTCCGGAGCCGCTGAGCAGGTACCGGCTTCTGAGGGTGTTTTCAGACCTAAACATCTTTACATTAAAAACGACTTCAGCATCAAAGGCAAAGACTAAAGCACCTTCTAAACAAGGAAACAAACTCAAGAGCCACATGGACAGGCCTTTATGCCCAAAAAACAGATGCTCAAAATGGCCCAACACTTGATTACCTTGATCAGTGGTTCCCATCCCCCTCCTGATAAGAGGCCCTAGGCAAGACACTGGCTATGAATCTTCAGATCAGGTTTCTATTTCTTCTGATTCCTCTTCTGATCAGGAATATTCTCTTCCCCCCTATGAGGATTCTGATGCTGAAGAATCTATTCCTTCAGCATCTCCTCCTGAGGACTATTCCTTTGAGGAAACCTTGCATACCATGAGGAAGCATTTCCACTGGGAGAGCCAAGATTTTTCAGAATCTAGAAAGAGGCTCAGGGATTTTCTTTTACTACCTCAGCACAGGCCTCTAGCTATTCCATCTGTGTTAGACATTGTAGATGATGTGTTTTCGGAGTCTAGCCTGACCCCTGATCCTTGCCCCCAGCTCCTGTTAAGCCTGACAGATATTACAGGGTTCCTGACTCACACAAATTTATTTTTAAAAACCCTGCTGCTGACCCAGAAACTATTTCACAGGGTCCAAAGGGAGTTAAGGCTTCCACTGCAAAAAACCCAACCCCCTCTGACAGAGATTCAAGGGCACTGGATAGATGGGGAAAAAAGGTTTACACATCTGCAACTTTGGCAATAAGGGCCTTAAACTGTCAATTTCATATGCTTAAGTATCAGCAACATGTCATGGGATTGCTTAAACAGAAAATGTTGTTAAATTCTGAATGTGCAGAAAGCAAGGAAATGCAGGATTTATTGTATGCAGCAGAACAAGTTGGAAAACATACTTTGCAATGTGGTTTTGATTCTTTTGAGGCCTCCTGCAGGGCCGCAGTTACGGGTTCTGTAATTAGGAGGCATGCTTGGTTAAAGGAACAAACTCTGCCTGATTATGTTAAATTAAATTACTAGATGCTCTTTTGCAGTATGACACTTTGGTGTTAAGGCAGAAGAGGTGTTAAAGAAAATGGAGGACAAAGCTAAATCTATGCAAACTGTCAAAGAAGTTTTACAAGTACAGCCACCTAGGTTTAGTAGACACTGGCCTACAAAAAAATTGGTCCTTTCCTGTGTCAGACAGACCTCAAAGGAGCAGATCCAGATGCCCTAGGGGCAGATCCCAGGCGCAAGGTTCTTATAGGCCCAAGCAATGGGGTGCTCCTACCGCAAAAGCTATTGAAGATAGATCACAGACATACAGAAAATACCACCAATGACTTCCTCCTGCTTGTACCAAGCACTTATCTTCTGGCAGCACCCTTAGGGGGAAAATTAGCACTTTTTGCTCAAAATTGGCACATCATAACCCAGGACAAGTGGGTTCTAAACATAGTGTCACAAGGATACAGGTTCCATTTCCATACTATGCCAAAGGCAAACGGCTGGCCAGATCTGCCAAAGAATCAATGGGCAGAGGCACAAAAACAAGTTTCATCCCTCATGGACATGGGGGCCATTGAACAAGTACCAGAGCAAGAGCAGGGACAAGGATTTTACTCAAGATTGTTCTTGGTACCCAGAAAGGACAAGGCCTGGAGGACGATACTGGACCTATCTATTCTGAACACTTCCCTGGATATTCCAAAATTCAAAATGTTGACTTTGCAGCAGCTTCTGCCCATTTTGGGCAAGAATGCTTGGCTTGTGACTTTAGACCTAAAAGAGACATACCTGCATGTTCCAATCAGTCATGCAGACGATACCCAAGATTCAAGGCTGGTTCAATGCATTACCAATTCTCTGCACTGCCCTTTGGCTTATCTACTGCACCCAGGGTCTTTTACAAAGTGCCTGGCACCAGTAATTACATTTTGCAGACAAAGAGGAATGCAAATATATCCTTAATTGGATGACTGTCTCATTCAAGCAGAGAACAAGGACATTCTTCTTCAACATCTGGCGTTTGTGAAAAGCCTTCTAACATGCCTAGGGTACACAATCAACAAAAAGAAATCAAGACTAGTACCCTCACAAGAGATAACATTCCTGGGTGCAAGCTTGAATACAACTGCCCAGATGGCTTATCTCATGCCAGACAAGCAAAGACAACGGACTACTTATTTCAAAATGTTGGCAAAAAAGGCCCAGTTATCTGCAAGAAAAATTCTGCAGGCTTTGGGCTTCATGACATCCTGCATCCTGCTAATTCCATATGCAAGACTGCATATGTTTGGACTCAACATTGCCACAGCCTGGAAACAGCCATTACTCTCATTCCCTGCCTGCAACAGGAGTTTCGATGGTGGGCGAAGGCTTGTCGCCAGAACAAGGGACAGCCATTCACATTACCTCCAGCCAGGCAGACACTAACAACAGATTATGCCTGGGGAGCCCACATGGCAGGAAGAGGCATTCAGGGCACATGGTCCTCAAACCAAATGCATCTTCATATCAATCAAAAAGAGATGTTAGCTGTTCAAAATGCCCTGACAGCCTTCAAGGACCTACTTCATCTGGGACAACTACTGATAAAGACAGACAACACCACGGTCATGTGGTATATAAACAAGCAGGGGGGCACACATTCTTACCCCCTTTGCAGACTAGCCATGACCTTGTGGGACACAGCTTTGACTTACAAGTACATCTGCAGACACAATTCCTGCCAGGAAAGGAAAATACTCTGGCAGACGATCTAAGCAGAAACCTCATAGATCCCCACCTATGGAAGCTGGATCCACAAGTCTTCAGCTTGATAACAAGGAAATGGGGATGCCCGGACATAGATCTAGTTGCTTCCCCTCTCAATTACCAACTAAAAAGATTCTGTACAAGGACTTATCACAGACAAGCATGGAAAGTGGATGCCCTATCTTTCAGCTGGAAAAAGTATATGCCTTTCCTCCACTGCCTCTCCTCCCCAAGGTGCTCGTAAAAGTCAGACAGGAGAAGCCAAAGATTATACTGATTGCCCCAGACTGGCCACGCCAGTACTGGTATCCAATACTAAGGAACTTATCTCTATACCCGGCTTGGACCTTACCTCAAATACCTCGACTACTGCCCCAGCAAAACAAACAGATCATGCACAGTCGACTCAGGACATTAAACTTGGCAGCATGGCGAATAATGTAGTCATACAAAAAACACCTCTCAGTAAAGCTGTGATGGATGTCATTCTGGAAGCCAGAAGGCCTAGTACTAGAAAGTCTTATGCTGGAAAATGGAAGAGATTCTGTGCCTGGAACCCGGCACAAGGAACTGATACAGCGGTACCAAATATTCCTCAGATTTTGCAATACTTAACTGAGATGCTGGACAAAGGCCTATCTTTTTCATCAATTAAAATTCATGCCTCTGCCATTTCAGCTCATTACAATACAGAGCCACCACTTTTTTCGCACCCTTTATTAAGGCAGTACCTCAGAGGAGCCAAAAATGTAAGGCCCCCAAGAAGACTGCCAATACCTGCATGGGACCTCAACTATGTCATGGAAAAGCTCACCCTGCCTCCATTTGAGCCAGCTGCTACAGCTGATATGAGGTTTTTATCTTGGAAAACAGCTCTGCTCTTAGCAATTACTTCTGCAAGATGAGTTTCAGAGCTACAGACGCTCATGGCTGTGGAACCTTTCATCATTTTTCATCCAGACAGGCTCTCCCAGAGGACAAACCCAACATTTATGCCTGAAGTAGTGTCTAGTGTGGCTCTTAACCAAGCCATCTATTTGCCAACCTTTTACCCAAATCCACAGAACAAGGGGGAGAGAATTCTGCATTCTTTGGACGTACACAGCTTAGATTCTACTTGGACATAACCAAAGCTTTCAGGAAGACAGAGCCATTACTAGTGGCATATGCTGCAGGATCACAATGAAAGCCTATCTCAAAGCAGACTATTTCTAAGTGGTTAGGCCACTACTTACACCATGGCAAGCCAGTGCCTAAGGGCATTAGGCCTCATTCCACCAGAGCTGCAGCCACCTCAGCAGCCTTTCTCAGGGGAGTACCAACTAGAGACATTTTAGAGGCCGCTACTTAGAGTTCAGTGCACACCTTTGCAAAGCATTATCATCTGCCACTCTACTCTAAATCCAGGGCAGGCTTTGCCACTGCAGTTCTGCAGGGCCTCATAGCCGCTCCTACTGCTGTCTAGTTCCAGCCTCCAAACCATAGATTTGGGACTCTACCCAAATGTAATGACTGCAGCAGTGAAACACTGTACACTTACCATAAATGTAGATGTTTGAGTGTATTCACTGTTGCAGTCCAGGTTACCCACCCGCCTTCCCCCTTTTTTCTTTTGGATCTTATCCTTCCTTCTCTGATTTATACTATGTGGCGTATTTGCTTATAGATGAATGTAAAATTTATATTGATGTATTTCTGAATATATATATAAAGTTTGGCTACCCTTTTTGGGGTCACCTGACATCTGGGGCAAGAAAAACTGAAGAAAATGGCGTTGGCTGCTACTTTTATACCCCTGGCGACCTGACGTCAGGGAAGGGGTGACAGCAGAAGACGCAGGACCCAAGTCTTTGGAATTCAGGCCGGTTGAGGGCAACCTGTCAGCAGGATTACACAAATGTAATGACTGCAACAGTGAATACACTCGAACATCTACATTTATGGTAAGTGTACACAACTGTACTTTCTCTGCACTTCCCTTTGGCTTATCTACTGCGCCCAGGGTATTCACAAAGTCTCTAGCTCCAGCCATTGCATTTTGCAGGCAGAGAAATATTCAAATATACCCATACTTGGACGATTGTCTGATTCAGGCAGAAAGCCGGGAATTGCTATTAAAACATCTGGCATTCATAAAGAAACCTCACTGGGGTACACCATAAACGAAAATAAATCTCATCTTGTACCCTGCCAACAGATTGTATTCCTGGGATCAAGCTTGAACACAACTTCCCAGATGGCTTTCCTCACTCCAGAGAAACAATTTTATTTGACAACCTACTTCAAACTACTGACCACAACGACCCAGCTATCTGCAAGGAAAATTCTGCAAGCCCTGGGTTTCATGGCCTCTTGCATTCTACTAATTCCATATGCAAGACTGCATTTGAGGAAACTACATTGCTATCTAAAAAGCCTATAGTGTAACATTCTCAGGACCTGGAATCAATGATTCCCATCATTCCTTATATAAAGACAGAGTTCCTTTGGTAGGCAGAGACCTGCTACCACAACAAAGGGCTCCCTTTCAGTCTACCCCCTGCCGCCCAAACCCTAACAACAGACGCATTAGACTGTGCATGGGGGGCTCATTTGACACAGCAGTGCATTCAGGGCAAATGCAACCCGAGACAGATGCACCTGCATATCAGCCAAAAAGAAATGTTAGCTGTACAGAATTCCCTGACACAGCCTTCAAAGACTGCATTCTTCCAGGACAGTTATTGGTAAAGACAGACAACATCACAGTTATGTGGTACATAAACAAGCAGGGGGGAACTCACTCGTACCCTCTCTGCAGACTAGCTATGGCTCTGTGGAATACAGCCTTGAGCTACCAAGTGCACCTACAGGCTCAATTCCTGCCAGGCAAGCTAAAATCTCTGGCAGACGACCTAAGCAGAACTCTAATGGACCCACATAAACGGAAACTGGAACCCAAAATATTCAACCTCTTGAGGAACAAATGGGGGTCTCCAGAGCTAAACCTGTTTGCCTCCCCTCAGCACTACCAATTGGACAAATTTTGCACAAGGATTTCCCACAGTCAAGCTTGGAATGTGGATGCCCTGTCCTTTACCTGGAAAAGACTCTCCGTTTATGCCTTTCCCCCTCTGCCTCTCCTCTCGAAGGTTCTGCTAAAGATCAAACAGAACAAGCCAAGGACAATACTGATTGCACCAGACTGGCCACGCCAGCACTGGTAGCCCCTCTTGCGCAGTATGACCTCAGCTTCAAACCCTGAACCTTGCAGCCTGGCTAATTCCTTGAGCTCTCCAGTAGCATCCCTCAGCAAGCAGGTGCTAGATGTCATTCTGGAGGCAAGGAGGCCTAGTACTAGAAAATCCTATGCTAAAAAGTGGAAAAGATACTATTCCTGGAGCCAGACTCAGAGGATGGGCACAACGGTGCCCAGCTTATCTCATATTCTTCAGTACTTAACAGAAATGCTCCACAAGGGCCTATCCTTCTCATCAGTTAAAATGTATGCCTCTGTCATTTCAGCACATTATAATACTGAACCACCCCTCTTCTCTCACACTCTGCTAAAACAATTCCTCAGAGGGGCCAAAACTTTAAGACCCCCCACGAGAGCCCCTACTCCAGCCTGGGACCTTAACTTTGTGTTGGAAAAGCTCACTCTCCCTCCTTTTGAGCCAGCAGCAACTGCAGAGTTGAAATTCCTTTCTTGGAAAACAGCCTTCCTTCTAGCCATCACTTCAGCAAGAAGAGTGTCTAAATTGCAGGCCCTCATGGCAGTAGAGCTCTTCATTATTTTCCATGCAGACAGGGTTTCCCTCGGGACCAATCCTTCCTTTATGCCCAAGGTGGTGTTTAGTGTGGCCTTCAATCAGTCCATTCATTTGCCTACCTTTTTCCCGAATACACAAAACAAAGGAGAACAAATACTGCACTCTTTGGACATGCACAGACAACTTAGATTTTATTTGGACCGGACTAAGCCTCTCAGAAAATCTGAAGAGCTGCTAGTTGGCTTTGCTGTGGGGGCAGAGGGGAAGGCTATTTCAAAGCATACCATTTCTAAATGGATAGCCCATTGCATTCATTTCTGCTATAAGCACCATGGAAAACCTACCCCACAGGGGATAGGATCACAGTCCATCAGGGCTGCATCTACCTCTACAGCCTTTCTCAGAGGAGTCCCTACCAGGGACATACTAGAAGCCGCTCCCTGGAGCTCTGTACATACCTTCACCAAGCATTACCACATGCCTATTTTTTCCAAATCCAGAACTGGTTTTGCTACTGCAGTCTTGCAGGGCTTAATAACTGGCCCTGATGCTCTCTAAACTTCCTCAGCTTTGGAATCTACCCAAATGTGATGACTGCAACAGTGAAATGCAAAGAACATAGTACAGTTGTGTACACTTACCATAAATGTAGATGTTCATGTGTATTCACTGTTGCAGTTCTTGTTACCCTCCAACCTGCCCCCCTGACTTCTCTTGGCTATACCTTTCCTTCTTGTTTGGTGTATTTAAGCTTTCTGGTGTATTTGCTTTTTGGTGGAGGTGTACCATAACATACAATTGCTTCCCATTGTGGGGGCACCTGACATCTGGGGCAAGAAAAACCGATGTAATGGCGTCAGCTGCATGTTTTATACCCCTGATGACCTGACGTCATGGAAGAAGAGACCACATCCGACGCAGGAATCCAAGACTCTGGTATTAAGGCCGGCTGAGGGCTACCTACAGGCAAATGACTCAAATGTGATGACTGCAACATTGAATACACTCGAACATCTACATTTATGGTAAGTATACACAACTGTACTTTCTTGCTGGAGATGGTGCAAAATACATCCTCGGATACTGTCAATTCCCATGTGTTCTTTATTCTGGATAGGGCCTTTAACACTTGGTCTACGGAGATGTGAGATGCGGGACAAGTATCAGGGATGTAGAATGGGTGTTTGGGGAGGGCAGGGGGGAGAAGTTTACGTTGAACCTATCTGCTAGCAGGTTGGCTAAGTCAGCAGGATCAGTGTAAGTGGTACAATTAAAAACTAATTTGGAATAAACTTGCCCTTTGCCATGGAAGTACCTGATGTAACTGAAAAAGGCTTTGTGGTTAGTCTTTGTTTCGGAGGCTAGTTTCGCTACATAATTGGCTTTGCAGGTTTTCCCTAGTGATCTAATTTGCTTGTTGAGGCTAAGGAGGGAGTTTTTCCAGATGGGAATTTGTGCCTTTTTTACCCTTGGATAACAGTTTCTTCCTTTTGTTGTAAAGTCTATTGATAGAGGATTTCCACCAGATAAGTTTGTGTTTCCTTGAGGAGCGGGTTTTAGTTCTGTTGGGTGTGGCTGAGTCCATGCACTTGTACAGGTGTTTGTATATTGCACTGGCATATCAGCATATTTGTCTGCATCCTGTGAGGGAGGCGGTGGTGTGAAGCTACTGATATCCTCCCTTAGAAGGTTGTAGTCAGAATTTGAGAAATGTTTTAGCCTGGTTATGGCTGAGGGGGATAGACACACTGAATGAGACAGATGGATGGTCTGATCTCACCAGGGAAGAACTTACTATGGGGCTGGTGTAACGGTCACCCATGTTGGTGAGAACCAAGTCTAGTATGTTATCTCCCCTTGTGGGAAATGAGGCAAGCTGGTCTAGTGCGTTAGAATTGATGAAGTCAAGGAATCATTGGGTGAGTGCATTAGAGCAGGGATAGTTCACCCAGTCTATGGTTGAAGTCACCACGGATTAGATACCTTGATGGAGTCGAGTAGTTCCAGGTAGGTGGAGTAGGTGTCCTGAGTCATGGAGGGTGGTCTGTATCTGGCTGTAACTTGGATGGGTCTCTTGCCAATTGTCAGTTGTCTGGAGTAGTTCTAGTGCATCATGCTAGCAAACCAGTCTGGAGGTGTGCTTGTCTTTAATGAAAATAGAAAGTCCACCACTCTTAGTCTTCCCGACCTCATTTTGTGGTCAGACTGTGTGGAATGAGGTATAACCTGGTAAGGCAGGTGTGCTCCCTGCAGCCTTGAACCAAGTTTTTCATGACTGCACAGCTGTTGTCATCTTCCAGTGCAAGGGGAGCCTCCAGTGAGTGTATTTTCAGATTAAGGCTCCTAGCGTTAAGCAGCATTACCTTCAATTTGCTTTTTGACAGATCTTTTATGTTGGAAGATTTGTCTTTGGGACAGTGCCTAAAAAGGCACAATGGGGGAGGCAGGAGCCTTGTCCAGAATCCTGAATCCCAGGGGTGACAAGTGAAGGATATCTCTGCTCGCTGCAGCCTTGAACCATGTTTTTCATGACTGCACAGATGTTGTCATCTTCCAGTGCAAGGGGAGCCTCCAGTGAGTGCATTTTCAGATTGAGGCTCCTAGTGTTAAGCAGCATTACCTTAAATTTGCTTTTTGACAGATCTTTTATGTTGGAAGATTTGTCTTTGAGACATTGCCTAAAAAGACACAGTGGGGGAGGCAGCAGGAGCCTTGTCCAGAATCCTGAATCCCAGGGGTGACAAGTGAAGGATATCTCTGGCAAAGCATTGAGGCCTGTCAACCATGTTATCCCAGGCAAACAGATACTGGATCCCCTTGGAATGACACCAGAAACTAAGCTAGTTGTTGGTCAATTATTATTTGTTGGTATTGTGATATAATTCTTAGTGAAGGTAGGATGCTGCTTAGGGCTAGGGTCGTACTTGCCTGGGACACACACACACTGAGAGCTCAATCATGTCTCTTTTCATATAGTCCAGGGAGGTATGTCTCAAGTCATTCACACAAATATGAAGAATGACAGTCATACTTGTACCTTTTGTTGAGAGACTTAAGTGCGTGATGTGGTGGATTCTGGCAATGATAGACGACTGACCCTGATCTTCTCTTTGTAGAGTCTGGTGACAGAGACATCAGTATATCTCTCAACTGAGTTGCCAATGACTAGTATGTTTGGTTCATTGTTGTGCCTTATGGGTTGTGTTTGTGAGAGACTGCTGTTTTGTCTGCTGTCTGTGATGTGTTTGGGTTCTGCATGGAATGTTTGAGTGTGTGTTTTGGAGGTCTCTGCTGTTTAGGTAAGTTTTTATTGTGGACCTCTGCATAGGTGTGTGTGTGTTGTACTTGGCTGTGGGATGTGGGTGGTGTGGTGTTTGTGCTGGCAATCTTCTCTGTCAGGAGTACTGACTGTCACTCGATAGAGCATAGATTCCAGGTTACTGATGTAAATCTATTTCTCGCAAGTAGAATTATGTGCTAGTAGAAGAGGGTTGTCAGTGAACATGAGGCAGTTGCTACACTGTCTCAGTATGCCCATGTCAACCAGGCTGGCAGCAATAACTAATGAGAATTGTTCAGACATAGTGTTCTGAAACTTGGATGGACTTATGGAGAGAGGGTTTTGATAAGGGTTTGTCCGCAAGAGTGTAGACCACAAAAACCTTCTTAAATGTAAAATAACTGGCCTGAAGCCCAAGTGCTAAAACCAAAACTAAGAGGGTTAGAATAAAAGGCAAATGTAATCAGTCTACTAACAAGCAGTACTAAATACAGCAGAAAAAAAGCACTTCAACACTTAAGAGTAAGCATCAAGGCAAAATAAGGTAATAAAGTAGGAAGAACAGAATTACAGTAAAAGCAGCTGAATAAAGTGTAAATGTTACTGGAGCGGGCAGAAACAGAAGATAATTCAAGATTAAGAAGCTAAGGGAGATGGCCTTCCCAAATGCCCTCTCTGTACCCAGTAACATGAGCTGGTGATATGCTACTGGGAGGAGTGTCCATAATCAAAGAAGCAAGGGGATAGTCCTTGCCAGATGATCGCACTGTACTCAGTACAGTAAGCAAATGAGAAGGGACTGGGAGGAGTGTCCAAAATCAAATTTACATCAGGGGCAAGTAATTCCAAAGCCACCAGGTTTAAGAGTAAAACAACACTTGGGCTGGAAGGTGGTGGAAAAACAAAATGCAGACACTGAGAAAAGCAATCTCTAGCAAATAAGTAAATGCAGCAGCAGCACACTTTTAACTGTCACTAAAACAGAAAAACAAAATACAGACACTGAGACCTGCAATATCTAGCAAATAAATAAGTGCAGCACAGTTTTGTTAACTGTCACTGAAACAGATTAAGTGCAAAAAAGTATACTTATAAAAGCGCTTTCTGTATCCAGATGGCTATTGATTCAGTCACAGCCCGGCCACAAGGAGTAGCTAAGTTACTGATACAGTCTCTCAAACATAACTCCTTATACCAGTAGTATAATGGAAAACTTAAGAACCTCAGGGAGTCAGATAACACAGAAAGCTGTGATCACACCTTTGATAGGCTGGCTTCAACAGAATGTAAACCAACCCCCAGTATGAAACCAGCTGAACAGAATCCAGTCAGTGACCAGAAATATCAAGAAAATAAATAAATGCAGTACAGTTTTGTTAACTGTCAGTAAAACAGAAAAATAAAGTGCAGACAATAAGAAAAGCAATCTCAAGCAAATAAATAAATGCAGCACAGTTTTGTTAACTATCACTAAAACAGAAAAACAAAATGCAGACACAGAGACAAGCAGTATCAGCCAAATAAATAAATGCAGCACAGTTTTGTTAACTCTCACTGAAACAGATTAAGTGCAAAAAAGTATACGTATAGAAGCTTTCTGTATCCAGATGGCTATCAAATCAGTCACAGCCAGGCCACAAGGAGTGTCTAAGATACTGATGTGTCCCTCGGTAGGTCTTCTGCCTCTTCTAGGTCTTCCTGGAGCTTGCTTCCCTCCGACATGGACAGGATGATGAGGTCCTTCCTTAAAGCTCAGATTGAGTTCGGGCTTCTTGCGTCCCCTGCTCCTACGCTTTCATCTCCTCATCCGACCCAGGCGGTTTCAGACTTCTAGGCTCTGGGGCACAGTGAGGAGGTGATGGAGATGCCTAGAGCTCATTTTGTCTGTACTCTACCTGAGTCCCTGACCGGTTCTGCTCTTCCTTCCTCAGAGCAGGCAGGGTCCCGGGCCTGACCAGTCACTTTGGAGTCCTTGGGAGAGGGTTCTGGTCCCGTCCGGTCTCTGCCCTTCAGCGCTTCGGCTTTCGACGGCTCAAGGCTGGTAATGTCCAGGGGTCTTGAGGTGGCATGCTCTGCTGTTCCCTCTTCTCAGGCGGTCTTGCCTGCCAGGAATGGGGAGGGAGCATCATCCAGCCCTTCGGTCTTCTAAGTTGTAGAGAGGCCCTTCTCCTCTGCTAGAATTGCTTCCCCTGCTATCCGGGGTCCTTCCCAGATCCCAAGAGTGGACCTTCCTCATCCTGCTGCTGGTCACCCTCTCAAACCACCCTTCAGGCAGGAGTTACCCCACTTAGGGTTCCCCACTTGTCTGGGTCCTCCCCGGAGCCCCCCTCAGAGGAGGCACCTCAGAAGCGATCATGCAAGAGGAAGCACCTAGACTCCCCTATGGAATATTTCACTGAGGATACCAACCTCGATGAAGGGGACAGGTCCCCCAGGTCTCCACCCGAAGATGTCTCCTTTGGGGACATCTTGGAGATCCTCAAGTTGAAGGGCAGATAGTCTTCTCAACCCACGTCCTCCAAGAAATCCACGTCCTCCAAGAAATCCATTTTCGTGAAGGCATTTGGGACGGGACCATCTACCACCTTGGTTTCACCCCCTGCTGATGAACTGGTAAATCACGTTGCTATCAGGGCATGGAAGGAGCCAGATACTGTGGAGCCAGCACCAAAACGAGTGGACAAATTTTTAAGCTGTCCAACAGACAGACAGTTCTTGTCAAAGGGGTGCCAATCGATGCTATAGTGGTAGGCGCCACCACTAAAAAGGAGTTAGTGGAGCAGAATACATCTGTTTATCCCCCCAACTGAGAATATCTGGAGATTGATAAGCACGGAAAGTGGGTCTTCGCCTCAGCTACCTTAGGTCTGCGGGTGCTTCATTACTTGGCACATTTCACTCGCCTCCACAGGGATTTGGTCAGTGATCTCACCACTTCCCTTTCTAAGGTGTTGTCTACCGCGGACTTCAGCAAAGTGTCCCCCAAGCTATCTACTGTTGTGTCCCTATCTAATTCTTCGATGAGGCTGATTTCCAATGCTGCGGAAGTCGCCTCTGGAGTGGCCTACACAGGCATCGCTATTCAGAGTTTTGCCTGACTTGCGGCTATGTGGGTTTGTGGAGTCCTTTAAAGTGTCCTTCACCAGTGCCAACTTTGATGGATCAAGTTTTTTTGATCCATCAGTCAAAGAGACACTTACCCGCAATGAGCAGGAAGGCAAGACTTGTCGGCTGTGGGAATCATGTTTTGTACCCCTCAGTGGTCCTTTTCTAAGACACAGCAAAGGACTAGGAAATTATGGCTCTGGAAGCCGCAGTCTTCCTTTCAAGATGCTGAGGATGAGCCTTCTTCTAGAGGTCGGAGGAGAGGGTTCAATGGCAGATGCCACTCCAGAGGTGGAGAAGGTCCACAAAATCAGGGCTACAGGGAACTCTTATCTGAGAAGCCCCTCCAGTGCTCTTGATGCACTGTATGACTGTCCTGCCCTGGAGGCAGTCAAGGGTTGTTCGTCACTGCACCCTTTGACCTGGGCAAGTGTTACAAGAGATCGCTGGTTGCTAAACATTGTTTCCAGGGGCTATTTCATTCCCTTTTACAAACCCCCCACCAATCAGGAAATAGCTCACCAATGCGCCACCCCATCCGAAGGAGTTAGCTCAGCAAGAAGTGCAAGCTTCTTCAGAAGAGAGCCATCCAAGAGGTGCCCTGGGACAATGATAATCTGGAACTTACTCTCATTTATTTTTTGTTGCCAAAGAAGACAGGGGACCTATGTCCAATTCTGAACCTGAGCGAGTTAAATTTCTCCTTCAAGAAGTCCAAGTTCCAGATGGTCACACTTCAGTCCATCATGCCTCTTCTGCACAAGGGCAACTGGATGTGCTCTGTGGATCTCCAGGATGTGTGCTATCACTTAAAAATAGGCAGGTGTTCCAGGAGCTTTCGACTAGTTGCTGATCATTACCAATTCAAGTCCCTGCCCTTTGGTCTCACCACAGGCCTCCCCCCCAGGTGTTCAGCAAGTGCATGGCAGTGATGGCAGCTCACCTGAGACTGCAGGGATTTCAAGTGTTTCTTTACCTCGGCTATTGGCTCCTCACAGCTCCCACCAATCATCAACTGGTCACAGCCACTCAGTACATTCTTTGCCTGTTCAACCAGCTAGGAATTACTGTGAATCTACCCAAGTTGAATCTGATTCCATCCCAAAACTTGGAGTTTATTGGCATCCAGCTCAATACTTTGTAAGAGTTTGCAGCTTTACCTCTCAGGTGTGTACAACTAATCAGATCTCATGTTCAGTGCCTCCTAGATCTGTCTCCTCCTGAGGTCTGGCTCATTCTCAGGGCTTTAAGGTCCATTGGCTGCGGCAGTCTGTCTGGTGCCATTAGCCAGGTTTTACATGAAGGTTCCACAGTGGACTGTAGCAGTCCAGTGGTCTTCTCTGTATCATCCAATGACAGCTTCCATCCGCCACATCCCGGTGTGCAGGCATCATCTTCTTTGGTGAGTTGAGTCACCTGATCTCCTCAGGAGCGGACCCTTTTCTCTTCCTCCCCCAAGCGCCACGGTGACCATGGATGCTTCCCTGCTGGGGGGGAGGGGGGGACATTGCCAGGGAAAGACTGTATGAGGTACGTGGTCCCCTGCAGACCAAACTGCACATAAATGTACTGGAAATGAGAGCAGTTCTTCTCATGCTGCAAGCTGCCTCCCTCTGGGTACCATTACAGTGCACATGGACAACATGGCAGATGTTCTTAGTGTCTCACTGTTGCAGTCATTACATTTGGGTAATCTGATGGCAGGTTGCCCTCATTCGGCCAGAATAACAAAGTCTTGGGTCTTGCGTCGGTTGCTGTCTCCTCTTCCATGACGTCAGGTCTTTAGGGGTATAAAACATGCAGCCGATGCCATTTTATTCAGTCTTTCTTGCCACGCTGTGCTCGAAGCAGAAGCAGTTCGCAAGTGCCGGTTGGCCGACTCCTGAAATTTTCGCATTTGAGTTTCAGAACCGAAGTCTTCAACTAAAGCTAAATACCCTGTTGGGGAAACTTTTTCTTGCTCCTTACCGATGTCAGTAAAAGTTAATAATTGCATTTCTTGTGGAAAGCAAATACCTCATAAGGATTTTCATTTGTACTGTACGGCTCAAGGACTGTCCTGAGTCCTCATGAATCCCCAATCCCTCAGTGGCAAGAGAGATTTTCTTTCACTGGAGTCATCCGAGCTGCGATCTGTTTGCTTCCCCTCACAATCACAGATGCAGGCAGTACTTCACCCTGATCCCCCCAGTCATGTAGTCCCCCAGGGATGCACTAGTTCACAATTGGCCTCAGGATCACCTTTATGCCTACCCTCCTGTATCTCTCATTCCCAGTGGTTCAGGAAGCTCGACGCCTCAAGGCTACCTTGATCCTCATCACCCCCTTCTGGCCTCGGCAGGTGTGGTTCCTCCTCTTAAGGTCTCATCTAAAGTACCCCCTGGGTATTAGATGCCTCTCCAGATCTGATTTCTCACCCCTCTCACCTTTCGATCCTAAACCTTCGGAGTCTTCATCTGACAATGTGAACATGTGGTTTGTCCACTTCCCATAATTCTAAACCTGCCCAGGCTTGCCTCTCCCATCAGAGACATTTTTCTGGCATCTCAGAAGGCTTCCACCAGAAAGATCTGTGGTAGTAAATGGAAAAGATTCTCTATTTGGGCCAAGCAGCGAAATCTGGATTATTTTTCGGCTCCCATTCCAGACATTTTATTATTCTTGTCTTCTTTCTTTCAGGACAGAGCTAGTTTCTCCACTTCTAAGCTGCAATTGGCAGCCATTTCTGATTTCCATACTTGCGAGGAACCTACATTTTCTTCTCGTCTTTGTAAGGTCTTTTTGAAAGGTGTTTTCCTGTTCAGGTAGCCTATCAAAGATCCTTCTCCTTGGGCCCTTCAAGCCTATCACAACTTGTGATATGAAGTTCTTGTCATGGAAGACCACCTTTCTGGTGGCTCTAATGTCGGCAAGGCAGGTTTCTGAGTTGCAGGCTGTCTCTATTAAGCCTCCATATGTGATTTTTCATAGAGATAGAGTGGCTTTCTGGACTAACCCCTCCTTCATGCCCAAGGTAGCCACTGAGGCAAATTTGAATCAATCCATTCAGTTGCCAGTTTTCTTCCCCAGGTTCTTCAATAAAGGGGAATATTTGCAGCATACACTTGATGTACATAGACAACTACGGTTGTGCTTGTGCTGGACAAAGAGCTTTTGCAAATCTGACCAGCTGTTTGTGGCCTTTTCTGTTAATAGGGTCAGCCAGTATCTATGATTACTATATCTCATTAGATTTCTAAATGTATTTCTACAGTTTATTCTTCTAAAGGTTTGTCCTTACCAGGACCAGACCGAGCTCATTCCACTAGATCTGTGGTTACGTCAGCTGCCTATTTGGCCCAACATTCTTTAGATGAGATTTGTGCAGTGGCCACCTGGTCTGCTCCTCACACTTTTGTTACTCATTATAAGTTCAATATAGTTTCCATGAACGGGGCTTCCTGTGGCTCCACACTTCTTCGGCATGTCCATCCATGAGGCCCCACAGGATTTTATGGCAGCTGGGGACTCTGACCCAAGAGTGAGGAATAGTGAGATGGATGACATCAGACAGAGTTATGTACTTAACTTAATTTAGCATTTGTGTTATCCTATGTCACTATTCACCACTATCCCTTCCTCCTGGCCCTGTCCTGTGGGACCCAGAGGAAGTGGAGATGTCCTGTCTGGTCATTAAGATCTACCATGGCTGTTTTCTAGCTCTAGGGCAAACTCGATCAGAGGGATTAGAGGACAGCAAGGGATTATGGGAGTGGGAGGAGCTCAAGCCTAGGATCTGTGTGATAAAGTGCCGGCTCGGATCCAGTGTTTGATCCTATGACCCAAGAGTGATGAATAGTGACATAAGATAACACAGATGCCAAGTTATTGTAAGTATGTAATTCTTTTTTTCCTCCAGACCTCCAACATATGCTGTTCCTGGGTGTCATAGAACTACTGTCCCCAGATAAAACGGGTAAAAGATTGTATTCAGGAATCTTTTATAGTGCCACAGAAAGCAGGAGCTGGGACCCAGTTGTATAACTTTCCTTTCTCGACCTTTGTGTCAAAATATCAAAGTTGAAAATGCTGCCTTTCAGTCTTTGTTATACCTCATAACTCTTCTCAGCTTTCTGGTAACATTAGATTTAAAGATGCTTATCACATACTAGTTCTCAAAAGATTTCAGATATGTTTTAAGATTTATTTGTATCATATGTTTACCAAGGTGATCCAGTTGGGAAGGCGAGCTGCCCCACAGTGAAATGAATAAACAGTAAAACAACAGTTCATACATTTTAGTAAGAATAAATGGATATTTAGGTCAATGTAAGTTAGTCACAGTTTGTTACTCCTGATATGGAAATGGTACTCAATAAAATAAAAAATGCCATGCAGTGTTTGAGGACAAGAAAATGAAAACAGATTTATGATTGACATAACATGCAATTTGTTACAAAACTTTATGGCAGAAAGTTTTCTAAGTTGTGAGGTACAAGGAGCAGTAGACAGATTATAGTTATAACAGGAGGAGTAATGACAGCAGTTTGAGTAGAGAGGCTATAGAGAGAGTACTTTGGCCCAGAAAAAGCGGTTGAAAGAGAGGCAGCATTTTGGCTATCCCAGGAGAAGATTGTCTGTATCTGGCTTACATTTTCAGTTCTTTTCATTACCCTTTGGAGTATCTACAGCACCAAGGGTATTTAGAGTGTCTGGCACCTGTAATGGCTCAATGCAGGTTACAAGGTGTACCCACGTTTCCACATTTATACAGCTGCTTTATGTTTACAGAATATTTTTCAAAACATCAGGAATCTCTTATTTTGGTAAGGGATCGCCACAGTCTGGGATTCCTGATGAAAATTTGGAAATATTTTCTCTTCCCTTATCAAGGGTAGTATTTCTGGGATGCCTTCTGGAGGCGTCCCTTGAAAGGGCTTTTCTTCCTCAGGAAAAAAGCACTCCTCTGCATAGAACAGTTCCTGAACTTTCCAGTCAGTTTATGACTTTATCCAAGGAATTTCTCAGGATTCTAGGATTCATGGAATCTATGAATATTGTGATTCCTTTGGCCAGATTTCACATTAGGAAAGTAATAGTGGTTCTTCAAATCAGTTGGGTCTGAACACCTGCATCCCTTAGCTTTATAGATTCCTGTTTTGTGATTTGTATAAAGGGAGTTACAGTGGTGGAGAGAACAGATAGCTCTCAACCCCGGTGTTCCCTTTTCCCTTCCAGCTCCTAGTCAGTCTGTGATAATAAATGCCACAGATGTCACTTGTGGAGCTGTTTCTGTCAGGGTTCAAGGTCAAGGTTTGCAGATCAAACAGAACAGACCAAAACACACAAGTGTCTGAGATGTTGGCAGTAATAAATGCTGTCAAATTTCTAAATCGTCTTTGGTCTGTAAGACCTATACAAGTGATCACAGACAGCATCATAGTGATGTAGTACATAAGCAGATTGGAAGGGATGTGTTCCAGATCCTACCCTCTGTGCAGAGTAGTCATGGTAGCTTGGGAGATAGCAACTCAGCACAATTTCACCCTCCAGGCTTCTGACATTGTCAGAGCAAAACATTATTGCAGACAAGCTGCGCAGGATCAGGAATTGCTCTCTCAAAAGGAAACTGAACTGGGGGGTTTCCATGAATTGATCCAGGTAATGGGAAACTCCTTAAATAGATCTGTTTGGCTCCATTCACAATAGACAACTAAAGAGATTCTGCTTCAGGTTTCCTTACAGTCAGGTCTAGAAGATGGATGCTTTTTCATATCTTTGGATGGAAGTGTTCCTTTATGCCTTTCCACTAGTATCCTGTGTCATTGTAAAGATTCAGAATTACTCTGTAAAGATAATTGTCGTGACCCCTGCCTTTTTGGCCTCTGCAGCAGTGATTCTTCCTTATTTTGAACATGGCCAGGGGCAGTTACTACAAGCTTTCTTACAGCTTAGACTTAAAGACATGGGTTGTTTGGCACCCCAGCCTGAAATCTCCTTGGTTGTCTGCATGGATGACAGAATTTTAATACCTTTTAGGCATCTGTTTTCTGAGGACTTGCAGCAGGTATTAAAGGAGGAAAAGAAATCTGATACTAGAAAATCAAACATGGATAAGTGGAAAATAATTTCTATTTAGTGCCTTAGTAAGGACCAGGATATTTTTAAATCCCAGTTGTTTCTAGTTCTGCAATATTTGTGAGTTACTGTCCTCTCTTCCTCTTCTATCAAACCTTTTTTTTTGGCCATTTCTGTTCATCTGTCCAAAGATTCACTGCTTTCTAATCAGTCTCAAGTCAAGCAGTTTTTGAAAGGGGTTTTGCATACATGTCCACTTAGAAAACAGGTGGCTCCTCCCTGGATTCGTAAATTTCTTTTGGAAAAACTAACACTAGCTTCATTTGAACCACACCTCATCATTCTGATTTGAGGTTCATAACTTGGAAACACACTGTTATTCCTGTGTCATTTTCAAAAAGTGTGTCTGAGCTACAAGCTGTTATTGTGGGTCAACATTATCTTATTTTTTCATAAAGGTACAGGATCTTTGAGAACAAATCCTTCATTTATACCTGAAGTGATTTCGGAGTTGATATTGAGTCAAATTATTAATTTCCCTGCCTTCTTCCAGAACCTAAAAATAAGTCAGAGAATCTTGCATACTCTTGATGTCCACAGACGGCTCAGATACTGTGCTGACAAAACTAAAATTTTCAGGATTTCTGGTCAGTTGTACCAAAACAGACAATTTCAAAGTGGTTGTCTCACCGTTTGCTATGTACCCGTCATAACAAGTCACTTCCAGGCAGGGTTGAGGCCCATTCTACCAGGGCCCTGACTTCTGTGGCTTTTTGAAAAGAGATGAACTGAGTTTCCTAGAGAGAGCGATTTGATCCTCTGTACATCCTTTCACAAAATATTAAAAACTAGGTTCCTTTTCTGGGTCTAAAGCAGGTTTTGCTAGAACCACTCTCCAGGGGCTCCTGAACCCTCTGTCTTGTTTCCCATAGCTCTTTAAACTCTGGTAATCTGCCCGTATAGCTTTGGTTTCTGCAACATTGAACTGATGATGCACATATTACAGTTGTGTAAGTAAACGTACCATGAAAGTAGATGTTTGACTATATCAAAATTTTATGCCATGCTTTTTGTCAGGGTGTGGGCATATGTTTTTATTTTGTCATAGCATATTTTTACTTTGTGTGCTAACTTCCCTTATTCTGTGGCAAGAAAGGTCTGAACTCTTGCCACCCAAACCACTAACTTTATGAAGCTCTCTTGAAGCCCATTAGCAAATAGTATGTGCGGAGGGTGCCCTAAAGTTTTTAAATACTGTCCAGCTGTCATACTCTTGGCAAGGTACAACCCATACAGAGTATGCTACTGCAACAGTGATCTGTTCAAGCATCTACTGTTAAGCTAAGTTTATTTACACTGCTGTACCCGTCTAGATTCTTCCATCTGTCTGCCTGTTCATTCCTATACCTATTCTAACATATTTAATGATATGTTAATTGTTTGTACCGTAATCCCCAGGACCCCACCCAATGCATCTTATAGGCTATAAAGGGCATCTGCAAGCAAGCCTTTTACATATAACAATCAAAAGGCAGTCATGTCGACAGAGGAGGACACCTCTCTTAATGTGCCAAAACTGCGTGATGGTTATGGTAAAAAGTATATACATGAAGCCTTTTAACTGCAAGAAGCTTCTTATAATTTATTAGTGTTCCATCATGGTCCAAATGCATGTATGAATAAAGGTTGTACAGTGGACAGTTTTATGAGGTTGAATTGAATGTCATATAAAATTGGAGTCCATACCTTCAAGTGTGCTTATGATTAGCCATATGCATCCGCAAGGGTGTATGTGGTAGGTGTCATGTGGAAAAGCCTCACGTAATGTTAAGGACAAAAATGTAACCCAAGGATGTCAAAAGCCCAGTTGTTAGATTCATGAGTTTCTACTGATTTTGTTCATAACCAGCAGACAACATTTAGGGAAATACAGTTATGTGCCTTTAAGAATGCCCCCATTCTCTCAAGCTCTTTGTACTGTGCTGTTTTAAACTGCTGTCTGTTTGAGATAGTTGCAAGCTATTCAGCAGCTGAAAAAAGTGAAGATTTTTCATTTCTTTATCTGTTTTAAGTTCTGTTTAACAGCCTGTATCTGTTTTAGCTATTCTGTTTAATTCTGTATTAATTTCAGTAAATATCTGCACTGCATTTTTGCCTTTCAGTTGGTCTAACTGTTGCTATTAAACCCACGTTTCTTTCTTGTGAGGGGAGTATGAGTCAGGCTAGTTAAGGAGTTGACTGTTTTAAGAATTTCTGTCTTTTGAGCAGCTGAGCGAAGTGTCTTAAGGATTTTTCCACCATTCCACCCTGCTCTTTTGTTCTTATTGTATCCCTTGTCCGTCCATGACCACAAAATTCCCTCCCTCTCCTTTTTTATTGTCTGTAAGCAAGCACAAAGGTATCATTTTACAAAGTTTCTCCCCTTAAGTTATTTTATTACATTTCCCTCCCATTGTATTCCAACAAGACAGAATGCACTGTCTCCACCAAGCCCATTTGTATTGCTTTTTAAACTTGGTGGCTCTTGAGTCATTTGCAATGGCTAGAAATTTGTCTTTGGTGGTTCCTCCCAGTTTCATCTTGTGTAGTTATACTAGTGAGCACTAGAGGATCAAACTGGGAAGTTCCTCTCTTTGACAGCTAAAGCTTGAGATACCCTTGCTTTCCATATCATCCTACCCGCTTAATGCTACATTTCCTTTAGACATCTGAACACCTAAGCACTGAACAAGATGGAAGGTCAGACTGCTAGTTTCACCTTTGTTGCCAGCCTTTTTAGCAACGTCTCCCAGAATAGTGTACAAACTAACTTATGTATTATGAATTTATACTTAACTTTAATAATTTCATGTTTGAGAGGTGTAAATGTCCAATTAATCTAGAAACTTCCCACTCGCTTAAAAACCTTCTATGTGAGCTTCATACACCTTTCACCATGATCCTTCTCTAACCACACCAAAATGTCTTATGCTAATAGTGTAAAAGAATCACTCCCAAAGTCTCCTAGAAATATGAATAAGTCTCAAAAAATATCAGGCCACTCCTCCACATCTTGCATGTTTCCATACCAAGTCGCCCTGAGCAAAAACTCTCTGTCACTTAGAACCACAGAAACAATAGAAATATTTTAGTGATAATGGACTCTGTTGTTAGGTACACTGCCCCATCACTCACTAACAAGGAGAGAGTTACAGTGAGTTGTCTTTCCATTGTCAGGATTCCTGACATTGCAAGTGTCATAGTAATCCTAAATCCTGACAAATGTAGTTACAATATGGTAGTGGTACATGTGGGAGTGAAAGACTTGAGATATAAAATGATGTGCAGAGAGAGATATCCGATCATGTTACAAATGCAGATGAAACTCTAGTCCTAAGAGGAGTCCTTCCTTCACCTCAAATGATGCCAAGATGCAAAGACAAAATAATTGGCTTCAGTAATTGGTTAAATAGGAATAGATGGTAGTATTCCAGAAGGAATCCAGTAAGTGTCACCATGAGATGAGATGCTGAACAGTCCTGCTTGCTTCACTGAGGATGGTCTGAATCTCTAGTTTGAAGACTTCAACATACTAGCTAAAGTTAATTATCAAATCACTCCCAAAATCAGATCACATTAACGTGGCTCTTCTCAGTGCCACAATCTGAGAAGTAAATTGCCTTATCTTGACGCACTTCTGTTTTTGGAAAGCATCCTTGTATGCCTAGTTACTGAAATGTGGATTAGGTGTAACGACAGAGCTCCCTCTGTTTCCGGGTTTTGCACTTTTCATGCCTTCAGACCCCATGGCAACTGTGGTGGAGTCTTCATATTTATCAAGGACCATACTACCTCCAGGCACATCCTTGGGAAATTGCAAACAACTAAGTGAACTCAAGATCACTCTAAATGGGATTAATTAGCAGCTAATAGCTTGTTACAAAACACCATCTTTGTGCCCTGATGGCAGTATACAGTTCCTCAGTGTTCTGTATGATCTCCCTGTTAGCAGAAAGTATCTTATTTTGAGTTACTTTAACTACACTTTTTATATATCAAATTTAATTTTATTTTATATTTGTTTACCAAGGTAGTATACTCATCACAACAGACCATTTGCAGGTATTGCCCTGGTGAAATAATTCACAAAAGAGTAAGTGGTAGTTGTTGACTTTCATATAAATATTTGTAATTCTTGATATTTATTTATTTTAACGTTTTTGCCCGTCTGCCTCCTGTTGTGCTTTGTCAATATATGCTGCTGTTGTACTGTAGAAAACAGTGCTACTCTGTTTATCCTACAGTTTTGGCATACCAACGAGTTTTCAGAAGAGAAGTATTGTATTTGCATACATTAAAATCTTCCAGCTTAGTTTATTTTGTTGTGCAAAAAATACATCCCACACAACATTCAGAGTTATCGAGTGTGCTTTATCCCAGGAGAGGTTTTGCTCAGTATCCTGCAGGGTGGTGTGGGTATTCTTTTGAGAAGACTGGATATCCAGGTGATGGATTTTGGAGCTGATACAGCCAACAGGTATGTTCCTTTGAAGGCCTGAGTTAACTGTTGTACATTGTCACAAGTGAATATTTATGTACCTCCATGCTTGTTGTTGAGAGAGATGCTACCTAAAATGTTGGTTAATATTAATTTGGAGGAAGGCCTGTTGTAGTTCAGGAGATTGGAACACATTTACAAGTTTATCAGGCATACAACTTTGCCCAAGAAAATGGTCTCTGCTTTTTTTGGGTAGATTTCTTAAGCATTGCTTCAGACATATGTGTTTTGTAGGTACTCACGCCAACCCCATGCTAAAGCTTTTACAAAAGAAAATTTTGTGTTCAGGATTTCATAATTTCAGACCATATAAGCCCTTCTGGGTTAGTCAACGGTTTGGTATGGTAAATAACTTTAATTATTTTACCTACTTAGGTTAATCTTCATAGCTTTGTAAGTGCTTTGTTAGTTGGTAGTCTGGGAGATACTTCATGGTTTAATTAATGGCATAATTTTAAGGTTTTGTGTCAGTAAGCGATTATTCAGTTTACAAAGTCCAAAACAGCAGTAGCACAGGGGTCCCTAGTGGTGTGATATGTTTGGCTGTTGGAATTGCAACTCAAGGTAAAGGTTCGCTGAACATACTTGAGGGAGAGGGCTACTGCCAGTTCACTGGTATTGGATATTATAGCTATGGAAATCCATTTTGTTTTGCTTTCCAGAATTATCTGGGAATTGTAAAATCCATAGCCCTCTGACTATGCAGGAGCTGGTGGGCTGTGTGATTTCTGAGATTAGTGATGAAACATTGTACCATTTGGTTGCTATCCTGGAACAGATGATCAAAGGGCATGCAGGCTGCTTTAAGCCGCTGTGTTCAGTTTGTGGTGAGCCTTTGTTGCCAGAGGACGATGTGCTTTGTTTTTTGGAAGGTTTTCAGTTACCACTGAAATGGAGGCTCCTTATAAAAGAATTGTGGTCAAGACGTCCAATGAAAGAGGCTAAAATGAGGACATCTACTGATCCTGACAGACTACTGGTTGAGCTTTTTGCTGGCTGTAGTGGCGGAAAGTTTTATGGAATCTTTTTCTATTTAGTCAGTCCATGTGTGGAAGTAGTAGTAATTTCTGCTTCCTGGAGATATGCAGTAGTTTTTGTTAGCTTAAATCTGGGTAAGCATACCACTCATCATTGCCTCTTAATGTACAGTTTTATTATTGCATCAGGTTTATAAAATCTTTAGAGCTGATTTGGTAACTAGACTGACTTGGTTAATGTCTAAATTAGTTGTTTGTGATCACTGTGGGTCTATTAAGGAAAGAGACTTTTGATAACTTAATACACACCGTCCTTTTGGTGAAGCAGGATACTGTCAGTGATGGTGTTCATTTGGGACTGCTTGTTTGCAGTACTGGCCTGCTTTGCTTCTCTTTCTCGGTTAATTATCTTGTTGGCTAAAATATGTAATGGTGGTTCTGCAAGCATTCACCTCTGCAATAGACGTCTTCTGAGATAATGTTAGTGTGTGCATTAGGGCTGCTCTGTCCCTTTTTCTCTTTGCAGTTTATTTGGAACCTCTGACTTATTACATTTAGCAGTCTTGCATGCATGTCCAGTTTGAGACCCCATTCAACAGTACAAAATAGTGCAGTTTGCAGACAGTGTTTTGGTGTTATAATAATCTCGAGTTTGGTTATAGAGTTTTGTTTGAACTGCTGTATCACGTAAGGGTGTTTTAGGGTTACATGTTTAATGTTGTAACAAAAACCCCAGCTATTATTTTCCAACCCTCTAAATATTTTTGTAATTTTTCCATTGCTCTGAGGTGGTACCTGTGTTCCTTACTGGTATTATTCTTGCTTGTGATAAGAGCTTTTGTATTAGACCTGTGTGTATAGGCAACTTTAAAACATAAACAGGTTTTTATAACTTTGAGTTAATTTACAGCTCATTCCTCTCAGATGGCTTCTGTTCCTGCAGATGTTAATTTTTCAATTACGATATTCCTCAAAGGTGATTTTTGCCAGATTCTTCCTGGGCTGTCTTATTTTTTAAAGGTCAAATGTTGAAGTTTCTGCAGCATGTTAAAAGAGGAATTGTGTTTTTTCCTAAATGACTGTGCTTAACAAGCTGAGGGTGGATTTGGTATTCCATAGAGTAGTGCAGATTAGAGTGTTCTTATTACTTGTCCCTCCACAGTATGATGCAGCATGAAACCATTTCTTAGCTAAGGGGTTGTGATGGCCTTGGAGATGTTTCCAATGTGGTACTTAACAGGCTGTTGGGTCCTGGTGTGAGTAACTTGTCATCATTGCCTCAGCTATCTAAGCACACCAAGTGGGACTTCATCACTGAGTTTGATCCCTATGCAGGTGATTAAAACGTGAAGGGACCAACCTTTCTAGCATATTTATTTGCTTTAAGCAATATAGTAGCTGTCTAAACATACCACATGGGACTTCAGCATTTTGGTGTAATAGGAATGGTTGTCATGTTTTATCCCCAGGCAGGTGATAAAACAGTGATGGGGACAGCCTCTCTCTTTACTTGAGTACACTATCAACCTTTCCTGAAGACATGGCTGCAGTTGATTCATAAGGGAGAAGTGTTTTCTTGGGAGGTAGCTAGAGCCAGGTTTGGGTTGTCAACAGGGAGTAACCATTTCTGATTCCTACAGTCAGAGAACATGCTGACAGGTTTGAACTTTACTTGAATATCATCTAATTGGTATCTTGAGTGGTTAGACTTAGTATTTTATGTATTACAAGCTGAAATAACTATTTCTTATCTGATCATTAAAGTTTTAATGTCCTTTGGTTCAGGAAAGCACATCTCAGTTACTTCTGGCATCATCGTAGAGAACGCTGCAGTATGCTATTGATATAAGAGTTTGGCAAATGTCATTGGCAAGATATGTAGAGTTTATATTTTTGTTTGGAAGTGCCAGTACAATTTTTTTCCATGCCAGCTAGGTTAGCTAAATTGTACACAAATATTTCAGCATGTTGCTGGTATTGTTAACAGGAGTCTTACAGTGGTCAGTGTTCTTATCTTTACTGTTAGCTTATATGAATGTGCTTTATAATAGTTCATGGTCAACAAAAAAGTGACCATTGTGCCTTTTTTGCAATGGCTTGGTAGAAGAGCCTTTCAAATGTTTGAACTGGCCTTACAGTACTTGCTCATGTTGATGTCCCAGAAGGCCTTGATTCAGTTATGAATGCAGTCCCAGCTTCTTCAAGTTAATAGGATGAGTGCACCGATGAAGCAAACTCTTGACTTGGAAGTAAACTTTCGCTAGTAGCGTATGCCAAACACACACACAAAAAAAACTAAATGGATTCCTTGATTGACTGAAATAGATGATAATGATTAGACTCATGTTAATGTGATGGTCTTGTATAGTTTGTGAGTTAAATTCAGCCATTAAAAAGAATTGCACTATGAGGTAGCCTAGTTTGCGGGTAGTTTCAGTTTTTATATGATTGGTTCAGAATCTGTTTTGTTTAAGTCTTATACTGGTTTGCATGGTTCAAAACACTTATTTGATTCTGTAATTGTTTTAGTAACAGATTCTTTGATGATACCCTATCTGCAAGTGTCTATTAATTTTTACTTTTTGTAGTCATGTTATTGTTGAATGCATTTATTTTTAATTGGTTTAAAAATTCCTTTACCTGTAAGAGTGGAATGCTTGTGTATATATATATATATATATATATATATATATATATATATATATATAATTGTCTACACCGTGGCCCTAAAATTGCATTCCTATTAAAAATACGTTCCTGCATGCTTCTCTTTCCCTTTCCCATCCCCAATCCCCATCACCAGTTCCCCTCAGATGTTTTCTTATGTAACAGCCTAGCAAAAGAATAACTGCAGACAACTGAGTTTTACAGACTGGAGAAAAAAGGTTATGCAACACAGTTTTTTCAAATTCCACACACTCTGCCCATTACAAGTGCTTCTCCACTTGACTTCCAAAGATCTTATTTGTAATGGATTGGTTTATGATATTGAGGGCAGTAGAGTTTTAGAGTTTATACCACTCTGTCAAAGTGGGCAAGGCTTTTTACACAAGTTTGTTTGCAGTTCCTAAATAGGGCAATACTGTAAATCATGATCTGAAGTAGGAGAATTCATTTGTCAGCAACCTGTGGGTATGGATCCTATTTCGGATCCGAACCGGCATGGTTTATCCAGCTATGGATCCGAGCTCCTAGCTCCTCCCTTCACCCATAATGCCCTGTTCTCCCTACATGACCTCAGATCTAGTTTGCCACGTTCATGGTGACAGCTGGATTTTGAGCTCCTGTCAGCTAAGTGCTATTTTGGTTCTTTACTAAGGAATTTCTGTCAAAAAAATTATTTTTTTGTGTGAAAGTTTTAGGTTTCCCTCTCTTAAGTTAATTTTTTGTTAAATTGGTTAACTTTATAGTACCCTCCCCTCGCTGGTATCATAGCTTGTGTGCATGTGGATTCTTTGGGGCCTTCTGTGTGAGTGGTTAATTTAACTTCCTTAACTTTCCTTTTTGTTTTTAAAAAAAAAAAAAAAAAAAGGATTAGTAAAAATGTCTTTGGCCCCAAAGGCAATCTTTTCAAAATGCTCCGAGTGTGGCCCTAAGCTATCCCCTGCTGATGGCCACACTCGGTGCGTTCGATGCCTTGGGGTTGAACACCTCACCTCTGGGTGTTCAATCTGTGCAGGGTTCAACCCCAGGGCATTGAAGGAGCGGAGGTCGAAGCTGGTCTTGGCGGGACTCTTGCCCCCGGACTCGGCTTCGGCCTCCGCCCCGTTGGTAGTTACCGCTTCGGCGGTTCCTGCCTTACCTGCTCCCCCTCCTCCTCCCGGGATTCAAACTCCCTCTACGGGTTCGGAGGAGAGGGAAGCCAGGAAGAAGGACCAGAGAGAGAAGCACCACAAGCGGCCGGCCGAGACCTCCGTCTCGGCCCCGCCGGCTAAGCGGGCTTCTCCTCCAGCCTCTCTGGCTGCTGGCTCTCCTCCTCCTCGGCTCCGGTCCCCATCCTTTTCACCGGGGCCTGAGGAGGAGGAGACGCGACCTCCTTCGAGGCTATCGAGACGGTACTCAAGGCCTACCTCGGTAGCCTCATCGAGGTCCACCTATAGCCTATCTGACGCTGATCTGGACCGGATGATGCGAAGGTTCATCCAGGCCCAGATGCAGATGGGAGTGCTCCTGCCTCCCCCCCCCCCCGGGGGGGGGGAGCTCAACCCTATTTTTCAAGCCCATAGCTCCTTCTCCGACCCACTACCCGGGCTCGGAGCGCTTGGAGCCGGGCAGCATCGGAGCCAGGGGTGGGTCGGCACCGACAGTACTAGGTACTTCGGATCCGACCCTGCCCTCAAGTGTTTCGGATCTGACCTCTCGGAGCCTTGGTCCGAGCTTCGGATCCGGGGGACTCAGTGTGCCTTCGGCGCCGTCCGTGTTGGAGCGCACTGGTCCCTCGGATCCGAGGGGCTCGGTGCCGGCTCCGATCCACTCCTCGGATCCAAGGGGGAGCCGACTGTTGGATCCTTTGGTCGAGGCTGGCTCCCCTTCGGCTTTTGATGTAGTGGAGAGGGCTCTGTTGAGGGCATCCGGACCCCCGGCACTTGCTTCGGCTCCGTCCCGCACTCCATCTGCTCTGGGTCAGGCTTCCGTCACCCGGCCACTGGGACAGCCCGTTTCAATGCTCCAAGCAGTTCCTTTGGAACTGGACACTGCTTGCGAGGGCTCCTCAGACAGCCCCCCCGAGGAAGCACCTCGCAAGCACACATGTAAGAGGAGGCACATAGACTCCCCCGAGTCTTTAACTGAAGACACGGACTTGGAGGAAGGGGAAGGCTCCCCAAGATCACCCCCCGAGGATGTCTCCTTTGGAGACATCATGGAAATGCTTCGTATAAGAGGTGGGTGGTCTGCCCCAAAGTCTTCCTCGGACGAGTCCGTGTTCTTGGAGGCATTTGAAGCGGGCCTGTCTACCTCTTGGGTGTCCCCTCCTGCCGACCCCCTGGTGGACCTCATTACCACCAGGGCGTGGAAGGAACCGGACACCGTGGAGCCAATCCCCAAGAGGCCGGACAGGATTCTTAGCCCCCCTGCTGACCGTGCCCACTGGAGCAAGGGACCCCGGTAGATGCCATGTTGACGGCAGCAGCCACTAAGAGGGAACTCGCTCAAGAGAGTCCCTCAGTTCATCCTCCGAGCAAGGAGTCTTGGATGATGGACCACTTGGGGAAGCAAATGTTTAGTTCAGCGACCTTCTCAGTGAGGGCGCTCAACTATCTGGCACATGTCATTAGGATGCAGCGCGATCTTATCAAAGAGTACGCTGCACCCCCCCCCCAGAGTCCATGTCGGAGGAGGACAAACTTTTGCACTCCACCCGTATGGCCACTCTTCGTTCCGTGACCAGTACCTCTATGCGGTTACTTTCCCATGCTACTGAGGGAGCCGCTAGAGCTGCAGGAGTAGGCCTAGTCACGAGACGCCAGGCCTGGCTCCGCCATTGCAATTTCATGGAGCCCTTCAAGGCGTCATTCGCGAACGCCCCCTTTGACGGTTCTGCCCTTTTTGGCAAGACGGTTCGCGACACCTTGGTCCAGAGCAAGAAGGACGGGAAGACGCTGTCTGCCATCGGAGTGCCCCAGAGGTCCTACTCTAGGAACCAAAAGGGCCAGAAGAAGATGTGGTTCCGGAAGTCGCAGCAATCCCAACCCGCTCCAGACAACCAGTCCTTCCGTGGCAGAGGAGGACAGGGAGGATGCCGCCCCAGGGGCAGAGGGGCTCCCAGGAATTTCGGGTCCAGAGAACCTTTCTCTGAACGGCCCGCGCAGCAACCCTGAGGGGTTGCCCGACTGCTCCACTCTGGAGGCAGTCGGGGGACGTTTTTCGGAGCACCTAGCGGCATGGGAGTCCATATCATCAGACCGCTGGGTCCTCCGGATTATATCCAGAGGATACAAAATCCCATTTCTTCACGTCCCAAAACTAAAATCCCTCCCCGATGTTCCACCCGATCAGAGGGAGGCCGCTTCAGCAGAAATTGGCTATCTGCTGAGGAAAAGAGCCATCCAGCCCGTCCCCCAGACCAGATCGGATCAGGGTTCTACTCCAGGTTCTTTTTAGTGCCAAAAAAGATGGGGGACCTAAGACCCATTCTGGACCTGTCCCTATTAAACCTGGCAGTTCCCAAGGAGAAGTTCCGGATGGTCACTTTACAATCCATCCTCCCCCTTCTGGGAGAGAATCACTGGATGTGCTCTATAGACCTCAAGGATGCGTACTACCACATACTAATGGACAGACAGTCCAGGAGGTTTCTTCGCTTCCGGCTGGGAGCCAGTCACTACCAGTTCAGGGTCCTTCCCTTTGGTCTCACCACAGCCCCCAGGGTGTTCACCAAAGTATTAGCAGTGGTTGCGGCCCACCTGAGGCTTCAGGGGGTGCAGGTCTTTCCGTACCTGGACGACTGGCTTCTCACCGCCCCAACAAGGCATCTACTATTCTTGGCAAGAGACTCCTTTCTTCATCTAGCTCCCTGGCTAGGCATCACAATAAACGTAGGAAAGTCCAACCTGGTCCCTACTCAGTTGATAGAATTCATAGGAGCCAGGTTAGACACGAGGGAGTTAAGAGCCTTTCTCACAACCGACAGAGTTCGGAATCTGCGACTCCAGGTGCGGGCCATCCTCCACTCCAGCTCGGTTCCGGCGGAATTGGTCCTGAGGGCTCTAGGGTCCATGGCGGCAGTGATTTCTCTTCTCCCACTCGCCCGCTTGAACATGCGGGTACTTCAGTGGACGCTTCAACTACAATGGTCATATCTTTCTCTCCCCCTGCATCACCCCATTGCAATCAGCAAGGCTTGCAAGCGGTCTCTCTTGTGGTGGTTCCATTCCAAGGATCTCCATGGAGGCCGCCCCTTTTGTGCATCTCCCCCTCTTGCCACAGTTACCACGGGCGCCTCCCGCCTCGGGTGGGGGGGGCATTTTGCGGGCCGGACGGTCCAAGGCACGTGGAACAACTCAGAGACCTCCCTGCATATCAATGTTCTGGAGATGAGGGCGGTGCTCTTGGCGTTGCAAGCACTTCAAGCCTTTCTTCCCCTGGGAACAATTGCGATTCAGTCCGACAACATGTCGGTGGTCTGGTACATCAACAAACAGGGGGGAACCAGGTCTTACCCTTTATGTCGAGAAGCCATGAGTGTGTGGGAATGGGCGATCTCCACCAACCGCTTTCTCATCGCAACGCATATTCCGGGTCGGTCCAACATCCTTGCGGACAAGCTCAGTCGCACCATCCTCTCCCCGTACGAGTGGTCTCTCAATGCTCAAGTAGTGAAACGTATCTTCGCACAGTGGGGAACTCCTTGTTGCGATCTCTTTGCTTCTCCCTTAAACACCAAGTGCGACAGTTTTTTCGCTCTAATCCCTCCTCCGGGGGATTCCCCGAGAGACGCTCTGGTGCATGCTTGGCGTCCCGGTCTTCTTTACGCATACCCCCCTCTGCCTCTGATGCTCCAGGTACTTCAGAAAGCCTCTCGGTTGGGGTGCAGAATGATCCTCATAGCCCCATTCTGGCCTCGGCAGATCTGGTTCCCTTACCTGAGGTCTCACTCAGTGAATCCACCTTGGATTCTAGATCCCATTCCGGATCTGATATCACACCCATCGAACCTACCAACTCCGAACCTGGGCAACTTGAAGCTGACTGCTTGGCTGCTCCAGTTCCACTCCTAATCAGGACTCCCGGTATCTCGTCTCCAGTTAAGGCCAGTCTGGTAGCGGTTCATAAACCCTCTACCAGAAAAATTTACCGCAGTAAATGGAAGCGATTCTCCATTTGGGCGGAGCGGCAGGGTCTAGATCCCTTCACGGTTCCCCTTCCTTTGGTTCTAGACTTCCTTACTACTCTTTTTAATGATGGCGCCAGTAGTTCCACGGTCAAAGTTCAGCTAGCGGCCATTTCTCATTATCATGTTGGTCATGACCCTGGGCCTCTTATGTCTGCCAAATTATGTAAAATATTCCTAAAAGGCACCTTTCTGCTTAGAACCCCTGTCAAGCAGGCGGTTCCACCGTGGGATCTTTCCTTGGTTCTTCAGGCCTTGACCGCTCCCCCCTTCGAGCCTGCGGCCACAGTAGACCTGAAATTCTTATCTCTTAAGACTGCATTTTTTGTAGCCATTACTTCAGCCAAGAGAGTTTCTGAACTTCAAGCCCTGTCCATGAAACCGCCTTACTTGATCTTCCATCCGGACCTCGTGTACCTCAGGACCAATCCCTCCTTTCTTCCTAAGGTAGCTTCGGAAGCGAACATTACTCAGTCCGTCAGCCTCCCTGTTTTCTTTCCTAAATATCAGAACAAAGGCGAATACAAGCTGCATTCCTTGGATGTTCACAGGCAGCTTTGTTTTTATCTTAACAGGACAGCTGGTCATAGGCAATCCGACCAATTGTTCATTTCCTTTGCCAAATTCAATCTGGGTAAACCAATTTCCAAAGTCTCCTTGTCACGCTGGATTTCCCAGTGTATTCTATTAGCTTACCAAGCTTCCGGGAGGTCTGCACCGGAGGGAGTCCATGCTCATTCGACCCGGTCTGTTTCTACCTCAGCGGCCTTTAAGGCTAGGATTCCTCTGGATGACATTTGTTCAGCAGCCACTTGGGCTTCATCTCATACCTTTATTTCTCATTACAAGCTGGATATCACATCTAGAGGTAGAGCATCCTTTGGCTCCGCGGTGCTCCGGAATATCCTTCCATGATGGCCGCCCAAGACTCAGGTAGCTGGGGACTCTGTCCCACAGGCTGCTGACAAATGAATTCTCCTACTTCAGATTTAGAAGTTATGTACTTACCATAACGTTCCATCTGAGTAGGTGGATTCATTTGTCTGCAACCATCCCGCCCTCCTATCCCCCTGGCCTTGTCAGTTTCCTGCATAGGATGTGTTACCCTTTGGTTAGGGTATTTGGTACAGGGCAAACTCGATCTGAGGTCATGTAGGGAGAGCAGGGCATTACGGGTGAGGGGAGGAGTTAGGAGCTCAGATCCATAGCTGGATAAACCATGCCAGTTCGGATCCGATATCGGATCCATACCCACAGGTTGCAGACAAATGAATCCACCTACTCAGATGGAACGTTATGGTAAGTACATAACTTCTAATTTTGAAGCTCTTGAGTCTGAATTCTTTAATGTTAACAAAATCAGTAATGACCCTGAAGGCATGAGTGCCTTTCTTAGAAATATATTTTAAATGACAGTTGTGGACAGAGAATAATGCATCACTGTATATTGTGATAAAACTTTACAAAATTTATTATGCAGTACATGGAGCTTTTCAATTATGCTTTGGATTCAAGAAAAATGTAACTTTTGTTAAACACCTTTCTGACATAAGAAAGGTGTGTAATGTTTTGTTAAGCATGTCTTGTTGCTAAGCTCTGATATACATGCTGAAGCATCAGTGACCAGTAGCCAGTTCAATCCACAATAAGGGAAAACTGTGAAAAGCACTTCTACACTTCACTGTCACACAAGAAGTATTGCAGTTTGAAGTGTTTATAACCGCTTTTAAAGCCATTGTTTTATCAGAGACACACTTGGCTTCTGGTCACAGTCTGTGTAACACTACTGAATATTTTAATGGCTTTCAAATCTGTAAAAAGGTTTGCACTCGTACACTTTTTTCTGTTGCTAGTAGTACAGTGGATCAGCTAAAGCTGCACTCACTACAAAGAATAATTGGATGTTCTTCGTGTTTCACTGTTGCAGTCATTACGTTTGGGTAATCTGCTGGCAGGTTGCCCTCAGTCAGCCTGAATAACAAAGTCTTGGGTTCTGCGTCGGTTGCTGTCTCCTCTTCCATGACGTCAGGTCGTCAGGGGTATAAAATATGCAGCCAACGCCATTTTATTCCATCTTTCTTGCTGCACAGTGCCCAAAGCAGAAGCAGTTTGCAAGTGCCGGTCGGCCGACTCCTGAAAATTTTGCATTCGAGTTTCAGAACCAAAGTCTTCAACAAAAGCTAAGTACCCCGTTCGGGAAACTTTTTCTTGCTCCAGGAAAATTTTCTTGCTCCTTGCCAATGTCAGTAAAAGTTAATAATTGCATTACTTGTGGTAAGCAAATACCTCATAAGGATTTTCATTTGTACTGTATTCCTTGCCTAGGCCCAGATCATAATGTGCCTTGCTGTCGGTTTTGTGCTAGATTTAACCAACGCACTATTAAGCGTCGGTATATTTTTGCTTCAAAATATTTTGGATCCAGATTTAATTACCCTGAAATGTCGTTGGTTAGCAATCCAACTACCAAGAGTTCACAAAAAACGCAAAGAAAAAGACAGAGACCGACAGTCGAGGTCCAAAACCGACGACGAAACTTCTCCTAAGCCAGTCGCCGGTACTCAGTGAGCAGCCCCTGATACCCACTACTTTTGAGTCGCAGGCCTCTACCGAGACCCATGCAGAGTCCGGTATGCCGCGAAATTCTCAGAGTATTGAACCCGCGGATGTCTCTCCCTTGGATGGGTCTGGAGCCACTGAGCAGGCACCGATGTCTGAGGGTGTTTTCAGGCCTCAACACTTTTATATAAAACCGATGCCAGCTGCAAAAACAAGATCAAAAACATCTTCTAAGTCTAAAAAACTGATGCATGAGCCACGTGCTCAGGCCCTTATGCCTAAAAACAGATGATCAAAATGGCTGAAGACTTAATTACCTTAATCAGGGGTTCCCAACCCCCCCCCCACCCCCCGCTAAGAAGCCTAGGCAAGACACTGATTATGAATCTTCAGATCAGGTTTCCATTTCTTCTGATTCCTCTTCTGATCAAGAATTTTCTATTCCACCCTATGAGGATTCAGATGCAGAAGAATTCATCCCATCTGCATCTCCTCCTGAGGATTATTCTTTTGGAGAAACCTTGCATACTTTAAGGGAATATTTTCATTGGGAGAGTCAGGATTTCTCTGAATCAAAAAAGAGGCTTAGGGATTTCCTCCTCCTTCCTCAGCATAGGTCTTTGGCAATACCTCCTGTAGTAGACATTGTTGATGTGTTTTCGGAATCCAGCATGGCTCCTGATTCCTTACCTCCTGCTCCTAGTAAGCCAGACAGATATTACAGGGTTCTTGAATCCCTCAAATTTCTATTCAAAAATCCTGCTGCTGATCCTGAGACTATCTCACAGGTCCCAAAGGTGTAAAGGCCTCTACAGCCAAAAATCCTACCCCCTCTGATAGAGATTCCAGGGCGCTGGATAGATGGGGAAAGAAGGTGTATATGTCTGCAACCTTGGCAATTAGGGCCTTAAACTGCCAGTTTCATATGCTTAAATATCAAAAGCATGTTATAGGCTTATTGAAACAGAATATTGTTGATTTCTGATTGTGTGGAAAATAAAGAATTACAGGAATTATTGCATGCAGCAGAACAGGTTGGAAAACATACTTTGCAATGTGGATGTCCATCGTGTTACACTGCTGCAGTCATTACACTTGGGTTATCCTGCCGTCAGGAGGTTCCCCAGTCAGCCTGAGTTCCAAAGTCTTGGTCCGGCGTCGGTTGCTGTCACCTCCTCCCTGACGTCAATGCGACAGGGGTATATAAGATGCAGCTGACGACATTTTCTTCAGTCTTTCTTGCCACGCAGTGCCCGTAGCAAAAGCAGTTCGCAAGTGCTGGTCGGCCAATCCTGAGATTTTCATTCCAAATCCAGAACCGAAGTCTTCTACAAAGCTAAGTACCCCGTTGGGGAAACTTTTTCTTGCCTCAGACCGATGTCAGTAAAAGTTAATAACTTGTATTTCTTGTGGGAAGCAAATACCTCATAAGGATTTCCATTCCTATTGTATCCCATGCCTAGGCCCAGACCACGACGTCACTGGTTGTCGGTTTTGTGCTAGGTTTAACAAGCACACTATTAAACATTGGTTTGATTTTGCCCGACACTATTTTGGCAGAAAATTCAATTATACCATGCCTTCGGAACTTCCGACGACTGGAATACATAAAATGCGCAGACAAAGATAGGCATCCGAGGCCTAAAACTGACGACGAAGCCTCTTCCAGGCCAGCTGCCGGTTCTCCAGTTTTCAGCGAGGCGCCTTAGCAGCCCCTGACGACCGCTTCTGCAGAACCACAGGCCGCCTCCGACTCCCACGTGGAGATGGCTGGGCCTTCGGATGCACAAGTTTTTCAGCCTACCGAAACTAATCCATCAGAGGGATCCGGAGTAACTGAACAACCCGCAGCTTCAGAGGGTGTTTTCAGACCTACTCTGTTAAGCATTAAACCCTCTGCTAAGCCTAAACCTTCTTTAAAAACAAAGAAACAAATACAGCATTCTTCAGGACAGGCCTCCATGCCTAAGAAACAAATGCTCAAAATGGCCGAAGACCTAATCATTCTGATCAGGGGGTCCCATCCCCCTCCTGATAAAACGCCTAGACAGGATGCAGACTATGACTCATCAGACCAGGTGTCCATCTCTTCAGATTCATCCTCAGACCTAGGATATTCTTTACCCCCTTATGAGGATTCTGATGCTGAGGAATCAATCCCAAATCCCATCAGCCTCTCCGCCTGAGGACTACTCCTTTGGGGAAACCTTATATACCATGAGGGAGCATTTTCATTGGGAAGGCCAGGATTACTCAGAATCCAAGAAAAGGCTCAGAGACTTCCATTTATTACCTCAATACAGACCCCTTGCTATTCCGCCAGTGTTAGATATTGTGGATGATGTGTATACTGAATCCAGCTTAAATCCAGATTCTTTACCTTCAGCCCCAGTTAAGCTTGACAGATACTACAGAGTCCCTGACTCGCACAGATTTCTTTATAAAAGCCCCGTTGCTGACCCTGAAACTATTTCTCAGGGACCCAAAGGGGTTAAGGCCTCATCAGCAAAGAATCCAGTCCCCTCAGACAGAGATGCCAGAGCATTAGATAGATGGGGAAGAAATTATGTACGTCTGCAACTTTAGCAATGAGAGCCTTAAATTGCCAGTTTCACATGCTAAAATATCAGCAATTTTTGATGTCTCCGTTAAAACAAAAAATGCTTCCAGATTCAGATCCTCCTAATTTTAAACAAATGCAGGATTTATTGCATGCAGCTGAACAAGTGTGAAAACATACTTTGCAATGTGGTTTTGATTCTTGAGGCCTCCTGTAGAGCAGCAGTTACATGCTCTGTCATTAGAAGGCATGCCTGGTTAAAAGAACATACATTACCAGATCATGTTAAAGCAAAATTATTGGATGCACCTTTGCAGCAGGATGTGTTGTTTGGAGTTAAGGCAGAAGAGGTCTTAAAGAAAATGGAGGATAAGGCAAAATCTATGCAAACGGTGAAGGTTTTCTTACAGGTTCAGCCTTCTCGATTTAGCAGAAATTGGCCAGCAAAGAATTGGTCCTTTCCAGTTACAGACAGACCTCAGAGGGGCAGATACAGACGTCCAAGAGGTAGAGGTCAACCCCAGGGTCTTTACAGGCCTCGACAATGGGGTGCGTCAGGCCAGAAAGAAGGGGAAGACCGGTCCCAACCATATAGAAAGCAGCCCCAATGACTTCCCACTACAGCTGCCAAACAGCTCTCTCTTGGCAGCCCCCTTGGGAGGAAAACTGGCAGTTTTCTATCGCAATTGACATATGATCACCAAAGACAAATGGGTTCTCAACATTGTATCTCAAGGTTACAGGTTCCACTTTCACACTCTGCCAAGGTTAAAAGGAATGCCAAATCTGCCACCAAATCAATGGGCAGAGGCTCAAAAACAAATTACAGCACTCATGGACATGAGAGCTATTCAAAAGGTATCACCACAGGAGCAAGGACAAGGATTTTACTCAAGACTCTTTCTGGTTCCCAGAAATGACAGTCTGGAGGCCCATTCTGGATCTTTCTTCTCTAAACACTTACCTGGATGTCCAAAATTCAAAATGTTGACACTACAGCAGCTTCTTCCCATGCTGGGCAAGAAAGCTTGGCTCGTGACCTTGGACCTCAAGGAGGCATACCTGTATGTCCCTATCAGACAAAACTGCAGAAGATACCTCGGATTCATAGCTGGTTCAATGCACTATCAATTCTCTGCACTGCCCTTTGGCTTATCTACTGTGCCAAGGGTCTTCACAAAGTGCCTGGCACCAGTAATTGCATTTTGCAGACAGAAAGGAATTCAAATTTATCCGTACCTGGACGACTGCCTGATTCAAGCAGAGAGCAAGGACATTCTTCTAAAGCATCTGGCGTTTGTAAAAAAGTTATTAAGTTGCCTAGGGTACACAGTAAACGAAAAGAAATCAAAACTAGTGCCCTCACAAGAGATAATATTCCTGGGTGCCAGCTTGAACACAATGGCTCAGATGGCTTATCTCACGCCAGACAAGCAAGGACAACTGACTCAATACTTTCAATTGATGGCAACAAAGGCCCCTGCAAGAAAAATTCTGCAGGCCTTGGGTTACATGGCATCTTGCATACTACTAATTCCATATGCCAGACTGCATATGAGGAAACTACAATGGTACCTAAAGAGTGTCTGGTCTCAACACTGTCAAAGTTTGGAAACAGTTATACCACTAATTCCTTGCCTTCAACAGGAGTTTTGATGGTGGGCTCAAGCTTGTCACCTCAACAAGGGACAGCATTTTACTCAACCCACAGCCAGGCAAACACTGACAACAGATGCATCGGATTACGCCTGGGGAGCACACATGGCAGGAAAATGTATTCAGGGCAGGTGGCCCGCAGAACAAAGGCATCTTCACATCAATCAAAAAGAGATGCTAGCTGTACAAAATGCCCTTATAGCTTTCAAGGATCTACTGCATCCAGGACAACTACTACTAATGACAGACAACACCACAGTTATGTGGTACATAAACAAGCAAGGGGGCACTCACTCCTACCCCCTTTGCAGACAAGCCATGATCTTGTGGAACACAGCTCTAAACTATCAAGTTCATCTGCAAGCACAATTCCTGCCAGGAGAGAAAAACACACTGGCAGACGACTTAAGCAGAAACATCATGGATCCCCACGAATGGGAAATGAATCCACAAATATTCAGAATGATAACACAGAAATGGTGGAGCCTGGACATAGATCTGTTTGCATCCCCAATGAACTGCCAGCTACAGAAATTCTGCACAAGGAGTTATCATCCACATGCATGGAAAGTGGATGCCCTCTCATTCAGCTGGAAAAACCTACAAGTATACGCTTTCCCACCACTAACTCTCCTTCCAAAGGTTTCTCATAAAAGCCAGGCAAGAAGAGCCAAAGATGATCCTGATTGCACCAGACTGGCCACGCCAGCACTGGTACCCAATCTTAAAGAACTTAGCACAAGGACCACCCTGGAGTTTGCCTCAAATCCCACACTTGCTGACTCAGCACAACAATCAAATACTTCACAGCCAGCTAAAGACCTTAAACCTAGCTGCATGGAAGATTCCTTTGATTCCTTAGTCAAGCAAGCAATGCCTCTCTCCAAAGCTGTTATGGAGGCCAGAAGGCTTAGTACCAGGAAAGCCTATTCGGATAAATGGAAGAGATTCTGTGCCTGGAACCAGGCTCACAGCCTTGACCCTCTTGTCCCAAACATTCCTGAGATACGACAATATTTAACTGAGATGCTGGACAAAGGCCTCTCCTTTTCATCCATCAAGATCCACTCCTCTGCCATCTCTGCTCATTACAAAACAGATCCACCAGTTTTCTCTAATCCTTTGCTAAAACAGTACCCCAGAGGGGCTAAAAACATAAGACCACCCCGTAGAGCACCTACTCCAACTTGGGACCTCAACCTCTTGTTGGGAAAATTATCTTTACCTCCTTTTGAGCCAGCTAACACAGCAGAATTAAAATACATCTCTTGGAAAACTGCTCTGTTACTGGCAGTAACATCAGCACGAAGAGTTTCAGAATTACAGGCACTAATGGCAGTGGAACCTTTCCTCATCTTCCACCAAGACAGGGTGTCTTTAAGAACTAACCCTATGTTTATGCCAAAGGTGGTATCAAGTGTGGCTCTAAACAAAGCTATTCACTTACCAACTTTTTATCCAAAACCACAGAATAAAGGGGAGAGACTACTGCATTCTTTGGACATACACAGACAGTTACGCTTCTACTTGGACAAAACCAAAGCTTTCAGAAAATCCGAGCAATTATTGGTAGCATATTCTGCAGGTGCACAGGGAAAAGCCATTTCAAAACAGTCTATTTCGAAATGGATAGGACATTGCATATGTTTCTGCTATACACACCATGGGAAACCTGTACCTAGCAACATTAGATCTCACTCCACCAGGGCAACAGCCACTTCAACTGCCTACCTCAGAGGAGTACCTACCAAGGATATTTTGGAAGCAGCAACTTGGAGTTCTGTACATACCTTCACCAAGCATTACCATCTGCCTCTGTACTCTAAATCTAGAGCTGGCTTCGCCACTGCAGTGCTGCAGGGCCTTATAGCCACCCCTAATGCCTTATAGAACCAGCTACCCTACCTCAGCTTTGGGATTCTACCAAAGTGTAATGACTGCAGCAGTGTAACACGATGGACATAGTACAGATGTCCTTCATGGATGCATCTGCAGTCATAACAAGTGGGTTGTCCTGTCGTCAGGCAGCCCTTCAGTCGGCCGGATTCCAAAGTCCGGGTCCGGCTTCGGCTGATGTCGCACTCCACCCGACGTCATCACTGTTGGTCTTCGGGTATAAAGGCATCAGCCGACGCCATTTTCCTCAGTCTTTCTTGCGCGTGGCCAAGCAGAAGCTGTTCGCAAGTGCCGGTCGGTCGGATCCAGAGATTACTTCTACCGAATACTACTTGAAGACTTCTAAAGCTAAGTACCCGTTGGGGACTCTTTCTTGCCTCAGCCGATGTCAGAAAAAGTTAACAATTGTTTAAACTGTGGGAAACAAATACCTCATAAAGATTTCCACTCTTACTGTCTGCCTTGTTTAGGCCCAGCCCACGACGTAGCAGCCTGTTCGCCTGTGCTTCTTTCAACCGACGAACGCTTAGGCGTCGGTCGGAGTTTGCAGAACAGTTTTTCGGTTCTGATTTTGCGTACATTATGCCGTCGGATCCTCCGACTACCCAATCTAGCAAAAAACGCAAAGATAAAGACCGACACTCGCAGTCCGCGGTTTCGGTCGAAACCATGGTCAAGCAAACATGAGTGTCTCGGTTTCGCCGAAACCGAGAAAACTGAACAAAGTACAGCTGAACCTATCCCTACAACCGAGGCCCCTGCTACAACTCTTGAAACGACTTCACAAATTTTACCCACTACGGTGGTTGACTTATCAGACACCATCCCCTTGGATGTTTCTACTCCAGCACGTGGTGCTGCTAGGCCTCCAGCAGCCATGTCCATTAAGGCCTTCGCCAGGGCTAAAGCAGCCAAGACTACTAAAACAGTGCCTGTTAAACCACCCACATCCAGGCCCTCTTCTAGTTCTCAAATGCTTACTTTGGCAGAAGATTTAATTTCTTTAATTAGAGGATCTCAATCTCACCCAGACAGGGCCTCTCAGCGCCCAGAAAAGAGACCTAGGGCGGAGCGGCCCGAGCCAGTGTCCTCTGATGATTCTGCTGATGAATCAGACATAACTGACCAGCCAGAGGCTCCCTTCTCCAATTTTGAAGATTCTGATGCTGAAGAATCCATCCCAGCTGCTTCCCCACCAGAAGAATTCTCCTTTGGGGAAACCTTGCATGCCATGCGAGAACAGTTCCAATGGCAGCAACAGGATTTTTCAGACTCCAGAAAAAGACTTAGGACTTTTCTGCACCTCCCACAGCACAGGCCCTTAGCTATACCCCTGTTCTCTCTGTGGTGGATGATGCTTTCAATGATGTTTGCTCCGCTCCAGATTCTTTACCCCAGCCCCTGCCAAACCAGACAGATTTTACAGGGTGCCAGATACTCATCACCACCTTTACAAGGCTCCACTTGCAGACCCAGAAACTATATCCCAGGGCCCCAAGGCAGTAGCGACCATAGCTAAAACCCTATTCCTTCTGAAAGGGAAGCAAGGTCATTAGACAGATGGGGTAAAAGGTCTACACTTCAGCTACTCTCTCAGCTAGAGCTTTAAACTGTCAGTTTCACATGATACAATACCAAGAGTTTATGCTGGATCAGTTAACTAAAAACTAACCACTGATGAATCTCTTGATAAGAAATATGTATTAGAGATGGTAAATAACATACAACAGGTTAGCAACCATTCCTTAAAATGTGGCTATGATGCACTGGAGGCTTCATTTAGATCAGCCATGACAGGCACAGTGATAAGAAGGCATGCATGGCTAAAGGAACAAGCTTTACCGGATCATGTTAAAGCTAAGTTGCTAGATGCTCCTATGGACAAGACAAGTTTGTTTGGTACATCTGCCCAGCAGGTTATGAAGAAAATGGAAGAAAAGGCAAAATCTGTTCAAACTGTTAAAGATTTCTTGCAGGTTCAACCCCAAGGTTTAGCAGGAACTGGCCTGCCAAAATTGGTCCTTTCCTGACTCCACAAAATTTCAAAGGGGCAGGAATAGACGTTCCAGAGGCAGAAACCAATCCAGAGGAGGTGCCTACAGAGGAAGACAGTGGCAAGGTAACAACAGAGGCACAGACACAGCCACTGCCACTACATCAACACAACCACAGTGACTTAACCCTAAATCCGCCTACCAGGGAACAAATAGCAGCTCCTCTAGGCGGAAAGTTAACCTTATTTTCAAAGAACTGGCACTACATAACAAAGGACAAGTGGATTTTACAAACCATAGATCAAGGTTACCGGTTTCACTTCCACACTTTTCCAGTCAAAAGAGGAATGCCAAATCTACCTCCAAATCAAAAACAGAGGCTCTACGCCAGATAATGGAGTTAGCAAACATGAGAGCTGTGGAAAGAGTACCAACAGCAGAGCAAGGAAAGGGGTTCTACTCCAGACTATTCCTAGTTCCAAGAAAGGAAAAAAGTTGGAGACCAATTCTCGACCTGTCCACCTTAAATACATACATCATTGTCCCAAAATTCAAAATGCTGACCCTACAGCAACTTCTTCCCATGCTGGGCAAGGAGTCTTGGCTGGTAACTCTAGATCTCAAGGAGGCATACCTGCACGTCCCCATTCGACCAATCTGCAGAAGATACCTCAGATTTCTTGCAGGATCAGAGCACTATCAATTCTCAGCATTGCCTTTTGGCTTATCTACTGCCCAGAGTATTCACAAAATGCCTGGCATCAGTAATCGCCATTGCAGACTTCAGGAATTCAAATTTACCCATACCTGGACGACTGCCTGCTACAAGGGGACAACAAAAGCAAGCTGACAACAGATTTACAAAGGGTCATTTACTTGCTACAAGCACTGGGATACACAGTCAATTTACAAAAGTCAAGGCTGATACCATCCCAAACAAGGACATTCTTGGGCTGAATTGGACACAATAAAACAAATGGCATTCCTGACTACAGAAAACAAAAGAACTCCCTCTATACTTCTTGGCACTAACAAAACTGAACAAGTTAACAGCAAGAAAAGTACTGCAGGCCTTGGGCTTCATGGCATCATGCATAATCTTGGTTCCATTTGCCAGACTACATATGAGAAAACTACAGTGGTACCTAAAGAATTTATGGTCCCAACACAGACACAGTCTAGAAACAGAAATCCCACTAATTCCATGCTTAAAACAGGAGTTCCTATGGTGGGCTCAGGCATGCCAGTCAAACCCAGGCCTACCCTTTCGCAGATGTCAAGCAAGCCAGACCATCACAACAGACGCTTCAGACCTAGGATGGGGGACCCACATGCTGGACAAATGCGTGCAAGGATTGTGGACACAGGATCAACTTCAACTGCACATCAACCTAAAAGAAATGCTGGCAGTAAAACTGGCAATCCAAAAGTTCAAACCATTTCTCAAAGAGGGCCAGTTGATGATAAGGACAGACAACACCACAGTCATGTGGTACATCAACAAACAGGGAGGCACTCATTCATACCCCTATGCAGAATGACCTTGGAGCTGTGGACCCTGGCACTCAGCTACAACATCCAGTTACAGGCAATATTTGTACCAGGGAAAGACAATACCCTAGCAGACATATTAAGCAGAACCACTGGATGCCCACGAATGGAAGCTTCACCCGGACATCTTCAAGACCATCTCAAAGAAATGGGGAATGCCACAGATAGACCTATTCGCATCACCTCTCAATCACCAGCTCAAAAATTCTGCACAAGGACATTCCACCCATTAGCATGGAAAGTGGATTCGCTCTCTTTCAACTGGAAAGGCCTAACAGCATATGCATTCCGCCTCTTCCTTTGATACACAAGGTACTACTGAAAATCAAGGAAGAACGTCCAAGGATAATCCTGATGGCTCCAAACTGGCCAAGACAACACTGGTACCCACTACTGAGGAGCATGTCTCGAACAATATGTGGACAATTCCCTGATGCCCTTGATGTTAACGCAGAACAACTACAGCATCATACATCCAAACCTAAAAACCTTGCAACTGACTGCATGGAACATCACATAACAGCAGCTATTCCAGAACTTTCCCAAAGAGTTAAAGACATTATTCTTGAAGCACGCAGACCTTCAACAAGAAGGAACTATGCTGGAAAATGGAAAAGGTTTGTCATCTGGAGTACCGAAAGAGGAAAAGATGTGTCAAACATAGATATGCCTAACATTCTGGAGTATCTGGCGAACTTCTTCATTCAGGCCTGTCCTACTCCTCCATCAAGATACATGCATCAGCTATTTCAGCAGAATACAGCTTTGATACACCTGTTTTTTCGCACCCTTTGCTCAGGCAATTCCTCAGAGGAATCAAGAATGTAAAACCTCCAAGGAAACCACCATTACCAGCTTGGGATTTAAACTTTGTGCTAGAAAAGTTGACACTAGCACCCTTTGAACCAGCAGCAACAGCAGACCTACAACACCTGTCATGGAAAACTGCTTTCCTACTGGCAATTACTTCAGCAAGGAGGGTTTCAGAACTACAGGCCTTAATGGCAGTGCAACCCTTCCTAATCTTCCACCAAGATAGAGTGTCCATGAGGACTAATCCTACATTTATGCCTAAGGTGGTATCCAGACTGTCTTTAAACCAGGCAATCCACCTACCTACCTTCTTTCCCAACCCACCAAACAGAGGGAAAGGCTACTGCATACCGTGGATGTACATCGACAGCGACGCTCCTACTGGGACAGGACAAAAATAGCAGAAAGACTGACCAACTCTTTGTAGCCTATGCAACAGGAAGGAAGGAAAAGCTATTTCCAAACAGACAATCTCCAAATGGATAGGAAATTGCATACGATTCTGTTACTCCTTCCATGGAAAACCAATTCCACAGAACATAAGACCTCATTCTACAAGGGCAACAGCCACTACCACAGCCTTCTTACGAGGAGTGGCAACCAAAGACATTATTGAGGCGGCTACTTGGACCTCCGTGCATACATTTGCCAAGCATTATAATTTGCCTCTATATTCCAGATCCCGAGCAGGGTTTGCCACTGCTGTACTGCAAGGGATCCTAAACACACCATAATCTATTTTTATCCTCCTCCCCTAGTTGGCTATGGTATTCTACCCACTTGTTATGACTGCAGATGCATCCATGAAGGACATAGTACAGTTTTGTACCTACCATAAATGTAGATGTCCGAACTGGATAGCATCTGCAGTCAGGATTACCTCCCTCCATCCCTCTGTGGTACTCCTAGGGTGTTTACCCTTCTAATAGCTAGCTGTTGGGGAGTCTTTATGGTGTATTTGTTTGTGTATATGTACATACATGCTTATTGTTGTGTTTACCTCTATCTATTTGGAAACATTGGCATCTATCCAAATTTTAGCCTGCAAGAGGGCTACTGGCATCTGGGGCAAGAAACACTGAGGAAAATGGCGTCGGCTGATGCCTTTATACCCGAAGACCAACAGTGATGACGTCGGGTGGAGTGCGACATCAGCCGAAGCCGGACCCGGACTTTGGAATCCGGCCGACTGAAGGGCTGCCTGACGACAGGACAACCCACTTGTTATGACTGCAGATGCTATCCAGTTCGGACATCTACATTTATGGTAGGTACAAAACTGTACTTTTTGTACCTACCATAAATGTAGATGTTCGAGTGTATACACTGCTGCAGTCCAGGTTACCCTCCCTCCTTCGCCTCTTACTTGCTGGTATGTCCCTATGTTTTCTACCCTTTACTACCTATGGGAAGTATTTGCTGGTAACTGAAAGTTGTTGTTTGCTTTTCTTATGTATGTTTTATTAGCAATTTGAATTGCCTACCTTTTTGGGGGCACCTGACATCTGGGGCAAGAAAAACTGAAGAAAATTGCATCGGCTGCATCTTGTATACCCCTGTCACACTGACGTCAGGGAGGAGGTGACAGCAACCAACGCCAGACCAAGACTTTGGAACAGGCCGACTGGGGAACCACCTGACGGCAGGATAACCCAAGTGTAAGACTGCAGCAGTGTATACACTCGAACATCTACATTTATGGTAGGTACAAAACTGTACTTTTTGATTACTTGGAGGCCTCTTGCAGGGCCGCAATTACTGGATCTGTGATTAGAAGGCATGCCTGGCTCAAGGAGCAAAATCTGCCTGATCATGTTAAAGCTAAATTGTTGGATGCCCCTTTACAGCTTGATACTCTGTTTGGTAATAAGGCAGAAGAGGTTTTAAAGAAAATGGAAGACAAAGCTAAATCTATGCAAACTGTAAAAGATTTCTTACAAGTGCAGGCACCCAGGTTCAGTAGGCACTGGCCTACTAAAATGTGGTCCTTTCCTGTGTCCAACAGAGCCTCTCAAGGCAAATCCAGACACTCAAAATGCTCTAGATACCAATCACAGGGTTCTTACAGGTCAAAGCAATGGTGTGCCTCCACCTCCAAATCTGGAGGAAACAAAGCACAACCCTACAGTAAGCAATCTCAATGACTTCCCTCTACCTTCACCAAGCACTTATCTTTTGGCAGCCCCCTTGGGGGGGAAATTAGCACTTCATGCTCAAAATTGGCAGTTAATTACCCAGGACACGTGGGTATTAAACATAGTATCCCAGGGGTGCAGATTTCATTTCCATACTTTGCCAATTCCAAACGGTTGGCCAGCTCTGCCACAAAATCAATTGGCAGAGGCTCAGAAACAAGTTGCGTCCCTCATGGATATGGGGACTATTCAACCAGTACCAGAACAGGAAAAAGGACAAGAGGTTTTTATTTAAGACTTTTCCTGGTACCCAGAAAACACAATGCCTGGCGTCCAATACTGGACTTATCGATTTTGAACACGTTCCTGGACATTCCAAAATTCAAAATGCTGACTTTACAACAGCTACTGCTTATGCTGGGCAGGAACGCTTGGTTAGTGACTCTAGACTTAAAAAAAGGCATACCTGCATATCCCAATAAGGGAATTGTGCAGAAGATACTTCCGCTTCAAGGCAGGTTTTTTGCATTACCAATTCTCTACACTGCCCTTTGGCTTATCTACTGTGCCCAGGGTCTTTACAAAGTGCCTGGCACAAGTAATTGCATTTTGCAGACAAAGAAGCATACAGATTTATCCTTACTTGGACGACTGTCTCATTCAAGCAGAGATCAAGGACATTCTTCTTCAACATCTGGTGTTTGTAAAAAGGCTTCTAACATGCCTAGGGTACACAGTAAATGAAAAGAAATCCCAACTGGTACCTTCTCAAATAATTACATTCCTGGGTGCAAGCTTGAATACAACTGCCCAGATGGCTTACCTTATGCCAGACAAAGGCAACTGACAACATACTTCAAACAGATGGCAACAAAATCCCAGTAATCTGCAAGACAAATTCTGCATGCTTTGGGGTACATGGCATCCTGCATTCTATTAATTTCATATGCAAGACTGCATATGAGGAAACTTCAATGGTACCTAAAAAGTTTATGGAGTCAACATTGTCAGTCTGGAAACAGTGATTCTCTCATTCCCTGCCTACAACAGGAGTTTCTTTGGTGGGCAGAGACATGTCACCACAACAAGGGACTGTCATTCACTTTACCCCAAGCCACCCAAACCCTAACTACAGACACAACATACTATGCTTGGGGGGCCCACCTGGCTGGGAGATGCATTCAGGGCATATGGAGCCAAAACAAATGCATCTGCATATCAACCAGAAAGAGATGCTAGCTGTGCAGAATGATCTGACAGCCTTCAAGGACTTACTTCATCCAGGACAACTACTGATAAAGATGGACAGCACCACGGTTGTGTGGTACATAAACAAGCAGGGGGGGTACACATTCCTACCCCCTTTGCAGACTAGCCATGGCATTGTGGAACACAGCTTTGACTTACCAAGTACATCTTCAAGCTCAATTCCTGCCAGGAAAACAAAATACTCTGGCAGATTACTTAAGCAGAAATCTTATGGACCCACATGAGTGGAAACTGGATCCACAAATCTTCAGCATGGTAACACAGAAATGGGGTAGCCCAGATATAGATCTATTTGCTTCTCCCCAAAATTTTCAACTGGACAAATTCTGCACAAGGACTTATCACAGACAAGCATGGAAAGTGGATGCCCTATCCTTCAGCTGGAAAAACCTATCAGTCTATGCCTTTGCCCCTCTGCTTCTTCTCTCCAAGGTCTTACTAAAGGTCTGACAGGAAAAACCAAAAATAATCCTGATTGCTACGGACTGGCCTCACCAGCACTGGCACCCAATTCTAAGGAATATGTCTCAACTCCCTCCTTGGTACTTGCCTCAAATACCTCATCTGCTGTCTCAGCAGAACAATCAAATTCTGCACACTCAGCTCCAAACTCTCAACTTTGCAGCTTGGCTGATCATTTAATTATTCAAACAACACCTCTCAGTAAATCTGTGATGGATGTCATTTTGGAAGCCAGAAGGCCTAGTACTAGAAAATCTTATGCTGATAAATGGAAGAGATTCTGTGCTTGGAACCAAGCACAAGAAACGGACACAGCAAAACCAAATATCCCTCAGATTTTACATTACCTGACTGAGATGCTTGACAAGGGCCTGTCTTTTTCTTCAATAAAAATCCATGCCTTGGCTCATTACAACACGGAGCCTCCCCTCTTTTCTCATCCTCTGCTAAGACAGTATCTTAGAGGGGCCAAAAATTTAAGGCCTCCCAGAAGATCAACACCTCCTGCATGGGACCTATTTTGTGCTGGAAAAACTCACCCTGCCTCCTTTTGAACCAGCAGCTACTGCGGATATAAAATTTTTATCTTGGAAAACAGCTTTCCTCTTTGCAATCACTTCAGTAAGAAGGGTTTCAGAACTACAGACTCTCATGGCTGTGGAGCCTTTTATTACATTTTACCGAGACAGGGTGTCCCTCAGGACCAATCCTTCCTTTATGCCTAAGGTGATATCCAGTGTGGCTCTTAACCAAACAATTCACCTGCCAACATTGTACCCAGATCCGCAGAACAAGGGGGAGCGGATTCTGCATTCATTGGACGTACACAGACAACTAAGATTCTACTTAAACATGACCAAATCTCTAAGAAAGTCTGAACAACTACTGGTGGCATTTGCTTCAGGATCTGAGGGGAAGGCTATATCAAAGCAGACTATTTTTAAGTGGATAAGCCACTGCATTTGTTTCTGCTGTTTGCACCATGGTAAACCTGTGCCCAAGGGAATCAGGTCACATTCCACCAGGGCTGCCTCTACCTCAGCAGCCTTTCTCAGAGGAGTTCCAACCAAAGACATTCTAGAAGCTGCTACTTGGAGCTCTGTTCATAACTTCACAAAGCATTATCTTTTGCCTCTCTTCTCCAAATCCAGGGCAGGCTTTGCCACTGCAGTTCTGCAGGGTCTTATAGCCGCCCCTAATGCTATTTAGTTCCATCCTCCCATCCATAGCTTTGGAATTCTACCCAAATGTAATGACTGCAACAGTGAAACATGAAGAACATAGTACAATTGTGTACACTTACCATGAATGTAGATGTTCTATTGTATTCAGTGTTGCAGACCGGATTACCCACCCGCCATCCCCCTTTTCTATAAATTCTCTTTCCTTCACTATACTCTAAAGCTTTTGTGATATATTTGCTTTTAGATGAAGGTAAAGTTTATGTTGCTAAAAGTGCATTTCCATATATTGCTGTTATATATATATATATATATATATATATATATATATATATATATATATATATATATATATATATTTTTTTTTTTTTTTTTGCTCCCCATTTGGGGGGCACCTGACATCTGAGGCAAGAAAAACTGAATAACATGGCATCGGCTGCATGTTTTATACCCTTGGCGACCTGACGTCATGGAAGAGGAGACAGCAACCAACGCAGGACCCAAGACTTTTTTATTCAGGCTGACTTAGGGCAACCTGCCAGCAGATTACCCAAATGTAATGACTGCAACAGTGAATACACTCGAACATCTACATTCACGGTAAGTGTACACAACTGTACTATCTGTTTGATTACAGCTCAGTTGTGTTCGTTACATGACACGAAAAACAAAAAATTAAGCATCTCCCAAGAAATAACAGGGTGAAGAAGGAAAAACACCAGCTGAACAGAATATTACCACCTCTGAAAAAAGGTTGTGTACTAACCGTCACAAAAGAAACACTTAAAACAAAGCAAAATAAAATAACATTTTATTTGAAGGTAATATTCTGTGTAGCCAATGTTTTTCCTTCTCCACCCTGTTTATTCTTGGGAGATGCTTCATTTTGTGTTTATCGTGATGTCCTTCAAGGATGCATCTGCAGTCATAACAAATGGGTTGTCCTGTCGTCAGGCAGCCCTTCGGTCGGCCGGATTCCAAAGTCTGGGTCCGGCTTCGGCTGATGTCGCGCTTCACCCGACGTCATCTCTGCTGGTCTTCGGTTAAAAAGACATCAACCGACGCCATTTTCCCCAGTCTTTCTTGCCGCGTGCGCCAAGCAGAAGCTGTTCGCAAGTGCCGGTCGGTCAGATCCAGAGATTACTACTACCGAATACTACTTCGAAGACTTCTAAAAAGCTAAGTACCCCGTTGGGGACTCTTTCTTGCCTCAGCCGATGTCAGAAAAAGTAAATAACTGTTTAACTTGTGGGAAACAAATACCTCATAAAGATTTCCACTCTTACTGCCTACCTTGTTTAGGCCCAGACCACGACGTAGCAGCCTGTTTAGCCTGTGCTTCCTTCAACCGACGAACGCTTAGGCGTCGGTCGGAGTTTGCTGAACAGTTTTTCGGCTCAGATTTTGCGTACATTATGCTGTCGGATCCACCGACTACCCAAATTGTTAAAAAACGCAAAGAAAAAGACCGACACTCGCGGTCCGCGGTTTCGGCCGAAACCACGGTTAAGCAAGCCGCGAGTGTCTCGGTTTCGGCCAAAACTGAGAAAACGGGTCAATCTTCAGCCGAATCCATGACTACTACTGAGGCTCCTGCTACCTTAGTTGAATCGGCCTCTGAAGTTTTGCCTACTACTGTGGTTCCTAGTGAATTATCAGACACCATCCCTTTGGATGTCTCTACCCCAGCACGTGGTGCTGCTAGGCCTCCTGCAGCCATGTCTATAAAGGCCTTTGCCAGGGCTAAAGCAGCCAAAACTGTTAAATCAGTGCCTGTTAAGACCCCCTCACATAGGCCCACTTCTAGTTCACAAATGCTTACTCTGGCAGAGGATTTAATATCCTTAATTAGGGGATCCCAATCTCATCCAGACAGGGCCTCTCAGCCTCCAGAAAAGAGACCTAGAGCAGAGCCCCGAGCCAGTGTCCTCTGATGATTCTTCGGATGACTCAGACATTACAGATCAGCCAGAGGCTCCTTTTTCTACTTATGAAGATTCCGATGCTGAAGAATCCATTCCATCTGCCTCTCCACCAGAGGAATTTTCCTTTGGGGAAACCTTACATGCCATGAGAGAACAATTCCAATGGCAGGGACAAGATTTCTCAGATTCAAGAAAAAGGCTTAGGACCTTTCTGCACTTACCACAACATAGGCCCTTAGCTATACCTCCAGTTCTGCCTGTTGTGGATGATGTATTTAATGATGTTTGCACTGCTCCTGATACTTTACCTCCAGCCCCTGCCAAACCAGATAGATTTTACAGGGTGCCAGACACTCATCACCACCTATACAAGGCCCCACTTGCAGATCCTGAGACTATATCCCAGGGGCCTAAGGCAGTAGCTTCGACCTCAGCAAAAACCCCTCTCCCTTCTGAAAGGGAATCCAGGTCCTTAGAGATGGGGGAAAAAGTTTACACCTCTGCTACTCTCTCAGCTAGAGCTTTAAACTGTCAGTTTCACATGATCCAATACCAAGAGTTTATGCTTGATCAGTTAACTAAGAAGCTGTCCTCTGATGACTCCTTAGATAAGAAATATGTTTTAGAAATGGTGAATAACATTCAGCAGGTTAGTAACCATTCTTTAAAATGTGGCTATGATGCACTGGAGGCTTCATTTAGATCAGCCATGACTGGCACAGTGATAAGAAGGCATGCATGGTTGAAGGAACAGGTTTTGCGGATCATGTTAAAGCAAAGCTGTTAGATGCTCCTATGGATAAGGCCAGTCTATTTGGTACACCTGCTCAGCAAGTAATGAAGAAAATGGAAGAGAAGGCAAAATCTGTACAAACAGTTAAGGATTTCTTACAGGTTCAGCCCCCAAGGTTTAGCAGGAACTGGCCTGCCAAAAACTGGTCCTTTCCAGACTCCTCAAAATCTCAGAGGCAGGAATAGACGCTCTAGAGGCAGAAATCAATCCAGAGGAGGTGCCTATAGAGGACGCCAGTGGCAAGGCAATAACCAGAGAGGCACAGACACAACCACTGCCACTGCAACAGGACAATCACAGTGACTTGACTCTGACACCGCCTACCAGGGAGCAAGTAGCAGCACCTTTAGGCGGAAAGTTAGCCTTATTTTCGAAAAATTGGCACTATATCACAAAAGACAAGTGGATTTTGCAAACCATAGACCAAGGCTACAGGTTCCACTTCCACACCTTACCAGTAAAAGAGGAATGCCAAACCTACCTCCAAATCCAAAAACAGAAGCTCTAAAGCAGATAGCTCAATTAACAAAGATGAGAGCTGTGGAAAGAGTACCAATAACACAACAGGGCAAAGGATTCTACTCCAGACTCTTCCTAGTACCAAGAAAAGAGAAAAGTTGGAGACCTATTCTCGACCTGTCCGTCTTAAACACATACATCATTGTACCAAAATTCAAAATGCTGACCCTACAGCAACTTCTTCCCATGCTGGGCAAGGAGTGTTGGCTGGTAACTCTAGATCTCAAGGAGGCATACCTGCACGTCCCCATACGACCAAATTGCAGAAGATACCTCAGATTTCTTGCAGGATCAGAGCATTATCAATTCTCAGCATTGCCCTTTGGCTTATCTACTGCGCCCAGAGTATTCACAAAATGCCTGGCATCAGTAATCGCTCATTGCAGGCTACAGGGAATCCAAATTTATCCATACCTGGACGACTGCCTGTTACAAGCGGACAACAAAAGCAAGCTGACAACAGATTTACAAAGAGTCGTTTGCTTACTACAAGCCCTGGGATACACAGTCATTTTAAAAAAGTCAAGACTGATACCATCCCAGACAAGAACATTCTTGGGTGCGGAATTGGACACAGTAAAACAAATGGCATTCCTAACTGCAGAAAAACAAGCACAACTCCCTCTTTACTTCTTGGCATTAACAAAGCAGCACAAACTAACAGCAAGAAAAGTACTGCAGGCCTTGGGCTTCATGGCATCATGCATAATCCTGGTCCCCCATGCCAGACTGCATATGAGAAAATTACAGTGGTACCTAAAGAATTTATGGTCTCAACACAGGCACAGCTTAGAAACTGAAATCCCACTAATCCCATGCCTGAAACAAGAGTTCCTATGGTGGGCTCAAGCATGCCAGTCAAACCCAGGCTTGCCCTTCCACAACTTTCAAGCAAACCAAACCATCACAACGGACGCCTCAGACCTAGGCTGGGGCACATGTTGGACAAGTGCATACAAGGATTGTGGACTCCAGACCAGCTGCACCTGCACATAAACCAAAAAGAAATGCTGTCAGTAAAACTAGCAATCCAGAAATTCAAACCATTCCTCAAAGAAGGCCATTTAATGATAAGGACAGACAACACCACAGTCATGTGGTACATCAACAAACAGGGAGGCACTCATTCATACCCCCTATGCAGAATGACTCTGGACCTTTGGAATATGGCTCTGAGCTACAACATCCAGTTACAGGCAATATTTGTGCCGGAAAAGAAAACACCCTAGCAGACATGTTAAGCAGAACCACCTCGGATGCTCACGAATGGATGCTACACCCGGACATCTTCAAGGCCATCACAAAGAAATGGGGAATGCCACAAATAGACCTATTCGCATCCCCACTCAATCACCAGCTCAAAAATTCTGCACAAGGACATGCCACCCACTAGCATGGAAGGTGGACTCTCTATCCTTCAGTTGGAAAGGCCTGACAGCATATGCATTTCCACCTCTTCCTTTGATGCACAAGGTACTACTGAAAATCAAAGAGGAACGCCCAAGGATAATTCTGATAGCTCCAATTGGCCAAGACAACACTGGTATCCTTTACTGAGGAGCATGTCTCAGGGAGAATGTGGCCAATACCCTGATGCCTTTGATGTTAACTCAGAACAACTACAACATCATGCACCCAAACCTAAAAACCTTGCAACTGACTGCCTGGAACATCACATAACAGCAACTAACCCAGACTTATCCCAAAGGGTTAAAGACATTATCCTTGAAGCCCGCAGACCTTCAACAAGAAGGAACTATGCAGGAAAATGGAAAAGGTTTGTCATTTGGAGTACTGAAAGAGGAAAAGATGTCTGAACATAGATATTGCTAACATCCTGGAGTACTTGGCAGAGCTTCTACATACGGGCCTGTCCTATTCCTCCATCAAGATACATGCATCAGCTATTTCCGCAGAATACAGCTTGATCCACCTGTCTTTTCGCATCCTCTACTCAGGCAATTCCTCAGAGGGATCAAGAATGTAAAACCTCCTAGGAAACCACCATTACCAGCATGGGACTTGAACTTTGTGCTAGAAAAATTGACACTCCCTCCATTTGAACCAGCAGCAACAGCAGATCTTCAACACCTATCATGGAAAACTGCTTTCCTACTGGCAATTACTTCAGCAAGGAGGGTTTCGAATTACAGGCCTTAATGGCAGTACAACCCTTCCTAATCTTCCATCAAGATAGAGTGTCCATGAGAACTAATCCTACATTTATGCCTAAGGTGGTATCCAGAGTGTCTTTAAACCAGGCAATCCACCTACCTACCTTCTTTCCCAATCCACAGAACAGGGGGGAAAGGCTGCTGCATACCTTGGATGTACATAGACAGTTACGCTACTACCTGGACAGAACCAAAAGTAACAGAAAAACTGACCAGCTTTTAGTAGCCTATGCAACAGGAAGGGAAGGAAAAGCAATTTCCAAACAGACAATCTCCAAATGGATAGGAAATTGCATAAGATTCTGTTACTCCTACCATGGAAAACCAGTTCCACAGAACATAAGACCTCATTCTACAAGGGGTACAGCCACTACCACAGCTTTCTTACGAGGAGTGGCAACCAAGGACATTATTGAGGCGGCTACTTGGACCTCCGTGCATACATTTGCCAAGCATTATAATTTACATCTATACTCTAGATCCCGAGCAGGGTTTGCCACTGCTGTATTGCAAGGGATCCTAACTACACCATAATTCTTCTTCCTCCTCCCCTAGTTTGGCTATGGTATTCTACCCATTTGTTATGACTGCAGATGCATCCTTGAAGGACATAGTACAGTTTTGTACCTACCATAAATGTAGATGTCCGAACAGGATAGCATCTGCAGTCAGGATTACCCACCCTCCTTCCCCTCTGTGGTACTCCTAGGGTATTTACCCTCCTAATAGCTAGCTGGGGGGGGGAGTCTCTTATGGTGTATTTGTTTGTATATATGTACATACATGCTTATTTTTTGTGTTTGCCTTCTACTATTTTGGAAACATTGGCATTTATCCAAAATTTAGCTTTCCTAGAGGGCAACTGGCATCTGGGGCAAGAAACACTGAGGAAAATGGCGTCGGCTGATGCCGTTATACCCGAAGACCAGCAGAGATGACGTCGGGTGAAGCGCGACATCAGCCGAAGCCGGACCCAGACTTTGGAATCCGGCCGACCGAAGGGCTGCCTGACGACAGGACAACCCATTTGTTATGACTGCAGATGCTATCCTGTTCGGACATCTACATTTATGGTAGGTACAAAACTGTACTTTTTGCTTTTTGGACAGTATCTCCCTTGGAGCATGGCTGAGGAATTTAATATGAAACTGGGTTTTAATTCTGAACGTCAGATTATTAGCAAGAGGAGTGATCAACTGAGTAAATTTATAAATGTTGATGTTAAACCTCTTTTGATTCTTAAACATTGACAGGAGGGAGTTGAAACTGATTTTCACAATGGTGAACATTTACTTTTACATACTAAATTGCAATCTTTTGAGCGCAATTTATGTAGACTTACGTGTTTGCATCTTCAGTGATTTCACTTGGAAGCATGTATGGAATTGAAGGTTATACCGAGAGGTCTTCATTTATTAATGATGCCCACTTACGGTATGTAATATCCTGAACTATTGACACGTTGGCAGCAATTGAATTTGGATACCAGCTTTGGCTGTTTGCGATTGCTGGTTGATTTCTTTAAGCCAATTGAGCTTGAGTTATATAACTGCGTACAGAAACAGCAGGATGATTTGTATGAACTGGCTCCATTTGATGTAGCAGACCTTGGTTTTAGTTCAGTGATCATGTCTGTCTGTATGAATGACGATGACTTCTATAGAAACGGAAGAAGGTGGATAGGGATTTAAAAGACTTTAACAACAATAGAGTCTTTTCTGACCCAGAACTGTTAATAGAGTTGGTAAGAAATCGCAGAACAAAGATAATAATAAATGTGATAAATCTGAAGGCATTAGACTTTATTTATTTTATTTTATTTTGCATTTATTAACCAGGAAATTCCGACTGGACCAGGTCCGTTTACAGCGGAGGCCCGGCAGAAAAGTTCTGAACATTGGTACAACAAAAACAGAAAATATAATAAAATAATTTATACAGTGTTGTGCAATAATCATGTAAAAAATACAGCGTGAAGTAGACATTTAACCATACACACACTGAAATTATGTATCACATATTGGATGAAGTTAGGCATTTTCCAGCAGAAAACATAAATGCAGTAGCCCTGTATGAATGAATTGAATAAACTTGAGTATAGGATGATAGTTAATTATCATACATTAAGTCCTAGAGGAATGAATTTAGATAGTAATATAACTTTGTAAAAGTTAAAGTAGTAGGACCAAAGAATAAGCACAGTAAGATTAAAATTAAAACTAAATTATGATATAATTAATATTTTAAAATAAAGATAATACAAATTATGGGTTTGATTAATTGAAAAGTTTAGCATGAATTTTTTCATGCATACATTAGTTTACAAAATTATGGTTAGATTGTTTGAAATAAAATAAATTAAAAAATTATTTTGTATGTATTTGTATGTACACATGAATTATTAACTTATGTTTAGAGTATAGGGTTATATCATATGTGCTTATTTTTTTATTTGATGTATATACAATGTTTTTCCTTTTGAGCTGTATGGATTTGCACTATGTGGTTGCACTTTAAGGAAATTAGTTAACTATGATTATTAAGTATTTAATTGATTAATTGTATGAAATTGTTTGTAGTGTTTGGTATATAAGAAGGTGATTTTTTGAAGTAAATTGTTCCATTGAAGGCGAATGGCCATTGTTCATTTCATGGTGATGTTCCTTTGATGTTTTTCAAGAGACTAATAGCCAGAGTACCTGGCTGGGTTTTGAACTGTAGAGGGTTAAAGTGATTAGTTAGGAAGTTAGAAGGAGAAGGGGGAGATGGAAGAATAAGGGTAAGTTAAGTGATACAAAGACATAACCAGATGTTCATCGTGTTTCACTGCTGCAGTCATTACACTTGGGTTATCCTGCCGTCAGGCGAGTCCGCAGTCTGCCTGAGTTCCAAAGTCCTGGTCCGGCGTCGGTTGCTATCACCTCTTCCCTGACGTCATTGCACCAGGGGTATACAAGAAGCAGCCGACGCCATTTTCATCAGTCTTTCTTGCCGCACGGTGCCCGAAGCAAAAGCAGTTAGCAAGTGCCGGTCGGCCGACTCCTGAGATTTCAAATTCGATTTCAGAACCGAAGTATTCAATAAAGCTAAGTACCCCGTTGGGGAAACATTTTTCTTGCCTCAGACCGATGTCAGGAAAAGTTAATAATTGTATTTCTTGTGGGAAGCAAATACCTCATAAGGATTTTCATTCTTACTGTATTCCATGTCTAGGCCCAAATCACAATGTCAGTAGTTGTCGGTTTTGTGCTAGATTTAACAAACGCACTATTAAATGTCGATTTGATTTTGCTCACCATTACTTTGGGCGAAGGTTTAATTACACAATGCCATCGGAACAACCGACTACCGAATGCATAAAACGTGCAAAGATAAAGATAAGGAAAGGCATCCGAGGCCCAAAACTGACGACAAAGCCTCTTCCAGGCCAGTCGCCGGTTCGCCGTTTTTCAGTGAGGCACTTTCGCAGCCCCTGACACCCGCTACCTCAGAAACACAGGCCGCATCCGACTCCCATGTGGAGGTGCCTAGGCCTCTGGAGCCTCAAGGTGTTGGGCCAACGGAGATTAACCCTTCAGATGGGTCTGGAGCCGCTGAGCAGGCATCGGCTTCTGAGGGTGTTTTCAGGCCTACTCAACTTACCATTACAACTACAGTCAAGACTAAGCCTACACTAAAGACAAAGAAGCAAGTACAGCATTCACCTGGACAGGCCTCTATGCCTAAAAAAACAGATGCTCAAGATGGTCGAAGACTTGATAACTCTGATCAGGGATTCCCATCGCCCTCCAGATAAAAGGCCTAGGCAGGATACTGACTATGATTCCTCTGACCAGGTTTCAATTTATTCTGATTCCTCTTCAGACCAGGGATATTCTTTACCCCCCTATGAGGATTCTGATGCTGAAGAATCCATTCCTTCAACCTCTCCTCCTGAGGATTACTCTTTTGGGGATACTTTACATACCATGAGGGAGCATTTCCATTGAGAGGGCCAGGATTACTCAGAATCCAAGAAAAGGCTCAGAGACTTTCTTTTGCTGCCTCAGCACAGGCCCCTTGCTATTCTGCCAGTGTTGGACATTGTGGATGATGTGTTCTCTGAATCTAGTTTAAACCCTGATTCTTTGCCCCCAGCTCCAGTCAAGCCAGACAGATACTACAGAGTCCCTGACTCTCACAAATTTCTTTATAAAAATCTTGTTGCAGACCCAGAAACTATTTCCCAGGGTCCCAAAGGGGTTAAAGCTTCCACAGCTAAGAATCCAGTTCCCTCGGATAGGGACTCTAGAGCATTAGACAGATGGGGAAAGAAAGTTTACACCTCTGCAACTTTAGCAGTGAGAGCTCTGAATTGCCAGTTTCACATGCTTAAGTATCAACAGTATTTACTGTCTCAATTAAAACAGAAAATGAGTATAAATGCAGAACAGCCTGACTATAAGGAAATGCAGGATTTATTGCATGCAGCTGAACAAGTGGGAAAGCATACTTTGCAATGTGGTTTTGATTCATTAGAAGCTTCTTGTAGAGCAGCAGTTACAGGATCTGTGATTCGAAGGCATGCTTGGTTAAAAGAACAAAGTTTAGCAGATCATGTTAAGGCAAAATTATTGGATGCTCCTTTGCAGCAAAATAATTTATTTTGTATTAAGGCAGAAGAGGTATTAAAGAAAATGGAGGATAAGGCAAAATCTATGCAAACAGTAAAGGATTTCTTACAGGTACAGCCAGCATGTTTTAGCAGAAATTGGCCTACTAAGAATAGAAGTTGAACTACTAAGAATTGGTCCTTTCCAGTGTCAGACAGGCCACAAAGAGGCAGATCTCAGCCACAAATTTCTTATAGACCACGACAGTGGGGTGCTTCAAACCCAAAACAAGGTTGAGGATAAGTCACAACCTTACAGGAAACGGTCCCAATGACTTCCCCCTTCCAATGCCAAACTCTTACCTTTTGGCAGCTCCATTAGGGGGGAAACCAGCACTTTTTTCACAAAACTGGCAGGCAAACACCCAAGACAAATGGGTGCTGAATATTGTGTCTCAAGGTTACAGGTTCCACTTTCACACTTTTCCAAGGCTAAAAGGAATGCCACACCTGCCACGAAATCAATGGGCAGAGGCACAAAAACAAATTACAGCTCTCATGGACATGAGAGCTATTTAAAAAGTACCACAGCAGGAAAAAGGACAAGGATTTTACTCAAGACTCTTCGTGGTACCCAGAAAGGACAAAGCCTGGAGACCCATTCTGGACCTTTCCACTCTAAATACTTTCCTGGATGTTCCGAAATTCAAAATGCTGACACTACAACAGCTCCTTCCCATGTTGGGCAAGAAAGCTTGGCTTGTTACTTTGGACCTCAAAGAGGCATACCTGCATGTCCCTAGCTGACAAAATTGCAGAAGATACCTCAGATTTACAGCTGGTTCAATGCACTACCAATTCTCTGCACTGGCCTTTGGCTTATCTACTGCGCCCAGGGTCTTTACCAAGTGCCTGGCACCAGTAATTGCATTTTGCAGACAGAAAGGAATTCAAATATATCCATATCTGGACGACTGCCTAATTCAAGCAGAGAGCAAGGACATTCTTCTACAGCATCTGGCGTTCGTAAAAAGATTAAGTTGCCTAGGGTACACAGTAAACGAAAAGAAATCAAAACTAGTTCCCTCACAAGAGATAATATTCCTGGGTGCCAGCTTAAATACAACGGCCCAGATGGCTTATCTCACGCCAGACAAACAAGGACAACTGACTCAGTATTTTCAATTGATGGCAACAAAGTCCCAACTCCCTGCAAGAAAAATTCTGCAGGCCTTGGGATTCATGGCATCCTGCATTCTACTAATTCCATATGCAAGACTGCATATGAGGAAATTACAATGGTACCTAAAAAGTATTTGGTCTCAACATTCTCACAGCTTGGAGACAGTAATACCTCTAATTCCCTGCCTACAACAGGAGTTTCGATGGTGGGCACAGGCATGTCACCTTAACAAGGGTCAACCTTTCAATCTTCCCACAGCCAGGCAGAGAATAACAACAGACGCCTCGGATTACACCTGGGGAGCACACATGGCAGGAAAATGTATTCAGGGCAAATGGACCACAGAACAAATGCCTCTTCACATCAATCAAAAGGAGATGTTGGCTGTACAAAATGCCCTAACAGCTTTCAAGGACCTTCTGCATCCAGGACAATTATTATTAAGGACAGACAACACCACAGTGATGTGGTACATAAACAAGCAAGGGGGCAGTCATTCTTACCCCCTATGCAGGCAAGCCATGACCTTGTGGAACACGGCTATAACTTATCAAGTTCATCTGCAAGCACAATTCCTGCCAGGAAAGATAAATACTCTGGCAGATGACCTAAGCAGAAACATCATGGTTCCTCACGAGTAGAAATTAAATCCACAAGTTTTCAGCATGATAATGCAAAAATGGTGGTGCCCTGGACATAGATCTTTTTGCCTCCCTGCTGAATTGCCAACTACAAAAATTCTGCACAAGGACTTATCACACGCAAGCATGGAGAGTGGATGCTCTTTCGTTCAGCTGGAAAAGCCTAAGCGTTTATGCCTTCGCACCACTGCCTCTCCTTTCAAATTACTCCTAAAAGCCAGACAAGACAAACCACAGATGATTCTGATTGCTCCAGACTGGCCACGCCAGCACTGGTACCCAATCTTAAAGAACTTAGCTCAAGGCCCACCTTGGATTTTGCCTCAAATTCCACACCTTCTGACTCAGCAAAACAATCAGATACTGCACAGTCAGCTCAAAACCTTAAACCTGGCTGCATGGCAAATTCATTAGCCAAACAGACAACTTCTCTCTCTAAAGCTGTTATGTATGTCATTTTGGAGGCCAGGAGGCCTAGCACCAGGAAATCTTATTCAGAAAAGTGGAAGAGATTCTGTGCCTGGAACCAGGCTCAAAACCTTGATCCTCTGGTCCCTAACATTCCTCAGATACTACAATACTTGACTGAGATGCTGGACAAAGGACTATCCTTCTCATCCATTAAGATACACACTTCTGCCATCTCGGTTCATTACAACACAGATCCTCCTATTTTTTCTCACCCTTTGCTAAAGCAGTATCTCAGAGGGGCTAAAAACATAAGACCGCCCCGGAGAGCACCAACACCAACTTGGGACCTCAATTTCGTTTTGGAAAAGCTGATTTTGCCTCCTTTTGAACCAGCCAATTCAGCAGAATTAAAATATATATCATGGAAAACTGCTCTGCATCTGGCAATAACCTCAGCACGAAGAATCTCAGAACTGCAGGCACTATTGGCAGTGGAGCCTTTTATCATTTTCCACCAAGACAGAGTTTCTTTAAGAACAAACCCTTCCTTTATGCCTAAGGTGGTTTCCAGTGTGGCTCTTAACCAATCTATTCACTTGCCAACATTTTATCCAAATCCCCAAAATAAAGGGGAGAGACTTCTACATTCCTTGGACATACACAGGCAATTGCGCTTCTACTTGGACAAAACAAAAGCTTTCAGAAAATCTGAACAATTGTTTGTATCATATGCTGCAGGATCACAGGGAAAGGCAATTTCAAAGCAGACCATTTCAAAGTGGATAGGACATGTATCCGGCTCTGCTACACACAAAATGGGAAACCTGTACCTAGTAATATTAGACCACATTCCACCAGGGCAACTGCCACTTCTACTGCCTTCCTTAGAGGAGTACCTACCAAAGATATCTTGGAAGCTGCAACTTGGAGTTCAGTGCACACCTTTACCAAGCATTACAATTTGCTTCTTTATTCTAGATCCAGAGCTGGCTTTGCCACTGCAGTGCTGCAGGGCCTCATAGCCACACCAAATCCTCTATAGAGCCAGCCACCCAAACTCAGCTTTGGGATTCTACCATAGTGTAACAACTGCAGCAGTGAAACACGATGAACATAGTACAGTTTTGTACCTACTATAAATGTAGATGTTCCAGTGTCTTCACTGCTGCAGTCCAGGTTACCCACCCGCCAGCCCCTCTCTTATCTGGGACTAACCTATACTACCGATGTGGTGTATTTGCTGGTTAATGAAGGTTTTATTTTTACCTTTTTTGTATGTTTTCTTAGCAATATGTATTGCCTACCATTTTTGGGGGCACCTGACATCTGGGGCAAGAAAAACTGAAGAAAATGGTGTCTGCTGCTTCTTATATACCCCTGGCGCACTGACATCAGGGAAGAGGCGACAGCAACCGAAGCCGGACCATGACTTTGGAACTCAGGCCGACTGTGGGCCCCCCTGACGGCAGGATAACCCAAGTGTAATGACTGCAGCAGTGAAGACACTCTGACATCTACATTTATGGTAGGTACAAAACTGTACTGTATTTAGTAGGTGTGATTTGAGGGGAGTTTTTGAATTGTGGGGTGGTAGAGGCAGTGGTCAGAGAGGTGGGGAAGGGAGTTCCAGTTTTTAGCAACGGTGTGGGAATAGTGCTTTCCCTGCAGTATTGTTTGCCCTGGTGATGCAGAGGAGAGATTAATGGTTCATTTGAGCAGGCTGTTCCATCTATGAATAAATCTACACCATCTAATGTTCACCATGTTCCACCACCCATTGAAACCTCCCACAATATGGATAAAGGTGGAGTCCCGTCTACTGTGTCCAATCATGAGGTTATTCACCAGACACCTGTCATAAGGAAGAAGATGACTTTTGGCTGTTCTGAACAGGTTTTTCCCCCTCCCTATATGGCCCGAATGCCACAGATCCAAGGAACAGTCAACTAGTCGGGAAAGATCCAAGCAGAAACCTCCCAGGGACGAGGTGAACAACCATTCGATCAAGAGGATGTTGATGCCATTAACCAGACGTGTTAGTATGGAATATTTCTCAAAAGGTACTGTCTAGAGCACAACTTTGTTCTCAGTAAAGGCCTTTCATTTATACCGGCCCAGAAGGCCGGTTTAGCTGTTAGTATTATTGATTTCAAGTTGTTCATATGCAATTTGATGTTCAAAGTTATGTATGGTAGCACTAACACTAGTTCAGAATTGAGGTTTAAGAAACCTAATTTATATGTACCATATAATCATCCAACTTTAGAAGTCTTTGGTAGGCTGTATGAACAAGAGATGTTAAAATTATTGAGTAGTGATAAACGGAAACAAGGCTTTTATAACCTATCTCTTGAGGAGAGACGGGCGTTGTATGAATTATAGTCAGACTTGGATATAGTTATATGCCCTGCCGATAAGGGGGAGGCTCTGTTGTTTTGGATCGTAAAGATTTCGACACAATGAATGTTATGTTGAAGGATGTTACCACTTATCAACCAGTAACTATAGTCTGTAATGAACAAATGATACTTCGGGCTGGACATTTACTGCATGATTGTTTAGACCAACAATGTATGTATGACATATGAGTTATTTCAGTATTTAAACACTGGTGCTCAATTATTCCCGTGATGCAAGGTGTACAGAAAGTTCATAAACACTCCCCCTTCCCCCTTTTAGACCAGTTGTTGCCGGTGGAGTGTAGTTGACTGAACCCTGTTCTGTTTACATTGAGTAGTCTGTCAGACCTATCCTTGATATGAATAAGTTCGTACTCCGTGATGTAGAACATTTTTTTGCAAGACTTGTATCAGTATTTTAGAGATGAGCCACTACCTGTAGAATGTATTATGGTGACGTTAGATGTTATATCTCTTTTTGTGGCCATCCCCAGTGAACAGTCAAAGATTTTCATTGTCTTCACACAGTTTATTCACCTGCGTTTATTGATTTAATATGTTTTCTTTAGAGATTGTTCTTGAAAGCAATATATTTGCTTCCTATTATTTTCAGACCTCTGGCATAGCTGTGGGCATGTCATGTGCCAATAGCTACGCCAATATAGTCATGGCTTGTTGGGAAAGTAAATATGTTTTTCATATAGCTTTACTCCCTGTGTGTATTTTTATCGTCATTTTGTGGAAGACATTTTTATAATTTGGACTGGTTCCATTAGTACATTACATGATTTTTTTGAGTTATTTACAGAATACCATTTCTTTTCTTAAATTTTCTATGAAGTTTTCTCTACATAATATTGATGTTTTGGAAGTGCGAATTTTGAGACAGTGTGATGGCAGTTTTACAATTAAGTTATGTAGGAAACACTGTAATAGGGAGCCCTTTGTACACAGAACAGGTATGCATCCTTGCCAAATTTTTTATAGTGTTAATGAAGGACAATCCATGCACAAATCTAGACTTTCTGAATCTGATGCACAGTTTAGGGATAGTTTGGCTAAACTTAATACAGGTCTGCTTAGTAGAAGCTGTCTTAGTAATGAAGCTAATAAGGGTTGGAACAGGCAGCTGCTGTGAGGTATATGCGAGCCAAACCTTATTTTTCTTTACCAGTTATTAATACTGAATGTAAGCCTGGCTGTAGTAATATTTGTTCTGTCCCGTTAGTCTACAGTAGTGACACCAAGGCTCTAGAATATATTATATGATATTGCCAGTGTTGCAAACTGAGTCACCCATGGTTTCATTACAAGAATGAGAAATCTTTAAAAAGATTATTATGCTATCCGATTAATAGACAAAGTGAAGACTGTATGTATTTACCAAGTGGGAAATTCAGCTGTGACTGTTGTAATTTTTTGTGACCGTGTAGATGACAGTTTCATACAGCCAGACAGCAGTAGGAGATGTAGCTTTTTAGCCCACACTAATTGTAATAGTAAACATCTAATTTACTTGGCCCGTTGAGTAGAATGTAGATGTTCTTCATGTTTCACTGTTGCAGTCATCACATTTGGGTTATCTGCTTGCAGTAGCCCTCAGTCAGCCTGATTATCAAAGTCTTGGGTCCTGCATCGGTTGCTGTCTCATCTTCTGTAAAGTCAGATAGTCAGGAGTATAAAGCATGCAGCCGACGCCATTACATCAGCTAAGTACCCCGTTGAGGAAACTTTTTCTTGCTCTAAACCGATGTCAGTAAAAGTCAATAATTGTATTTCTTGTGGAAAGCAAATACCTCACGCCATTACATCAGTCTTTCTTGCAGTGTGGTGCCTGAAGCAGAAGCAGTTTGCAAGTGCCGGTCGGCCGACTCCTAAAATTTTCATTTTCAAGTTTCAAAACCGAAGTCTTCAACTAAAGCTAAGTACCCCGTTGGGGAAACTTTTTCTTGCTCTAAACCGATGTCAGTAAAAGTCAGTAATTGTATTTCTTGTGGAAAGCAAATTCCTCATAAAGATTTTCATTCGTACTGTATTCCTTGCCTAGGCCCTGACCATGGCGTACCTCACTCTCAGTTTTGTGCCTTATTTAAACAACAAACTATTCGTCATCAGTATATTTTCGCTTCTAAATATTTTGGTGCTCGGTTCAATTATCCAGATATGTCTTCGGTAAGCCACCCGAGTACCGACATTCCGAAAAAACGCAAAGATAAAGACAGAGACAGGCCACCTAGGTCCAAAGCTGCCGATGACGCTTCTCCTAAGCTAGTCGCCAGTTCGCCGGTACTCAGTGAGGCGCTTTTGCAGCCCCTGATCGCCACTACTTCACATTCGCAGGCCTCTACTGAGACCCATTCTGAGTCCGGTATGCCGCGAGATGCTTCCTCGACCATGGAACTTGCGGATGTCTCTATCTTGGATGGGTCCGGTGCCGCTGTGCAGGCACCGGCTTCTGAGGGTGTATTCAGGCCTACTGACTTGCATATTAAACTGATGCCATCTTCTTCCTCAAGGCCTAAAACTCGAACCATGCCTAGGAAACAGATGCCCAGAACGCATGATCAGGCCACTCTGCCTAAAAAAATATTATAAGAATAGCTGAAGACCTTATTACTTTAATCAGAGGAAGCCAACCTAACCCCCTCTAAGAGACCTAAGACTGAGTTTGCTTATGATACTTCTGACCAGGATTCTGAACTTTCTGTCTCTGATGATGACCAGGATCTACCCTTATCTACCTATGAGGATTCTGATGCAGAGGTCTCTATTCCGTCTGCTTCTCCCCCAGAGGATTTTTCTTTTGGTGAAACCTTGCATACTGTTAGGGAGCATTTTCACTGGGAAAGCCAGGATTAATCTGATTCTAAAAAGAGGCTTAGAGATTTCTTACTCCTCCCCCAACACAGGCCTTTAGCTATCCCTCCTGTGCTGGACATTGTTGACGATGCCGTTTCGGAATTTAGCTTGGTCCCTGACTCTCTACCTCCTGCTCCCGGAAAATCTGATAGATATTACAGGGTTCCTGATTCTCACAAGTTCCTTTTTAAAAAATCCTACTGCGGATCCTGAGACCATTTCACAGGGACCCAAGTCATTAAGGCTACTACTGCCAAAAATCCCCCCCCCCCCCCCGATAGAGATTCCAGGGCCCTGGATAGATGGGGTAAGAAGGTATACACATCTGCAACCTTGGCCATCAGGGCCTTAAATTGCCAGTTTCATGTGTTAAAATATCAGCAGCATATTATTGGATTGCTTAAACAGAAAATTATGTTGATTCCTGATTGTGCTGAAAATAAGTGTTTACAGGATTTAATGCATTCTGCTGAACAGGTTGGAAAACATACTTTGCAATTTGGTTTTGATTCACTAGAGGCATCTTGCAGGGCTGCTGTCACTGATTCTGTATTTAGAAGGCATGCTTGGCTTAAGGAACAATCTTTGCCAGATCATGTTAAAACTAAATTGCTGGATGCTCCCTTAAATCAGGACCGCCTGTTTGGCAACAAAGCAGAAGTTGTTCTTAAAAAGATGGAGGAAAAAGCTAAATCTATGCAAACTGTTAAAGATTTCTTACAAGTGCAGCCTCCAAGATTTAGTAGGCATTGGCCCTCAAAAAATTGGTCCTTTCCTGCCTCTTCCAGGCCTTCTCTGTTCAAACCCAGAACCAGCAGAACAACCAGGCTTCAGTCCCAGGGTACGCACAGGACTAAGTAGTGGTGGGCTCCCACTTCCAAATCAGGGAGTAGTAAGACTCCCGCTATGGTAAGCTGTCTCAATGACTTAACTTTAAAACTTCCAAGCACTTCTCAACTGACTGCTCCTTTAGGGGGAAAGATTGCTCTGCAAGCAAAAAACTGGAAACTCATTACCCAGGACAAATGAGTTTTAAACATAGTTTCCCAAGGATACGGATTTCACTTCCATACGTTACCAACCCCAAACCGTTGGCCAGATCTACCCCCAAATTAGTGGGCAGAGGCTCAAAAGCAAGTACTCTCTCTCTTAAGATTAAAGGCTATCCAGACTGTACCAGAAGCGGAAAAGGGACAAGGTTTCTACTCAAGACTTTTCCTGGTACCAAGAAAAGACAACTCATGGCGTCCTATCCTGGACCTTTCTATCCTAAACACCTTTTTTGTGATTCCAAAATTCAGGATGCTAACTCTTCACCAGTTGCTTCCCATGATAGGCAAAGATGCCTGGTTGGCAACACTGGATTTAACGGAAGCCTACCTGCACATCCCAATCAGGGAATCTTGCAGAAGATACCTACGCTTCAAAGCACACTGCATGCACTATCAGTTCTCTGCACTGCCCTTTGGCTTATCTACTGCGCCCAGGATATTCACAAAGTGCCTAGCTCCAGTCATTGCATTTTGCAGGCAAAGAAATATTCAAATATGCCCATACCTGGACGATTGTCTAATTCAAGCAGAAAGCCAGGACATACTTTTGGATCATCTGGCATTTGTACAAAAGGTGCTAACGTGTCTGGGGTACACCATAAACTAAAAGAAATCACAGCTGGTACTCTGTCAACAAATTATATTCCTGGGAGCAAGCTTGAACACAACTTCCCGGATGGCTTTCATCATGCCAGAGAAACGAAACACATTTGACAACTTAATTCAAACTAGTGGCCACAGAAACCCTGCTATCTGCAAGGCAAATACTGCAAGCCTTGGGGTTCATGGCCTCGAGCATTCTACTAATTCCAAATGCAAGACCGCATGTGAGGAAACTACAGTGGTATCTAAAAAGTCTATGGTGTCAACATTCTCAGGATCTAGAAGCAATGATTCCTATCATACCTTGCCTATGGTTAAAATTACTTTGGTGGGCAGAGGCCTGCCACCAGAACAAGGGACTACCATTCACTCTACCCCCTGCCACCCTAACAACAGACATATCAGACTATGCATGGGTGGGCTCACCTGGCAGGGAAGTGCATTCAAGGCAAATGGAACCCAAATCAAATGCACCTGCATATCAGTCAAAAAGAAATGTTAGCTGGACAGAATGCTCTGACAGCCTTCAAGGACCACATTCTTCCAGGACAATTAACGGTAAAGACGGACAACACCACTATGTGATACATAAACAAGAGGGGGGGTACCCATTCATACCCCCTCTGCAGACTAGCCATGGCTGTGTGGAACACAGCCTTGAGCTACCAAGTGCATCTACAGGCTCAGTTCCTGCCAGGAAAACTAAATACACTGGCAGACGAGCTAAGCAGAAATCTCATGGACCCACACGAATGGAAACTGGAACCAAAGACTTTCAACATGTTGATAAACAAATAGGGGAGCCCAGCTCTAGACCTGTTTGCCTCCCCCAGAACTACCAACTGGACAAATTCTGCACAAGGACTCCCCACAAGCAAGCTTGGAAAGTGGCTGCTCTGTCCTTCAGCTGGAAAAAACAGTTTATGCCTTTCCTCCTCTCCAAAGTACTACTAAAGATCAAACAGGACAAACCAAGGATGATACTGATTGTACTAGACTGGCCATGCCAACACTGGTACCCCCTCTTGCACAGTGTGTCACAGCTAGCCCCATGGCACCTGCCTCAGACCCCTACCCTGCTGTCACAGCAGGAGAGCCAGATTTTGCACCCCCAGCTTCAAACCCTGAACCTGGCAGCCTTGCTAATTACTTAATGTCTCCATTACCATCCCTCAGTAAACAAGTGTTGTATGTCGTTTTGGAGGCAAGGAGGCCTAGTACTAGAAAATCTTATGCTGAAAAATGGAAAAAATTCTGCGGCTGGAACCAAACTCAAGGGATGGCCACAGCAGCGCCCAATTTACCTCAGATTCTTCGATATTTACCTGAGATGCTTTACAAGGGCCTTTCTTTTTCCTCCATCAGAATTCACGTCTCAGCCATTTTAGCTCATTACAACACAGAACCACCCCTCTTTTCTCACCCACTGCTGAAGCAGTTTCTCAGAGGGGCCAGAAACTTAAGACCACCCAGAATAGCCCCAACTCCAGCCTGGGACGTTAACTTTGTATTGGAAAAACTCACTCTGCCTCCTTTTGAGCTAGATGCAAGTGCAGAGTTAAAATTCCTTTCCTGAAAAACAGCTTTCCTTTTAGCAATCACTTCAGCAAGAAGGGTATCTGAATTACAGGCCCTTATGGCAGTGGAGCCTTTCATCATCTTTCATGCGGACAGGGTGTCCCTCAGGACCAATCCCTCCTTCATGCCCAAAGTGGTATCCAGTGTGGCTCTTAATCAATCCATTCATTTGCCAACCTTCTTTTCTAATCCACAGAACAAAGGGGAACGGATACTGTACTCCTTAGATGTGCACAGACAACTTAGATTTTACTTGGTCAGGAGTAAACCTCAAAGGAAATCTGAACAACTGCTGGTGGCATTTGCTGCAGGGGCAAAGGGGAAGGCTATTTCTAAGCAAACCATTTCTAAATGGATAGGCCATTGCATTAATTTCTACTATAAGCACCATGGAAAACCTATCCCACAGGGGATTAGACCCCATTCAACCAGGGGGCTGCATCTATCTCTACAGCCTTTTTCAGAGGTGTCCCTACCAGAGACATCCTAGAAGCTGCTACCTGGAGTTCTCTACATACTTTCACCAAGCATTACCATTTGCCAATTTTCTATAAATCCACAGCTGGCTTTGACACTGCAGTCTTGCAGGGCCTTATAGCTGGTCCTAATGCTATCTAAATTCCTCCTCCCATCCTTAGCTTTGTGAATCTACCCAAATATGGTGACTGCAACAGCGAAATACAAAGAACATAGTACAGTTGTGTACACTTAACATAAGTGTAGATGTTCGAGTGTATTCACTGTTGCTGTCTTCATTACCCTCCCTCCAGCCTCCTGACTCCTTTTGGCTATACCTCTATGTTCCTTTACTATGCTTAAAAGCTTTTTGGTGTATTTGCTTTTTATTTGGAGGTATAACCTTGCATGTGTGTGTATATATATATATATGTATATATATATATATATATATATATATATATATGTATTTAATTGCTTCCCATTAGGGGGGCACTTGACATCTGGGGCAAGAAAAACTGATGTAATGGAGTCGGCTGCATACTTTATACCCCTGACTACCTGACATCACAGAAGATGAGACCGCAACTGAGGCAAGACCCAAGACTTTGTTTATCAGGCCAACAGGGCTACTGCAAGCAGATAACCCAAAAGTGATGACTGCAACAGTGAATACACTTGAACATCTACATTTATGGTAAGTGTACACAACTGTACTTTTGTTTTACATGGGTACAATGAACCGAAGACTCAGTGAAATAAGGGATCATCTCTGTTGGACACAATGGGGAAACAGTGTTAGTGCACTAACGAAACATACTCTGAATAGAGGTTCCACACATACTTTTAAATTTTTAATTATTGAAAATCTCCCTGAGAGTAAACAAATGGGTGATCTGGTTAATAATACTGAAAGAAATGAGCTAAGATGGATAATTAAATTAGCAGCCAATCAAGGCTCCGGTTTGAATGAACATATTCCACTTAAATCTGTACTCAAAGCACATAGATTGAGGAGGTAATTTCTGTTTTTAAATGTTCTTAAGTACTTTCTGTGGTTTTAATTAAGGTATTGATTTGAAATATAGCCACGAGTAAACATCAGATGTGAAGTTGTTCTATCTCGTCCATTCTTATTAATGGGTTCTGAGCTGATCCTCTGCTCCGACTCGGCCAACTGCAAAAGCTCAAGATGTTCTTAGTGTTTCACTGTTGCAGTCATTACATTTGGGTAATCTGCTGGCAGGTTGCTGTCAGTTGGCCTGATTAACAAAGTCTTAGATCCTGCTTTGGTTGCTATCCCTTCTTCTATGACGTCAGGTCATCAGGGGTATAAAACATGCAGCCGATGCCATTTTCATCAGTCTTTCTTGCCGCTTGGTGCCCGAAGCAGAAGCAGTTTGCAAGTGCCAGTTGGCCAACTCCTAAAATTTTCGTTTTCGAGTTTCAGAACCAAAGTCTTCAACCTAAAGCTAAGTACCCCGTTGGGGAAACTTTTTCTTGCTCCTTACCATTGTCAGTAAAAGTTAATTGTATTACTTGTGAGAAGCAAATACCTCATAAGGATTTTTATTTGTACTGTATTCCTTGCCTAGGCCCTGACTACAATGTGCCTTGCTGACGGTTTTGTGCTAAATTTAATCAACGCACTATTAAGCGTCTGTATATTTTTGCATCTAAATATTTTGGTTCAAGATTTAACTATCCAGAAATTTCGTCGGTTAGCAATCCGACTACCGGAATACACAAAAAAACGCAAAGAAAAAGACAGAATCAGACTGTCAAGGTCCAAAACTGATGAAGCTTCTCCTAAGCCAGTCGCCGATTTGCTGGTACTCAGTGAGGTGCTTTCGCAGCCCCTGATTCCCGCTACTTTTTATTCGCAGTCCTCTACTGAGACCCATTCGGAGTCCGGTATGCCACGAGACACCTTAAGTATTGAACCTGCGGATTCTACCTTAGATGGGTCCAGAGCTGCTGAGCAGGCACCGGCTTCTGAGGGTGTATGATTTGCATATTAAACTGACGCCATCTTCAAAACCTAGGCCAAAATCAACTTCTATGTCTAAAAAAACAACGCTTGGGCCACATGCACAGGCCCCTATGCCTAAAAAACAAATGATCAAAATGGCTAAGGATTTAATTACCTTTATCAGGGGTTCCCATTCCCCTCCTGCTAAGAGGCCTAGGCAAGGCACTGATTATGAATCATCAGATCAGGTTTCCATTTCTTCTGATTCCTCTTCTGAGCAGGAATTATCTATTCCACCTTATGAGGACACTGATGCAGAAGAATCCATCCCTTCTGCTTTTCCTCCTGAGGATTTTTCTTTTGGAGAAACTTTGCATACCTTAAGGGAACATTTTCACTTGGAGAGTCAGGATTTTTCAGAATCTAAAAAGAGGCTTAGGGATTTCCTCCTTCTTCCGCAGCATAGACCTTTGGCTATACCTCCTGTTCTAGACATTGTTGATGTTTTCTCAGAATCCAGCATGGCTCCTGATTCCCTGCCTCCGGCTCCTAGTAAGCCAGACAGATATTACAGTGTTCCTGACTCCCACAAATTCCTTTTTAAAAACCCTACTGCTGACCCTGAAACCATTTCTCAGGGTCCCAAGGGTGTTAAGGCTTCTACAGCTAAAAATCCTACCCCTTCTGATAGAGACTCAAGGGCGCTGGATAGATGAGGTAAGAAGGTTTACACGTCTGCAACGTTGGCAATCAGGGCCTTAAACTGTCAATTTCATATGGTTAAATATCAGCAGCATGTCATGGGCTTACTTAAACAGAAAATTATGTTGATTTCTGACTGTATGGAAAATAGTTACAGGATGTATTGCATTCAGCTGAACAAGTAGGAAAGCATACTTTGCAATGTGGTTTTGATTCCTTGGAGGCCTCTTGCAGGGCCGCTGTAATTGGATCTGTGATGAGAAGGTATGCTTGGTTCAAGGAGCAAAATCTGCCTGATCATGTTAAAGCAAAATTGTTAGATGCTCCTTTACAACAGGACAGTCTATTTGGTAATAAGGTAGAAGAAGTTTTGAAAAAGATGGAAGACAAAGCTAAATCTATGCAAACTGTATAAGACTTCCTACAAGTGCAGCCACCCAGGTTCAGTAGGCACTGGCTTACTAAGAATTGGTCCTTTCCAGTACCCACCAAAGCCGCACAGGTCAAACCCAGACAATCCAAAGGCTCCAGGTTTCAGTCACAAGGAACGTGCAGAACAGAACAATGGGGTGCCTCCACCTCCAAATCTGGAAGCAGCAAAGCACCTTCCTACGGTAAATGGTCTCAATGACTTTCCTTTGCCATCACCAAGCACTTATCTTTTGGCACTTCATGCACGAAATTGGCATCTAATTACCCAGGACAAGTGGGTTTTAAATATAGTATCCCAGGGATACAGATTTCATTTCCACACATTGCTAATCCCAAACAGATGGCCAGATCTGCCGCCCAATCAGTGGGCAGAGGCCCAGAAACAAGTTATGTCCCTCATGAATATGGGGGCTATTCAACTAGTACCAGAAAAGGAAAAGGGACAAAGTTTTTATTCAGGACTTTTCCTGGTACCCAGAAAAGACAAATCATGGCGTCCAATTCTGGACTTATCCATTCTAAATACATTCCTGGACATTCCAAAATTCAAGATGCTGACTCTACGACAGTTACTGCCTATGCTAGGCAAGGATGCCTGGTTGGTGGCTTACCTGCATATCCCAATCAGGGAATCTTGCAGAAAATACCTCCGCTTCAAAGCAGGCTATTTGCATTACCAGTTCTCTGCACTGCCCTTTGGCTTATCTACTGCGCCCAGGGCATATAGTGTATCTTAGCTAAAAATTTATATTAGTAGCTAATTTTGTCAGAGCCTTTTTTTCTCAAAGTTTTACTAGTTGGTTTAGTGTGCATACATTTTTGCTGTGATTTAATATAGTTAGTATTTGCCTTTGTACCATTTAAAAGATGTCTCAGCATTAGAAGGAAAAATCCAAGTCTGGCTTCAAAAAATGCCCAAGATGTGGGCAAAAGATGTCTGTAACCGATGGACATACTGAATGTGTCTACTGTTTGGGTGAGGTACACCTGCAGGAAAGCTGTGCTATATGCCACTCCTTTAGCTCCAGAGTGTTGCATGAGAGGAAAAGAAAAGTCATGGACAAGGGTCTGTTAAACTCCTCTTTTCAAGAGTCACTGGATAAGTCGGGCAAGCACTCCAAAAAGGCTTCGGAACCGACAAAGAGTCCATCTACTTCAAAATCAGTTTCTAGTAAAGCTTCGACATCTGTTCCACAGCCTTTGGAACCGACTGTCGTTATGGTTATGAGCCGGTCCCCGACCTTGGAGCTAGTGTCTCCTACATTAGTCTCCTATATTACAATTGGTGACTTTGTCACATTCTTCACAGGCCTCAAGTAGACCATCTGATTTGGATGTGGACCACGTGATGAAAAAGCTTCTACAAATACCGGCACTGGCAAAAAAATTTTATCAACATCGACCCTGGGGGCTTTGGAGCCGACCTTAGTTTTCCAAACATCATCATTTCCTCCTCCGATCTGCATGGAAGTTCCGGAGCCAGACAGGGTGGAATTGATAATTGTGGAACCCTTGGCACCGACACCTACTCTAGGTTTTTCGGCCCCGACTGCCCTGATGTCTTCAGCGCCGACCAGATGGTCTTGGAGCCGACACTCACTGGTCGGGTCCAAGGAAGATAGTAGGACCGACTTTACCTCTCGGGGCTTCGGCTCGAGTGAGTTCAGCCCCGACCTCTGGCTCCGTACCGTCGCAGACAGTTTCCATCAAATTTTCGGATCTGAGAGATTCCTCTTGTCGGGACCGAGGTGCCTTTGAGGCTATGATGAGGGCTTTGTCCATCCCGAAGACCACTCCATCAGTTCGAGCAGCTCCCTCCCTGAAAGCACCGGTGTCTGCTTCTTCATCACATGCTCCATTGAAGCATAGAGATCCTGAGCCTCAGGAAGCCCCATTGGGTGAGCCATGTTCTTCCGAGACCTCTCCTGAAGCTCTCACTGAAGAAGTGCCTAGGAAGAGACTTTGCAAGCGGAAGCATCTAGACTCCCCACAGGAGTCAGTCACTTCGGATACTGACTTGGATGAGTCAAAAGGGTCCCCCCTCAGAAGACATCTCTTTTGCAGCTGTCTTAGAAATCATAAACAGATGGATGGATGGAAATCCCTTAACCCTTCTTATGATGAGTCAGTCCTCTTGAAGGCTTTTGGGTCTCAACCCTCCACCTCTTGGGTGTCTCCACCCTTTGATGAGTTGCTTGAATTACTCACTCGAAGGGCATGGGAGTCCCCAGACACCACAGAGCCTGTACCCAGGAGGCCTAACACATTTATAACTAGTCCTCAAGATAGACCGTATCTTACTAAAGGAGTACCTGTTGATTCTATGGTGGTGGCAGCAGCCACCAAGAAGGAATTATCAGAGACTTCATCTGTTCATCCTCCTAATAGAGAATCCAGGATTATGGACAGATACGGGAAGCGTATGTTTTGTTCAGAGATCTTTGTCCTTCGATCGTTTAACTACCTTACACATTTTACTAGATTACAAAGGGATCTCCTGAAGGAGCTAGGAGACACCCTGCAGGGTTCAGTAGCTGTGGAGGTTTCAGACAAGGTAACTTCCGAGCTCTCCACTCTTAATTCGATAGTGAATTTGTCCATGCGTCTGTTGTCATATGCAGCTGATGGTACGAGCAGAGCAGTGTGTACAGGAATCGCTCTCAGGAGACATTCCTGGATGCGCTTATGTTCCTTTGTGGAATCCTTTAAGTCTTCCTTCATTAATACCCCCTTTGACGGTTTGTCCCTTTTCAGACCAAAGGTAAAGGAAACACTTACCAGTAGTGAAAAAGACGGAAAGACCTTGTCTGCTGTCTGAGTACATTTTTCTACCCTGAATAGATTTTACCACAAAGAGAGGGGCGGTGGAAAGATATGGTTCCGTAAATCTCAAGGATCTTTTCAGCACACTCATGGTGAAATCCCCTCTAGAGGCAGAGGAGGGGTAATAATGGAAGACGTCGCCCACGCAGCAGGGGGGGGGGTCCACAGAACCAGGGCGACAGAGATCAGTTCTTTGGCAAGCACTATCAGCGGTCCTGAAAGGAGGCCCGACTGTTTCATCTAAGGAGGCAGTCTGGGGATGCCTATCTTTGTACCTAGAGGCCTGGCTGAAAATAATAAAACAGGAGCTGGGTATAAAGCATGATATCCAGAGGATACTCAATTCCCTTTGCCACTCCACCCCCTCTAGTAAAGAAAATCCCAGATGTTCCACCCAGTCACAGGGACCCAGCAGCCTTAGAGGTCCAGAGGTTGCTGGAGAAAAGAGTCATCCAGCCAATCCCAGCAGACCAGAGAGGATCTGGAACTTACTCAAGGTTCTTTTTAGTTTCAAAGAAAACAGGGGACTGGAGACCTATTCTGGACCTAAGCAGACTAAACAAGTCAGTAAAAAAGACGAAGTTCCGGATGGTCACGCTTCAGTCAATACTCCCCTTTCTGGGGAAAGACAACTGGATGTGCTCTATAGATCTTTAGGATGCTTACTACCAGATAAAGATGGACAGGCCATCCAGGGATCATCTACTCTTCCGGCTGGGAGCTAGCCATTATCAGTTTCGTGCTCTGCCCTTTGGTCTCACTACAGCCCCAGAGTGAGTGTTCACCAAATGTATGGCAGTTGTCATTGCTCACCTGAGACGTTTGGGATTCCAGGTGTTTCCATATCTAGACGACTGGCTCCTCACTGCCACCACCAAGCATCAACTTATTCAGGCAAGGGACACAACCTTAAATCTCTGTAATAAATTGGGGATTACCATCAACTCAGAAAAATCTGCTTTATCGCCATCGCAACAGACTGTCTTTATAGGAGCAGAACTAAACACCGTTTCAATTACATTAAGTCTGCCTCCAGAAAGAGTTTGTCTCTTAAAAAAAACAAATATTAGACCTGCTTCCAAGGAAAAAAGCCCCAGCCTCAATGGAACTCAAATTGCTAGGATCAATGGCGGCAGCGATCATTGCAATCCCCCTCACTCAAATGCACATGCGAGTTCTACAATGGCTCCTATTCTATCAGTGGTCCTTTCAGGAACTCGCAATGTCACACCAAGTCATCATAACGAATACGTGCAAGAAGGACCTTCAATGGTGGCTGAAGTCTCAACAGGTAACTTGGGGCCGTCCATTCGTTCTACCCAATTCCATAGCCAAAGTGACCACGGACGCTTCCTTGATGGCGGGGGCATTATCAGGGAAGAACAGCCCAAGGCACGTGGAAGAAACATGAGGCTCTTCTGCATATAAATGTTCTGGAGATGAGAGCGGTACTTCTAGCGTTGCAGTCCTTTCAGGACTCTCTACCTCCGGGAACAATTGCAATTCAGAGAGACAACATGTCAGTGGTCTGGTACATAAACCAGGAGGAACCAAATCTTACCCCCTGTGTCGAGAGGCCATGAGAGTGTGGCAGTGGGCAATCTCCACCCAGCGCTTTCTGATAGCAATGCACATCCCGGAGAAATCCAGTGTGATAGCAGACAAGCTAAGTAGGGCAATTCTACTGCCTCATGAGTGGTCCCTAAAGAAACAAGTAGCGGAATGGATATTCCGCAGGTGGGGTCCAGCCTTGCTTTGATCTCTTTGCAACCCCAACAAGCACGGAATGCAGCAGCTACTTTGCCCTGATCCCCCCACCAGAGGATGCCCCAAAGGATGCATTGGTGCACATTTGGCCCCTGGGCCTCCTTTATGCCTTTCCCCCCTTCTCTCTGATTCCCTAAGTATTACAGAAAGCAAAATATCTGGGAAGGACCATGATCTTAATAGCCCCTTACTGGCCTCGGCAAATTTAGTTTCCCTTCCTTCAGCCTCATCTCTTGGAAGAACCCTGGATGCTGGATCCAGTTCTGGATTTGTTGACCCATTCATTGGGGGCTCTTCGTCCTTCTCTTCATTCCCTCAAACTGACAGCTTGACTGCTCCAATTCCCGCAATAGCCAGAATTTACAACCTCTCAGCGGAAGCCCAACATATTATAACATCCTCTCATAAATCATCCACCAGAAAGTTATATCTTAGCAAATTGAAAAGATTTTCTTTATGGGCATCTCAGAATGATGTTGATCCTTACCTAGCTCCAATCCCATCTATTGGAATTTCTGACTAAACTTTTCAGCAAAGGAGCTGCTGCACCTACCATCAGAGTTCAATTAGCAACCATTTCAAACTTTCATCTTGGCTTCCAGGGCTCCAATGTCATGTCACATCAACTCGCTAAAGCCTTTCTTAAAGGTACCATTCATTTCAGGCCACCAGTCAGAGCTCCAGCCATGCCATGGCATCGAAATTTTGTTCTCTCCAGAATTATATTACCTCCTTTTGAACCAGCCTTGTCCTGTCTTTTGAAATTCCGTTCAAGGAAGACTATATTTTTGATGGCCATTACATCTGCTCGAAAGGATTTCTGAGTTGCAGGCCTTGACCATCAAATCTCCTTGTCTGATTTTCCGTAATGACAAAGTTTCACTCAGAACTAATCCATCCTTTTTAAATAAAGTTTGTTCAGGGACCAGTCTTAATCAATCCATTGAGTTGCCCATTTTTTTTTCCTAAATACACAAATAGGATGGAACACATGCGTCACAAACTTGATGATCCTAGACAACTCCGATTTTATCTAGATAGAATGAAACAATTCAGATCAACGGGTCAGCTCTTTGTTTCTTTTTCGGAGTCAAAAAAGGGTGCCCCAGTGACAAAAGTAACCTTGTCAAGATGGCTATCAGATTGCATTTCCATCATTTATAGTTCAGAGAATGCTCCCTTACAACAGGAAATAAAGGCCCACTCTACTAGAGCTGTTTCAACCTCATTAGCTTTTTCTGCAAGGTTACCATTAGATTATATTTGTGTAGCAGCTACCTGGTCAATACCTCATACCTTTATTGCTCATTACAAAGTAGTCAAGGCCTCCAGGGGCAGGACCTCCTTTGGTTCCACAGTTCTGAGGAATATTCTTCCATGAGCCACCCGAGAAAGATGGTGCTTGGGACACTACCCATTAGTAAGAATGAACGGCGAGATAGAACAACTTCACATAAAGAAGTTACGTACTCACCATAGCATTCCATGTGAGTTGTTCATCTCACCTTCATTCTTACGTCCAACTTTCCAACCCCCATCCAGTCTACTTGAGGTGTCACCTTTCTTATATAGTACATTGTCTCTTATCCAGCTCTCAGAGTGGCATATTAATACTAGTAGGTAGTCAGTTGTGAGCAAACAAGATCTGAGGGAAGATCAAGGTGCATCATGGGGTAGGGAGTTGACCTCTAGCTGATTGAAGACCTCGAGCTTTTGCAGTTGGCTGGGTCAGAGCCGAGGATCGGCTCCGAACCCATTAGTAAGAATGAAGGCAAGATGAACAACTCACGTGGAATGTTATGGTGAGTACATAACTTCTTTACATGATTGGCCTATGCATTAATTATTTTGATGTTGTATGGGGCTATATAATTGTTTTATTTATGTTGCTTTATTGTCTGAAGAAGCGGGTCATCTCGCAAAAGTACTTACCTTCCAATAAAATTTAATTTTATTTTGCTTTGTTTAAAGTGTTTGTTTTGTGACAGTACACAGCCATGTTTAAGAGATGGTAATATTCTGTTTAGCTTGTGTTTTTTACATGATTAAAGTTCATGAAATTAGTACTGTTTCAGTGTTTGACGTTAGCCAGACCAGATGTGCTCTTTGCAACACCCACAATTTGCCCAGTATTGACTCTTCCTGCAATTCGTACGGAGTTACATGCATCAGTGACATATTTAAGTACGATTGTAAATTCTCTTTTGTAAGACATATGTTGCTCCTCCTACCAATAGAACTGTCTAGGTATCTTTCTTCCACATCGTCTTAGTTTCTGCTTGCAAATCCTGTACTTTATGACTGTGTGTGTCTCTGTATGTAAGACAGTGTAGTCACTGGGGGTAGCAATTTGAATAATCAGTGCTGCTTTTGTCTTCTTTTCATGATCTGCTATATCAGGATCTGATGTTATCCTAGTCACCATTCATCACGTATATGGGTCCTAGGAACTGACATCTGGTCCAAGCCAGCACACTTAGACAACAGCTTAGCTCAAGCTTCTACCCTTCCGTAATGCTCTGCTGCCCTCTAACCTCTCGGATCTCATTTGGCACTTTAACTGTCAGGTCCAGATTGCTCAGCTCCTCGGGTTTTCAGTCTCTCTCAGTAAGTAGGTTCTCTCTCTTAGATACTTTCTTCCTTGTTTTAAGTTCAATTGTAGAGTACTCCGCTACGTCTCTGAAGTGTCTTTTTCCCCTCCCTTTGGCCATTTGCATTGGTTTGACTTTTTTGGCACTCGTTTCGTTTTGGTTGGGAAGTGTGGTAGTGTAGAGTTTTCTTTCCTTAGGCTACTTGCTTTCTGTTAAGTTTTTGTTAGTTTAGTGGTATTAGTGTGGTTTCTGTGTAGGACGACCCTTATGTGCTTAGACCTCGTGCCTGGTTGTCAGACGTTTTTTCCATTTTGCTTTGGTTGTTGTTCTCTATGTCGGAGAAGCCACTAGTGTTTAAGAGGTGCTCCTCGTGCTGTCAGACGATGCCCGTTTCTGACTCGCATGTGGAATGCCTCTACTGTCTTGACGCTGGCCACCTGGAAGTTGAATGCAGTATTTGTGCTGCATTCAATCCAAGGGCTCTGGTCAACTGCCGGAATAAACTTCTGTTAAAACCATGGTTCAGAGGGGCCCCTTGGCCAATGAGTCCTCCACCAAGGTGGGTTCCTCTGGCCTTAAAAGAAAACCTTCCTCCTCTTCTTCCTCAGGGGAGGATTCCTCCAAGAAGGCTAGGCTACTGGATCCCAGATGCCCGAATCAGACTCCAGCCATAGCAGTGTCAGATCCGCAGGTCTTGAATCTGAGGACTTCTAGAGAATCAACTCCCGGATCCAGGGTTTCTGGTCCCAGCCCTGCAGATCCAAGGCCTTCGATCCGAGCCAGAGCAGACCTGTCACAGATCCAATCTCTTTGGATCTGAGGGACTCGAAAACTATTTCCTCGGACCCTCATGTTTTCTCGGATTCCATAGTGTCGGATCCGAGACCCATGTCGGATCCCATTCTAGTTGAGGATCTTCCTTCGGATCCTGCAGGAGGGGATCATGTGTTTACCCCTCCATGTAGGACCCATTCCCAGACCATTGGAGAAGGCCCTCAGGATCCAGGCACAGGTCTGCAGCTAGGTCCTCTTTTTTCCTCCCGATCCTCCAGGAGTATCCTTTTCTCTGATATGGACAGGATGATGTGTTCCTCCTTTATGGCTCAAATCGAACTGAGGTTTTTGGCCTCCCCAGCTTACAGGATTAGGGAGCCTTCTCCCTCTCCCCGACTTCCTTTTCCTCATCCGACCTCTCAGGGTTTGGACTTAGGGGAGCCGGTGCGCAACATGGAGGAGGTGGGGGTTACCGGGACTTCTGTTGTCCCTACCACTTCAAAGTCTATTGCCAGTTCTGTTTCCCTTCCCGTCGGACAGGCGGGGCCAATGGTCCTAGTTGTCGCCCCCGGTGTCTGTGGGGGCCGGTTTGGGTCCGGGTCTTTCGGACTGTTCTCTGCTCCTTGATGCTTCAGCTCTGGATTGGCATTCTTGGAAGGTTGGAGGTTCTGGCAGGGTCTGCTCCTTTCTCCATTGTAGTGTTATCAGTGAGGAGAGAGACTGTGTGGTTCGACCAGTCCCTCCACATTCTGGGTGGTGGAAAGATCTCTGCCAAAAGAGTAGCCTCCCCTGCTTGTCGTGTTCCATCCCAGCCCCAGAGTTTGAGCGAACCCTCACATCCTGCTCCCTGGTCAGCCCGTTTGACCTAGCTTCCATGGGGGAGTTACCCCCTATTGGGATCCCCATCTCTTCTGAGTCTTCCCCTGAGCCTCCCTTGGATGAAGTCCCTCGGAAGAGGACATGTAAGAGGAAACATCTGGACTCCCCTTTGGAGTCTTTCACAGAGGACATGGATATCGATGAAGGGGATGGGTCCCCAATGTCACCACCTGATAATGTGTCCTTGAGGACATCCTGGAGATTCTTAAAGCCAAGGACGGTTGGTTTGCCCAGCCCCCATCCTCTGAGGAAGCCATATTTCTGGAGGCGTTCAGTGCGAGCCCATCTACCTCTTGGGTGTCCCCCCCTGCTGACCCTTTGATCAACCTTATTGCCAGCATGCCTTGGAAGGAACCAGATACAGTGGAGCCTATACTCAAGAGAGCAGAGAAATTTTTGAGCCCCCCATCGGGCAAGGCTTTTTGGTCCAAGGCAGTTCCATTCGATGCGACTGTGGTAGGTGCTGCCACCAAGAAAGAGCTGGTGGAACAAAGTTCATCTGTCCATCCTCCCAATAGCGAATTGAGACTTATTTGGAAAGCAGGTGATCCCACTGGCTTCTTTCAGCCTGCGAGTATTAAACTACTGGCACATTTTACCCGTCTCCAGAGGGATTTGATAAAGGAAATTACCATTTCCTTCTGAGTCCATGCCTGCCGAGGACTGTTTCTCCCAAGCTGGCCACTGTCACGTCCATTGCTAACTCCTCTGAGGTTAATTTCCAATACTGCAGAGGGTTCCTCACCGGCAGCAGGCCCAGGCATTGCCATTAGGTGTCATGACTGGCTGCTCTAATGTGGGTTTGCAGTGGCTTTTAAAGCATCGTTCACCAAAGCCCCCTTCGATAGTTAAGCCATCTTTGGACCAAGCATCAAGAAACCTTGACCCACAGTGAGCAAGAAGGGAAGACCCTGTTGGCCGTAGGGATAAAATTCTCTACCCCCCCCACCCCCCCGGAGGTCCTTTTCCAGGACCAAATGGGGGAACAAGAAAATGTGGTTCCGCAAGGCGCAGTCTTCCTTTCAGGAGGCTCAAGAAGATTCCTCTTTCAGGGAATGGGGAAGAGGTTTCAATGGTCGACACCGTCCTAGGGCAGAGGAGGTCCACAAAACCAGAGTTCCGGGGAGCCCTTCTCTGAGAAGCCCTTCCAGATCCTCTGAGGTGTTGCCTGGCTGTCCCTCCCTGGATGCAGTCGGGGGTCATTTATCCTTGCACCCTTTGTCCTGGACAAACATCACAACCCATCTTTGGGTCCTAAAAATTATATACAGGGACTATTGTATTCCTTTTTCTGACCCCCTGCCGAAAAGCAGAACTCTCCCTGACATGCCACCCGGTCAAAGAGAGTTATCCTATTTAGAGGTTTCCAAGCTCGTTCAAAAAAGAGCCATTCAAAAGGTCCCCTCAGGACAGAAAGGATCTGGAATTTACTCCCTCTTCTTTTTGGTACCGAAGAAAACAGTGGACCTGCGTCCGATTCTGGACCTTAGTCAGGTGAACCACTCAGTCAAGAATTCGAAGTTCCAGATGGTCATTGTACTATCTGTTGTGCCCCTTCTGCACAAAAACGACTGGATATGCTCTGTGGATCACCAGGACGCATACTATCCTATCAAAATAGGCAGTCCAGGAGATTTCTTCGCTTTTGCATAGGAGCCGATCACTTCCAGTTCACAGCCCTGCCTTTTTGTCTCACCACAGCCCCCCGGATGTTTACCAAATGTATGGCAGTGGTGGCTGCTCATCTCAGGCTACAGGGATTCCAGGTGTTTTCCTGTCTCAACGATTGGCTTCTCACAGCTTCTACATGGCATCAACTGGAGGAGACCACACGCCTCCTTGTTCACCTTTTTGATCATTTGGGGATAACAGTGAATCCTGCCAAGTCTTCCTTGACCCCATCTCAACAGCCATAATTCATAGGCACTCAGTTGGATACTACCTCAGAGATTGCAGCTGTTCTCCTTCGACACATGCTTCTTATCCAGTTTCACATACGGTCTCTTCTGGAGCAAATTCATCTTCCAGTGTCACTCATTCTAAGGGTTCTAGGTCTATGGCAGCAGCCATTTACCTGGTCCCTGTGGCCATGTATTGCATGAGAGTTCTACAGTGGACCCAGGTGGTTCAATGTTCCACTCTCTATCACCCCTCTGTCAGTCCCTATACTGCTCACTCCAGTATGTTGGAGACATCTGTCATGGTGGATGCACTCTCCATACCACCTAGTGGGGAGGTGGTCTTCTTCCCCAGTTCCGATGGCCACAGTGACCACAGATGCTTCCCTCATGGGGGGTGGGCACTTTCAGGAGGAGATTGTCCAAGAGACGTGGTCCTGGTCAGAGACCAAACTGCATGTAAATGTTCTGGAGATGAGAGCAGTCCTTCTCTGGTTGCAAGCATTTCAGGACTGCCTTCCTCTAGGAGCAGTAGCAGTTCACACAGACAAACATGGCTGTTGTGTGGTACATAAACAAGCAAAGGGGCACATGTTTTTATTTGCTTTGCTGCGAGGCCATGAGGGTTTGGGAGTGGGCGATGTTCTCGGGGCACTTTCTTCTTGCAACACACATTCCCATAGCATCCAGTGTGCTAGCAGACAAGCTGTGCAAGGTTATTCTGACTCCTCACGAATGGTCCCTACATCCAATAGTGGTGAAGCAGATCTTCCATCGGTGGGGTCAACTGAGCCACAATCTATTTGCTTCCCCTCTGAACCAAAAATACAGCAACAACTTCGCTCTGACCCCCCCCCAGAGACTCCTTGACTCATGATTGATGTCCGAGTCTCCTGTATGCCATTCCACCCTTACCTTTAATTCTGAGAGTTCTCCAGAAAGCAAGATGCATCAGGACACAGTTGATCCTTATTGCCCCCTTTTGACCTCAGCAGATGTGGTTCCTTCTATGGTCTCATCTGAAGCACCAACCTTGGGTGCTGGATCCGATGCCGGATCTCATCTCCCATCCCTCTCTCTGGCCGCTCCCAAATTTGCAGACCCTCCGTCTGACAGCTTGGTTTGTCCAATTCCAGTGATTCTTGCTAAGTCCAGGCTTGCATCCCCTGTGAAGGATATTATCCTTGCTTCTCAAAAATCTTCTACTAAGGGTTTACAACGTAAGTGGAGGAGATTCTCTGTGTGGGCTAAAGGTCCGAATCTGGACCACTTCTCGGCTCCTATTTCTGCCATTCTATTTTTCCTGGCTTCCCTTTTTCAGGAGGGAGCTAGTTTTTCTACAGTCAGAGTCCATTTGGCAGCAATTTCTAATTTTCATCTCAATAACAAACATACATTCTCTTCTCGCATCTGCAAAGCCTTCTTGAAAGGTGTCATCTTGTTGCATCCTCCTCTGAAGTGTCCTCCACCGTGGGATCTTGTTCTGGTGCTACAATCTCTAACTAGGCCCCCCTTTGATCCTGCTGCATCCTGTGACCTCAAATTTCTTTCATGGAAAACTGCCTTTTTGGTGGCAATAACGTCAGCAAAAAAAAGTATCAGAATTGCAGGCTCTTACCATTAAGCCTCCTTATTTGATGTTTCATAAAGAGAGAGTGGCATTGAAACCCAACTGTTCCTTAATGCCAAAAGTGGCCACTGAAATGAACCTCAATCAGTCTAGCCATCTCCCAGTGTTCTTTTCTGGTTATGCTGATAAGGGGGAGTACACTTTACATACCTTAGATGCTCATCGACAGCTTTGTTTTTGTTTTTTTTGCACAGAACTGTCTTTTCGTCTCTCAGACCAATTGTTTAATTTTCAGTCAGCAGGAAGGGTCTAGCTGTTTCAAAAATTACTATTTCCCGCTGGATTTCTCAGTGCATTTCTTTTATATACATGTCCTGTGGTACTCCTTTGCTTGGACCAGTTAGGGCTTATTCTACCAGGTCAGTGGCATCATCAGTGGCTTTCTCAGCTTAGCATTCCTTGGATGACGTGTGCAGCAGCAACTTGGTCTTCACCTCATAGCTTTATTTCTCATTACAAGCTTGACCTAGTTTCTAGGGGAAGGGCTTCCATTGGCTCCACTGTTCTTTGGCATGTTCTTCCATGAGGCCACGAGAGAATGTTGGGTAGCTGGGACTCTTAGAGGGCAGCAGAGCATTATGGGAGGGGAGGAGCTTGAGCTAAGCTATTGTCTAAGTGTGCCGGCTCAAATCCGATGTCAGATCCTAGGACCCGTACGTGATGAATAGTGACTACGGATAACACAGATCCCAAGTTGTGGTAATTGCATAACTTATTTTCTCGCATCTGTTTTTTGAACTGTTGGTTATGGATGATCCCATGTGTGCTATAAACTTCATAATTTTCTATGATGCTTTGTGGCTCGTGTTTCCAGTGTTTCACCTACTTCAGTTTTATCATGTTTGCACAATCCCCAATGCAACAGTCTTGCTGCATTATTATGCCTTTCAGTATACAGTCCTTCTGCTATTCGTATATCACAGCCAGCAACAAGATGTGCAACTGTTTCCAGTTCTATTTTACAAAACCTACATTTAACTGTTTCTCCCACATGTTCAATGGACTTAGTAAAACCAGCATGTATGTAATCTACAAATTCACCTTTCCTTAACCATTCCTGCGTTCAATCCTGATCAACGTGTTCCAAGAGTTTTCTATACTTGCAACTATATTTATGCATTTTCCACATTTCTTTCCTTCTCATTTGATCCTTCACCTTATTTATTTATTTTTTTGGGCACATTCAATTGCTATATCTACTTCTGGTTTGATTTCCATTCCCGCTTAACACCGATATGCTTCTGCTAAGCTAGGCAGGGAAGTCATCTTGGACTTTTTCTCTTCATATTTCAAAGCTTTCACTACATGTGGGTCTTGTGAGGTCAGCAGATACTTATGCAGTCCCACTATTGCAGATTGGTGCTGACTCCCCCTGTGGAAGAGAGATCTTGCGGTGGAACTCTCCAGAAAATGGGACAACATTTTAAGTGGGACACATCCTAAATTTCTGATGTCCATAAAAGATACCATCAGCTTCTACAAGTTGATGTCCCTGGCCCCCCTGCAGTTCCAGCAGTGCATTTCTGGATGCCTTTTACAATGCTTCACAAACCCCAGGCTCCCAAGATGCCGTACCGCTTCTGCAAGGTCCCTGATGATTGTAAATTCCTCTTTAGGTGTCCTGCTGCAGACCCAGCAGCAGCAGCAGTAATTTCTGCAGCTACAGATAAAAAGGATGTTTCCCTCTACTACCCTTCTCCCATCTGACAAAGAGAATAGAACCATTGAGAGACTTGTAAAAAGGCCTCTACATTAGCCATCAGGGCCATCAGTTATCAGACACACATGACTGAGTACTCCTTAGAGCTTTTGTCTCAGGCATCTAGTGCCATTGTAGATCTTCCAGATACAGAAGGAAAAACATTGTCTCAATCCTGGAACCTTCCTCCCAAGTAACAAAACATTCCAGTAAATGCAGCTATAATGCTGCAGAGGCTTGTGCCAGGGCAGCTGCTACTGGTTCAGTTCTTAGAAGGTTTTCCTGCCTCAGGTTGCAGCCCCTCCAGGATGACTTCAAATCTAAACTAATGGGTGCACCATTAGACAGTTCAGCCTTTTTTGGTAAGGCAGCAGTCCCTACAGGAAAAATAAAAAAAAAAAGGAACTCAAGGAACTGAAGCACATTCTAGCTTCTCCTGTGCACCAGGTTTTCTAAGTGTTTCTCACCTAAACCTGTTTTCATCCATAGCTGCACCCAACACTCCACTGGTAAGTCTTCCAGAGAAAGCAAGAGACAGCAGAAGCCTAGGGGTTCACAGCCACCCTCACAGCGAAAGTATTCCTTTCCTGACAAAGCAGGGAGTATGTGACTACCCTGCAGATGTCTCCCTTTCCCCTCTTTCTCTTCACCTTTCACACACTTACAGGGTCTGGGAAAACATCACCCAAGATACCTGGGTTCTTTCCATAGTCAAAAAAGGCTACTTCGTGGTTTGGCACTCCACCCCTACCTTCGTAGGAATCCCCCCCCCCCCAAAGAGCAGTTGCCCCACTTCCCGGAACTCCTTCAGGAGTTTTGGCAACAGGACCCAATTCAAAAGGTTCCTCAAACCTCAAGAGGGAAAGCTTTCTATTCAAAGAATGTTCTTAGTGCCCCGAAAGGATGGCCCCTGGAGACCACTCCTGGATTTATGCCATCTCAACACCTTCTTAAAGGTTCCTACCTTCAGAATGTTGACACTCTAGACTCTATTTCCTCTTATCCTTCTACAAGGATACATGACATCTCTAGATATAAAAGATGCTTACCTTCACATCCCAGGTAAGCAGGGCAGCTGCTACTGGTTCAGTTCTTAGAAGGTTTTCCAGCCTCAGGTTGCAGCCCCTCCAGGATGACTTCAAATCTAAACTAATGGATGCACCATTAGACAATTTAGCCTTTTTTGGTAAAGCAGCAGGTTCATCCCATGTTCAGGAAATTCTTACATTTTTCTGTGAGTTCCTGGCATTTTCAATTCTCTGCCTTACTTTTTGGTCTTTCTACAGCACTGAGGGTATTCACAAAATGCCTGGCTCCAGTGATTGCACATTGCAGGCTTTTGGGAGTCCAGATTTTTCCATACCTGGACAACCTGCTCTTACAGGCCCCAACGTCCCACACACTACTCCAAAACCTGGAGACCACCATTTCCCTCCTTGGAAAACTGAGATTCACCATCAACTACAAGAAGTCAGTTCTCATCCCTTCACAGGACTACACTTTTCTTGGGTTGCCAATGCAGACAGACATAATGAGTGTGTCAGTTCCACCTCAGAAGGTGCAGGATCTTCGGCCCTTCTTTCACTCCCTTCTCCCCTTGACTCACAACCCAACCAGGGAGTTACTCAGGGTGCTGGTGTTCCCATGTTACCAGTGGCAAAACTCCTTCTTCTTCTTTCGGCTCTTCCCATTAGGGGTCACCACAGCGGATCATCTATTTCCATTTCTTCCTGTCCTCTGCATCTTGCTCTGTCACACCAACCACCTGCCTGTCCTCTCACCACATCCATAAACCTTATCTTCTTCCTCTTTTCCTCTTACGTGGCAGCTTCATCCTTAGCATCCTTTTCCAAATATACCCAGCATCCCTCCTCAGCACATGTCCAAACCAACGTAATCTCGCCTGTCTGGCTTTGTCTCCAAACCGTCCAACCTGGCCTGACCCTCTAATATACTAATTCCTAATCCTGTCCACCCTTGTCACACCCACTGCAAATCTTAACATCTTTAACTCTGCCACATCCAGCTCTGACTCCTGCCTTTTTGTCAATGCCATTGTCTCCAACCCATATAACATAGCTGGTCTCACTACCCTCTTGTAGATCTTCCCTTTCACTCTTACTGGTACTTGTCTGTCAAAAATCACTCCTGACACTCTTCTCCATCCACTCCACCCTGCCTGTACTCTCTTCTTCACCTCTTTCACACTCGCCATTACTCTGAACTATTGATCCCAAGTATTTAAACTCATCCACCTTCACCAGCTCTACTCCCTGCATCCTCACCATTCCTCTATCCTCCCTCTCATAATGGCAAAACTCCACATGAGGAAATTCCAGTGGTTTCTCAGATCGGTGTCCACCCAGCATTCTCACCCACTAGAATACAAAGTCCCCCTCATTCCTTGCTTAAAGCAGGAACTACTCTGGTGGATCCAACAGATAGACCTAAATCCAGGACTACCCCTACATCCTCTCACCCCAGTCCTAGAACTCTACACTGATGCATCAGATATGGGCAAAGGGAGCGGCCTTGGCCAGATTCACAGTTCAGGGAATTTGGTCTCCCTCCCAAAAAACAGAACACAGCAATATTTTCAGCCTTCCTCAAACATTGCTTTTGGAAAACTGTTTTACTAGTGGCCTTGACTTCAGTCAGAATGGTGTTGGAAGTACAAGCCCTTATGGTGGTGCCCTTTTCCTGGTCTTTCATAAGGACAGAGTATCCTTGAGAACAAATCCTTTTTTTATGCCAAAAGTAGTTATCCCTTAAACAGTCCATCCAGTTACCTACCTTCTTCCCAAAACCACAGTGAGAAGGAACTACACTGCTTAGATGTATACAGACAACTTGGGTTTTACCTTTGTTACATATTCTATGGAAAGAGCTTGTCTTCACCTATGAAGGCCCACTCTGCCAGGGCTGTGGGCTTCCTTTAAGGCATTTTTCAAGGACTTAGAAAACAGTACTATCCTTGAAGCAGCCACCTGTCTTCTGTTCATACCTTTACCAAACACTACAAACTGGATGGCATCTCCAGATCCAGAGCCGGATTTGCTAAGGCTATTTTACATGGCTTCATTGAGAGCTCCTCTGTTTCTTCCTCTTCCTGTCCTTCTTGAGCTTTGGCACTCTCGCTTAAGTTAAGAATACTGCAGCAAGTGAATAGAAGGACATAGAATAGTTGTGTAAAATCTTACCATAACCATAGATGTTGTCCTCTTGACTGCTGCAGTATTTTATCTGACCCTCCTTCCTCCTTGGCCTGTTGTTTTGCTTGGATGTACTGGCCTTTTTTATCCTTAGTCTGGCATTCCGTTCTGAGGAAGGTACATGTGTACGTCGCTTTTATGGCCTACGTCTGACTGCAGCCTACGTGCGACATCCCATGTAACCTATAGTAGTATAAGACTTTTGTATACTGGCCGATGTCGGGTCGCCTTCAGGTGGGAGATCTCTTTTCTGCTGCATTATTCTTAACCTGAGGGAAGAACATATTTGGTTATGGTAAGATTTTACCCAACTATTCTTTCTTACTCATGGCTAAATTTTCGTGTAAAGATGTTAATACTTTTAGCCAATAGTTATGTACTGCATCGGGGCCTGGGGTTTTCCAATTAGGAGCTTTTCGTTACTTTTTCAGTCTGTCGGCCATCACTTCATCCCACTTCATATCCTGTACATTTGAACGCCATATTATTTCTTTTACTTCTGCTATCCATTTAGCATCTTTGTTGTGTTCCACAGGATCTTCATAGATTTCTCCAAAATGTATCTATTTCTTCTTTTTTGGGTGGTGTTTCAATTCCTTTTGCCTTTTTTCCCCAGTTCTATATAAAACTTCTTTGGGTCATCAATAAATTGCTTAATTTGTATTTTTCCAGAAGAACAACAACATTTATCTGCTTATATTCCAAGTTTTTCTGCCTGTGCTATTTTTAGTTTATTATTTGCGATGGTGCACGATAAATCCTGATCTGTTCTGATGATGCACATCTCTTTTATCAAGTATACCGCTGAGTATTAGAGTATTTTTGTTGATCTGTTCCCCTCTTCTAACAGTGACACTTCTTGTTTTGCTTTATAGTTTTCAATACTTCCATGATGGCATTTGATTTCTCCCCTTCCTTTCCCTTACTGTCCTGAGTTTTTGAGGTAAGACTGTATCTGTTATTAATTTAGCTGCAAGTTAATATATACTATTTACTTGTTATAGCACATGAATCTGTGTGAACAGTTCTAATTACTGTTTTGTTTTATCAAACTTGTAACGTTTTAGGGTTTTTTGGCTTCTTTCGTTGATCTTAACATGTAGGCCCATGTCTAATAAACCAAGCAACTCTTCTCTTAGATCATTTTTTTTCTAAATTGAGGGCACATTCTTTATTCTCCATTTCCTGCAGGCATTCTGTAGAAAGTTCCAAAGCATCTTCCTGTGCCATATTCCCTTGGGTTTCATCTTCTCATCCATTGCTCTTTCGTATGGGAATTCTCTGGCTTATCACTCCACAACATTGACTGAGTCAGAATTGCTACATTTTCCTTTTCCTTTCCTTGCTGTGCAACTCCAACTGAATTTTTGTACTAGTTTCCTGTGGAAGACTCCAAAGTATCTTCATATGGCATCTGGTCAGATGTTTCCTGCTCCACAGGTTTCTCCTTAATTTGGGGAGCCATTGCTCTATCCTGCTGTGATGTTATCCAAGTTAGATTTTATACACTAAATCCTTCGCTTCGCAGGTAGTCCATAACTTCAGTTTCTGTTTCTTTAACTTCTCCATTACTAATCCTCTTTTCTGATTTTCCTCTTTGTTTTCTTATTTTTTGTATTGTAAAATGTTCACTATCTGAATGCCTTTGCCTGTATTTATCTTCAGATATCTTTAGTGTTGCTCTTTTTGTATTAATTAGATGTTCATCGTGTTACACTGCTGCAGTCATCACACTTGGGTTATCCTGCCATCAGGCGGTCCCGCAGTCGGCCAGAGTTCCATTCCATAACTTCAGCTTGTGTTTTTTTTTAACTTCTACTTTACTAATCTTCTGTTCTGCGTTCCCTCTCTGTGATCTTATTTTTTTGCATTTAGAAGTTTTCCATATCTGAGTGTGCCTGTATTTCTCTTTGAATATCTTTGGAGCAGTTTTTTTTTTTTCATATTGATTAATTTGGCTTTGTCCTTTGTGTAAATATTGCACCATATCAGGTCTCTCTCTCTTTCCCTTGTCCATGTTTCTTTTTTATATCTTTCAAAAGTCTGTAGATTTTTTTAATTATATTTTCATACTTCCTCAGGTGCTTCTTTTTCCAAACGGCCCTTGGTCTATATAATGTTTTTCATAAATCTGTTGTATTAATGAACACAAATTTTTATTTGAAGCTTCTAACAGTTTTTCTTGTGCAAATATTTTTCTTTCCTCTTAATTTCTCTCCAAATCTTTTTTGTATATTTTCTGTGTGGAAATTCTGGGCTTCTTTCATAATAGTAACAATACATAATTTCTGTCTTATTTTCAGTAGTCCACTCTATCATCTTTGTGGCTCTCTTTTGGTGCATCATTTTTTGTGGACTGCTGCTTTCCTGTACAAACAGGGGTGACATCCTCCCCCTGGGCCTGGCCTAGCCCCGTTGTAGGAATGTTTTTGTGTCTTGTTGGATCTAGAATTCACAACGCTGCTTCTTTGCAGTGTGGGTTTTACTCTGAATCTGAAGAAGTCAATTCTTAGTCATTCTCAGGGCTAGGTTTTCTAGGGTGCATGATTTCTGACCCTTACTATGACAACATTTCTTCCTTCTCCCAATGTATTCTGTTTGACAGCTTTCTTCAGTCTCTCTTTCCTTTGCAAGAGACCTCAACAAGGGAGTTTGTAAGAGCCCTGGGGTTTATGGCATCATCAGTTCCAGTGGTTCCTTATGTCAAGACTCCATATGGGGAAGTTCCCGTGGTATCCGAATACAATTTGGCCACAGCATTGTCACCCTCTGAACATTCCCATTTCTCTCTTCCTTGGCTAAAAAAGGAGTTTCTGTGGTGGATCATTCAGATATCTCAGAATCCAGGTCTTCTCTTTCAGGTACATTACTCCACTCAGGAGCTCTTTACAGATGTTTCAGGCTTAGCCAGGGTGGGGTGCTCAACCACATCAGGGTCCAGGGGGTCTGGTCACCATAGGAGGTGACAGAGCATATCAAGAGGATGCTCTTATCCTGGCTCTTCAAGCTCTGCATTACCTTTGGATTCAGGTCCACTCAGGGTTTTCATAAACAACTCTACTCTCATGTGGTATGTAAACAAATGAGGGCAGCAAAGTCTTATTGTCTTTGCATACTAGCCCTCGTAGCATGGGATTTTGTCATCCACCATCACTTGATTCTTTAGGTGGTCTGTATTCTGTCAGAATCCAGTCTTGTGGTAGATAATCGAATCAGATCTAGGGCATTTCCTCATGAGTGGATGCTTCGCAATGAGAAGTTTTCCTGGCCATTGCCATCTATGTGGTACTTTTCAGGTAGATCTTTTTGCCTCCCCTTAGAACAAACAACTACCCAAGTTCTGTTCCCAAGTGCCAGATCTTCTGGCTTGAAAATTTGACACTGTCTCTGTCTTTTAAAGCAGTGTTCCTGTATGCATATCCTCCTTTTCCTCTGTTGCCAAATGTCCTACAAAAGATCGTGTGACAGGCACAAAATCTTGTTAGTGCCTCCCTTTTGGCCCAGATAACATTGTTTTCCCATTCTTTTTCACCTGGACAGAGGAAGTCATTACACGTTACCCCACAGGATGGATCTACTTACACATGACACAGGCTGTCTAATTCACCCTTATTTTTTCAGCCTACAACTGACTCTCTGGGTGATGGGGTTTTGATGCCTTTTAGGCACCAGTTTTCTGAGGGTGTGCTTCCAGTTTTTTCTGGAGACCAGAAAACCCACCACTAGAAAATCTTATGTTGCAAAGTGGAAAATATTTTTTCTTGATGTCACAACAATGAGCAGGACCCTCTTTTAGTGAGTATTGCTACTGTTCTTTCTTACTTGTGTGAGCTGCTCGTTTCTGGTATGGCACGCTGTTCTGTTAAAGGTCATTTATCAGCTGTTTCTGCTTGACTGCCTGTTCCTTTAGGTTTGCTGTTTAAAAGACGTGCTACATATTAGACCTATAAGAAAACCAAGTCATCCTTCTTGGAATCTTAATTTTGTTGAAAAGTTGACTTGGCCATCTTTTGAACCAAGCAGCTTTTTCCTCCATAAAAGTCTGTACTTGGCAAACTGTCTTTTTGGTGGCTCTGACTTCTGCCAAGAAAGTCTCTGTACTTCAGGCCTTATAGCAGTTCCTCCTTTCCTGTTCTTTTTTTTTTTTTTTTCTTTACACCAAGACAGGGCATCTCTTAGAACCAGTCTTTCTTTTATGCCTAAAGTGGGCAATGATTGTCTATGAATTGTCAACTTTTGGTATTCTTCATACCATTGCTGGTACAGGCCTTCCTTTACCTCTGAGGTAACTTTCAATACCTTCCTTTTTTTCTTTTTCCTCAGAATAGTAGCAAGAGGATTCTCCATTGCTCAGATTTGCATAGATAGCTCAGACACTGTTTTGACAAAACTAAAGATATTTTCTGAGCAACTTTCTGTTTCTTTTCAGGAGAATAAATTAGGTTTAGCAATTTCTAAGCAAACCATTTTTTGGATTTCTAAAGCCATTTCCTTTTTTTATATTTTTCATGGCAAACTGATTCATACTTCTGTTTGTGCACATTCTACTGGGGCAGTTGCCTCATCTGGAACATTTTCAAGGGTCTGTATGCTAGATCAGTTTTGGAAGCTGCCACTTGGTCTTCTCTGCATACTTTCACTAAGCACTACAAGTTGGATGCAATTTCTGGGACCAGAGCAAGTTTTGCTGTTGCCATCCTCTATAGGTTTTTGGAGGGTTCATTCTTCTCCCATCTTTTACTTCAGCTGTAGTACTCTCTCCCTATTATAGGGAATACTGCAACAGTGATGGAGGGATACAGTTCAGTTGTATAAGAACTTACCATAACAGCAGATGTCTTACTCATTACTGTTGCAGTATTTTGTCCCTCTCTTCTTCCCTACTTTTTTTTTTCTTCTCTCTTATCGAGGAGACTCATTGTTATCTTTCTTGGTAGATGTACATGTATGATCATTCTTTCTTCCTCTCTTGTACGTCACTTATGTACCTCACGCCTCTGACTTAGGACATAAGTCTTGATGTACAGTGCTTGGAAGGGCCCAAGACTTTGATGTGCTGGCCAGGTGTACAGCTATCATTAATAGGATATCCTTATTGCAAGCAATACTGCAACAGTGATAAGTAGGGCATACTATTATGGTAAGTTCTTACACAAGTGTACTTTTAACCACAACCCCAAAGTATCAGATCTGATGTTGTTAATCTTCATTTATTCATTACTGATGGGTATCGGTTCCGTCCTCAGAACCGAGTTTGCCATTATAACAAGCTTCCACCAGCCAAAAAACTCTCAAGCTAAGTTTACCCGTAGTGCCCCTCTGTCTATCAACTCAGATCTCATTTGCTGTGTCAGGCCAGCTCCCAAGCTATGTCATTAGAAATTTATACTTTAAAATTTTTTCTTGGTTTACCTTGTGAATTTTCTAATTCGTTAGTAGTTTAGAGTTTGCTACCCTTGCTTATCTGTAGTGCTCCTTTTTTCTTGCTTCTTACCAAACTTTTGGTATTCTTCATACCATTGCTGGTACAGGCCTTCCTTTACCTCTGAGGTAACTTTCAATACCAGTGTTGATGTTCTTCGTGTTTCACTGTTACAGTCATCACATTTGGGTTATCTGCTTGCAGTAGCCCTCAGTCGGCCTGATTAACAAAGTCTTGGGTCTTGCTTCGGTTGCTGTCCCTTCTTCCGTGACGTCAGGTTGGCAGGGTTATAAAACATGCAGCCGACGTCATTACATTAGTCTTTCTTGGTGTGCAGTGCCCAAAGCAGAAGCAGTTCGCAAGTGCCGGTTGGCTGACTCCTGAAATTTTCGTTCTCGAGTTTCAGAACCGAAGTCTTCAACTAAAAGCTAATTCATTCCCATTGGGGAAACTTTTTCTTGCTCTAAACCAATGTCAGTAAAAGTAAATAATTGCATTACTTGTGGAAAGCAAATACCTCATAAAGGTTTTCATTCATGCTGTATTCCTTGCCTAGGCCCTGACCATGATGTACCTCACTGTCAGTTTTGTGCCTTATTTAAACCACAAACTGTCCATCGTTGGTATATTTTTGCTTCTAAATATTTTGGTGCTCAGTTCAATTATCCTGATATGTCTTCGGTAAGCCATCAGACTACCGACATTCCAAAAAAAACGGAAAGATAAAGACAGAGACAGGCCACCTAGGTCCAAGGCTGCCGACGACGCTTTTCCTAAACCATTTGCCAGTTCGCTGGTACAAGGTGAGGCGCTTTCAAAGCCCCTGATACCTGCTACTTCAGATTTGCAGGTCTCTACTGAGACCCATTCGGAGTCCGGTATGCTGCGAGATGCTTCAACTGTGGAACCTGCGGATGTCTCTACCTTGGATGGGTCCGGAGCTGCTGTGCAGGCACCGGCTGCTGAGGGTGTATTCAGGTCTACTGACTTGCGTATTAAACCAACGCCATCTTCTTCTTCAAGGTCTAAAACTTGAACTATGCCTAGAAAACTGACTCCCATGCCTAAAATACAAATGATAAGAATGGCTGAAGACCTTATTACTTTAATCAGGGGAACCCAGCCTTTCCCCTCTAAGAGACCAAGGACTGAGTTTGCTTATGATTCCTCTGACCAGGATTCTGAATTTTCTGTTTCCTCTGATGACCAGAATTTACCCTTATCTACCTATGAGGATTCTGATGCTGAGAACTTTATTCCCTCTGCTTCCCCCCCAGAGGATTTTTCTTTTGGTGAAACCTTGCATACTGTCAGGGAACATTTTCGTTGGGAAAGTCAGTATTTCTCTGATTCTAAAAAGAGGCTTAGGGATTTCTTACTCATGCTCCAGCACAGGCCTTTAGCCATACCTCCTGTACTGGACATTGTTGTCGATGCCTTTTCGGAATCTAGCTTGGCCCCTGATTCTTTACCTCCTGCTCCCAGAAAACCTGATAGATATTACAGGGTTCCTGACTCTCACAAGTTCCTCTTTAAAAATCCTACTGCAGATCCTGAGACCATTTCACAGGGACCCAAGAGCATTAAAGCTAATACTGCCAAAAATTTTACCCCCTCTGATAGAGACTCCAGGGCGCTGGATAGATGGGGTAAGAAGGTATGCACTTCTGCAACTTTGGCCATTAGGGCCTTAAACTGCCAGTTTCGTATGTTAAAGCATCAGCAGCATATTACTGGATTGCTTAAACAGAAAATTATGTTGATTCCTGATTGTGCTGAAAACAAGGATTTACATGATTTACTGCATTCAGCTGAACAAGTTGGAAAACATACTTTGCAATGTGGTTTTGATTCACTAGAGACATCTTGCAGGGCTGCTGTAACTGGGTCTGTACTTAGAAGGCATGCTTGGCTTAAAGAACAATCCTTGCCAGATCATGTTAAAGTGAAATTACTGGATGCACCCTCAAACCAGGACCATCTGTTTGGCAACAAGGCAAAAGACGTTCTTAAAAAGATGGAGGAAAAAGCTAAATTTATGCAAACTGTTAAAGATTTTTTACAAGTACAACCTCCAAGGTTTAGTAGGCATTGGCCTTCCAAGAATTGGTCCTTTCCTGCCTCTTCCAGACCTTCTTAGTCCAAACCCAGATCCAGCAGAGCTCCTAGGCTTCAGTTCCAGGGTATGCACAGGGCTAAGCAGTGGGGAGCCTCCACTTCCAAATCTGGGAGTAATAAAACTCCCCCTATGGTAAACTGTCTCAATGACCTCCTTTTAAAACTGCCAAGCACTTCTCAACTGACTGCCCCTTTGGGGGGAAATATTGCTCTTCATGCAAAGAACTGGGAACTCATACCCAGGACAAATTGGTTTTAAATATAGTGTCCCAGGGATACAGATTTCACTTCCATTCGTTACCAACTCCAAGCGGGTGGCCAGATCTACCCCCAAATCAGTGGCAGAGGCCCAAAAACAAGTGCTTTCTCTTTTAAGCTTGGGGGCTATTCAGTTGGCACCAGAAGAAGAAAAGGGACAAGGTTTCTGCTCGAGACTTTTCCTGGTACCCAGAAAAGATCATTCATGGCGTCCTGTCCTGGACCTGTCTACCCTAAACATGTTTTTGGTGATTCCAAAATTCAAGATGCTGACTCTTCACCAGTTGCTCCCTATGCTAGCAAAGATGCCTGGTTGGCAACACTAGATTTAAAGGAAGCATACCTGCACATCCCAATCAGGCAATCTTGCAGAAGATACCTACGCTTCAAAGCAGGCTACACGGACGATCAGTTCTCTGCACTGTCCTTTGGCTTATCTACTGCACCCAGGGTAATCACAAAGTGCCTAGCTCCAGTCATTGCAGTTTGCAGGCAAAGAAATATTCAAATATTCCCATACCTGGACAATTGTCTAATTCAGGCAGAAAGCCAGGACATACTTTTGAATCATCTGGCCTTTGTACAAAGGGTGCTAACTTGCCTGGGGTACACCATAAACGAAAATAAATCACACCTGGTACCCTGTCGACAAATTATATTCCTGTGAGCAAGCTTGAATACAACTTCCCAGTGGCCACAAAAACTCTGCTATCTGCAAGGCAAATACTACAAGCCTTGGGGTTCATGGCCTCCTGCATTCTTTTAATTCCATATGCAAGACTGCATATGAGGAAACTACAATGGTATCTAAAAAGCCTATGGTGTCAACATTCTCAGGATCTAGAAGCAATGATTCCTATCATACCCTGCCTACGCCTAGAGTTCCTTTGGTGGGCAGAGGCCTGCCACCAAAACAAGGGACTACCATTCACACTACCCCCTGCCGCCCAAACTCTAACAGACACATCAGACTGTGCATGGGGGCACACCTGGTAGAGAAGTGCATTCAGGACAAATGGAACCTAAGTCAAATACACCTGCATATCAGTCAAAAAGAAATGTTAGCTGTACAGAATGCTTTGACAGCCTTCAAGGACCACATTCTTAGGTTCATAGGTTCATACTAGGCTATCTGCCCTAGGGCATTTATAAGCCTAGCCAGAATGTGTTTGGCTTTCGCCACCCATTTTAAATTTATTTTGCTATGCCCTTTTTCGAGGTTAGTATACTGTGCCTCTGTCTAACAGTGACACAGAAGTGATACCCGGGGTAAACATATGATCTCCCATCCACTCATCAAGATTCCTCTTGAAGAGAGTCAATGAGGGACTCTGCCTAACCTGGACTGGGATTTTATTCCAGAGTGAAGTGAGCCTCTGGGTTATGAATCTGTCCCTCCAGCATGTCCTATTTATTTCAGTGCTGAGGTTCAAGTCTCTCGAGCTCGTAGCTCGATGGGATTTGGATTTTCTGAGGTGCAGCATGTCCATTAATTCCAGGTTGGACATGGCTTTATACGTCAGGCACAGATCGCCTCTGAACAGGCGGTATGCCACTGAGTAGAGCTGGAGTTTCTTTAACCGGGCAGCATACGGCATCTGTTTGAGCCCTTTGATTCTCTTGGTGAGGTACTTTTGGGGTCTTTCCAGTTGCTGCAGGTGTCTGGTAAGGTACATCCCAAAAGGGGCATTGTACTCAATTGTGGGCCTGATGAGGGATGAGTAAAGAGGCACGATGACCTCCCCTGATCTAGATGTGAATCCCTTCATGATTAGGTGGGCTATATAAAATGTTTTTCTAACCACTTTGGCCATGTGGTTGTCAAATGAGACATTGCTATCAACTTGGGTCCCCAGGTCCCTAATTACTTCTTCTGTACTTAATGGATTACCACCTATGTGGTAATTTGTGGGCACTTTGTTTTTGCCAAAGGGGATAACTATACACTTTTTGGCATTTAGCTTGAGGCCATGGCTCTGGCACCAGTTGTCTGTTTCTATGAGGCCCCTTTGGAGGATGCTTGTGTCGGCTGGAGAGTCGATTATGGCGCCCAGTTTGCAGTTGTCTGCGAACTTGGTCAGCCACAGTCCTTCCGTGTTGGCCTGTACCTCTGAGAAATATATACCGAACAAGAGAGGTCCCAGGACTGAGCCTTGTGGGACACCACTTGTAACTGGACAAGTCTTCAAGTAACTGTCTTCCAGGACAATTAATGGTAAGGACGGACAACACCACTGTTATGTGGTACATAAGCAAGCAGGGGTGGTGCACATTCTTACCCCCTCTACAGACTAGCCATGGCATTGTGGAACACAACCCTGAGCTACCAAGTGCATCCACAAGCTCAATTCCTGCCAGGAAAACTAAATACACTGGCAAATGAACTAAGCAGAAATCTCATGGACCCACACGAGTGGAAACTGAAACCAAGGATTTTCAACATGTTGACAAGCAAATGTGGGAGCCCAGATATAGACCTGTTTGCCTCCCCTCAGAACTACCAGTAGGACAAATTTTGCACAGGAACTCTCCACAAACAAGCTTGGAAAGTGGATGCTCTGTCCTTCAGCTGGAAAAACCTATCAGTTTATGCATTTCCTCCTCTGCCTCTGCTCTCTAAAGTACTACTAAAGATCAAACGACAAACCAAGGACGATTTTGATTGCACCAGACTGGCCACGCCAACACTGGTACCCCCTCTTACGCAGTGTCACTTTTGGCCCCATCACACCTGCCCAAGACTCCTTCCCTATTGTCTCAGCAGGAGAACCAGATTCTGCACCCTCAGCTTCCAACACTGAACCTAGCAGCCTGGCTAATTAACTAATCTCTCCTTTACCATCCCTCAGTAAACCAGTGATGGATATCATTTTAGAGGCAAGGAGGCCTGGTACTAGAAAATCTTCTAGAAAGATTCTGTGTCTGGAACCATTCTCAAGGGATGAACACAGCAGTGCCCAATTTACATCAGATTTTACGGTACTTAACTGAGATGCTTCACAAGGGCCTGTCTTTCTCCTCCATCAAAATTCATACCTCAGCCATTTCAGCTCATTATAACACAGAACCTCCCCTCTTCTCTTATCCACTGCTCAAGCAGTTCCTCAGAGGGACCAAAAATTTACGACCACCCAGGAGAGTTCCAATTCCAGCCTAGGATCATAACTTTATATTGGAGAAACTCACTCTTCCCCCTTTCGAGCCAGCTGCTACTGCAGACTTAAAATTCATTTCTTGGAAAACAGCTTTTCTTTTAGCAATTATTTCTGCAAGAAGGGTATCTGAATTACAGGCCCTTATAGCAGTGGGGCCTTTCATCATCTTTCATGTGGACAGGGTGTCCCTCAGGACCAATCCCTCCTTCATGTCCAAGGTGGTATCCAGTGTGGTCCTTAATCAGTTCATTCATTTGCCAACCTTCTTTCCTAATCCACAGAACAAAGGAGAATGGATACTGCACTCATTAGATGTGCACAGATAACTTGGATTCCACTTGGACAGGGCTAAACCTCAAAGGAAATCTGAATAACTGCTGGTGGCATTTACCGCAGGGGCAGAGGGGAAGGCTATTTCTAAAACCATTTCCAAATGGATAGGCCATTGCATTCATTTTTGCTACAAGCATCATGGAAAACCTATCCCACCGGGGATCAGACCCCACTCAACCAGGGCTGTATCTACCACTACAGCCTTTCTCAGAGGCGTCCCTACCAGGGACATCCTAGAAGCTGCTACCTGAAGTTCTGTACATACTTTCACCAAGCATTACCATCTGCCAATTTTCTCTAAATCCAGAGCTGGCTTTGCCACTGCAAGTCTTGCAGGGCCTTTAGCTGGTCCTAATGCTATCTAAATTCCTCCTCCCATCCTTATCTTTGGGAATCTACCCAAATGTGATGACTGCAACAGTGAAACACGAAGAACATAGTACAGTTGTGTACACTTACCATAAATGTAGATGTTCAAGTGTATTCACTGTTGCAGTCCTGGTTACCGTCCCTCCAGCCCCCTTACTTCATTTGGCTATACTTCTACTCTCCTTTATTATGCTCAAAAGCTTTTTGCTGTATTTGCTTTTTTGTTGGAGGTATAACCTTGTGTATTTATAGATTTAATTGCTTCCCTTTAGGGGGGCACCTGACATCTGGGGCAAGAAAAACTGATGTAATGACGTCGGCTGCATGTTTTATACCCCTGACGTCATGGAAGAAAGGACAGCAACCGAAGCAGGACTCAAGATTTTGTTAATCAGGCTGACTGAGGGCTACTGCAAGCAGATAACCCAAATGTGATGACTGCAACAGTGAATACACTCGGTAAGTGTACACAACTGTACTGTATCCCACCCCCCCTCTCTTCTCTATTTCTTTCTTTACCCATTGGGTACTTCTTTTTACCATTGTTGATAATATTTAAAAAAAAAAAAAAAAAACTCCTTCCTTTTTCTTGGCTGTGTTAGCGTGTATATGTTGATTGCTTCAGAATTATGCTGTTGTCCAACAAGTTGTTTGCTCTATTATTGAAGATGACTGATAAAAAAGGAACAACAGGCTTTAAACAGTGTGACCAGTGTAGCGGGAAAATGCCAAGGTCAGATAATCATTTGTCCTATGTTTACTATCTCTGGGTACCGCATCTAAAAGTTCAACCCCCATGCAACATATGTAAGGGCTTTAGCACCTGTACCTTGACTGAAAGGAAAAATAAATTGATACTCAAAGGTCTTGTAAAAACTCCTTTCCCGGATGCTATATCTGAGAGGGAGGGCTTATCCCCTCCTAAAAAGGAACATAAAAAGAGGAGCCAGTCAGTACCTTCCTCTCCACGTAAGTGACTCAAAATCTGTTAAATCTACGGAATCAAAGGCAAAAGTTCCTAAAATGACACCAGCAATCTCGGCACCAGGGCCTCAAACCACTTCTATGATGCCGTCCTCTGTTCCATGGCCTCGGCCATCTACTACGGTACCATCCTCAGCACCAGTGCCTCAAGCACCTACTACGATACTGATTGTGACTACAGAACCACCCAAAACTTCAACTTCTTCTACAGTACCGATTCCCCTTTCGATACCAAAAATAGTATTCCCAACTCAGGTCACTCCCCCCTCCTGTACAACTTACTGGTCTTTTGACCACTGTGCTGAAAGGTGAAATATTACCTCAGACCCGATATTCCCTGTCGGCAGATCCCCTTTTTTTTTGCAGCAGTGCAGTCCCTTTCTAGAATGCCCTTATTCTCCATCCGGGGATGTCAACCAGCTCCTCCAGGAGCATTTCGGAATTCAACGTAGTGAGACTAGTGGGTAAGCTCCTGGTGGCCAGAGGAATTCCAACTCCTTCCAAATCCTCCCTCCCACCCAGAGCAGAGGAATTTTCTCCACAGACACTGACATATATTCCTCCTTCAACCTCCTTTTAGGTATTGGAGCCCTTGACACTGCCTATCCTGTTACCAGTTTCTTTGGTGCCAATGGTAGACCTTACCATGGCTCCGGAGTCTACTCTCTGGCCATTGACGCACTCGGAGCCGAGCCATCCTCAGGATCATGGACTGGTCTGTCGGCACCGTGATTCCTAGTATGGTGCCATCTGCTACAGTCTCTGTTGCCTTGATGGCACCAAGTCCTCTTGTGGCTCCTTCCCTGATTGTGGGCTCGTTGGAACGGGATGTGACCCTGGTCTCGAGGTTTTCTTTCTTGGTTCCCGGCTCCCATTCCACTTTTGGCGGGCCTGCTTTCCAGGTAATGGAAAGGGCACTTGCCTCTGCAAGCTCACAGCTGGTTCCTTCAGTGCCAGAGACCCATATATATCTATCCTCTGAACCGCAGCTGACACAGTCCACTACTCTGGAACATCGAGCACGGAAACCTCAAGTTACTCTTCCACAAGGTACCCACTCTTCAGAGTCCTCCTCAGATGTCCCTGCTGAGGAGGTTCCTCATAAGAGACCTTGCCAGAGGAAGCATGTGGATTCCCTGAGGAATCCCTTACCGAAGATACAGACTACGATGAAGGGAAACGGTCACCCCTGAGGATGTCTCCTTTGGAGATATACTGGAAATTTTAAAGCAGTGGGGGACTGGAAGTGGGGGGACTGGAATCGTGGGGAGACTGGAAGCCCACCAACCCTTCCTCTAAAGGATCTGTATTACTCGACCCTGTACTTCCTGGGTGCCCCCGCCTGCAGATGACCTAGATCAGCTCATCGTGCAGTGCATTTGGAGGAATCCTGACACCATTGAGCCTATCCCCTGGAGACCAGACAGAATGCTGCCTCCACCAGAGGACAACCTACACTGATCCAAAGGACTACCAGTATACGCTATGGTCGTGGCGGCAGCCACCAAGAAAGAGCTGGATGAGAAGAGCCCAACTGTCCTTTCCCCGAACAGGGAGTCTCGGGCAATAGGTTAGGGAAGCGGGTGTAGTCCTCATCAGCCTTTGCCATTCAGTCCTTGAATTACTTGGCACATTTTACCTGGCTCCAGAGAGACCTAATCTCGGAACTCTCAGGAACCTTAGGAGCAGTTTCTGATGAGATACGCGCCAAAGTTGCTCAGTGCTTGCCATCCTGGAGTCTGTATATAACTCGTCCATGTGGTTGATTTCTCATACTACCGAAGGGGCGGCGAGAGCAGTGGGTGCAGGTGTTGTCATGAGACATCATGCCTGAATGCGCCTATGTGATTTTGCGGACCCTTTTAAGTCTTCTTTTTTCAACGCTCCCGTGGAGGCCTCTTCTCTTTTTGGCCCAAAGGTAAAAGACACTTTAGCCAGGTGTGAAAAGGACAGTAAGACCCTGTCTGCCATGGGCATGCATTTTTCCACCCCCCCCCCCCAACAATCCTACTGTAGGAGTCAAAGGAGTGGAAAGATGTGGCACAAGAATTCTCAGGGTCCTTTCCGTGACACATGTGGCGAGTTTACTCCCTGGGGCAGAGGGGGAACTCATTTGAGAGATGCCCCTACAGAGGCAGAGGGAGTCCGCTTAATCAGGGATCCCGAGATTTTCCCTCCGGTCAGCCCTATCAGCAATCCTGAAGAGCAACCTGATTGCTTACCTCTGGAAGCAGTCGGAGGATGATTTTGTCTTCACCACCTTGCCTGGCAACATAACCATAGATTATTGGATGCAGATAATTACCAGAGATTATCATATATCTTTCAGTCTTTACCCAAGGCCACTTAGGCATATTCCTGACATTCCACCCAGTCAAAGGGAAGCAGCAGCTCAAAAAATACAGAAGCTTCTTCTAAAAAGAGTAATACAAATAGTCCCACCATACTACGTAAGATCTGGATTTTACTCAAGGTTCTTTTTAGTGCCAAAAAAGAGGGGGGACTGGTGGCCGATCTTGGACCTCAGCATCCTAAACAAATTTGTCAGACAAAATTCTGGATGGTCACAGTTCAGTCTATCTTCCCGTTCCTAAAGAAAGACGTTTGGATGTGCCCGATAGATCTTCAGGATGCGTATTACCACATACAAATGGACAAATGCTCCAGAAGATTCCTCCGGTTCCAGCTGGAAGCCAAACACTACCAACTTCGAGCACTGCCCTTTGGTCTCTGTATGGCCGCCAGTGTGTTCACCAAATGCAGGGCAGTGGTAACATCTCACTTGAGACTGCAAGGATTCCGGGTGTTTCTGTATTTAGACAACTGCCTCCATCAAGCATCTACTGGTTACAGCCTTACATTACACCCTAAAGCTAGCAAAATCCTTGAGTATCTCAGTAAACGAAGAGAAATGCAAATTGACTCCTTCTCAGTATCTGGAATCCATAGGTGCAACTTTCAATACTCAGTCTTGCCTAGTCTCCCTTCCACTTCCCACATTAAAAAGACTAAGATCTCTTTCAGGACAAGGTTTCAGCTTGGGCAGTCCTTCAACTGTTAGGATCAGTGGCAGCATCGATTACAATAGTTCCCCTGGCAAGACTACACATGAGGCTCCTACAGTGGCTTTTACTAACACAGTCGCCCCCTTTGATTTATCCTATGTCTTTTCAGATCCGCATAACAAATTGATGCAAACAAGACTTATTTTGGTGGATGAAGGTGGAAAAAGACTTATGGAGTCATCCTTTCTCCCCCCTCTCAGCCCAAGGCCATAGTGACCAGGGTTGCTTCCGTGATGGGGTGGGAGGGTATTTACAGGGAAAGACAGTCCAAGGCACTTGGTCACCCGTGGAGGCCAGCCTGCATATAAGTGTTCTAGAGCTGAGTGCAGTGCTTCCAGCATTGCAAGCATTCCAGTCTGTCCTCCAGTCTGACAACATGTCCGTATTCTGGTATGTCAACAAACAAAGGGGAACCAAGTCCTACCCATTGTGTCGAGAGGCATTGAGAGCAGCCATTTGCGATATAAAATTTTTATCCTGGAAAAGTTTATTTTTAGTAGCTATTACCACAGCAAGATGAATATCTCAACTACAAGCCTTGTGCATAAAACGTCCTTACATGGTTTTCCATAAAGACAGAGTATCACTCCAGACTAATCCCGCCTTCTTACCCAAAGTTATTTCCGATTTGACTATTAATCTAACAATTGATCTGCCAGTTTTCTTTCCAAATTTTTCTAACAAAGGAGAATATTCACTACATTTATTTGATGTGCATAGACAATTGTGATTCTACTTCGACAGGACTAAATCACTACGAAAATCTGACCAATTATCCGTATCATTCTCAGTAACAAAATTGGGAAGATCTGTTTCCAAAGTGACTCTATCTAAATGGTTGAGAGATTTCATTTTCTTTGTCTACCAATAAAACAAAGCTCTTCTACCTTTCAGGGTCAAAGTGCATTCAACCAGATCTGTCACAACATCTGTTGTCTTCCATGAAAGAGCTTCCATGGATGACATTTGGGTAGCAACATAGGCCACTCCTCATACCTTTGTCACACATTACAAATTAGATTTGGTCTCCAGGGGGAGAGCCCTCCTTTGGTTCAGTGGTGCTCATGAATATCCTTCCATAGGTCCTCCCAGGAAATAAAGTAGCAAGGTACTCTGTCCCATCAGTAATGAATAAATGAAGATTAACAACATCAGATAAAGAAGTTATGCTGTTATCATAACGTTCCATCTTTGGTGTTGATCTTCATTCATTCATTACTTCCCACCCACTATCCCCCTCCGAAAGACTCCTGGAGGTTCGGATTTGGTCCTACCTTATGATAGGGAATTTGCTCAGATAAAGCCTCCACTTTTCTATTCCTTTCTTACGGGCAAACTCGATCTGAGTTGATAGAGGAGCACTATGGGTAAGCTTAGCTCAAGAGTTTTTTGGCTGGCGTGAGCTTGTTATAACGACCAACTCTGTTCCAAGGATGGAACCGATACCCATCAGTAATGAATGAATGAAGATCAACTATACAGATGGAACGTTATGGTAAGAACATAACTTTTTTTGTGTGTAGCTTTAAAACATGTTTATCTCAGAAAATAGAATATAACCACCCTCCTTTTTCTTGATGATTCTGTGCTGCTTGCCAAGTCAAAAGACTTGTTACTGTGACACAGGGTCAGCTATAGTTAACCTGATGCACTCTCTTGAAAGTACAGTAAACTACAAAAAGCCATTTCTAATGTATTTAGTTTCATTAGGTTTTTAGGGACTGTCACAGATTTAGAGCAAGATGTAATTCTTCCCCAAGACAAACATTTAAGAATACAAAATATTGTGATAACCCTCACACAGTAGTATACCACAGTTACCAGGATCCAAGTACCTAGATTTTATATGTTGTCATGCATTCTGTCAGACAAACAAAGCTGCATAAGAGTTCCCCCCACTGTATCCTGTGAAATTCCTGAAACCAGTCTTTCAGATACCTTGGAAGTATGTGTTGATGTCCTGACTGAGTCATTGTTACAATATTCTTAACAGATGGGTTGTAGCTTGCTGACGTCTGGCTGTGGTACAAAAGTTTTACCTTCCTAGGATGTACTTTCACAGGTGATGACCTCAGGTTATAGGCATCAGGATATAAAATTGATGTACATACGAAGTCCTCAGACTCTTACCGCCAGCCCGAAAGCAGATCATTGCACCCAACAGACAGTAATTGTTTGGTCACTCTCTACTGTAGCTTTGCATGTCAGGTCAGAGAAGTGCCCCTTTGGGGATCTTTCCTTCTAAACTTTTGACTGTTTTGCTAATTGTTGTTAGATGTCAACTATGAGGGATCAACGTGAATGCAGTAGACAAATTCTGTACAAAGACTTTCCCACTGTCTGTTTTGTCTAGGCCCCGAACACAATTATAAATCCTGCTCCATCTGTCAGTCGTTCATTCCAAAAACTCTATGGCTTAGGCTGTCCTTACTTAATACCTTCCCGGAGACCCAGTGTCTGAAACACTTGGCCTACTCCACCATGTCAGAAGCCTGCCCGCCTAAGGATTTTACCGCCATCATCTTAGAATCATGTGCACCTGCTGAAGTGTTCAGACCCATGGTATGGCAATAGTCATCTCATGAGCTGTGTGCCACGACCCCACCATAGGCTAGTATAGCTCCTGAAGCCTTGCAGATAACTGAGTCCTTGGCAAACCGCAACTCATTATCTCAGGGGGCTCTCAAGGACTTGTTCAAATGTCCTTCTATTCTTATGTTGCAGTATTCATAACGTGAGGGATTCACTGCCAAAGGCAGTCCTGATATTCGGCCAGTATGCAAAAGACTTTTAACCACTGCAAGGGTACATGTGACATAGTATATAGGCCAGCAGCCGGCGTAGGCCATAAAACTGATGCCCACATGTACCATCCTCAGAACTTCTCTGCCGCCAGTCTGAACGCTGTCTATGATCATTGGTCTGCTAGCCCAAATTGTTTGCTGGATACAAGAGGTTAAGATAAGTGCCTCGTTGGGAGTTTCCTTTTTATATTGTTTGCTGCGAGATTACATGTCATTCCAAAAAGGGAAACTGCCCAGTGTGAAAGACAAGATGATCATGATCAGTGTCTCTTCTGATTAGGGGTATCCGAGGCTCATTATTTCAGAAGGCCCTCAAGTTATTCTACAAATTCTAGTAAGAGAGGAAGTACCAGTGAATGTAGGCCTACGTCCATTCCCGCCACCTTTCACAGGGCTGATGTTACTCTTAAAAAGAAGCAGAAAACCAAACATGTCTCTACTCCTGACGACCCACCTGCTGATTGGCAAGCTTTCACACAAGGCTTGTTCAATGTCTTTATGGCTCTTAAACCTCCCTCAGGGGTTTTCCTTCCTAGCTCTCCTTTAACTTCACTGCAGAAAAGGATTACAGTTTAGGATTTTTCTGAAGAGGAGGATTCCTCAGAGGATGAATCCTTTGCCTGTTCTGCTCAGATTACCTCCCCCTTGGAGTATGCCTCCCCTGAGGAAGGGTCCAATGGCACAGAGTCTCCAGGTGAAGATGTCACCTTTGGGAAGACTTGCCAGGATGAGGAAGTATTTTAAGTGGGACTGCTCTCAAGTTTCTGAGTTGCAGAAAAGGTACCATGACTTGCTTCAAATGGATTCTCCCTCTCCTTCATCTGTGCCTCTGTTTTTACCAGGTTTTCTGGATGCCTTTTTTTTCTGCATCAAAGACTTCGGACTCTTAACCCCCTGCCCCTAAAAGGCCAAACAGGTTCCATAAAGTTCCAGAGGACTGTAAATTTCATTACAGATGTCCTTCAGCAGATCCATTGACCGTTTCTGTGGCTGCTGATAAACCTTCTAGACTATTGCCATCCACTTCTCTTCTCCTTCAGATAAAAAGAGTAAGACCATGGAAAGGTTGGGAAAAAAGGTTTATACCTCAGCCATCCTAGCATTCTGTGCTATGTTACCAAATCCATATGACCAAATATGCTTTGGCTCTCTTTTCACAGGCTGCTCAGCTTCTCTCTCTCACCTTCCAGAGTTGGAAGAGAAGTCTCGGCTTTCATCAGTTCTGGGGGCTTCCTCCCAGGTGGCACCACCACTCCATTAAATGCAGCTATGATGCAGCTGAAGCATCTGCTAGAGTGGCTACACCTGGCTGTGTTTTGAGGAGATACTCCTGGCTGACTTTAAGGTTAAATTACTAGACGCTCCCTTAGATAAGGCTTTGTTTGGGGCTGCAGCAGCAAACTTGCTCAAGTCCTTGAAGGAGAAAAAGGAGGAAACTAGTTCAGAAAAAAAGCAAATCCCAAGAAGGAAAGACATCCCTGATCCATAACAGTAAGAAACTGAGGTCCCTCATGAAATCATCCAAGGCTAACTTCGAAAGAAAAATAGCCAAGGATTCAAAAGATAACCACAAAGCCTTCTTTAGCTATGTTAAGAATCTAAGTGGCAACTCGCAGATATGCACTGAACTAGTGCAAAATAGCACCAAATATACTGAACCTACAGATATAGCCAACATCCTGGCAGATAGATTCAATGCAAACTTCACCCCTCTCTCACCTTCAAAAGGGCCCACAACAGTACCGGAAAAGTGTAGTGTCCCGGAAATCACAGACGCACAGGTGAAATCAGCCCTTTCAAAATCCAAAAACACAGCATGAGTGGGACCAGATGGTGTTCCAGGCTGCGTCTTGCACGAACTACAGAATGAACTTAACCCCCCCACCTAAACACGCTGTTCAACCTCAGCCTCTCCAAAGGCTATGTGCCCATAGAATGGCACACAGCAACGGTTATTCCTCTTCACAAAAGAGGGGTCATAACTGACCGTGGTAGCTATCGCCCCATAAGCCTGACTAGCCTGGTCTGCAAGGCTATGGAGTGCATCATCATGGAACTCATTAACAAAGACATTGGGAACCTACAAACACTTGACGACAACCCAGTTAGGCTTTGTTAAGGGCAGGTCATACCTACTAAATCTGGTTGACTTCTTCGAGACAGTCACCAAGGCCATAGACGAGGGAAAGGTGGTTCACACAGCCTACCTTGACCTCGCCAAGGCTTTCGACACCATTCCCCACTCAGGTATTACAAAAAAACTCACTAGCCTGAACATAAACCTCTACATCACTAGATGGGTTGCCAACTGGCTTACAGACAGAACTCACATGGTAAGAATAACAGGCTCCAGGTCCAACTCTAAACCAGTCACAAGTGGTGTCTGGCAAGGCTCGGTCCTGGGAACCCCTACTGTTCGGCATGTACTTCTCAGACGTACAGGCAAACACAGGAGGACTATGCCTAGCCAAGTTCGCCGATGACTGCAAATTGGGAGCCATAATTGACTCTCCAGCTGATGCGGACATCCTCCAAAAGGGCTTTACTGAGACGGACACTTGGTGTCAAAATCATGGCCTCAAGCTAAATGCCAAAAAACGCATAGTCATCCCTTTCGGGAAAAACAAAACACCCACAAATTACCACATAAGTGGCAGCCCCCCTTATACAGAAGAGGTAATAAGAGCTCTGGGGACCCAGGTAGATGGTAATCTCTCCTTTGACAATCATATTGCCAAAGTAGTTAGGGAATCCTTCTTCTCTGTGGCCCATCTAATTACTAAAGGGTTCGCATCTAGAAATAAAGAGGTTATAGTGCCCCTCTACTCATCACTCATTAGACCCATTATAGAATACAATGCCCCATCATTTGGGATATACCTCACAAGACACTTCCAACAGCTGGAAAGACCACAAAAGTACCTCACCAAGAGGATTACTGGTCTCAAACATATGTCCTATGCAGCCCGACTGAAAAAACTCCGGCTGTACTCAATGGCACATCGCTTACTCAGAGGTGATCTCTACCTGACTTACAAAGCCATGTCCAACTCAGATTTGATGGACATGCTCAACCTTAAGAAATCCAAGTCACTGCGAGCCACGCACTCTAGTGAGCTAAACCTCGCCACAACAATAAATAGACCATGCTGGAGGGATAGATTCCTGTCACAGAGACTCCCCATGCTTTGGAACAAAATTCCAAATTACATCAGGCAGAGCCCCTCAGTAACACTCTTCAAGAGAAACCTTGACGAGTGGATGGGTAACAGAAAATACACCCCTGGGGATCACTTCATTGGCTCTGCTTGACAGAGGATTAGTTAATCAGTGGGGCAGCGAAAGCCGACACACACTGGCTAGGCTTATAAATGCCCTTGGGCAGATAGCCTAGTACCTACCTATGAACCTGAAAGTAAAGAATTATAGGACCTAAAACATCTTTGTGCCTCCGGTTCCTAAATTCCAAAGGGAACTATCCAACTTAAACTCCTTTTGTTAGAAAGCAATCTTGCACTCCTCTTTCCAGAAGTAAGATGAGTGTTAGGAAACCTACAGTTTCCAAACCCTCTCAGCCTGCACTTGCCCAAAACAGCTTTTTGCAGACAAGCCAGATAGTTCTGTGCTTTGCCCTTTGGTCTCTTTGCAGCACCATGGGTATTTACAAAATGTTTGGCTCCTGTGATTGCTTATTGCAGACTCCAGGGTGTACAGATCTTTCCATATCTGGGAGATCTGCTGCTCCAGGTATTCCTTCCAGAGACCTTACTGCAGACTCCAGGGTGTACAGATCTTTCCATATCTGGGCGATCTGCTGCTCCAGGTATTCTTTTCAGAGACCTTACAACAGAATCTCCGTTTCACTATTTCCCTTCTACAGAGACGGAGTTTCACAATAAACTTCCAGAAATCTTTCCTCACCCTGTAACAGGACCAGGTCTTCCTGGGGTGCAGAATCAAGACAGACCATATGTTAGCCTCCCTGCCCCCACCAGAAAATTCTGTCTATAACCAAATTCTTCTAAGACCTTCTTCCCCTGCAGTCTCTTACAGCCAGGGAGTTTCTCCACTTTCTATGGCTCATGGCATCCACCTTCCCCGTGTTACCTCTGGCCAAACTTCACATAAGGAAATTTCAGTGGTCATTTTAATCAGTTTGGAGGCAGTATGCACACCCACTGGACTTTGTTGTTTGTCTTCTTTCATGTCTGAAGAGGGAACTTCGTTTGTGGATTCAGCAGATTTCCCTGAACCCAGGTTTCCTCTGCATCCTCCTTTTCCAATTCAGGAGTTGTTCCCAGATGCTTTAGACATGAGTTCAGGGGCAGCATTTTCATCCTGGAAGGTTCAAGGATTTTGGTCCCCTTCTCGATGGACAGAGCACGTAAACATAAAAGAGATGAGAGCCCTACTGTTGCCATTACAAACCGTTCACTCTCTTTTTCGTCCAGGTCCTCTAAAACTGTTTACAGACAACGTCACAGTTCTTTGGTATGTAAACAAACAGGGTGGGACAAAAATCATACTTTCTGTGCAGGCTAGCCCGCGTGGCATGGGAACTGGTTACTCAGTACCAGGTTACCCTTCAGGCAGTGTACACCTTCTCCAATCAGAATATAGTGGCAGATACTCTGAGAAGGTCCATGACTCAGTCCCATGAATGGATGCTTCACAGGGATGTGTGTCTGGACGTTCTCCACCGGTGGGGTATTCCTGAAGTAGATCTCTTTATCTCCTCTTTGAACAGATGACTTCCAAAAATTTGTGCCAGAGTTCCAAACCCTCTGGTGTGGAAGGTGGACACCCTTTCTTTCTCAGAGAAGATGATGTTTCTCTTTGCATTCCCTCCCTTTCCAGTTACTCAGAAAGTTCTGCTCAAGATTCAGCAGGACAAACCAAAAGTCTTGCAGGTGACTCCCTTTTGGCCAAAACAGCATTGGTGCTGTCTTCTGCATCTAGCTAAGGACAGTCATCACAAGTTACCTCATAGCGTAGATCTTCTCAGACAAGACAAGGGATCTCTCATTCACCCACACCTGTCAACTGTACATCTGACATTGTGGGTGATAAGGTTCTGATTCCTTTCCAACACCTCTTTTCAAAGGATGTCCTTGGGGTTTTGCAAGATGCCAGAAGACCGAATACTAGGAAATCCTACTAATCCAAATGGAAGGTTTTCCACTTGGTGTCTTTTTCGTAAACTAGACCCACTTTCTGTGGATGTCCCTCTAGTTTTATCTTACTTGTGTGTACTGCTGAAGCCTGGATTGGCTTATCCCTCTGTAAAAGCTCATCTATCAGCCATTTCTGCTTGTTTGCCTTTGTCTCCTCCTTTGGCCTCTAAATTGGAGGTTAAAATCTTTCTTAAAGGTGTCCTTCACATTAGACCTCACAGGAAGCCTGTTCTTCCTCCTTGAGACCTCGGTTTTGTGTTGGAAAAACTCACTATGGCTCTGTTTGAACCTGTAGCTACAGCTACTCTGCAACATTGTACTAGGAAGACCGTGCTGTTATTAGCCATCACTTCAGCCAGGAGGGTATCTGAACTTCAAGCCTTGGTGGCTTCTCCCACCTTCCGAGTTTTCCATAAAGACAGGGTTTCCTTGCATACTAATCCTTCTTTTATGCTTAAGTGAATGAGTTGTCCCTTAACCAGTCTATTCGTTTGCCCACTATTTCCCTCTCCGCAGTCATGTACTGGGAGAGTTCTACACACCTTGGATGTGCATATCCAAGTAAAATCTGAGTTGCCTAAAACTAAGGCTATCAGGAAATCTGATCAGCCTTTTGTTTCTTTTCATCCCAGGGCTATGGGAATGCCTTTTTACAAACCAACCATTTTCACTTGGATTTCCAAGGCTGTCTCCTTTTATGTTTTTCATGGTAAGACCCTTTCTACTCCTGTTAAGGCTCATTCTACGATTGCTATGGCTTCTTCAGGTGCTTTTTTCAAAGATTTGGATACTAATTCCATCTTGGAAGCAGCTACCCGGTTTTCTGTTCATACCTTCACTAAACATTATAAACTGGATGGCATCTCTAGATCTAGAGCTGGCTATGCTAGAGTCATTCTACTTGGCTTTTTAGAAAATGTCTCTACTCCTACTCCCTTCCCTTTCTTCTTCATGAGCTTTGGTACTCTCCCTCATGTTAAGAATACTGCAACATAAGAACAGAAGAACATAGAATAGTTGTGTAAAATCTTACCATAACCATAGACATTCTTCTTTTCTTTGTTGCAGTATTCTATCCCTCCCACCTTCCCTCTGTTTTTGTCTTTTTCCCTGAATGTATGCTTACCTCCTTTTGTTCCTTAGGCTAGTGTTCTTAATGGGGCATTCAGTTCTGAGGATGGTATGTGCGGATGTCACTTTCATGGCCTACATATGACATCCCACATATTTTGCAGTGGTTAAACTCTTTTCTATACTGGCCAAACATCGGGACCGCCTTTAGCAGTGAATTCCTTATCTTAAGATTACTACAACAAGTTTATTTGGTTTAACAGCATTGCATGTTGTATGCTGTATGTTGTATGTTAAATACTTGAACTAGCCTGATTATTGCCTTATCTTTTAGAAACAGTACAGGCAAGTGTATACTAGCTCCTTTAATTAGTTAAACAGCATTACGTTCTGTATGATGGCTGTTACATACTTGAGAATTGAACTGATTACTGGCCTACATACCATCCAAGTGCATTGCCTTATATTTTAGGAACAATAAAGGCAAGCACACAACAGCTCCTTTAATTAGTTAAACAGCATTGCATGCTGTATGCTGTCTGATATATAATTGAATTAGCCTGATTATTTCTGGATACTAGCTTACTTAACATCCAAGTGTATACATAAAAGCCGCACCAGTATATATATCTGTTAGCATTGCCAGCCGTTAAAGTGGTAATTCACTGTCTGCTTAAAACGCTTAATGGTTACAGAAAAGGCTGTCTGTAATATAGCATAGTGACTCCCGGTTGCATTGGATATAGCTTATTAATGCAACGATTAGTTAGAATGTTGATGAATAACATCCTGTACTTATTAGATAAAACTTGATAGTTAAGTCCTTGTAACCCACTTGTTGTGTGGACAACACTTGGCTTGGGTTACCGGTCTAAATGACCTCAAATTAAGATTCTGCTTGACCTGCAGGGGTGAACGGAGTTGGAGACATATCCAGCTTCCTCTCGTTGTACTGAGACATTTAAATGTACTCTTAGATACCATAGCTCCACATGGCTTACTGTTTCATGGATATTTCTACATGTTTGGGACCTTGCTTCTTGTTTCTAAATTGGTCTTGCTGTTTGATGACTGCACTGTTTAAGTAAGATAAATGAACACCTCTTGAACTTGTTTATAAGGTAAAGCTGCTTAAATATAATACCTGAATAACCAGCTTGCTGTGCTAGAACCTTATATACCATGGTAGTAGTGCAAAAAGAAAAAGAAAGCAATTTTTGAACAAAAAGCCTGTCCTAGCCTGTATGCAAACACCTTGAGTACTATCTATTTCCCTCCTCCAGACCATTCGTAAGCGTTATTTAAGGGTTCCCCCCTCCCATCAAATACCTACATCAGTTAAGAAGAATCGCCCAGAAAAATACTGTGGACCCAGCAAAGAAGTTTGAGAGAACCATAGCCTAAAAGTAGTGAGTGTATGTTAACGTTCTTGGTTTACTGTACTTTACATAGTGTACTCCCATAAGGACAGCTGACTGACTTTAGTGTGGTCAAACGCTGTATCACAGATAAGCGGCAGGCATCACCCCCCCCCCCATATATCTGTTACCTTCTTAGTTATACTGCACTCCTTTTCCTCTGTAATTTAGAGTGCACCTTTGCCTCTTCCTACCCATCCTGCCCACACTCATTTTCACTGAATTACACAACACATCTCTGATATACTGAGTATTTTGTTTGAATTTAGTCTAAGGATGTTAAGTTGTCAATCTCGCCTTCATTCTTGCTTGATGGGTTCGGAGCCGATCCTCGGCTCCGACTCGGCACTTGCTTTAGCTCGAGAACTCCTTTTACCAGCTCGAGGCAGCCCCATATCCCATGATGCAAGGCAGGAAGTACCCAGATCTCGTTTGCCGCTTCGCTTGGGAGGTCTTCTCTTTACCAGCTCCTGGTAAGTAGTTCACATTTGTGATATTTAAGCCCCTTTTAGTGTAAAACTAATTTTTTGATAGTTTAATTTTAATTCTAACCTCTTTCTGACAGAAATCCCTGTCTCTTTTATTTTTTTAGTTAGTCAATTTTCCCTATCCCATCCCCCCCCCCCCCTGTTAGGGTGTGTGTGTTGGTGTTTTTTTTACAAAATACCTCTTGGTATTTGTTTAATTTAATTTTGACTGGTGTGTCTGTGTGTGTTGTGTTCAGGCACCATGTCTAAGGAGAGGGTTTCAGGTTTTAAGAAGTGTGACTCGTGCTGTCAGAAGATGTCTCTGACAGATGGTCACACTTCTTGCCTGTACTGTTTGGGCCCTCTTCACCTGCAGGACTCCTGTGCTATTTGTCACTCCTTCAGCCAGAGAGTCCTGCAGGAGAGACGCAATAAGTTGATTCTCAGGGGTCTTCTTAAGCCGGAGGGCTCTCCGGCTAAGTCGGCTCCACAAAAATCAACAAAAACTGCCAAGGCCCAGGCTTCTGTTTCTAAGCCTGCGGCCTCGGCTCCGACTCGTATAGAGTCGAGATCGCTCGGCTGGAGCCGATTCTGATCCACAAAGCTTTCGGCGCAGATGGCTATCGGTGCCGAATCTGTTTTGACCACTGTGGTGTCGGCTCCGATCGGCTCCGACACCCATGTGGCACGGGCATCGGTGTCGGCTCCGACACCCATGTGGCACAGGCATCGGTGTTGGCTCCGATCGGCTCCGACACTGTTACCTTGGTAGCTGTATCGGCTCCGGCTGGAGCCGATACATCGAGACGTTCTGCCGGCTCCGAGAAGTCGGTGCCGACAGGATCTGTAGTATCGGCTCCGATGGCCCATTCCAGGAAGAGGTCGAGGTCTCCTTCCTTGGAGCCGATACTTTCGGCTCCGGCTTCGCCTCTTCTATCGGAACGGAGCCATCGGAGCCGATATTCAAGGTCATCCAGGTTGTCAGATCATGACCTAGAGAGAGTGGTCAGTAGATTACTCAAGTCACAGGTACTGGCCCAAATGCTACACAGTCCGTCTCAGCAGACTGTTGGTCCACACCCCGTTACAGTTCCTCCTTCGACTCTACCCCAGAGTTTGGAGTTGGAGTCTTCGGGCATGGTTACTGCTACGGCTGGAGGACGGATACCTCCTTCTGTTCCTTCAGCCCCTACTCTTATCTCCTCTTCCTTAGAGGGATTCGGTGGTCGGGCTTCCATGGTCTCCTCCGAGGGGGTGAGTGGCATCGGACCCTTGTCCGAGCCCGCTCTTCCCCTTGGAGCCTCGGCCTTGGTGAGCTCGGCTCCGACATCTGCCTCGGAGACTTCCCTTCGGTGGCCCTGGGTTCCTAGCTCTTGGGCGGGTTCTCTCGGACCTGCCTGGGAGGGAGCATTGAGGTGATGAAGAGTGTACTGGCCACTGGTATCAGTCAGCAGTCTCTTCCCGTAGCTCCTCCCTCTATTGTACCTGTTGACATCTCTGCCACTTCTCTTGCTACAGGACCCAGAGATCCTCCGCCTCAGGTTTCCCCATTGGGAATTTCCCCTCTTCTGAGGATTCTCCTGATGTTTGGAGATCCTCCTAGGAAGAGGACTTGTAAGAGGAAGCATGTAGACTCCCTGAGTCTGTCACTGGATACTGACTTTGATGAGTCAGAGGGATCCCCTAGATCCCCTCTGAGGATGTCTCCTTCTCAGACATCCTAGAACTTCTGAAACAGAGGGAAACTGGCCCACTAACAATCCCTCTGAGGATGAGTCAGTATACCTAGAGGCGTTTGGATCTCGGCCCTCCACCTCCTGGGTGTCTCCGCCTTCGACCCCTTATGCAGGTTATTGCACGAAGGCGTGGACAGCTCCTGACTCTGTAGAGCCAGTCCCTAGGAGGCCTTCTAAATTTATCACTGCCCTAGTGACAAACAATTCCTTACCAAGGGTGTCCCGCTGATGCCATGGTGGTGGCTGCGGCCACCAAAAGGAACTTGCAGATCCTTCCATGCCCGTCCATCCTCCTAATAAGGACTCTAGGACCATGGATAGGTACGAGCGGATGTTTTCCTCAGCGACCTTTGCTATGCGTTCGCTGAATTATCTTTGTCACTTCACCAGACTCCAGAGAGATATCCTGAAGGAGCTGGGAGAAGTAGTTCAGGATCCTACAGCTGCAGGGGCTCAAGAAAAGATTGCTTCGCAGCTAGGAACCCTCAATTCCATTGCTAACTCCTCCATGCGGCTAATATCTTATGCTGCGGATGGAGCGAGTAGAGCCATGAGCACAGGTGTGGCTCTTAGACGCCAAGCCTGGATGCGGCTATGTGATTTTGCAGATCCCTTTAAGGCGTCCTTCACAAATTCTCCCTTTGATGGGTCAGCTTTGTTTGGCCCTCAGGTGAAGGAGACCTTGACCAGGTGTGAGCAGGATGGCAAGACTCTTTCTGCTGTTGGAGTCCGTTTTTCCACCCCTTCTAGGCCTTATCCCAAAGGACAGAAGGGTGGGAAGATGTGGTTCCGTAAATCCCAAGGAGTCACACCGGATTCACGTGGTCAGTTTACCCCTAGAGGCAGAGGGGGTAACAACAACAGACGCCGCTCTAGAGGCAGAGGGGGTCCGAAGAACCAGGGCAACAGGGAGTCTTTTCCTGAGAAGCCCTTTCAGCATCCCTGAGGTGTTGCCCGGCTGTCCCTCCTTGGAGGCAGTCGGGGGAAGATTATCACTGTACCCAGAAGCCTGGCATTCCCTCACTCAAGACAGATGGGTACAGTCGATCATATCCAAGGGTTACATAATACCTTTCGAGGAAAGTCCCTTCCCCTCAAGTTCCCTTCCAGATGTACCACCCGGTCTAAGGGACATTGCAGAGTTAGAAATCGCAAAACTACTGCAAAAAAGAGCCATTCAGCCAATTACAATAGACCATTCAGAGCCGGAATCTACTCAAGGTTCTTTTGGTCCCCAAAAGGCGGGAGACTGGAGACCAATATTGGATCTCAGCAGACTCAACAAGTCTGTCAGGAAGACAAGATTCGAATGGTCACTCTTCAGTCAATTCTGCCCTTCTTACAGAAGGACAACTGGATGTGCTCAATAGATCTTCAGGATGCGTACTATCACATCAAAATTCACAGACGCTCACGCAGATTTCTCCGCTTTCGGCTGGGGTCCAGTCATTTCCAGTTCAGAGCCCTGCCCTTTGGTCTCACTACAGCCCCAGAGTGTTCACCAAATGCATGGCAGTGGTCACGGCTCACCTGAGACGTCAAGGATTCCAGGTGTTTCCGTATCTCGACGACTGGCTCCTGTCAGCCACCACCAGGCATCAGCTTATACAAGCCAGGGATTACACAATAGACCTTTGTTCTCATTTGGGCATCTCAGTCAACTTCGAAAAGTCATCCTTATCGCCCTGCCAGTCTATTACCTTCATAGGCGCAAACTTAAACACTGTTCGGATGTCAACTACCCTTACAGAACAAAGAGTTTCAGACATTCAGACTCATGTCAGGATCATTCTGGCCAGCAAGAAGGTACAGGCCAGAATGGTTCTAAAGGTATTAGGTCTTATGGCTGCGGCCATCACTCTTCTTCCCCTGGCTCGATTCTACATGCGCCTCCTTCAGTGGATGCTGTTCACACAGTGGTCATACCAGCAACTCCCAATGCGTCACCAGATTCTGGTGACACAAACATGCAAAGAACATCTTGCTTGGTGGATCACATCGTCTCAGGTTCACCAAGGCAGGTGCTTTGTACCTCCGTCCCCGATAGCCACTGTCACCACGGATGCCTCCCTGATCGGGTGGGGGTCATTATCAGGGCAGGATGGTTCATGGGGCGTGGCAACCGTTCGAGTACCATCTGCGCATGGATGTCCTGGAGATGAGAGCAGTGGTTGTAACGGTGCAAGGCCTCAACGCCGTTCTTCCGCTAGGGACAATTGCAGTCCACACAGACAACATGTCTGTAGTTTGGTATATCAACAAACAGGGCGGAACCAAGTCCTACCCCTTGTGTCGAGAAGCGCTCAGACTATGGCAATGGGCGATCTCCTCTCATCGGTTTCTGGTAGCAACGCATATCCCTGGGAAAACCAACATTATAGCGGACAGATTGAGCAGAGCTATTCTCATGCCTCACGAGTGGTCTCTCAAGCAATCCATAGCGGAAGAGATTTTTCTGGAATGGGGTCGTCCATGTTGCGATCTTTTTGCTACTCCCCAAAACAGCAAATGTCCAGACTTCTTCAGCCTCTTCCCTCTATCAGGCCATCCCCCCAGAGTCGCTCTGACCCAGGATTGGCCCCAGGGACTTCTTTATGCCTTCCCTCCATTTCCTCTGATCCCTCAGGTTATCCAGAAAGCTACCGTTTTGAGAGCCAAATTGATTCTCATTGCCCCTTACTGGCCTCGACAAGTTTGGTTCCCTTTCCTCCATCGTCACCTTTTGGTGCAGCCGTGGCATCTGGACCCAGTGCCAGATCTACTGATTCACCAATCCGGTCAGCTGCACCGGTCAATCCCTTCTCTCAACCTCACAGCATGGTTGCTCCACTTCCTTCCTTAGCCAGGCTTCCTTTGATCTCTAACCCAGTTAGAGATATCATAGTAGCTTCACTAAAATCCTCTACCAGGAGGATTTACACAAGCAAATGGAAACGTTTCTCTTATTGGGCTAAGGCCCAAAATATTGATCCTTTTACTGCCCCTGTTCAGGCAGTTCTGGACTTCTTAGCAGAGATTTTTCATGCAGGCTCCTCTTCTTCCACAGTCAGAGTTCAGTTGGCTGCTATTTCTAATTTTCTTGTCGGGATAGCAGATCATAACATTATGTCCCATAGGCTCTGCAGGGCCTTCTTGAAAGGAATTTTCCTACTAAAGCCTCCAATCAGGAATCCTCCTCCTCAGTGGGATCTAAATTTAGTGCTGACATCCTTGATTCTTCCCCTTGAGCCAGCTGTTTCTTGTTCCCTGAAATATCTTTCTTGGAAAACGTTGTTTCTAGTGGCTATTACATCTGCCAGGAGGGTGTCTGAACTTCATGCTCTTTCGGTTCGACCCCCCTATTTGATTTTTCACAAAGACAGAGTATCTTTGAGAACTAATCCATCCTTTTTACCTAAGGTCGCTTCAAAAAACAATCTGAATCAATCCATTGATCTCCCCTGTATTTTTTCCTAACTATTCAGATAGAGCTGAACAAAAGCTACATTATCTTGACGTCCATCGTCAGCTTAGATATTATTTGGACAGAACAAAAAAATTTAGAAAATCTGATCAACTTTTTGTTTCCTATGCGGATAATAAAAAAGGCCTTCCTGTTTCTAAGGTGACTTTGTCCAGATGGCTTTCTTCGGTCATCACTGAAATTTATACGATCAGGGGAAAACAGCTGTGCTCAAAACCTAACGCACATTCAACTAGGAGTTTAGCTACTTCTACAGCCTTTCAAGCTAGACTGCCTTTGGACACTATTTGTGCAGCGGCCACTTGGGCCACTCCTCACACTTTTGTTTCCCATTACAAATTGGACTTGGCCTCCAGGGACAGAGCCAGTTTTGGCTCTACAGTCCTCAAGAGTTTGTTCCATTGAGCCACCCAGGATAGAGGTGCTAGGGGCGGTCCCATCAAGCAAGAATGAAGGCGAGATTGACAACTTAACATTAAGAAGTTATGTACCTACCATAACGTTCCATGTTAGTTGTCTTCTCTCGCCTTCTTTCTTGCGACCCTCACTCCTTCCACCTGGCCTGGACAGACCTTGTATAAGAAACTATTATGCTAAAGACCATTCAGACCTGGTCCTTTTTCCATCTGTAAGTTTCTTCTTCCTTTGGGAAGTATTTTATGCTTGGTGTTATTGCCCTTTGTCAACAAACGAGATCTGGGTACTTCCTGCCTTGCATCATGGGATATGGGGCTGCCTCGAGCTGGTAAAAGGAGTTCTCGAGCTAAAGCAAGTGCCGAGTCGGAGCCGAGGATCGGCTCCGAACCCATCAAGCAAGAAAGAAGGCGAGAGAAGACAACTAACATGGAACGTTATGGTAGGTACATAACTTCTTATTACTTAACTGCCACATAACTACCTTCCACCCATATAGGTTACATATTGCAGTAATAGGCTCTCTTTCGCATAACACTGATAGTCTCCCAAACTCTCCAGTGTCGTGAACTACTGGCTTAGCCCCGCTCCATTCGCTGTGCTCACTAAGCTCCCATTCCCACCCACCCCATATCAATTGCATTTATAGTTAGACACCACACCCTCTATCATTTCCCTCCCACCCAATTAGAGTTTCACACCACACATATCACTTACAAACTAACACCCTTACTATCACTCATTAGTAGTATATCAAACCCACTTACTTTGATACTACCCTTAAACACTCTTCACCGAACATGATGAACTATAAACAACAGTCCCACTTAATAAAAGCACTACTCTATGTATGTGCTATCATCATCTTTCTCCTGCTGTCGTACCTGTCCTCTTACCGCACTCCACTACATATCAGTCCCCCCCCCCCCACAATGGCAAACCGATCATCTATCCACTCCCCTGAAACTTTGTAACTTCCCTATCATACCATTAGACCTCACCTCCTCTAAATCAGTCTGTTACTCCCACTACAAACTGTCAGTCAGAACTAACCCTCACTCTTCATTAAAACATACTAAATTACTACACAAACTAACTAACCTGTATCTTCGCCTACTCCACAAACGTATTCGCTGTGGTGACATTCACCCTAATCCAGGGCCCACCACAACACCTTACACATATTCTAATCAGCCAAATCCCCTGTACTGCAGACCTACCTCCTCTCTCCTCTTCATTAACATAAATGGAAGAAGTATACTTAACAAAATCCAGGACCTTCACATCCTTCTAGCTGTATATAAACCAGAAATAGCAGTGCTAACTGAAAAATGGCTTAAACCAGAACACCATAATAATGAGATTACAGCCCCTGGCTGTAACATAATACGCAGAGATAGAGTATAGAAAAAGGGAGGTGGTGTAGCGTTATTGCTCCAAAATCATCTCACCATTGAAGAAATTGATTATAACACGTTGATGTTGAACTAATCCTTGCCAAATTAAAACTAAACTCAAACAAACATATCATTATTGCAGGTGGCTGCATTCCACCAGGCAGTAGCACTACTATAGTGGAAAACCTGCTAAACTGGATCTCAAACTCCATGCCACAAGAAACTGTACTATTAGGTGACTTTAATATTGACTGGCTGAACTGCTTTAGCCACACTCCAACTACCCACATTAACCTCCATAGATTTACCCAAGTTATATCCACCCCAACCAGAACAAAATGCAAATCCATCTTAGACTGGATTCTGTTATCTGACCCCACTCTAGCTGTCTACCTGACAGTCTAAGTGATTATCAACTAAGCCAACCCAACCTCAGAGTAATACGTAACAAAAGACCTTTAAAACAACTGACTTCATCAATTCACTACAAAGCTGTAATTGGACACCCCTAAAACCACTATCTCTAGATGATGCCGTACAGTACTTTTCCTGCAAATTCTAAACTGTCATGCCCCCTCCAGAACTATAAGACTAAAAGCCAACAGTGCTCCATGGCTAACTAAAGATACTAAGACTACAGTGAAAGAGATGGGTCAGGCCTGGAGTCAATATCAAAAGAACAAAACCAGTAATCTGAGGTAAATCTACCAAGAACTTCGAAACAAAGTCAAAAAAACAAATCAAACTAATCAAAAGTAGCTACTACAAAAACATGCAGGAAAAATATGCCAACAACCCTAAGAAATTTTGGGCTACAATAAATGGCATAATCCACCCAGGTAAAGCTACCACCCCAACCCCAGTACTACCAAACAACCATGACAACATTCCCAACAATTTAACAAGTTCTTTACCAAAACCGTCCAAACCCTTACCAATGCCCTCAATACCACTAGCAGCCCTATACCAGGTGCTAGCAAAACCCACCCTACTACTCGAAACAGTACCACCAACTTTTTCCTACACCCTGTACCCACTAAAATTATTTCAAAGCTCCTTAAACTCAAACCAACTGCACTAGCTGCTGACACCCTACCAGACGAATTCCTTCAGATAGCACCAGGCACCATAGCCTATCCTGTGTCCGTCCTCATAAATAGGTCACTTGCAGAATTCAGAGTTTCCACCCTGTGGAAAACATCACACATTATTCCACTGCACAAAGGGGGCAACTCCTTAGAACTCACCAACTACCACCCAAGCACAATACTCTCACCTCTATCCAAGATATTAGAGAGAGTTGTTCATTCCCAACTACTTCAGTACTTCATACAAAACAACTTTTTTCTCCAGAACTCAGCATGGCTTTAGACCATCCCACATCACCACCATAGCATTATTATCATTTACAGATATAGTTAACCACAATAGAAACAAGGGACTATTTGTATCTTCCATTTTCTTAGACTTCTCTAAAGCCTTTGACATGGTAGACCATAACATTCTTCTCCAAACTTTATCTACCCTAAGCCTCAGCCCCTCCATTATATCTTGGTTTACTAGCTACTTATCTGGTCGACAGCAGGCAGTCCTATGGCATGACCAGCTGTTCTCCCTGGTACCAGTATCCATAGGTGTCCCTCAAGGACCCATCCTTGGCCCACTATCGTTCTCACTATTCACCAACCAAATCAATTCCTCCTCACTCACAGCATCAGTAGTACAATACGCAGATGACACCACCCTTATAAGTGCCACCCCCACATTATTTACTCTAGCCAAAACATGGTTCACAAACATCAAACTTATTCTTAACCCCCCAAAAAACTTAATTCTTTTCTGCCCAGGTCATGCCCCCCCCCCAAACACACTTTCACCATTCACTCCAAAGATAACATTCAAATCACTCCAACTGCACATACTAAACTGTTAGATGTAGAAATAGACAATAACCTCAAATTTGACATCCATATAGCACAAACAATTAAGAAAGTTAATAAAAAAACTAGGACTTCTCTATAGGAACAAACACTTTATAACTAGACAAACCAAAGCTACTTTTGCAAGAACTCCTCTTGTACATCCTTCTCTATGCTTCTCCCATCCTTACTAATCTCCGCCAGAGTGATCTGAACAAAATGGAATCTTGCTAACAAAATAGCCAAGTTTGCTACTGAAACTTCATACAAATCCCACCACTGTCTCACCCTTAACCAACTCAATTGGCTCAAGCTACCTCAACTACTTCTGTTTAATCAACTCACAATAGCACATAATCTCCTCTACCTTCCAGAAAAAACCCTGCACTTGAAAATATAATTAACCCCCACATCCCTGCCATAGCCTTACGATCTAGTTCTGAGAACCTAAAATGATGCTGATAAATCTCTTTCCTTGCACTATTGCCAAAATCTGGAACTCACTACCTAGCCAAATAACCTCCACTATTCAATTTAAGAAACTCCTGAGAACCCACTTCTCAAACAATTGGCTTTGTTCATGCTACTCCCCAGGTTAATTTGCACCAATACCATGTTCAAGGATTCTACTAAAGGTCCCCTAATTCCTTTCACTGTAAAGCTTAATCACTGGTTATTTCTGTAACAAAATATTGAGAGTACTCATAATTTAGAAAGAAAAAAGAAAAAAAAATTATTTTGTGTTTATATTTATATTCTATATAAGCCTTACTACTAGAATGCTATATGCTGACTTTACTAAAGGAATTGTTAATCTATACATAACTTATGTTTCTATGAAACCTATATCTCTGTATGATATTCTTGTGGAATTTCTTTGACATGCTATGGAAGCTTTTCTCCCCGGGCTTCTGCTGAAAATGGATGTGTGTCCAGTCGGATTTTCCCGGTTAACAAATGTAAAATAAAAATAAAATAAATAGAAGAGAAAGACATCTACGGTTGTGTTAAGATTTTACACAACTATTCTATCCTTGTGTGGGAAGAGATGCCTGGTTCCCTGATAGAAATGCGCCATGGCTCAGAAACTCCTAAGCTGATTCAGGTGGACGTTGCCCCTAAAAAGAAAAGCAAAAACGTAAACACTCTGCGTCCCATTCTGCATCTGGGGAGAAAGAATGGATTGATTTTTCTCGGGATTTATTCAAGGTAATCATGTCTTTGAAGCCACCTTCCTTTGTGACTCTGCCTTCTCAGGTCACACCTCACAAACTTTCCTTAAGTGGTTCTTCTTCCTCTGATGAGGAACCAGGCAGGGATTTGGATCTTTCTCTTGACTACTCGTCCCAGTTACACTCTCCAGAACAGGTTTCTTCAGATGAGGGATACTCACTTTCTCCAGACTCCCCCCCTTGGAAGAAGCCTCCTTTGGAGAAACCTTACAAAGCATGATGGAACATTATGAATTGCAGTCCAGACTGGTGCCTTTGGTGCAAAAGAGAAGTGTGCACTCCTGCTCTTCCGCCAGTCCCCAATCCCCACCCCACTCCCCGTGCTAGATGCTTACCTGTATGACTTTCAAGCCAATTGTTCGGCTACAGGTTCTCCGCCTCCTGCTCCAAAAAGGCCAAATAGGTTCTACAACATTCCTGATTAACTCAGATTCCTCTACAAAAACCCTGTGGTAGACCCAGCTGCAGTTTCTCTGGTCTCAGACAAATCTTCCAAGTTGCTTCCTGGCACTAATGTTCTCCTCACTAACAAGGACATCTGAGCAATGGGCAGGTGGGGTAAGAAAGTGTATACGTCCTCCACCTTAGCTTTGAGCTATGCTGTCAGGCTTGTACAGTATCATTGTGCACCCACGGAACTTCTCTGAAATAATATTCTTTTTCCTGCAGTAACACATTGTTTAACAACTAATTCATCAGTCGGTATGTGGGCACCACATTTCATCAACCGTTCAGTCCAGGGCAGTTATTCTCAGAAAAGCCTCTTTCTATTGTCAAATCCATGCTAGAAGATTAACAGTAATTCTCTCAGAACTATTCCACCTAACCCAGACAGTATTTAAGGGAAGGTCCAGTGCTGAGCTCAAATTCTCCTTAATTAGTTGGTATCTGCTCTACAAAGTTTGTGTCAGTTTTCTTGTTCTAATTAGTGTCCACTTTTCCTGTACCATCCTGACTAAGGTACCCTGCACTTTTTCTCGTGGCCATTGAACTACTTGATAGAGCACTTAATTTTTCTTCTAGTCTCTCTCTCCGAGTGGTCCCTACATGATGTGCAGGTAAGATTACGGCTTTATTGTTTGCAGATGATTGTATGGTTTTTAACCCGGGCTTCTGTACGTAATTTATCTCAGTTGTTAAGTATGTTAGGTGACCTTATGAATATTTCTGGATTAAGATGTAATGGCTCCAAGTGTGAAATTTGTCCTTTTAATACAACTGCTTTAAAGTGGAAAAGTAGTCAACCTGTTTTGAGATTTCCATGGTCTAATAATACCCCCAAGTATCTTGGCATTTTTATACACCCTGTGCATATGCTGCCATGTTGGAGTTAAACTTAAAACAAATCTGGGTAAATGTTACTTGTTGATTTGTAGTTGGAAAAGATTGCATCTGTCATTAGTAGGTCTTACATCAGCTGTTGTAATGTTTATTGCACCTCTGTTTTATGTTTTTCAGTATATCCCCATGTTCAAGTCTAATAAGTGGTTGACTAAAGTTACTCTTTCTGACAAAGTTTCTAAGTGCTGAAGTGTATTTTGCATCCTTCAATGTTGTATCTTTGGTTAGGAATCCCATGTTTGCCCTTGTTTTCTAAAGCCTTTATTTATTTCAGCTCTTCCAGTTAAACCTTAAAATCCTCCCCCTCATTTGGGCTTATAAGAATTATATTTTGAGTAGTGAGTCCCCATGGGACTTAAGCTGGTACTCTTCCTTCTTCTGAGGTCATCTGAAATTGTATGCCGCACTCAGTGTCACTTTAAATGCTTTGTAAAGTCTATATAAAAATCATCTCATCGGTAAATGTTTGGTTATCCGCAATTCTCTTGTGGAAAAGTCCTGCCTGGAAAATTGGTGGTACTTCATATCTAGACACAGTGGAAGAAGTCAGGAATGCAGTGGTTTTATGACCTCCTTCAATATATTAATGGATCTTGGGTGGTCTCTTCATTTACTAGTCTTCAGGCAAAGTGGAATCTCCAAAAGGTCTCACTGGAGAAGTGCAATTTTTACCTCTCCTGGGGGCCAGCAGCCCTCAACCCATCTGAGTTGTGAGCTGCTGGCTAAAAGTTTGTGTTTTCCTGATTGATCTGTAGGCTTTGCTGTTATAAAACTTGTTTTTCTAATTCTGTATAAGCCCATTGTTTGCATGGATCTGTGCTCAGTTCCTCAGAGCCCTTGGTTTGGCTATGTCGCTTGAGAGGTCCATTCATCTGCTGCATCTAAAGTCATCCTCTGCTGAAAGAATGCAAATAAATATTTTGCACTTCTGCTAATTATTTTTACTGTATTCATAAAACCTGTATTGTTGCATTTCTCGCACTTTACAGTTTCATCGCTTGAACTGTTTCCACTGCTGATGTAGTGCTTAATTACATTGTGCCTGCTAGTTTTAAAGGGCAGTAGTATCTAGATTGTGTGGTTTACCTGCACTTGAGCTCTGAAATCAGCATTTTTACATTGGAGGTTTTCCTGGCTGCACTTTTGTGGCAGACGTGTGCTGTAGCAAACCTGTCTGAGTTGGGGGCTGCTGGCTGAAAGCTTATTGTGTGTTTTCCTGACCAGTGTATTGACCTTTCTGTTGTAAAATTTATTTTTCTGAATCTATATAAGCCTAGTGTTTGCACTAGGCTACTCTCTGCAGCACTCTGTATAGACACAAATGCTGTCATGTTAAAATTGCCATTAGAATTACTATCTCTGTAACCTTCCCCAGTCCCGCTGCTGCTCTTGGAGTATTCAAGTTAAGTGCAGAGCAGCATTACCTTGTTGGATGATAGCTGCAGTTAATACTGAGTATAGCACCCATTCTTCTTCTGTGTGCTGTCATCCCTATCCAGTTAAATCTACTCACTTTTCTTTGTCTAGTTAAACCCATGGTAAAAAAAAAAGAAACCACAGATAGGCACATTCATGCTATCTTTGTGGCCAGCCTGGTGGATATTGGCATCTTGAGGTAATTTAATAATGATCTCATGTATATTGACAACCATTTAATCCTAAATCAAACTCAGTATGAGAGAGATGTAGTTACACTGAAAACTGAGACACAACTATCACATACTGACAAACAGGTTATCAGCACACGCACATTTCCCTCACTAAATAAGTTCTTGATACATAAACCCAGGTATACGGAAGTAGTCACAAGTAACTTACCAAAACCTCAAGAGGCTTCCTGTACTCCATCCTCAGAAATTGCATGCAAACAAAACCAAGTCAGCACCAAACAGTGCATATAAAACTACATATCGCATTATCTCCTCAGGCAAGCCCCTGAGGTGAAACACCACACATTCAAATATCTCGGTCATAGGCAACACACAGACGCCCCCTCACCAGGTTGGATGAAGAGAGGGTTACAATCAGTTGCCTGTCATGGGCCAGGATTCGCCAGATCATGCAGGCACTTGGGTCACTCAACCACAACTACCTGTTTGACTCAATTATAGTCCATATGAGTGCGAATGACCTGAGACATACCTCCCTGGACTATATCAAGAGAGGCATGACGGAGCTCTCTGCATACATGTCACAGGCTGGTATAAAACCTCACACTGAGCAGCATTCCACCCTCACTAAGAATGATACCACAGTAGAAACAGAAAATGGTTGACTTCAATAATTGGCTTAGCTACTGGTGTCATTCCAAGAGGCTCCACTATTTATCATCCTGGGATGACATGATTGACAGACCACACTGCTTTGCAAGAGATGACCTGACCCTATCTTCGCTAGGGTTTTGAATACTGGCCAAGGCATTAACCACTCCCATAGTGCCTTTTTAGGCGATGGCAAACCAACAGACGTGCCAGCTTAATTTCTTCTAATGCCAAGTTAAAGGTACTACTGCTCAGTGCTTGGAGTATTAATAAGAAACTGCCCACCCTGGAAGCTCTCCTCACCTTGGAGAAAGTTGACATCTGTGCTGTTAGAGACATGTGATTCAAGGCTGCAGAACGTACCCCAGCAGTGCAAGGCTACAGAGTCTATCACATATTCAGACCACTCTCTAAAAAAAAAAAAAAAAAAAACAAAAGGAAGAGGTGCTGCCATTTACATAAAAAAAAACAGTCACATCTCTAGATTGGTCAGGCAGGATGCTTGATCTATACTCCATGTCCAGCTGACCAGAGGCAAAATGCCCACCATATCATCACTAGCTACAGGTCCTCAGCTGTGAACCATAAAAACCACTCTGTATACCTGAAGTTACTAGAATCACTTACCATTCGGCCTTGCACTCTACGTGTGGGCAATTTTAACTACACCTTCATAAACTGGGAAACATATGACCACTAACATGCAAGCTCAGAGATTCCTGAACTTGTCCGTGCAAATGCTATGAACAGCTGGTCTGCACTCTTACTGGGGCTCAAATACCCCTGACATAGCACTCAAGTATCGGGGAGTGTTGCACCCCACAAGTAATGTCCTCACGATCAGATCATAAATTGTTCTCAGTTGAAATAAGTATAACAGTAGAACCCCCATCAAACCCTAAAACAGGAAGAATTTTTCAAAAGACCTTGTATTAAGTAATAGCATAGTTAATTTTAAAGTCATCCCTAACGAAAACATGGAGGCGTATGCAGATGTATATGCAAATGCCCTGTGCAATCACTTAAACTGCATAGAAATGACAGTACCTGACCAAACTAACCCTGGTGGACCCCTGGCATAAATAGACTATACAACAGAAGGAACAAATTCATGTCTAGAAGTGAGTGGGGTGGTGCACAACAGAGAAATAAATCCCCCATTAGTGTCACCAGGCAAATTAGGGAAAAAGTCAAGTCTTCAAAAGCTAAAAAAAGAGAATAAAATAGCTTCCCAAGCAAAGGATAACCACAAAGCATTTTTAGTTATGTCTGAAATGTCAGTGTGCTGAATTGGCTGTAGATGCCACTACCTATACTCAGCCAGAAGCAGAAAATCTGCTGGCCGATAAATTCAGCTCCGATTTCACCCTTCATCAACTCCAGTCACTCCCCATGAAATACCCTGTACCATTTCTTTGCTTGTTGTCACAAAAAACAGGTCATCGCTGTGCTCTCAAAAGCTAAAACCATGGCATCAATGGATGCTGACACATGCTGTTAGAGTGGGGGAATTCACATCCAGCAAGAGGCCAGTCACAGATGGAGTACCTCAGGGCTCAGTGCTAGCCCCCCTTCTGTTTAGTATGTACTTCTCAGATGTCAAGGCAAATTTAAATGGTCTTAAGCTGACGTAGTTTGTTGATGACTGTAAGTTGGAGTCAATCATTAACTTCCCAGAAGATGATAATATCCTACAGAAAGGGCCGACACAGACTTATGATTGGTGTCAGAGCCACAGCCTCAAACTGAATGTGAAGAAGTGCATAATACCTTTTGGGAAATCAAATACTCCTGGAAATTACAATATTGATAGCACCCCCTTACAGGTGGATCCAGTGGTCAGAGATCTGGGTACGCAGATAGTAATCTGAACTTCGGCCACCATGTGTTCATGGTGGTGAGGAAATCATTTTGTGTGGCTCAGCTTATAAGTAAGGGCATGGCATCCGGATCTAAAGATGTCATAGTACCACTGTACTCTGCCCTCATCAAACCAGATGTTCTTCATGTTTCACTGTTGCAGTCATTACATTCGGGTTATCTGCGTGCAGGTAGCCCTTAGCCGGCCTGATTATCAAAGTCTTGGGTTCTGCGTCAGATGCTTTCTCTCCTTCCATGACGTCAAGTAGTCAGCGGTATAAAATATGCAGCCGACACCATTATATCAGTCTTTTTTGCTGAGCAGCGCCCGAAGCAGAAGCAGTTCACAAGTCCCGGTTGGCCGACTCCTGAAATTTTTGTTTTCGAGTTTCAGAACTGAAGTCTTCAAAAAAGCTAAGTACCCTGTTGGGGATCCTTTTTCTTGCTCTAAACCGATGTCAGTAAAAGTTAACAATTGTATTACTTGTGGAAAGCAAATATCTCATAAAGATTTTCATTCGTACTGCATTCCTTGCCTAGGCCCAGACCACGATGTCCCTTGCTGTCAGTTTTGTGCCTTATTCAATCCTTGAGCTATTTGTTGGTCCATTTTTGCAGCAAACTATTTCTGTACTCTGTTTAATTATCCAGAAATGGCTTCGGTAAGCTACTGACATTCCGATAAAATGTAAAGATAAAGACAGAGACAGACCGTATAGGTCCAAGGCTGCCGACGACGCTTCCATTAAGCTAGTTGCCAGTACTCAGTGAGGTGCTTTCACAGCCCCTGATACCTGCTACTTCAGATTCGCATGCCTCTACTGAGACCCATTCGGAGTCTGGTATGCCGCGAGATGATTCTTCGACTATGGAACCTGCAGATGTTTCTACCTTGGAGGGGTCCGGAACCACTGTGCAGGCACCGTCTTCTGAGGGTGTATTCAGGCCTACTGACTTGCATATCAAACCGACGCCATCTTTTTCTTCAAGGTTTAAAACTCGACCCACGCCTAGAAAACCAATGTCCAAACCACATGGTCAGGGCCATATGTCTAAAAAACAAATGATAAGAATGGCTAAAGACCTTATTACTCTAATTAGGGGAAGCTAGCCTTCTCTCTCTGAGAGACGTAGAACTGATTTTCATTCTGATTTTTCAGATCAGGATTCTGAAATTTCTGATGTTCTTTGTGTTTCACTGTTGCAGTCATTACAATTGGGTAATCTGCTGGCAGGTTGCGTCGGCCTGAATAACAAAGTCTTGGGTCCTGCGTTGGTTGCTGTCGCCTCTTCCATGGCGTCAGGTCGTCAGGGGTATAAAACATGCAGCCGATGCCATTTTAATCAGTCTTTCTTGCCGTGCGGTGCCCAAAGCAGAAGCAGTTTGCAAGTGCCTGTCGGCCGACTCCTGAAAATTTCGTTTTCGAGTTTCAGAACCGAAGTCTTCAAACTAAAGCTAAGTACCCCATTGGGGAAACTTTTTCTTGCTCCTTACCAATGTCAGTAAAAGTTAATAATTACATTACTTGTGGGAAGCAAATACCTCGTAAGGATTTTCATTTGTACTGTGTTCCTTGCCTAGGCCCTGATCACAACATTCCTTGCTGTCGGTTTTGTGCTAAATTTAACCAATGCACTATTAAGCATCAGTATATTTTTGCTTCTAAATATTTTGGTTCAAGATTTAACTATCCTGAAATGTCATTGGTTAGCAATCCGACTACCGGAGTTCACAAAAAACGCAAGGAAAAAGAGACAGACCGTCGAGGTCCAAAACCAATGACGAAGCTTCCCCTAAGCCAGTCGCCGGTACTCAGTGAGGCGCTTTTGCAGCCCCTGATACCCGCTACTTTTGATTTGTAGGTCTCTACCGAGACTCATTCGGAGTCCGGTATGCCGCGAGATTCGCAAAGTATTGAACCCGCGGATGTCTCTCCCTTGGATGGGTCCGGAGCCGCTAAGCAGGCACCAGATTCTGAGGGTGTTTTCAGGCCTCAACATTTTATATTAAACTGATGCCATCTACAAAAACAAGGTAAAAAACAACTTCTATGTCTAAGAATACGATGCATGAGCCACATGCTCAGGCCCCTATGCCTAAAAAACAAATGATCAAAATGGCTGAGGATTTAATTACCTTGATCAGGGGTTCCCAAACCCCCTGCAAGGCACTGATTATGAATCTTCAGATCAGGTTTCCATTTCTTCTGATTCCTCTTCTGATCAGGAATTTTCTATTTCACCTTATGATGATTCCGATGCAGAAGAATCCATCCCGTCTGCATCTCCTCCTGAGGATTACTCTTTTGGAGAGACTTTGCATACTTTAAGGAACATTTTCACTGGGAGAGTCAGGACTTCTCTGAATCAAAAAAGAGGCTTAGGGATTTCCTTCTTCTTCTTCCTCAGCATAGGCCTTTGGCAATACCTCCTGTAGTAGATATTGTTGATGATGTGTTCTCGGAATCAAGCATGGCTCCTGATTCCCTGCCTCCGGCTCCTAGTATGCCAGACAGATATTAAAGTGTTCCTGACTCCCACAAATTTCTTTTCAAACATCCTTCTGGTGATCCTGAGACTATTTCTCAGGGTCCCAAGGGTGTTGAGGCTTCCACAGCCAAAAATCCTACCCCTTCTGATAGAGATTCCAGGGCGCTGGATAGATGGGGTAAGAAGGTTTATATGTCTGCAGCCTTGGCAATCAGGGCTTTAAATTGCCAGTTTCATATGCTTAAATATCAACAGCATGTTATGGGCTTACTGAAACAGAAAATGGTGCTGATTTCTGATTGTGTGGAAAATAAGGAGTTACAGGATTTATTGCACTTAGCAGAACAGGTTGGAAAGCATACTTTGGTTTTGATTCCTTGGAGGCCTCTTGTAGGGCCGCCGTTACTGGATCTGTGATAAGAAGGCATGCCTGGCTCAAGGAGCATAATCTGCCTGATCATGTTAAAGCTAAATTGTTGGATGCCCCTTTGCAGCATGATACTCTATTTGGTAATAAGGCAGAAGAGGTTTTAAAGAAAATAGAAGACAAAGCTAAATCTATGCATACTGTAAAAGATTTCTTGCAAGTGCAGCTACCCAGGTTCAATAGGCACTGGCCTACTAAAAATCGGTTCTTTCCTGTGTCCAATAGAGCCACTCAGGGCAAACCCAGGCGCTCAAAAGGCTCCAGATATCAATCACAGGGATCTTACAGGTCAAAGCAATGGGATGCCTCCACCTCCAAATCTGGAGGTGGTAAAGCACAACCCTACAGTAAGCAGTCTCAATGACTTTCCTCTACCATCTCCAAGCACTTATCTTTTGGCAGCCCCCTTGGGGGGAAAACTAGCACTTCATGCTCAAAATTGGCAGTTAATTACCCAGGACAAGTGGGTATTAAGCATAGTATCCCAGGGGTACAGATTTCATTTCCATACTTTGCCAGTTCCAAACGGATGGCCGGATCTGCCACAAAACCAGTGGGTAGAGGCCCAGAAACAAGTCATGTCCCTCGTGGATATGGGGGCTATTCAGCCGGTACCAGAAAAGGAAAAAGGACAAGGATTTTATTCAAGACATTTCCTGGTACCCAGAAAAGACAATTCATGGCGTCCAATACTGGCCTTATCGATTCTGAACAGGTTCCTGGACATTCCAAAATTCAAAATGCTGACTTTACAACAGCTACTGCCTATGCTGGGCAAGAATGCTTGGTTATTAAATCTAGACTTAAAAGAGGCATACCTGCATATCCCAGTAAGGGAATCTTGCAGAAGATACCTCCGCTTCAAAGCAGATGTTCTTCATTCCACATTGCTGCAGTCCTAACTATTGGGTAGTCCGCTGTCCAGTCGGCCCGAATACCAAAGTATATGGCTGGCGTCGGTCAGGGCGCATTAGACTGACGTCAGTACGTCAGGGTACTAATGCGCATGACCGACGTCATATCCTCAGTCTTTTTTGCCGCATGGTCCGATGCAGAAGCAATTTTGCGAGTGCAGGTTGGCGTTCTGAAAGTTTCTGAAGTCAGAGTTTCAGACCGAATCAAAGTTGGCTAAGTACCCCGTTGGGGAATATTTTGGTTTTTTCTTGCCTCAGTATTTAACCGGATGTCAGAAAAAGTGAATAACTGTATTTCTTGTGGGAAACAGATACCTCATAGGGATTACCATACTTTGTGTATACCTTGTTTAGGGCCTGAGCACGACGTTGTTGGATGCGGCTCTTGTGCTAGATTTAACAAACGCACTATTAAGAGAAGGCTAGACTGTGCCAGGTTAGTTTTTGGGAAGCGCTGTAATTATAAAATGCCGCCGGATGCTCCGGCGCCGCTTCGCCAAAAGCGCAAGGACAAAGCAGCAAAGCCTAGAGTGGAAGAACCGACAGTCCCAGGCGCCGGTTCTTTAGAAACTCAGTGGAACCAGAGGTTCTGCCAGGTGTTTCTTTGGAGTCTCAGGGAGAGACTTTACTGTTACAGGATGTATCCTCTCAGGAAGTAGGCCAGGCTGAGGGGCTTCTCAGGTGGCTGTTCTTCCCTCTCTTCCTAAGGTGGTTAGAGCCTCCCCTTCTGTTTCCAAGGCTTCTTTGAGAGGCAGGCCAAGTTTAGCTTCAGTGGGGGTTTCTCCTAGTGCTTCAGGGTCTTTGCCTAAGAAACATATGCTTAAAATGGCAGAGGATTTGATTACTATGATTAGAGGTTCTATGCCCCCTCCTGATAAGAGGCCTAGGGTGGAACCTGAGTTTGAGAGTTTTGAGCAATGTTCTGAGGCTTCTGAGTCTTCGGCTGAAGACTTGCAGGAGTATCCTCCTTATTCTGATTCTGATGTGGATGATTCTACTCCTTCAGCTTCTCCTCCTGAGGATTTTTCATTTTCAGAGACTCTGCATTCCATGAGGGAGCATTTTAAATGGGAAGGTCAAGATTTCTCTGATTCCAGGAAGAGGCTTAGGGAATTCTTGTTTTACCCCAGCATAGGCCTTTAGCTATACCTCCTGTTCTGAATGTGGTGGAAGATGTTTTTGCAGAGGCTTCCTGAATCCTGATTCTTTGCCTCCTGCCCCAGTTAAACCGGATAGGTACTATAGGGTGCCTGAAGCTCATAAGTATCTTTTAAGAGTCCTAGGGCAGACCCGAAACTGTCTCTCAGGGGCCTAAAGGTGTGAAGGCCTCTGTTGTTAAAAATCCTGTTCCTCCTGATAAAGAGGCAAGGGCTTTGGATAGATGGGGAAAGAAAGTGTATACTTCTTCCACTTTAGCCATGAGGCGTTGAATTGTCAGTTTCACATGTTAAAATATCAGAATTATCTCCTTTCACAATTGAAATCTAAGGTGGATGCTCTGGCAGAAGGTATTGAGTGTAAAGAGTTGCAGGATTTAGTTCATGTGTCTGAACAGGTGGGTAAACATTCCTTGCAGTGTGGTTTTGATGCTGTGCAGGCCTCCTCGAGGGTGGCTGCCACTGGTTCTGTTCTTCGTAGGCATGCCTGGTTGAGAGATCAGAATTTAGCTGAGCATGTTAAAACAAGGATTTTGGATGCTCCTTTACAGTCTGATGTGTTGTTTGGTTCGCCTGTGGAAGCAGTTTTAAAGAAAATGGAGGACAAGGCTAAGTCTATGCAAACTGTTAAGGATTTTTGCAGGTGCAGCCTCCAAGTTTAGTAGAAATTGGCCTACTAAGGGATGGACTTATCCTGCTTATGATTCCCAGTCTAGGGGTAGGTCTAGGCGTGGTAGGGGCAGAGCTCAAGGTTCTTTTAGGCCTAGGACAGGGAGTTCCCCTGCTCAGACTTCTGGTGAGGGCAGGGGTCAGTCCTTTCGTAAGCAGACCCAATGACCTGCCTTTTCAGCTGCCAGTACTTTCTCGCCTGGCAGCACCTTTGGGAGGAAGGCTGTCTCTTTTCAAAGAAAATTGGGATTTAATTACCCAAGACAGATGGGTTCTGGATATCATTCACCACGGTTACAGGTTTTATTTCCATACCTTGCCTCCTTTCAAAGGCATGCCAGACATTCCTCCTCTACAAAGAACAGAGGCTCACAAGCAAATTTCTCTGTTGCTCCAAATAGGGGCCATTCAGCCAGTTCCTGTGCCAGAAAGGGGCCTAGGATTTTATTCTCGCCTGTTCCTAGTACCGAAGAAGGGGAACACGTGGAGACCAATTTTGGATTTATCTATCCTCAACACTTATCTGGACATTCCCAAGTTCAAAATGTTGACGTTACAACAGCTTTTACCTCTGCTGGGCAAAGATCACTGGATGGTAACTTTAGATCTCAAGGAAGCTTACCTTCATGTGCCTATAAGACTAAGTTGCAGGAAGTATCTGCGTTTCGAGCTGGAAATTCTCATTATCAGTTCTCTGCATTGCCCTTTGGCTTATCTACTGCCCAGAGTATTCACAAAGGTTCTGGCTCCAGTGATAGCTTACTTCAGGCTAAAAGGAATTCAAATCTATCCTTACTTGGACGACTGCCTGATTCTAGCTCAAGAAAAGGAAGACCTTCTACAGCATTTGGAATATGTCATAGCAGTGCTAAGATGCCTAGGGTATTCTGTGAACGAAATAAAGTCCAGTCTAGTACCCTCTCAAGACATGTGCTTTCTGGGTGTGAGACTGAATACAGCAGCCCAGATGGCCTTTTAACCCCGGACAAACAAAAGAATCTTTCCAGTTACTTCCATCAACTATCTCTTCAGTCCGGGCTGACTGCAAGGACAGTCCTTCAAGCCTTAGGGTTCATGGCATCTTGTATTCTGGTGCTTCCCAATGCCAAACTGCATATGAGGAAGCTGCAATGGTATCTCAAAAATGTATGGACACAGCACTGCCAGGATTTGGACACTGTCATTCAAATAATACCTTGCATTCAAAAGGAATTTTTGTGGTGGGTTCAGGAATGTCACCTAAACAAGGGACTCTCTGTGACCCGGCCAGAGGCGAGTCAAATTCTAACGACAGATGCCTCAGACATTGCTTGGGAGCTCATCTAAATGGAAAGTGGATACAAGACAAGTGGCCTGCCAGACTACAGCATCTACATATCAACATGAAAGAGATGTTAGCAGTCCAGTTTGCATTAATGGCTTTCAAGGAGTTACTTCTTCCAGGGCAGGTGTTGATTCTAACAGACAACACAACTGTCATGTGGTACATCAACAAACAAGGGGAACACATTCTTACCCATTGTGCAGGCAAGCAATGATTTTATGGGAGACTGCTCAGCTTGCAACTAACTCTTCAGGCAAGGTTTCTGCCGAGCACAGAACTCCTTAGCAGATGTGTTAAGCAGACAAATCATGGATCCCCACGAGTGGAAACTGGATCTTCATGTATTTCAAAAATTGACAGTGTCATGGGGTACTCCAGACATAGATCTGTTCGCTTCTCCACTAAACCACCAGCTGCCAAAGTTTTGCACAAAGAGGTTTCATCACACAGCTTGGAAAGTGGATGCTTTTTCTTTCAGTTGGAAAAATCTTCATGTGTATGCTTTTCCACCTCTGCCTCTTCTCCCAAAGGTGCTTCTAAAGGTCAGACAAGACAAGCCAAGGATGATTTTAATAGCTCCAGATTGGCCTCGGCAGCACTGGTACCCATTACTGAGGAGTCTGGTAAGGAAGCCTCCATGGCCTTTACCCTTGATTCCACACCTGTTGTCTCAGAGGGACGGTCACCTGCTCAATGTCAAGCTTCACTCTCTTCATCTAACAGCCTGGCATATTCTGTTTTGAAAGACAGCAGGTCTCAACTTCCTCAACAAGTTTTAAATGTGATTATGGAAGCCAGAAGACCTAGTACAAGGAAAGTGCAGAAAAATGGAAGAGATTTTTATTTTGGAGTGCAGCAAACAATTTGGAGATTTCTGAGCCTAATTTGAGTGTGGCTCTTCAATATCTTACTGAGTTATTGGACAAAGGTTTGTCTTTCTCTTCCATTAAGATTCATGCTGCAGCAATTTCAGCTCACTATGATTGTGACCCACCATTGTTTTCGCATCCTTTGTTCAAGCAATTTCTTAGAGGGGCAAAGAATATAAGACCCCAGAGCTCCTACTCCTGCTTGGGATCTCAATTTTGTGTTGGAGAAACTTACTCTACAACCTTTTGAGCCTCAAGGCTACTGCTGAATTGAAATACTTGTCATGGAAGACTGCTTTTTGTTGGCCATTACTTCTGCAAGAAGGGTTTCTGAGTTGCAGGCCCTTATGGCGGTAGAGCCTTTTTGATTTTTCATAAGGATAGGGTATCTTTACGTACTAATCCTTCCTTTATGCCTAAGGTGGTTTTAGTGTGGCTTTAAACCAAACTATTCATTTGCCTACTTTTTATGCAGATCCCCAAAATAAAGGGGAAAAGATTTTGCACACTTTAGATGTACACAGGCAATTGCATTATTATTTGAGCAGGACTAAGGATTTTAGGCAGTCTCAGCAGTTGTTTGTTTCTTTTGCTTTGAGTTCAGGGCAAGCCTGTGTCAAAACAAACTATTTCTAGGTGGATTGGGTTTTGCATTGCATTTTGTTATTCCCATCATGGCAAGGAGATTCCAGCTGGGATTAGGCCTCATTCCACTAGGGCTACTGCCACTTCAACAGCATTTCTAAGGGGGGTGGCAACTAAGGATATTTTGGAGGCAGCTACTTGGAGTTCAGTGCATACTTTCTCTAAGCATTATCACCTTCCTCTCTACTCTAAGTCTAGGGCTGGTTTTGCCACGGCTATTTTGCAGGGCATGTTGTCAGTTCCTGCTTCCTTATGATTTGCCAGCCTCCCTTACCTCTGCTTTGGGATTCTACCCAATAGTTAGGACTGCAGCAATGTGGAATGAAGAACATAGTACAGTTTTGTACCTACCATAAATGTAGATGTTCGAGGATCCACATTGCTGCAGTCCAATTTACCCTCCCTCCTTCCCCTCTGTGTTTAGGGGTGGTTGTGTAGGTGAGGTTATATTCTGGTAATTTTGTATATATTGTACATATTTTTGGTGCAGGTATGTTTGGAGTTTTTGGTTTTGGCCTTATCTTTTCAGGGTCTTCTGACATCTGGGGCAAGAAAAGACTGAGGATATGACGTCGGTCATGCGCATTAGTACCCTGACGTACTGACGTCAGTCTAATGCGCCCTGACCGACGTCAGCCATATACTTTGGTATTCGGGCCGACTGGACAGCGGACTACCCAATAGTTAGGACTGCAACAATGTGGATCCTCGAACATCTACATTTATGGTAGGTACAAAACTGTACTTTTTTTGCATTACCAATTATCTGCACTGCCCTTTGGCTTCTCTACTGCGCCCAGGGTCTTTACAAAGTGCCTGGCACCAGTAATTGCATTCTGCAGACAAAGAAACATTCAAATGTATCCTTATCTGGACGATTGTCTCATTCAGGCAGAGGACAAGGACACTCTTCTTCAACATCTGGCGTTTGTAAAAAGGCTTCTAGCATGCCTAGGGTACACCATAAATGAAAAGAAATCACAACTTGTACTCCCTCAAATAATAACATTCCTGGGTGCAAGCTTGAATACAACTGCCCAGATGGCTTACCTCACACCAGACAGACAAATGCAATTGACAACATACTTCAAACAAATGGCAACAAAAACCCAGTTATCTGCAAGACAAATTCTGCAGACTTTGCGGTTCATGACATCCTGTATTCTACTAATTCCATATGGAAGACTCCATATGAGGAAACTTCAATGGTACCTAAAAGGTTTATGGAGTCAACATTGTCACAGCCTGGAAACAATGATTCCTCTCATTCCCTGCCTACAGCAGAAGTTTCTTTGGTGGGCAGAGACATGTCACCAAAACAAGGGACTGCCATTCACTCTACCCCCTGCCACCCAAACCCGAACTACAGACGCATCAGCCTATGCTTGGGGGGGCCCACCTGGCAAGGAGATGCATTTAGGGCAAATGGAGCCCAAACCAAATGCATCTGCATATCAACCAGAAAAAATGCTAGCTGTTCAGCCTTCAAGGACTTACTTCATCCAGGACAACTATTGACAAAGACGGACAACACCACAGTTATATGGTACATAAACAAGTAGGGGGCTACCCATTCCTACCCCCTTTGCAGACTAGCCATGGCCTTGTGGAACACAGCCTTGACTTAACAAATACATCTTCAAGCTCAATTCCTGCCAGGAAAGCAAAATACTCTGGCAAATGGCCTAAGCAGAAATCTTATGGACCCGCACAAATGGAAACTGGATCCACAAATCTTCAGCATGTTAACACAGAAATGGGGAAGCTCAGACATAGATCTATTTGCCTCTCCCCAAAGCTATCAGTTGGACCAATTCTGCACAAGAACTCATCACAAAAAAGCATGGAAAGTGGATGCTGTATCCTTCATCTGGAAAAACCTATCAGTCTATGCCTTTCCCCCTCTGCCTCTACTCTCCAATGTCTTACTAAAAGTCAGACAGGAAAAAACAAAAATGATTCTAATTGCTCTGGACTGGCCTCACCAACACTGGTACCCGCTTCTAAGGAATATGTCACACCTTCCTCCGTGGTACTTGCCTCAAACACCTCATCTACTTTCTCAACAGAACTATCAAATTCTGCACACTCAGCACCAAACTCTGAATCTTGCAGCATGGCTAATCAACTAATTATTCAAACCACATCTCTCAGTAAACCTGTGAGGGATGTCATTTTGGAAGCCAGAAGGCCTAATACTAGAAAATCTTAGGCTGATAAATGGAAGAGATTCTGTGCGTGAAACCAAGCACAAGGAATAGACACAGCAAAGCCCAATAATCCTCAGATTTTACAATACTTAACTGAGATGCTTGACAAGGGCCTTTCTTTTTCTTCAATAAAAATCCATGCCTCTGCCATCTCGGCTCATTACAACACAGAGCCTACCCTCTTTTCTCATCCACTGCTAAAACAGTATATCAGAGGGGCCAAAAATTGAAGGCCTCCCAGGAGAACACCAACTCCTGCATGGGACCTCATTTTTGTGCTGGAAAAACTCACCCTGCCTCCTTTTGAACCAGCAGCTGCTGCGGATATAAAATTTCTATCTTGGAAGACAGCTTTTCTTTTGGCAGTCACTACAGCTAGAAGGGTTTCAGAACTACAGGCTCTCATGGCAGTGGAGCCTTTCATTATATTTTACCCGGACAGGGTGGCCCTCAGGACCAATCCTTCTTTTATTCCTAAGGTGGTATCCAGTGTGGCTCTTAACCAGACCATTCACCTGCCAACATTTTTCCCAAATCTGCAGAACAAGGGGGAGCGGATTCTGCATTCATTGGATGTACACAGACAACTAAGATTCTACTTAAACAGGACAAAATCTCTAAGAAAGTCTGAGCAACTACTGGTAGCATTTGCTGCAAGATCAGAGGGGAAGACTGCATCAAAGCAGACTATTTCTAAATGGATAAGCCACTGCATTCGTTTATGCTATTTGCACCATGGCAAACCTGTGCCCAAGGGGATCAGATCCCATTCCACCAGGGCTGCCTCTACTTCAGCAGCTTTTCTCAGAGGGGTCCCAACCAAAGACACTCTAGAAGCTGCTACGTGGAGCTCTGTTCATACATTCACAAAGCATTATCATTTGCCTCTCTTCTCTAAATCCAGGGCAGGCTTTGCCACTGCAGTCCTGCAGGGCCTTATAGCTGCTCTTAATGTTGTTTGGTTCCATCTTCCCATCCATAGCTTTGGGATTCTACCCAAATGTAATGACTGCAACAGGGAAACACAAAAAACATAGTACAGTGGTGTACACTTACCATAAATGTAGATGTTCGAGTGTATTCACTGTTGCAGTCCAGATTACCCTCCCTGCCATCCCCCATTCTATACCTAGTCTTCCCTTCACTATACTCAAAAGCCTTTGTGGTGTATTTGCTTTTAGCTAAAGGTAAATTTTATGTTTCTAAGGTGCATTTATATATTGACAGTTTATTTATATATTTTTGCTCCCCATTTGGGGGGCACCTGATATCTGGGGCAAGAAAAACTGATTAAAATGGCATCGGCTGCATGTTTTATACCCCTGACGACCTGACGTCATGGAAGAGGAGACAGCAACCGACGCAGGACCCAAGACTTTGTTATTCAGGCCGACTGAGGGCAACCTGCCAGCAGATTACCCAAATGTAATGACTGCAACAGTGAATACACTCGAACATCTACATTTATGGTAAGTGTACACAACTGTATTTTTCTTCTGATGACCAGGATTTGCCCTTATCTGTCTATGAGGTTTCTGATGCAGAGGACTCCATACCCTCTGCTTCCCCTCCAGAGGATTTTTCTTTTGATTAAACTTTGCACACTCTTGGGGAGCATTTCCGCTGGGAAAGCCAGGATTACTCTGACTCCAAAAAGAGGCTTGGGGAATTCTTAATCCTACCTCAACACAGGCCTTTAGCTATCCCTCCTGGACTGGACATTGTAGATGATGCCTTCTTGGAATCTAGCCTTTACATCCGACTCCCAGAAAACCTGACAGGTATTGCAGAGTACCTGACTCTCACAAGTTCCTCTTTAAGAATCCTACTGCGGACCCAGAGACCATTTCACAGGGACCCAAAGGCATTAAGGCTACTACTGCCAAAAACCCTACCCCCTCTTATAGAGATTCCAGGGCTCTGGACAGATGGGGTAAGAAGGTATACACTTCTGCTACTTTGGCCATTAGGGCCTTAAACTGCCAGCTACATATGTTAAAGTATCAGCAGCATGTTATTGGACTGCTTAAACAGAAAATGATGTTGATTCCTGACTGTGCTGAAAATAAAGAATTACAGGATTTAATGCATTCTGCTGAACAAGTTGGTAACCATACTTTGCAATGTGGTTTTGACTCTTTAGAAGCATCTTGCAGGGCTGCTGTCACTGGGTCTGTTCTTAGAAGGCATGCTGGCTTAAGGAGTAAAAGTAGCTAGATCATGTTAAAGCTAAAGTACTGGATGCTCCCTTAAACTAAGACCACCTGTTTGGCAACAAAGCAGAAGACGTACTTAAAAATATGGAGGAAAAAGCTAAATATATGCAAACTGTTAAAGATTTCCTGCAAGTACAGCCTCCCAGATTTAGTAGTCATTGGCCTTCTAAGAATTAGTCATTTCCTGTCTCTTCAAGGCCTTTTCAGTCCAAACCCAGGAACAGCAGACCACCTAGGCTACAGTCTCAAAGTACTCACAGGCCTAAGCAGTGGGGGCTCCCACTTCCTAAGCTGGAAGTAGTAAGACACCCCCATGGTAAACTGTCACATTGACTTAACCTTAAACCTTTCAAGCCCTGCTCAACTGCCTGCTCCCTTAGGGGGAAAGATTGCCCTGCATGCAAAAACTGGGAACTCATTACGCAAGACAAATGGGTTTTAAATATAGTTTCCCAGGGATACAGATTCCACTTCCACCCCTTACCAACCCCAAACAGTTGGCCAGACCTACCACCAAATCAGTGGGCAGAGGCTCAACAGCAGGTTCTCTCTCTTCAGTAAGTATCAGGGCTATTCATCCTGTCCCAGCAGAGGAACGGGGACAATGTTTTTACTCAAGACTTTTCCTGGTACCCATAAAGGACAACTCCTGGCGTCCTATCCTGGACCTCTCTATTCTAAACACCTTTTTGATAAACCCAAAATTCAAATGCTAACTCTTCATCAGTTGCTTCCCATGCTAGGCAAAAAATGCCTGGTTGGCAACACTGGACTTAAAGGAAGCTTACCTGCACATTCCAATAAGGGAATCTTGCAGAAAATACCAATGCTTCAGAGCAGGCTACATGCGCTATCAGTTCTCTGCACTGCCCTTTGGCTTATCTACTGCACCCAGGGTATTCACAAAGTGCTTAGCGCCAGTCATTGCATTCTGCAGGCAAAGAAATATTCAGATATACCCATACCTGGACGATTGTCTAATTCAGGCAGAAAGCCAGGACATACTATTAAATCATCTGGCATTTGTAAAAAAACTGCTGACCTCACTGGGGTACACCATAAACGAAAAGAAATCTCACCTAGTACCCTGCCAACAAATTGTATTCTTGGGAGCAAGCTTGAACACAACTTCCCAGATTGCCTACCTCACACCAGAGAAACACGTTTATTTGACAGCCTACTTCAAACTACTGGCCACAAAGACCCAGCTATCTGCAAGGAACATACTGCAAGCCCTGGGGTTCATGGCCTCTTGCATCCTACTAATTCCATATGCAAGACTGCATATGAGGAAACTACAATAGTATCTAAAAAGCCTATGGTGTCAACATTCTCAGGATCTGGAATCAATGATTTCTATCATTCCTTGTATAAAGACAGAGTTCCTTTGGTGGGCAGAGGCCTACTACCACAACAAGGGACTGCCATTCACTCTACCCCATCAGACTGTGCATGGGGGGCTCACTTAGCAGGGCAGTGCATTCAGGGCAAATGGAACCCGAGTCAAATGCACCTGCATATCAATCTAAAAAAAATGTTAGCTGTACAGAATTCTCGGACAGCCTTCAAGGACCACATTCTTCCAGTACAATTATTGGTAAAGACAGACAACACCACTGTTGTATGGTACATAAACAAGCAGGGGTAACCCACTCATACCCTCTCTGTAGACTAGCCATGGCTCTGTGGAACACAGCCTTGAGCTACCAAGTGCACCTACAAGCTCAATACCTGCCAGGCATGCTAAATTCACTGGAAGGCGACCTAAGCAGAAATCTCATGGACCCACACGAGTGGAAACTGGAACCAAAGTTATTCAACATTTTGAGAAACAAATGGGTCACCCAGAGATAGACCTGTTTGCCTCCCCTCAGAACTACCAATTGGACAAATTCTGCACAAGGACTCCCCGCAGACAAGCTTGGAATGTGGATGCCCTGTCCTTCACCTGGGAAAGCCTCTCAGTTTATGCCTTTCACCCTCTGCCTCTCCTCTCGAAAGTTCTGTTAAAGATCAAACAGGACAAACCAAGGACAATTCTCATAGCACCAGACTGGGCACGCCAACACTGGTGTACCCCCTCTTGCGCAGTATGTCACTGCTGTAACCATGGCACCTGCCTCTGACCCCTTCCCTACTGTCCCAACAGGAGGGCCAGATTCTGCACTCCCAGCTTCAAACCCTGAACCTTGCAGCCTGGCTAATTACCTGAGCTCTCCAATACCATCCCTCAGTAAGCAAGTGCTGGATGTCATACTGGAGGCAAGGAGACCTAGTACTAGAAAATACTATGCTGAAAAGTGGAAAAGATACTGTTCCTGGAGCCAGACTCGGGCGATGGGCACAACAGTGCCCAGCTTACCGCATATTCTTCAATGCTAACAGAGATGCTCCACAAGGGCCTTTCCTTCTCATCTATTAAAATTCATGCCTCAGCCATTTCAGCACATTACAGTACTGAGCCACCCTTCTTCTCTCACCCCCTGCTGAAGCAATTCCTCAGAGGGGCCAAAAATTTAAGACCACCCAGGAGAGCCCCTACTCCAGCCTGGGACCTTAACTTTGTATTGGAAAAGCTCACCCTACCTCCTTTAGAGCCAGCTGCAACTGTAGAGTTGAAATTCCTTTCTTGAAAAACAGCCTTCCTTCTAGCCATCACTTCAGCAAGAAGAGTGTCTGAATTACAGGCCCTCATGGCAGTGGAGCCCCTCATCATCTTCCATGCAGACAGGGTGTCCCTCAGGACCAATCCTTCCTTTATGCCCAAGGTGGTATCCAGTGTGGCCCTTAATCAGTCCATTCATTTGCCAACCTTCTTTTCTAATCCACAGAACAAAGGAGAACGAATACTGCACTCTTTGGATGTGCACAGACAACTTAGATTTTATTTGGACAGGACTAAGCCTTTCAGGAAAACTGAACAGCTGCTAGTTGCCTTTGCTGCAGGGGCAGAGGGGAAAGCCATTTCAAAGCAAACAATTTGTAAGTGGATAGGCCATTGCATTCATTTCTGATATGCGCCCCATGAAAACCTACGCCACAGGGGATAAGATCACATTCCACCAGGGCTGCATCTACTTCAACAGCCTTTCTCAGAGGTGTTCCTACCAGGGACATCCTAGAAGCTGCTACCTGGAGCTCTATACATACCTTCACCAAGCATTATCACTTGCCTATTTTTTCTAAATCCAGAGCTGGTTTTGCCATTGCAGTCTTGCAGGGCTTAATAGCTGGTCCTAATGCTCTCTAACTGCCTCCTCCCTTCCTTAGCTTTGGGAATCTACCAAAATGTAATGACTGCAACAGTGAAACACGAAGAACATAGTACAGTTGTGTACACTTACCATAATTGTAGATGTTCAAGTGTATTCACTGTTGCAGTCCTGATTACCCTCTTTTCAGCCCCCTGACTTCTACTGGCTATACCTTTCTTCTTGTTTACTGTGTTTAAGCTTTCTGGTGTATTTGCTTTTTGTTGGAGGTGTAACTTGTATATAATTGCTTCCCCTTATGGGGGCACCTGACATCTGGGGCAAGAAAAACTGATGTAATGGTGTCGGCTGCATGCTTTATACCCCTGACTACCTGACGTCATGGAAGAAGAGAGAGCATCAGACGCAGGACCCAAGACTTTGATAATCGGGCCAGCTGTGGGCTACCTGCAGGCAGATAACCCAAATGTAATGACTGCAACAGTGAATACACTTGAACATCTACATTTATGGCAAGTGTACACAACTGTACTTACAATGCATCATTTGGCACGTACCTCACCAAGTACCTGCAACACTTGGAATGCCCTCACAGGTTTTTCACCCAAAAAATACAGGGTATAACCAACATGTCATATGTGGACCAATTAAAAGCCCTATCACTGTATTCAGTTTCCTGACTATTACTGAGGTATGATCTTTGCCTGACTTACAAAGCAGTCTCTGACCCAGCCCTGTTGAAAATGTCACATATTCACAAAACTAATTGTACGAGAGTTACCCACTCCAAACATATAAACTTGATCTCTGAAATGAATAGATCATGCTGGAGACAGATATGTATCCCAGAGATTACCTCTCCTCTGGAATAGGCTTCCTATTCATGTGAAGCAGAGCCCTCCCTAGCCAAAATCAAGCACAATCTGAACCAGTGGATGGGAAAATCACAAATTCTCCTCTTGGAGAGGCACACATGTCCCTTATGGACAGAGGCAGTCTGTAAAAAAAAAAAAAAAAAAAAATGTCTAAACCCCGGTTGCTGACATTTATCTTTCCCCTAGGGATAGAAAATTGGATAAAATTTTGGTAAAAGTAGCTAGGTTTGTAAGGGCTGATGTTCATCGTGTTACACTGCTGCAGTCATTACACTTGGGTTATCCTGCCGTCGGGCGGTTCCCCAGTCGGCCTGAGTTCCAAAGTCTTGGTCTGGCGTCGGTTGCAGTTGCCTCCTCCCTGACGTCAGTGCGGCAGGGGTATATAAGATGCAGCCGATGCCATTTTCTCCAGTCTTTCTTGTCGCACGGTGCCCGAAGCAAAAGCAGTTCGCAAGTGCCGGTCGGCCGTCTCCTGAGATTTTCTTTCCGAATCCAGAACCGAAGTCTTCTACAAAGCTAAGTACCCCGTTGGGGAAACTTTTTCTTGCCTCAGACCGATGTCAGTAAAAGTTTTCTTGTAGGAAGCAAATAGCTCATAAGGATTTCCATTCTTATTGTATCCCATGCCTAGGCCCAGACCATGACGTCACTGGTTGTCGGTTTTGTGCTAGGTTTAACAAACGCACTATTAAACATCGGTTTGATTTTGCCCAACATTATTTTGGTAGAAAATTCAATTATACCATGCCGTCGGAACTTCCAACGACCGGAATACATAAAAAGCACAAAGGCAAGAATAGGCATCCGAGGCCCAAAACTGACGGCGAAGCCTCTTCTAGGCCAGTCGCCAATTCTCCGGTTTTCAGCGAGGTGCCTTCGCAGCCCCTGATGACCACTTCTGTAGTACCACAGGCCGCCTCTGACTCCCACGTGGAGATGGCTGGGCCTTTGGACGCGCAAGTTATTCAGCCAACCGAAACTAACGCTTCAGAGGGATCCGGAGTAGCTGAGCTGCCCGCAGCTTCAGAGGGTGTCTTCAGACCTACTCAGTTAAGCATTAAACCCTCTGCTAAGTCTAAACCAGCTTTAAAATCTAAGAAACAAATAACAGCATTCTCCAGCATAGGCCTCCATGCCTAAGAAACAAATGCTCAAAATGGACGAAGACCTAATCACTCTGATCAGGGGGTCCCATCCCCCTCCTGATAAAAGGCCTAGACAGGATGCAGACTATGACTCATCCGACCAGGTGTCCATCTCGTCAGATTCATCCTCAGACCTAGGATATTCTTTACCCTTTTATGAGGATTCTGATGCTGAGGAGTCAATTCCATCAGCCTTTCCGCCTGAGGGGTAAACCTTGCATACCATGAGGGAGCATTTCCATTGGGAAGGCCAGGATTACTCAGAATCCAAGAAAAGGCTCAGAGACTTCCTTTTATTACCTCAACACAGACCCCTTGCTATTCCGCCAGTGTTAGATATTGTGGATGATGTGTATACTGAATCCAGCCTAAATCCTGATTCCTTACCTCCAGCCCCAGTTAAACCTGACAGATACTACAGAGTCCCTGACTCTCGCAAATTTCTGTACAAAAGCCTTGTTGCTGACCCTGAAACTATTTCCCAGGGACCCAAAGGGGTTAAGGCCACCTCAGCCAAAAATCCAGTTCCCTCTGACAGAGATTCCAGAGCATTAGACAGATGGGGAAAGAAAGTATATACGTCTGCAACTTTAGCAATGCGAGCCTTAAATTGCCAGTTTCACATGCTAAAATATCAGCAATTTCTACTGACTCAGTTGAAACAAAAAATGCTTCCAGATTCAGATCCTCCTACTTTTAAAGAAATGCAGGATCTATTGCATGCAGCTGAACAGGTGGGAAAACATACTTTGCAATGTGGTTTTGACTCTTTAGAGGCCTCCTGTAGAGCAGCCGTTACAGGTTCTGTCATTAGAAGACATGCTTGGTTAAAAGAACATACGTTACCAGACCATGTTAAAACAAAATTATTGGATGCACCTTTGCAGCAGGATGTGTTATTTGGAGTTAAGGCAGAAAGAGGTATTAAAGAAAATGGAGGATAAGGCAAAATCTGTGCAGACGGTGAAAGATTTCTTACAGGTTCAGCCTCCTAGATTTAGCAGAAATTGGCCAACTAAGAATTGGTCCTTTCCAATTACAGACAGACCTCAAAGGGGCAGTTGCAGACGTCCAAGAGGTAGAGGTCAACCACAAGGTCCTTACAGGCCTCGACAATGGGTTGCATCAGGCCAGAAAGAAGGGGAAGACAGGCCCCAACCATATAAAAAGCAACCCCAGCGACTTCCCGCTACAGCTGCCAAACAACTCTTTCTTGACAGCCCCCTTGGGAGGAAAACTGGCACTTTTTTTTATCACAATTGGCATATGATCACCAAAGACAAATGGGTTCTCAACATTGTATCTCAAGGTTACAGGTTCCACTTTCACACTCTGCCAAGGTTAAAAGGAATGCCAAATCTGCCACCAAATCAATGGGCAGAGGCTCAAAAACAAATTACAGCACTCATGGATATGAGAGCTATTCAAACGGTATCACCACAGGGACAAGGATTTTGCTCAAGTCTCTTTCTAGTTCCCAGGAAGGACAAAGCCTGGAGGCCCATTCTGGATCTTTCTTCTCTAAACACTTATCTGGATGTTCCGAAATTCAAAATGTTGATACTACAGCAGCTTCTTCCCATGCTGGGCAAGAAAGCTTGGCTCTTGACATTGGACCTCAAAGAGGCATACCTGCATGTCCCTATCAGACAAAACTGCAGAAGATATCTCAGATTCATAGCTGGTTCAATGCATTATCAATTCTCTGCACTGCCCTTTGGCTTATCTACTGCACCCAGGGTCTTCACAAAGTGCCTGGCACCAGTAATTGCATTTTGCAGACAGAAAGGAATTCAAATTTATCCGTACCTGGACGACTGCCTGATTCAAGCAGAGAGCGAGGCCACTCTTCTAAAGCATCTGGCGTTTGTAAAAAAAAAGTTAAGTTGCCTGGGTTACACAGTAAATGAAAAGAAATCAAAACTAGTGCCCTCACAAGAGATAATATTCCTGGGTGCCAGCTTGAACACAACGGCCCAGATGGCTTATCTCACGCCAGACAAGCAAGGACAACTGACTCAATACTTTCAATTGATGGCAACAAAGACTCAACTCCCTGCAAGAAAAAATTCTGCAGGCCTTGGGTTACAGGGCATCTTGCATACTACTAATTCCATATGTCAGACTTCATATGAGGAATCTACAATGGTACCTAAAGAATGTATTGTCTCAACACTGTCAAAGTTTGGAAACAGTTATACCACTAATTCCTTGCCTTCAACAGGAGTTTCAATGGTGGACTCAAGCTTGTCACCTCAACAAGGGACAGCCTTTTACTCAACCCACAGCCAGGCAAACACTGACAACAGATGCATCGGATTACGCCTGGGGAGCACACATGGCAGGCAACTGTATTCAGGGCAAGTGGCCCGCAGAACAAAGGCATCTTCACATCAGTCAAAAAGAGATGCCAACTGTACAAAATGCACTTATAGCTTTCAAGGACCTGCTGCATCCAGGACAACTATTACTAAAGACAGACAACACTACAGTTATGTGGTACATAAACAAGCAAGGGGGCACTCATTCCTACCCCCTCTGCAGGCATGCCATGACCTTGTGGAACACAGCTATAAACTGTCAAGTTCATCTGCAAGCACAATTCCTGCCAGGAGAGAAAAACACACTGGCAGATGACTTAAGCAGAAACATCATGGATCCCCACGAATGGGAATTGAATCCACAGATATTCAGAATGATAACACGGAAATGGTGGAGCCCGGTCTTAGATCTGTTTGCATCCCCAATGAACTGCCAGCTACAAAAATTCTGCACAAGGAGTTACCATCCACAAGCATGGAAAGTGGATGCCCTCTCATTCAGCTGGAAAAACCTACAAGTATACGCTTTCCCACCACTACCTCTCCTGCCAAAGGTACTCATAAAAGCCAGGCAAGAAGAGCCAAAGATGATCCTGATTGCACCAGACTGGCCACGCCAGCACTGGTACTCAATCTTAAAGAACTTGGCACAAGGACCACCCTGGATTTTGCCTCAAATCCCATATCTGCTGACTCAGCACAAGAATCAGATACTACACAGCCAGCTAAAGACCTTATACCTAGCTGCATGGAAGATTCCTTATTCAAGCAGGCAATGCCGCTCTACAAAGCTGTTATGGATGTCATTCTGGAGGCCAGAAGGCCTAGTACCAGGAAAGCTTATTCGGATAAATGGAAGAGATTCTGTGCCTGGAACCAAGCACACAGCCTTGACCCTCATGTTCCAAACATTCCTCAGATACTACAATATTTAACTGAGATGCTGGACAAAGGACTCTCCTTCTCATCCATCAAGATCCAAGCCTCTGCCATTTCTGTTCATTACAACACGGATCCACCAATTTTCTCTAATCCTTTGCTAAGACAGTACCTCAGAGGGGCTAAAAACATAAGACCGCCCCATAGAGCACCTACTCCAACTTGGGACCTCAACTTTGCTTTGGAAAAATTGACTTTACCTCCTTTTGACCCAGATAACACAGCAGAATTAAAATATATCTCTTGGAAAACTGCTCTACTCCTGGCAATAACATCAGCACGAAGAGTTTCAGAATTACAGGCACTAATGGCAGTGGAACCTTTCCTCATTTTCCACCAGGACAGGGTGTCTTTAAGAACTAACCCTACGTTTATGCCAAAGGTGGTATCCAGTGTGGCTCTAAACCAAACTATTCATTTGCCAAGTTTTTATCTGAAACCACAGAATAAAGGGGAGAGACTACTGCATTCCTTGGACATTCACAGGCAGTTACACTTCTACTTGGACAAAACCAAAGCTTTCAGGAAATCTGAGCAATTATTGGTAGCATATGCTGCAGAAGCACAGGGAAAAGCCATTTCAAAACAGACTATTTCAAAATGGATAGGACATTGTATACGTTTCTGCTGTACACACCATGGAAACCTGTACCTAGCAGCATTAGATCTCACTCCATTAGGGCAGCAGCCACTTCAACTGCCTACCTCAGAGGAGTACCTACCAAGGATATTTTGGAAGCAGCAACTTGGAGTTCTGTGTATACCTTCACAAAGCATTACCATCTGCCTCTATACTCTAAATCCAGAGCTGGCTTCGCTACTGCAGGACCTTATAGCCACCCCTAATGCCTTATAGAACCAGCCACCCTTCCTCAGCTTTGGGATTCTACCCAAGTGTAATGACTGCAGCATTGTAACACGATTAACATAGTACAGTTTTGTACCTACCATAAATGTAGATGTTCAAGTGTATGCACTGCTGCAGTCCAGGTTACCCTCCCTCCTTCCCCTCTTACTTGCTGGTACGTACTTATGTCTTCTACCCTTTACTACCTATGGGGGAGTATTTGCTGGTAGCTGAAAGTTGTTGTTTGCTTTTATTATGTATGTTTTATTAGCAATTTGAATTGCCTACCTATTTGGGGGCACCTGACATCTGGGGCAAGAAAAACTGAAGAAAATGGCATCGACTGCATCTTATATACCCCTGCTGCACTGACATCAGGGAGGAGGCATCAGCATCCGACGCCAGACCAAGACTGGAACTCAGGCCAACTGGGGAACCGCCTGACGGCAGGATAACCCAAGTGTAATGACTGCAGCAGTGTATACACTCGAACATCTACATTTATGGTAGGTACAAAACTGTGTGGTGGTGCTGCGGTAGCATTGTCGCCTCACAGTTAGATGTTGCCCATTTGATTCTCAGTTAGAGCGTCTTCTGTGTGTTGGCATGCGTGAATGGGCGTTCCTTCATTGAAGGTTGTGCGTTAGGCCCGGCAAGCCAGCACGTAAAAATCTACTGCCAGTCATTAGCGGACCAGAGTTCTGCTGTGGCGACCCCTAACCGGGAAAAGCCAAAAGAAACAAACAAACAAAACTGTACTTTGAGCCATTAGCCTAGTAATCTGCTGTGAACCTATGAAAAGGTTTGCTTATTTCCTCCTTTTTTTTCCCTTTTGGGAAAATGCTTTTATGAAGTTATGGATGAAAACTACAACAGCTAAGCCCAGAGCCTCGTATTATGTATGACGTCTTATTCAGCTGAGATGTAAAAGAAACCCAGGGGAGTTTCATTCCTCCTTAAAATATAATATTTTGAATTTACTGTCTGATGATGAACTGGAGATGTTTAGACTGTGTTCACTTGAATCAGTTCCCTACCATTTTGTAAAGCATATTGGATTCCTGGTAGAAGTATTTAAAAATATTTTGTTCAGTGATACATCACTAGTGGTTGTGCCACAGATGACATCTGTCGTCTGCATAAATGTTGGTATTGTAGACCAAAACGACTGTTGCAACAAAAGACTGTAGACTGGTAATAAATAAAAAAGCGTATCGCAACCCAAAACTTTTCGGAACCAGTTGATCAGTTATGGCAGTAGTTATCCTATGTCTTATCAGATTGTTTAAAACCACTAATCTTGCTAAAACATGTAATCCATTGCTTAAGTAGACCTTTATTTTTATCCTTTAATTTGTCGTTTAGAAGATGCAAGGCAGTTTGTCTATCGCTTCTTCAGCTAGGTTCTGTAGTCTGAGGTTGTATTGTTTCCAGATGAAAAGCAGCACAGAATTTAAAGTGGGTTGAATGCTTATAATGGATGAGGTGACACAAGCTAAGCGATTTTCCCCAGCCCTGCCTTTGGTAGGATTCATGTATTTGTTCTGTTAGAAGTGCATCCAAAGCTAGTAGGAATGAACCGATTTGGTGGGGTTTAATATATAGGGAGATTATCTACTCCTTTGGCATTTTTTGATTATTCTGTACGTTATTGCCTTAGTCAGCCTAAGCTTTTGCATTCTCCTTTGTAAGTATTGCATTTAGTTCACTGTCCTATGTTTCTACTGCAGATTGCAATTTTCTGTCATTTTCTTCGCTGTTCATTAGCAGCAGTGGTTGTATTTAAAAAAAAAAAAAAAAAAATATCTCTGTGCTTCAGCCTGTAAGAGATGATAACAGAATATCTAGCCATGGTAATTTCATCAGTTTTCATAGCAAAATCATCATCATCATCATCATCTTTCGGCTGTTCCCATTAGGGGTCGCCACAGCAGATCATCTGTTTCCATTTCTTCCTGTCCTCTGCATCGTGCTCTGTCACACCAACTACCTGCATGTCCTCTCTCACCACATCCATAAACCTTATCTTAGGCCTTCCTCTTTTCCTGTTACCTGGTAGCTTCATCTGTAGCATCTTTTTCACAATATACTCATCATCTCTCCTCAGCACATGTCTCTTGCCTCTCTGGCTTTGTCTCCAAACCTTCCAACCTGGGCTGACCCTCTAATATACTTATTCCTAAGCCTGTCCACCCTCGTCACACTCAGTACAAATCTTAATATCTTTAACTCTGCCACATCCAGCACTAACTCCTGCCTTTTTGTCAATGCCACTGTCTCCAACCTATATAACATAGCTGGTCTCACTACCCTCTTGTAGACCTTCCCTTTCACTCTTACTGGTACTCGTCTGTCACAAATCACTCCTCTGACACTGATCTCCACCCACTCCATCCTGCCTGCACTCTCTTCTTCACCTCTCTTCCACACTCATCATTACTCTGAACTATTGATCCCAAGTATTTAAACTCCTCCACCTTCACAACCTCTACTCCTTGCATCCACACCATTCCTCTATCCTCCCTGTCATTCACACACACATATTCTGTCTTAGTCCTGCTGACCTTAATTCCTCTTCTCTCTAGAGCATATCTCCATCTCTCCAGGGTCTCCTCCACCTGTTCCCTACTCTCACTGCAGATCACAATGCCACCTGCAAACATCATAGTTCACGGGGACTCCTATTTGACCTCGTCATTTGAAAAATAAGGCATTCTAGACCAGGTGTTGCTACTTGAGGGAGGGGAAAAAACAGAACTCTGCATGAACTGCAGTTGTAAAGCTATGAAAGGATTATTTTCAACAGCACTTTAAGGAACATGGACTCAGAGTTGCAATTGTTACTCTGAGTAGTAGTAGTAAAATAAGACCATTTTGTGTAACCTTTATTACGCATGATAATGGATTTTATCTAGTAAAGTAGGCATGGTCCCAAATCAGACAGTGAAGGAAAATCAGACCATTCAGATTTACTTTTTAAGCTTGATAAAGAGGTAAGATGTTGAAGATTGTGAAGTGCAGTAATAGCAAATGTCTGACTTGTAAGCATTGTCACTATTGTAATATTGTTTCGTATTGAGGATTTGTGGAAGCTAGGTTGATGTAGATATGCAGCTTTATTAATGTGTTTATTTTTTGTTACAGAAAGAGCTCTGCAACATGATACTTGACTGCTGTGCACAACAAAGAACATATGAAAAATTTTTTGGCTTGTTAGCCGGGGTAAGTTGGACCATCAAATGTTTCATAAGTCATTGTGATGTGGTTTTTAATGTTATTACTTCTGTACATTGGCAAAGCTAATTTTTTTTCTTTTTAGAACTTTGTGTTGAGTATGTAGTTGAAAGGTCAGCTGAGTGATAAACCTGGACTACCACAGGTGGTAGTGCTGTAATTATGGACTGGTGTCATTGTTGCTTCATTGTACATCCTTGGAGAGATCCCAAAATGAGGAGAAAGATTTCCTTTTAGTTTTGTGGCTTTTTGTGCATGATTTAAGCAATTTTGCAGACCTAGTACAAAAGGGAGAATTCCAGTGTAGGAAATGAATATTGTAGGTTCTTAAGCTGTGCAGACTTGCTAGAGCAGAAGACAAGACAATGTAAATCTCACTTTGTATGCCTTCTTCAGTGTTTAACTGTTAGCTTCCTTTTTCTGATGTCCCCCACTTTTGCACAGTTTTGAAATCTGATGATTCAAATGTCAGCCTGGTAAGGCTTACATAGCCTCCGCTCTCTCTGTTTCTGTACTTGTTTAGAAAGTTATGATCTGATACCCGAATCACTGGAACGTTTTTATTATTCCTGCTATCTAAGTGTTACAAGTCAGAATAGTCTCTGGTGGTGTTTATTTTGCCTGGGAGAAGTGCACAGAATTGAAGCAGTCCTTAGAAGTTTCAGCATAGCTGCTAGTAAGAGAAAATTTGAGAATATTGGGCTTTTAGAAACAAGGGCCATCTACTTGTGTGTCCTTAGTTGAGCATTCCTCTCTACCAGTTAGAATCCAGCAATATATTTTCTGTAGAATCCAACATTAAGGGACATCTGCATACCAATGCCAGTGTAATTTATTGTATAAGCTATCAACTATGTAAGTACATACATCCCAAGAGTTTCCTTTTTATTTTTTATTTTCCAGAGTTCTTACAGGTTCATAGGTTAGTACTAGGCTATCGACCCTAGGGCCTATACAAGCCTAGCCATAACAATTCCCTGGATGTTTCTTCCCACAATATTTACTTCCCTGGACCCCTTTCTAGCAGGGCAACTGACATGTTCCCCGGGGTGAATTTCCTATCTCCCATCCAATCATCAAGGTTCCATTTGAAGAGGGCTGAGGAGGTGCTCAGCTTGACATGTATGGGCATATTAATATTAATGTTATTTATTAAGATGATTAGTCACAGCTTGAAGTTATGGGAAAGAGTAGTGGAAGCAAGGTTAAGAAGGGAGGTGATGATTAGTGATCAGCAGTATGGTTTCATGCCAGGAAAGAGCACTACAGATGCAATGTTTGTTCTGAGAGTGTTGTTGGAGAAATACAGAGAAGGTCAGAAGGAGTTGCATTGTGTCTTTGTAGACTTGGAGAAGGCATATGACAGGGTGCCTAGAGAAGAGTTGTGGTATTGTATGAGGAAGTCGGGAGTGGCAGAGAAGTACGTAAGAGTGGTACAGGATATGTACGAGGGTAGTGTGACAGTGGTGAGGACTGCAGTGGGAGTGACAGAATCCGTTTAAGGTGGAGGTGGGATTACATCAAGGATCAGCTCTGAGTCCTTTCTTATTTGCAGTGGTGATGGACAGGTTGACAGATGAGATCAGACAGGAGGCCCCGTGGACTATGATGTTTGCAGATGACATTGTGATCTGTAGTGAGAGTAGGAATCAGGTTAAGGAGACTCTGGAGAGGTGGAGATATGCTCTAGAGAGCAGAGGAATGAGGGTCAGCAGGGCTAAGACAGAATATATGTGTGTAAATGAGAGGGAGGGTAGAGGAATGGTGAGGATGCAGGGAGTAGAGTTGGTAAAGGTGGACGAGTTTAAGTACTTGGGATCAACAGTTCAGAGTAATGGTGAATGTGGAAGAGAGGTGAAGAAGAGAGTACAGGCAGGGTGGAATGGGTGGAGAAGAGTGTCAGGAGTGATTTGTGACAGACTGGTATCAGTAAGAGTGAAAGGGAAGGTCTACAAGAGTGTAGTGAGACCAGCTATGTTATATGGGTTGGAGACAGTGGCATTGACAAAAAGGCAGGAGGCAGAGCTGGATGTGGCAGAGTTAAAGATGTTAAGATTTGCAATCGGTGTGACTAGGATGGATAGGATTAGGAATCAGTATATTAGAGGGTCAGCTCATGTTGGACAGTTTGGAGACAAAGCAAGAGAGACGAGATTGCGTTGGTTTGGACATGTGCTGAGGAGGGATGATGGGTATATTGGGAAAAAAGATGCTAAGGATGGAGCTGCCAGGTAAGAGGAATAGAGGAGGAAGGCCTAAGATAAGGTTTATGGACGTGGTGAGAGCAGACATGCAGGCGGTTGGTGTGACAGAGCAAGATGCAGAAGATAGGAAGAAATGGAAAGAGATGATCCGCTGTGGCGACCCCTAACAGGAAAAGCCGAAAGAGAATGATGATTTATTAAGATGATTAAACTGAATTACAAAACCAATATTAAAATATATGATTGAGTTAAATGTTATAAAGAAGATTACTCAAATTGGATTAGATTAGAGTTGCCTGAAATTAAACCCAAGAGATGCCACAGTTAATACAGTGGCTTCTGAATGGATTAAGGTACACATTTGGGGAAACGAGCTGAACAGCTTGGTATGTGTAAAAACTGTGGACCCTAATAAAATTAATAGATAACATATCACAGTTGAATCAGTAAGAAAATTATGTTTATTAAGTAGACCATTTCAACAGCTGCAGTGGTAGCGTTGTTGCCTCACAGCAAGAGGTTCTCCCGTTCGATTCTCGGCTGGAGCGCCTTCTATGTGGAGTCTGCATGTCCTTCCCGTGGTCGAGTGGCATTCGAAAGACATGCGTGAATGGATGTGCTGTCATTGAAGGTTGGGTGTCAGGCTGGCACCTTGGCACTGTAAAAATCTATTGCCAATCATTAGCGGACCGGAGTTCCGCTGTGGCGACCCCTAACCGGGAAAAGACGAAAGAAGAATAAACAAGTAGGCCATTACACCAAATAACTGCTTTCATACCCTCAGGATTTCATCAGACCAGTAAAATAGCTCAGTGGAAAGTCAGACTAAAAAAAAGTTCCAAGTCATCTAATGATATCACTCAAACAATTACAACTTTTTTTTCTTTTCTTTGTTCATTTTGACAGTGATTGAGGAGTATCGGGCTTTTCTCCAGATGGGCCTGCCTGTCCATTCCCCAGTCAGGAATTACTTTCCCACTGGTGTGATGTCCCTCAGTAGGCTGTCATCCAGGCAACCAGAAGGGCATTTTATGTCCTTGCGGTCACCTAGGATGTAAGTAGATTTTACGTATGTCCTAATCCTGCCTCTGGGTGGGGAAAGCTACACACATTGCAAGGACATGTCACACACATCTTGCATACACCTGCTCCTGTACATTTGCTATGAAGACTGACACTAGGCAGCATATGGTGAGCTGGAAGTCCGCCCTCAAGTTGCACATTTGTATTGACCTTCCTCCATAGTAATATGTCAGTGTACGTTGATGTTCTTCGTGTTTCACTGTTGCAGTCATCACACTTGGGTTATTTGCCTGCAGGTAGCCCTCAGTCGGCCCAAATACCAGAGTCTTGGGATTTCTGCGTCGGATGCTGTCGCCTCATCCATGACGTCAGGTCGTCAGGGGTATAAAACATGGAGCAGATGCCATTACATCAGCTTTTCTTGCCGTGCGGGAGCCCGAAGCAGAAGCAGTTCGCAAGTGCCGGTCGGCAGCTATCTGAAATTTTTGTTTTTCGAGTTTCAAACCTGAAGTCTTCTAAAGGTAAGTACCCCGTTGGGGATCCTTTTTTCTTGCTCTAACCGATGTCAGAAAAAGTTAACAATTCTCTTGCCTGTGGAAAGCAAATACCTCGCAGAGATTTTCATTCTTTCTGCGTCACCTGTTTAAGCCCAGACCACGATGTCCCTCGCTGTCTGTTTTGTGCCTTGTTCAATGCCCAAACTATTCATCTGGCTGTTTTTGTCAAAAATTATTTCGCTCTCGTTCTATGTATTCCTAGATGACTTCGGTAAGCCATCCGACTACTGATCTTCCGAAAAAACGCAAAGATAAAGACAGAGACAGACCGCATAGGTCCAAAACTGCCGACGACGCTTCCGTTAAGCCAGTCCGCCAGCATTCAGTGAGGTGCTTTCGCAGCCCCTGTTACCCACTTCTACCGATTCGCAGGCCCCTACTGAGACCCATCCGTAGTTCGGTATGCCGCGAGATGCTTCTTCGACTATGGAACCTGCGGATTTCTCTACCTTGGTTGGGTCCGGAGCCACTGTGCAGGCACCGGCTTCTGAGGGTATATTCAGACCTTCCGATCGTATCAAACCAACTACTTTGTTAATGACTAAATCTCCCGAATTTCTTACGCCCAGAGTTTGCACTGCGCCTAGGAAACCGACGACCAAAGCACATTCTCAAGCTCCCATGCCACCGAAACAAATGCTTTGAATGGCTGAAGACCTTATTACTTTAATTAGGGGAAACCAGCCTTCACCCTCTAAAAGACAAAGAATTGATTTATTTTGTGATTCTTCAGACCATGTGTTTGATGACTCTGGTCCCTGTGGTTACCAGGACATGCCCTTGTCTACCAATGAGGACTCGGATGCAGAGGATTCAGTTCCCACAGCCTCCCCCCCAGAGGACCTTTCTTTCGGTGAAACCTTGCATACCCTAAGAGAGCATTTCTGCTGGGAATGCCAGGACTACCCACAGTCCAAGAAGAGACTCAGGGAATTTTTAGACTTGCCTCAGCATAGGCCTGTAGTTATTCCTCCTGTCCTGGATATTGTATATGATGTCTTCATGGAATCCAACCTTACCCCTAATACTTTACCACCTGCTCCTAGAAAGCCTGACAGATACTACAGAGTACCTGACTCTCACAAATTTCTCTTTAAAAATTCCACTGCGGATCCAGAGATCATTTCCCAGGGACCTAAAGGTATTAAGGCTCCTACAGCCAAAAACCCTACCCCTTCGGACAGGGATTCTAGGGTTCTAGACAGATTGAGTAAGAAGGTATATACCTCTGCGACTCTTGCCATCAGGGCTTTAAATTGCCAGTTTCACATGTTGAAGTACCAGCAGCATATTAATGATGTAATTAAACAAAAAATGTTGTTGATTTATGACTTACAAGACTTAATGCATTCTGCAAACCAAGTTGGTAAACATACTTTGCAGTGTACTTTTGATGCCTTAGAAGCATCTTGCAGGGCTGCTGTCACTGGGTCTGTTCTGAGAAGGCATGCTTGGTTGAGGGAACAAATCTTGCCAGACCATGTCAAGGCAAAATTACTTGATGCCCCATTAAACTAAGAATGTTTGTTTGGCTCTAAAGCAGAAGAAGTTCTTAAAAAGATGGCGGAAAAAGCTAAATCCATGCAAACTGCTAAATATTTCTTACAGGTACAGACACTTAGATTCAGTAGGCATTGGCCTTCAAAAAACTGGTACTTTCCAGACCTTCTCAGGCCAAACCCAGGGGAAACACACCACAAAGACTACAGTCTCAGGGTATGCACAGATCTAAACAATGGAGTGCTCCCTCCTCAAAAACTGGGAGTGGTAAGCCATCCCCCCATGGAAAAAGTTCACAATGACTTGTCCTTAATCCTTTCCAGCCATTCCCAAGTACGTGCACCCCTAGGAGGAAAACTCGCCCTGCATGCAAAAAAAACTGGGAGTATATTACTCAGGACCGATGGGTCTTAAACATTGTATCCCAGGGATACAGATTCTATTTCCACTCTCTGCCAACCTTAAGTGGATTGCCAGACGTTCCTCCAAACAAGTGGACAGAGTCCCAAAAGCAAATACTTTCTCTTCTCAGTATCACTTCTATTCAACCTGTGCCAGCAGAGCAAAGGGGACAGGGTTTCTACTCCAGGCTGTTCCTGGTACCCAGGAAAGAGAACTCTTGGTGCCCTATTCTGGATCTGTCAACCCTAAACACCTTCCTGGTGGTACCAAAATTCAGAATGCTTACACCCCAGCAGCTCCTTGCTATGCTAGCCAAGGACTCCTGGCTAGTCATTCTAGACTTAAAAGAAGATTATCTGCACATCCCCATAAGGGAATATTGCAGGAAATATATACGTTTCAGGGCAGGCTCTATTTATTTTATTTTTTTTTTATTTTACATTTGTAGACCGGGCTAGTCTAACTGGATATATGTCCATTTTCAGTAGAGGCCCGGGGAGAAAAGCTCCACATATAACAAAACAGAATATTGCAACTACAGATACAGTTCACTTGTCAGACATAATAATTGTATACAAGGTAACATAGTAATTATGATAGATAAACAAATAAATGTTTTTTTTTTTACCAAACACTACTAGAAGAGAGAAAGCAATTAGAAGGGTGTGTATCATTTGAAAAGAGTTGTGTAGATGTCACAGAAGAACAGATATTTATTTACAAGGCAGGGACACATTTAATGGTAATGACCCATCTATAAAGCAGTGACACATTTGTAAAGGCCTTCCTGGGTACAATTATCCTTATCTATAATAGTCTCTGTGAATAATGAGTTTTATAAAGTCTCAGGATAGCCATATGAGCAGATTAAAAGAAGGGAAGGACGTAATTGTCTTAAAAGTAGCTATGGGTTGAGTAGACTTTGGGATAACAGGAACAGGGATGTCAGTCAGGGTTGGCACAAGGACATAACCAGTGGGTTTTAAGGTATATTTTGAGTTCTTTTTTGAATAGTGGAGTGGAAGAAAGAGATGTGAGTTCACTAGGAAGTAGGTTCCAGGTTTTTCCCACAGTGTTAGAGAAAAGGGAACCCCCCTGCTTTATTGTTGGGTTTTTGTCTAGATACCAGTAGTTTATTTGCATAGGTATGTAAGATTTTTATATGGGCTGATTAGACTTGTGAGTATTGGTGTCTTGCATGGATGATAGAGGGTCTTATGGGCAATAATGAGATGGTGGAATAGAATTTGATTATGCAGCTCCAGCCAACCTAGTTGTTTCAGATTATGGCAGTGGTGGGTTCCAAAAGGGGAGCCAGTAGCAAATCTGGCAGTGTTATTGTAGGAGGTTGCCAGCTTGTTGAGGTTGCTTGTAGATAAATGTGTGTATATAGGAGAGGCATAGAAGAGAGTAGAAATAAGGTGGGTGTGGGCAATAGTAGTTCTAGCTAAGGGGGTAAGGAAAGGCTTAATTTTATAAAGAAAGCCCAATTTTCTGTTGATTGGCTTTATTGTGGTGTTGATATGCATATCGTAGTAAAGGTTGTGGTCTATAGTTACTCCTAAAAGTTTAGTGGTAGTGTCAGGAGATATGACTGTGCCATTATTAGATTTGATAGTGAAGTCAATAGGGATGGACTTTTGTGTAGGAGTAAAGAGCAATAGTTTGGTCTTTTTGGGGTTAAGGAGGAGACAGCGCTGTAGGAATCATTTTTCTGCTAATTCAAAAACATTTTGGGTAAGGGACTGCAGTTCAGATGGTGAAGTAGCGGAGCATATTAATGTGGAGTCATCTGCGTATTGTATGCTTGTGGCTTGAGGGATGTTTATATTTAGATCATTAATAAAAATTGAGAATAGAAGAGGGCCTAATAGAACCTTGGGGTACACCAAGGGTGACAGGAAGGTGGTTAGATAGACTGTTGTCCCAAAGCACTGCCTGTTAGCTAAGTAGGACTTGAACCACAGCAGTGCATGTGTATCAAGTGAAAGAGACTTAATTATATTCAACAGTAGATGGTGATTGACCATGTCAAATGCTTTAGAGAGATCAATAAAGGTTGCTGAGGAAAGGGTGTTATTGTTACGGTTTTTGTTAATGAGGTCAGAAAATGATAGGAGGGCAGAGGTGCTATGGAAAGGTCTAACGCCATGTTGAGAGTTGGCTAATAGGTTATTTTGGAGAAGGTGGTCTAACAGTTGATAGTGGATGCAATTTTCCATAATTTTAGCTAAGGGAGAGAGTAGGGCAATTGGACGAAAGTTAGAGAGTTCTGTTGAATTACCACCTTTGTATAGGGGGATGATATGAGAGATTTTCCAAATGGATGGGATGGTACCTTCTGTTATGGTTCTATTTATTAGAATAGAAATAGGATATGCTTTAACTTTAGCTGCAGTTTGCAGATATTTGGCAGGTAGTAGGTCAGCAGAGAGGGTAGATGGTTTGAGTTTGTGAAGAAGGGTACAGATGAGGGATGTAGAAACAGGTTGTAGCTGAAATGAAGGTGCTAAGTTAGTTGAGAAGGAAGGCAGATTGGAGGATACAGAAGGTAATGAGTTAGTGAGTGACTGGACGGCATCAGTAAAGAAAAGGCATCAGCAATTTGGGAGTATCATGGGCTATTCCTGATGGTGTTGCTGTCTTCAGGTGGTCTGGATGCAGGAGTCTATTGATACCTGTCCAGAATTTTTGTGGTTTATGCTGGTTAGTTTGTTGAAGTTGAAAGTAGAAGTTTCTTTTGTCTAATAGTATTGATGTTTTAGTAGTACTTCTAAGCTGTTTAAATTTTAAATGATCAGCTGGGTCTTCAGTAGTATGCCATTTGGCCCAAAATTTGTTTCTAAGTTGTATTTTTTGCTTAGTTTCCTTAGTTAGCCATGGTGCAATTTTTCTCCTGATCCTAAGGGTGCAAGTAGGAGCATGGTAGTCCAAGATTTCTAAGAATTTGGAGTTGAAGTATGTCACTGCATCCTCTAGCTAGAGGTGTATTAGGGGTGACCAATCACAAACACTAAGTTCACTTTGGAAGCTTGTAGGGTTAAAATGTTTATTAGAATGAGTGGTTCTATAAGCGGTATGGTAGGGAGTACTACTTTTTTGTCTAATTATATATGTTAGTGAGTGATCACTAATGTTGTCTGGTAGGGTGCCTACTTTATTTGTTGGGGACTGAGTATTTGTTAGAATCCAATCTAAGGTGCTTTCTTTATTAGTCGGTTTGTGGATTCTGGTAGGAGAGGAGATAGTTTGGGAAAAGCCATGTAAATGTATGTGGTTAGTAGGATTATCAGTATTATAGCTGTTCCAGTCTATATTAAAGTCACCTAGCACTATGGTTTCTTGAGGGAAGTTTGTGGAAAGCCAGCTAAGGATATTTTCAAGGGTGGTGATATTATTACCAGGAGGAAGATAGGAGCATATAATGTAGATGGACTTACAAGTGTTTAGTTGAAGTTTAGCGGTAAGAGTTTCAGTACTGGTATCTGAAAGCGGGAGTATATCTAATGAAGTAACTTGGAGGCCAGCTTTGTATGTTATGGCTACGCCCCCACCCTTCTTGTTCAGGCGATCTAATCTCAAAATATTGTATCCTGGAGGGGTGATTTCATAGTCTTGGGTTGCTGGTTTTAACCATGTTTCAGTTAGGCATAAGATATCAAATGTATGTACTTCTAGGAGAGCATGTAGGTGGGTCACTTTATTGTTTATGCTTCTTATATTTAGGTGAGCTATGATGAGGGAGTTAGGCCTTGTAGGGTTGTAAAAGGCAGAGGGAGACGGTCTAACTGGGTTAGTGGGGCAGTTATAGATGAGGCTAGGATTAGGATGAATGTCACCATCCATTAGGAGGTGTTAGTGCAGTCTGTGTGTGTGAATTAGAGGATGATAGAATAAGTTGTGGGTTTTCTTGGTTTGGAGATGTTTATAGTTAATATGGGCAACCCTATGATACTTTGGGAGGAGATAGGTGGCTGTAGATGTTATGTTGATGTGTTCAAGGGTGGTTGTTATAGCTGGTAGGGATGTTTGTTTAGAGGGATGGTGGAAGTTAGAGTAGTTGAGATGTTCATAGGCTGTTAGGATATAGGGTATGAAAAGGGAGGGTAGGAGCAAGTACAAGATTAAGTGTTTTAGGTAAGTAGACATGGGTGCACTAGGCATTGTGATATAGAAGTTACAGGTAGTAAGTGAGTAGTGGAGTATGTAGAGATGTGGGAGGAATGATGGATTACCTAGGGAATATCCCTAATTAAAGGAAGGTTAGGATTTGGTAATGGGACTGTGGGAGTGGCTAGAGAGGCATAAGGCTAGGAGTACTGGGGTGGTTGGGAATTGGGGGTAGGGTAGGGGAGTGGACTGAGCCCGCAGGGCGAACGGAACGGGTTCAGACAAATAAGTGAGAGTTTGGGGAGAACAATCAGTGGAATGCTAATGCCTGTGAGGGTACTATCAGGTATGTAGAAACCCAGTAGAGCAATAGGAGAGGGGATCCCTGAGTGTTCTAGTAAGGAATGAGTCTGTAGGAGTGATGTACATGTAATTTACTACAGCACTGCTGAATTTTAAGTTCAGATAGGAGACAGATGGGGTAAGAAAGGCGAGGAACACACCTAGTGAAGGTAATCATCTGCTGAAGAAAAGTTAATTGCAGTAGAATCGGCTAGTTTGAGAGAGAGAGAGAGAGAGAGAGTAAGAAAACAAAGGTAGGGAGTCTCTGGTTATTAGCTTCTGGAGGCTATTCAAGGAGGAGAAAGGTTTAGTTGCTAGAGGTGGAGAGGGGCATGGCTGCTGGGCATCTGGCTAGATAGTTTATTAGATACAGCTGTAGGTAGTTTAAAAAAGTTTAAAAGGGCTGTCATACACATAGGTATGTGTAACACACACTTCCTTGCTCCCTTCAGTGCTAGGACTCTTAGCTTCCTTAGATTAGGTAGAGGTGTCTGGTTTTGATTGAAAGGGGTCCTTATTCTTTGACCAGGAAATCTCAGATTTCACTTTACAGTATAGAGGAATGGAAAGCTGTGTAAGTTGGAAAGAGGGAGAAATAAGAACAAGTCAGTACAAAACTAAGCAGAAACAGCTTTACAATAATAAGAGTAGTACATAAGGCAATGGTGTTGCGGTAGCATTGTCGCCTCACAGTAAGACATTGTCCTGTTCGATTCTCAGCTAGAGCGTCTTCTGTGTGGCAATATGCGTGAATGGGCGTACCTTCGTTGAAGGTTGTGCATTAGGGCTGGCAACTTGGCACGTAAAAATCTATTGCCAATCATTAGCGGACCAGAGTTCCGCTGTGGTGATCCCTAACTGGGAAAAGCCGAAAGACACAACAACATAAGGCATTCATTCAATTGAAACACTTGATAATTAAGCTACACATATACACATTAACAGCAATAAAATAAAGCAGTGGAGGGCTACATGTAAACAGGGTGTATTACAGTATTGAAAGCACTACTCAGAAAAAAAATAACTAAGTAATAACACAACAGTTTCTCTTAGGCTTCTGCAAGCTAATTGATAGAAACTAACAAACGAAGATAACAGCTATGTGCTACAGAAACTATGCAGATGTTCTGGAGTACTAAAATAAGCCCCTAAGCTTTACATGTTAGTGAGGGGGCAATGTGCTAAATACGGCATTGCGCAGCCTTTAAATATCAGTATTTACAAGCTCATATGAGCTACGTCGACCTTGCACAGCAGCCATGCCAAATACAGTCTAGCGCAGCCTATAGATGTTGTAATATCCCAGTTCAGTGAGCTACAATGGCTGTTTAGCAATAATGATATAACGCTATATTTCATTCATATTCCCTCTGGCTGTGGGAATAATAAATTGTAATCTAGGGGCTGATATAGCATATGAATGAACGGAACTACAGTAAATTACGCAGTACAATGCAAGGTAGAAGCTGGGTCCAATAAGAGTAACCATGGTACTAAAACACAGTAATTTTCAAAGCTGTAAAGATACATGCAGCTGAAATATGCTTGGGAGGCTGTGAGCTAATTACAGCAATGGACAGCGAATTACAACATGTTTCCCAACCCCTGAGTGTTGTCTATGTCCACTACTGCATGAATGGTCAAATGCTACAATTCCGAGGGATTCCGTCAAGAAGAAGCAGTACGTACAATATGCAAAGGGCAGAATTGGTGCAAGAATGCCCAAGACAAGGAGGAATAACACCAAATGTGTAGCAATAGGCCAGATGTAAAATAAAAACCCTGAAAAAACACTGATAATCACCTATTTCAGGCTAGAAACACAAGGTATATCAGAACGCTCACTCAGACGTGATATAATCCACACAAACTATGCACTATCAGTTCTCTGCACTTCCCTTTGGCTTATCTACTGCACCCAGGGTATTCACAAAGTGCCTGCCTCCAGCCACTGCTTACTGCAGGCAGATAAATATTCAAATTTACCCATATTTGGACGATTGCCTGATTTAGGCACACAGTCAGGAATTGCTACTTCAGCACCTGACATTTGTAAAGAGACACCTAACTTCTCTAGGGTATACCATCAATGAAAAGAAATCACATCAGATACCCAGCCAAAAGATTGTATTCCTGGGAGCAAACTTGAACACAACTTCCCAGATGGCATTCCTCACTCCAGAAAAGCAAGTTTATTTGGCAAATTAAACTACTGGCCACCCAAACCCAGCTATCTGCAAGAAAAATACTGCAAGCCCTAGGGTTCATGGCCTCATGTATTCTACTGATTCCATATGCAAGACTGCATATGAGGAAACTTCAATGGTCCTTTAAAAGTCTGTGGTGTCAACATTCCCAGGACCTGGAAACAGTGATTCCTATCATTCCTTGATTAGGATAGAGTTCCTTTGGTGGGCAGAGGCTTGCAACCACAACAAGGGACTCCCTTTCTCACAACCCCCCCCCCCCAAACTCTTACAACAGACGCATCAGAGTATGCATGGGGGACTCACATGGCAGGCAAATGCATTCAAGCCAAATGGGGCCCAGGACAAATTCACCTGCATGTCAATCAAAAAGAAGTGTTAGCTGTACAGAATGCACTAACAGCCTTCAAGTACCTTATCCTGCCAGGATAACTCCTGATAAAGACAGGCAAACACCACTGTTATGTGGTACATAAACAAGCAGGGGGGAACTCACTCCTACCCAATCTGCAGGTTAGTCATGGTTCTGTGGAACACAGCCTTAAGCAACGAAGTACACCTGCAAGCACAGTTCCTTCCAGGCAAACAAAATTCACTGGCAGATGACTTAAGCAGAAATCGAATGGACCCACATGAGTGGAAACTGGAACCCAACTCATTCAGACTTCTATTACACAGGTGGAGGACACCAGAGGTGGACCTCTTTGCAAACCCACAAAACCATCAACTTAACAAATTTTGCACCAGAATTTTCCACAGCCAAGCTTGGAAAGTGGATGCCCTATCCTTCACATAGGAAAACCTCTCAATCTATGCTTTCCCCCTCTGCCCCTCCTTCCAAAAGTACTCCTCAATATCAAACAGGACAGGCCAAGGACAATCCTTATTGTACCAGACTGGCCACACCAGCACTGGTACCCACTCATATGCAGTCTTGACAGTAGTGCCACCCTGGTACCTACATCAGAACCCGTCTGTGCTGTCCCAGCAGGAGGGACAGATTTTGCTTCCTCAGCTGCAAACCCTGACCCTGGTAGCCTGGCTTATTCCCTGACTACATCACCAGCAACCCTCAGCAAACAGGTACTGGATGTTATCCTTGAGGCCAGGAGGTCCAGTACTAGGAAATTCTATTCAGAAAAGTGGAATAGGTACTGTTCTTGGAGCCAGTCTCAAGGGAAGGACACAGCCATGTCCTCCTTGCCTCACATCCTAGATTTACCTAGCAGAGCTGCTCCATAAAGGCCTATCCTTCTCATCAATTAAGATTCATGCCTCTGCCATCTCGGCTCATTACAATACTGAGCCACCCCTCTTCTCCCGCCCTCTGATCAAATAGCTCCTGAGATGCACTAACAATTTAAGACTCCCCAAGAAAAGATCCCACTCCTGCCTGGGACCTTAACTTTGTACTAGAGAAGCTCACACTTCCCCCTTTTGTGCCTGCTGCTACAACAGAGTTAAAATTCCTCTCATGGAAAACAGCGTTACTGCTAGCCATCACTTCAGCAAGAAGAGTGTCTGCGTTACAGGCACTTATGGCTGTGGAACCCTTCATTATCTTCCATCCCGACAGGATTTCCCTCAGGACTAACCCATCTTTTATGCCCAAGGTGGTGTCCAGTGTGGCTTTAAACCAATCCATATATTTGCCAACCTTTTTTTCCTAATCCTCAGAATAAAGGGGAAAGGATCCTACACTCCTTGGATGTGCACAGACAGCTCAGGTTCTACCTTGACAGGACTAAACCTTTCAGAATATCTGACCAGCTGCTAGTCAGCTTTGCTACAGGGGCAGAGGGCAAGGCCATTTCGAAACAAACCATTTCTAAATGGATAACACACAGCATCCATTTCTGCTACAAACACCATGGGAAACCTACCCACAGTGGATCAGGCCTCATTCCACTAGGGCTACCTCAACCTGTACAGCTTTTCTCAGGGGAGTTCCTACCAGAAACATCCTGGAATCTGCAACTTGGAGTTCTGTACACACCTTCACCAAGCATTACCACTTGCTTATCTTTTCTAAATTCAGAGCTGGATTTGCCACAGCAGTCTTACAAGGCCTGCTAGTCAGCCCTGCCACTTCTTGACTGCCTCCACCCTTACTCAGCTTTGGGAATCAACCCAGGTGTGAAGATTGCAACAGTGAAACACGAAGAACATAGTACAGTAACTTACCATAAATGTAGATGTTCGAGTGTATTCACTGTTGCAGTCCTGGTTACCCTCCCTCCAGCCCCCTGTCTTTCTATACTTTCTACCTATCCTTTTTTTTTGTCCATATATGATGGAAATGGTATTTACTTTTTACTGGAGGTGTTCCACACCATTTGATTGGTTTCTGTTTTGGGGGCGCCTGACATCTGGGGCAAGAAAAACTGATGTAATGGCGTCTGCTGCATGTTTATACCCCTGACGACCTGACGTCATGGATGAGGTGACAGCATCAGACACAGAAATCCCAAGACTCTGGTATTCGGGCCGACTGAGGGCTACCTGCAGGCAGATAACCCAAGTGTGATGACTGCAACAGTGAATACACTCGAACATCTACATTTATGGTAAGTGTACACAACTGTACTTTTTGCCTCCCCCTCCCCCAGTTGGCATGCCTGTTATTCCCTGCCAGAGTTGTTAATCGGTTTGTGGTCACCTGGGCTACATCAGAGCTGTAAAATTCAACACGACCAGATGATGTTAGTCCATAAACTCTTGTAGTACAATCCTCCATCCTTATTGTTCAAGTCCTACAAAACAATTAATGCTTAAGTGACCTTAGCTGAAACAGAGGTTTGATGCTACTTAAAGGGAGACTGTCAAGATTCCCTGCAGCTGTCATTGTTTTGATTAAGCTGGTAGGTCAGGTGATCCTATTGTTTACATTCAGTCAGCTTTTCAAGTAAGAGCTCAAGTTTCACTACATTTGGGGGAGGGTTAGTTGCACAGCAGGAATGCTAACAGCTTCCTCTATGTGCTCCTTATATTTACAGTCCCTCGATGACAGTGAGGTTTCATCACTTTACTGTAAAGCTTACTGAACCTTGTTTGTACCTAAGAAATTAATTATTTCATATTCACGCACACGTTTATATATATAGATATATATATATATATATATATATATATATATATATATATATATATATATATATATAGTTCCCCTTCACAAGATCGAATGGCTGGAAGCTCGAAATTCATAATCTCGAGACCAGAATCTCGAACTTCCATTCACTCGAAATTGTGAATGGGAGCCTTAGCTTTAAAAAAATAAAACGTTAACTTACCTTATTGCAGGGGGCCAGGTCCCCCTGTACCCTAGCAGTTTAAATGTGAATGTTCCGTGACCGCACTATAGCGGAGGAATGGAAAATCTTCCGTTTTGCACTTACACGTATAGCGCGGAATGGGAGATTTCCCTTTCCTTCACTATAGTGCGATCTCGGAGTAGATATATTTAAGTGGGGGCTGAGCCCTGACAAGGCAGAAAAATCTTTCTGGTGGTACTCCCTCTGTTAAAATAGACAGCATATGAATTATTTCCTGTTAACACAGTAGTTAGCCTGTTATAATCTTATTTTACTTTTATTTCTTCATTAGTTAGGGCAAATTTATAAATCCCTCTGCAAGTCTCTCCATATTTATTGTTTATCTTGGTTACATTACCTGTATTTTTCTGTTGGGTACCTACATCAAGTAAAATACATAAGCCTGTTACATAGCTGCCTCAACAGCACAAAGAAAATTCACCAGCTGCATGTAACAAGCCGTCTACCACACCATCCAAGAAAGGTGCACATGAGAAGTTGAAGCTTCTTCTACCACTCACCACACATGGAAATGTATTATTAGTTTACCCCATTGTGAGAAATACAAAGCACAACTAGGGTGAACAAGACAATGTTGATGGTGAACTTCCGCTCAGGTATAAGGATATGACAGGTTACTAGGTCACACAAGTCACTTACCCCTAGGTACACATACGAATTGGCTGATGTTCATGTGGGTGTGAACAACCAAATGCATACATTTTTTTTTGATTATATGAAGGAACACTTGTTAGGGCTGTCTGACTATGTGCATGAGTATGACCTAGTCTTCAGCATCATTCTGCCATAGTATAAACTATATATAACTGACTTGAATAAGTGGCCAGATTTTGGTGTCATTCTACGGGTATTAGATATGTGTTAAGTCTGACAGTTAGTACATAGGTTAAGGCTCTGAGCTGTTGTTCCTGTGTTAAAGGGTTTGAGTTCCTCAGCCCTTTTTTGCCTACTGTGTGACTTTGAGCAAGTCACTTAACCAGGCATTGCTCAGTAGTCTGACCTGAAAATGAGCTGTTTATCCACTAGGCCTACCTGGTTAACACATGGGTGGTATTTATTTTATTTATTTGTTTACTGGGAAGGTCTGACTTGGAACAAAGCCAATTTTCAGCAGAGGTCTGGGGAGAAATCCTCCAGTAATATGTCTTTGTAATGTGGGAGGAAACTGGAGCACCCAGAGGAAACCCACACAAACACAGGGAGGACATGCAGACTCCACACAAAAGGCACCCCAGCCAAGAATCAAACCGGAGAACCTCTTGCTGTGAGATGACAATGCAACCACTGCACTATATGCTTGCCTGGAAGTAGATGGTCAACAGCCAGTGCCTCTGGACCAACAAAGACCTAACTGCTTTACAAGGAATGTACTGTGTCTCTGTCCTGAGAGTTTTTGTATATAGACAATTTGTATACCTCCAAGGAGCTTTTTCATGCGACAGTAGTCTGTGCCAAATACCAACTGAGCCAAACCAAGTCAGGATAGTATAATAGTAATATTGCTGAATGCTTGAAGCCACAGAAAATTCCCTCCGTAGAAAGCTTCCCATCCTAAGAAATTATTAATGTCTGCATCATCACTGAAACATGGTTCCTGTGCAGTGATAATATTTATTTTATTTATTTATTTATTTTACATTTGTTAACCGGGAGAGTCCGACTGGATACATGTCCATTTTCAGCGGAGGCCCGGGGAGAAAAGCTCCAGGTATATAACAGACATATGAACATTGTTAATGCAAAAAAAGGAAGATAGTTGAGTTCTAAATACAATATAAAGATACATCACATCTTGGGAAAAAAAAAACAATAGTAGCATATAAAAAAAAAAAACATAGGTCAGTTACAAAGGAGATACGCCTTGTTAAAAAGCGGTTAAGGATAGTGAGGTAAGAGAAGGGTAAATGATAGTGGTTAGGACATTGCCAGAGAGTATTGAGATGGGGTTTAAGCTTTTTTTTGAATTGTAGGAGTGAGGGTTCTGAGGTGAGCATGGTCGGTAGGGAGTTCCACATTTTACCTACAAAGTTTGAGAATAGAGAATCCCCAGCAGAATTATTGGCTTTGGTAGTTTGAGCTAAGATCTTATTGGAGGAGCGTAAAGATTGCAGGTTAATATAGGGGTGAATGATGTTTTTCAGAGCTGGTGTTTTCTCTGGGTGATACAGTATCTGGTGAGCCGTTTTGAGTTGGTTGAAATGGAGTTGGCTGGAAAACTCTAACCACCCTAGTTGCTTCAAGTTAGTGCAGTGGTGCGTTCTAAAGGTGGAATTTGTGGCAAATCTAGCTATGTGATTGTAACAAGAAGCAAGTTTGTTAAGGGTTGTCTTGTTTAGGTTTGTAAAGAGGGGAGGCATAGAAAAGAGTTGATAGTAGGTGTGTGCTGGCAATTGTAATTTTAGCGTGAGGAGTGAGAAAGTGTTTTACTTTATAGAGAGAGCCAAGCTTTTTATTGACGGTTTTGATGGTAAGATTGAAATGGGTGTCAAATTTAAGGGAGTTATCTATGGTAACACCTAATAGCTTTGTGTGAGCTTCTGGTGATATAGTGATTCCATTGGAGGATGTAATAGAGAAGGTGGGGGGAAGAGTCTTATTAGTGGGTGAGAAAGTAAGTAGTTTTGTTTTGTTGGGGTTGAGAACTAGTTGTCGACTTAAGAACCATTTTTCTATTAGGTTGAAGGTGTCTTGGGTTGAAGCAGTGAGGTCTGCCAGGTTGGAGGCAGTGCTGATGATAGTCGAATCATCTGCATATTGAATGCATGTGGCATGGGGGGTGATTGTGGGCAGGTCATTAACAAAGATGGTGAAGAGAAGAGGGCCAAGAATAGATCCTTGGGGAACTCCAAGTGTAACAGGTAGGCATGTAGATAATTTGTCCTGCCATAGAACAGCCTGTTGCCTATTGGACAGGTAGGATTGGAACCATTTCAGCGTGGAATTGCTGAGTGATAGTTTTTTTAATGTATGGAGGAGTTGAATGTGGTTCACCATATCAAAGGCCTTGGAGAGGTCTATGAAAAGAGCAGATGATAGTTTATTATTGTTTCTGAAGTTATTGATGGTATTAGAAAAGGATAGTAGGGCTGATGTGGTACTGTGATTTGGCCTGAAGCCATGTTGGGAGTTGGCTAGAATTTTATTTTTGGTGAGGTGTTCCATCAGTTGTTTGTGGACACACTTTTCCATAATTTTGGCCAGGGGTGAGAGTATAGCTATAGGTCTGTAGTTGGTTAGCTCTAGTGAGCTACCACCTTTATGGAGAGGAATAATGTGGGACATTTTCCATATGGAGGGGATGAAGGCTTCTGACAAGGTACGGTTTATGATTATGGAGGAAATGGCCTCAGCTGCTTTTTGCAGAAACTCAGCTGGGAGAAGGTCAGCTGCTAGCTTAGTGGGTTTTAGTTTTTTAAGAAGAGACGTTATAAAGGATATGGGTACTGGATCGAAGGTAAATAGATGATCTGATGTAGTTGTAGTATTCTGCTGGCATGGGTAGTGGAGTGGGCTGGTTGTTTGTTTGAATTGTGTGGCCAGGGATTGTATAGTTTCTGTGAAGAAACTATTGAATGTGTTAGCAATGGTTACAGGGCACTGTTGTTTGCAAGTTGTTGGAGTGGGGGTGGTTGCCTGGCCTGGGTGCAGGAGCTTGTTTAAGCCTGCCCAGAATTTTTGTGGATTATTAAGGTGTTTGTGTTGGAGGTGGAGGAAGAAGTTTTTTTTATCATTTAAGATCATTCTTTTAGTTTCATTTCTAAGTTGCCGGAAGGTTTGGTGGGAGTGTGGGTCTTTAGAGGTACGCCATGTGACCCACATCTTGTTTCTAGATACACACTCCCTACCAAAAATAAATGCATTCCATTCATTCATAGGTTCATATGTAGGTAATAGGCTATTGGCCCAAGGGCCTAAGTAAGCCTAGCCAGCAAGGTTCCCTGACTTACACCACCCAAGAAAGTTAATTTCCTGTGCCCCTGTTGAGCAGAGCCACAGAAGTGATTCCCCGGGGTGTATTTCCTATTTCCCATCCACTCATCAAGATTTTTCTTGATGCGTGCTAATGAGGAGCTTTGCTTGACATAGATGGGTAGCTTGTTCCAGAGTATAGGAAGTCTCTGGGACAGGAATATATCCCCCCCAGCATGTCCTGTTTATTGTGGTGACAAGGTTTAGGTCCCTAGAGCGTGTAGCTCTGAGGGATTGGGATTTCTTTAGGCTTAGCATGTCCAGCAGCTCTGGGTTTAAAATAGCTTTATATGTTAGGCAGATATCTCCTCAGAGTAGGCGATATGCTACGTAGTAAAACTGGAGTTTTTTGAGAAGGTCAGTGTAGGGCATCTGTTTGAGGCCAGTAATCCTGTTTGTGAGGTACTTCTGTGGCCTTTCCAGCTGCTGCAGATGTCTTGTGAGGTACATTCCAAAAGGGGCGTTGTACTCTATAATGGGTCTAATGAGTGCTGAGTAGAGGGGAACAATGATCTCTTTTTTCCTGGATGAGAACCATTTTGTGATGAGGTGTGCCACATAGAAGGATTTCCTGGCTACTGTGGCAATGTGATTATCAAAGGAGAGACTACTGTCCACCTGGGTCCCAAGGTCTGTTATCACACATTCGGTGTTAAGTAGACTGCCGTTTATGTGGTAGCTCATGGCCACAGAGTTTTTACCAAAGGGGATGACAATGCACTTTTTGGCATTGAGCTTGAGGCCCTGCCTCTGACACCAGGCATCTGTCTCAGTGAGGCCCTTCTGTAGGATGTCCACATCATTTGGGGACTCGACTTTGGCTCCTAGTTTGCAGTCATCTGCGAACCTCATTAGCCAGATGGCCTTCTGTACTTCAGAGAAGTAGATACCAAACAGGAGAGGTCCTAGGACTGAACCCTGTGGTACTCCACTTGTCACTGGTTTGAAGTCAGATTTGGAGTCTGCAACTTTTACAGTGTGAGTTCCGTAAGTGAGCCAGTTGGCAACCCGTCTTGTGATGTAGGGATTTATACCTAGTTTACTAAGTTTAGCTATAATTCCAGAATGGGGGATGCTATCGAAAGCCTTGGTGAGGTCAAGATAAGCTGTGTGAACCACCTTACCCTTGTCTGCAGCTTTGATGACGGCCTCAAAGAAGTTGATCAGGTTCAGAAGGCATGACCTGCCTTTTATAAACCCGAACTGGGGGGGTTCAGGGTTTGGAGGCTACCAATGTCTTTGTTTATGAGTTCCATGATGATTCGTTCCATGGCCTTGCAAACCATGCTCGTCTGGCTAATACGGTGATAGTTGCCAGGATCAGTGGTGGCTCCCCCTTTGTGGAGTGGGATAACTGTTGCTGTGCGCCATTCAGTGGACACAAAGCCTGATGTGAGACTATGGTTGAACATGGTGCTTAGGTGGGGAGCCAGTTCGTTCTGAAGTTCGTGTAAAACGCAGCCTGGGATGTTGTCCGGTCCCATGGATCTATGTTTTTGGTTTTAGAGTGTGCAACTTTTACCTGCATAGATGTGATTACAGGGACTCTGCATTCTTCCTGTATAGATATGGGCCCTTAAGGAGGTGAGAGAGGGGGTAAGTTTGCACTGAACCTATCTGCCAGGATGTTGGCAATATCAGTTGGTTCTGTAAGTTTCATGCCGTTGTGCTGTAACTCAGAGCAGATCTGGGTACTGCCATTGAGATTCTTGACATAGCTATAGAATGCTTTGTGGTTGCCCTTAGAATCAGTGGCGATTTTGTTTTTGTAGCTAGCTTTGGAGGATCTCAGCTTCTTACTGAGGCTGACCAGGGAGCTCCTCCTCTCATGGGATTTTACTCTCTTTTGCAGCAGTTTCTTTCTTCTGTTGTAGAGTTTGTTTATAGCAGGGGACTACCAGATTGGCTCCTTTTTTTTTGGAGGATAGCATCTTGGTTCTGTTTGGGAATAGCACCATCCATGCACTCGTGTAAGTGCTTATAGAGTGCATTTGTGTAGGATTCAGCAGTCATAACTGTATTGTCCATCTGCATGGGTGTCATGAAGTTCGCCACTTCTGTCTTAAGAAGCATGAAGTTGGCTTTGGAGAAATTTTTTACCATAGTTTCCTTAATGGTGGGTGGGGGCGGGATGTGAGCATCTAGGGTGATTAGCTTATGGTCGGTTCTGACCAACGAGGAGTTGACCCTAATAATGGGCGTAGAATCATACATAAAAGCTTCCATATTAAGAACTATCATTAATTGGATAGATCCTAATTATTATTCAACATGGAAAACATTGCACTCTATTATTTTTCTAAATGAAAATCAAATAATTAAAAATTGTATATTAAGTGAACAAAATAATAGGATATGGCACATATTGACTGTTAATATTCAATATAATATAACAAAACCAACAAACTTAAATTATATAAATAATATTTACAATTTATTTTGAAGATTTATATATACTAACACAGATGTTAAGCTTTGGCTAGACTTGATAATACCCTTTAGCTCTAAAAAGAATTTCTTCAATAAAATTCAAAATGTTATCTTAACTAGATGGGAGGGGAAAAAAACTTCACTTGTTGGCAATATTGTATAGAGTATCAAGTAGTATCAGACATTCAACAAATTCAGAATAAATATGACATTCCATCAGCAGATTGGTTGATACTACAAAGCATATTATCATAAATTAAGGATCTTAATAGTAAAATTATTAATTCTCCTTATAAAACTACTCCAAATTTGATAAGTCTAATATCTGAAGTTATTTATGACAATTATAATTGGACAAATCTAATTTCAAAATTATACAAAATATTGATAACATATAAAACTAGCCCTAATGCAAGATACTGGAATTTCATAGCAAAAGGGTGTCACACTAATCTATCAATTGAGAGTAAAACAAATCTTTTATGTTCTGTTAACATTTAATTTACAAGTATGGGAAATATTTACATGGAAATGTATTCACAGGACATTTATTATACCTGATAAACTAGCCAAATTCAATTCACTTGATAAATCCATTTGTTGGAGATGTTCTTTAAACTGTAAAGCTGATTGGTCTTATATATTTTTTGATTGTGTTAATACAGACATTTTCTGGGAAGAAATTACTATTTTTCTCTAAGCTATATTCACAGATACCTCTATTTTAACCAAATCTTTAGTCCTGTTAATGATACTATTGGAATTAATAAAAAAGATCTATACCTACTTTGGTCCATACTAGCTGTGGCAAGGAAATGTATAACTAGAAAGTGGAAGTCTTCACAGGAACCTACTCTGGAAGAATTATTGAGACTGATGGAAGAAACAGCGCCATTAGAAGTGAAGGAATAGAGAATTTTACCTAAAACATGGACAAACAATTCTTGGGAAAAAATGTTAACTCTTATTGAGACATTAAAAATGAACCCCAAGTAATTAATGTGTAACTTTATACTTTATTAATTGAATATTATAAATTTTTGTTACTAATTTTATATATTTTATTATTTTTTCCCTCCTTTGTTCAGGTCAGTTGTACATAGTGTATTTAAAGGTTTATAATACTTGTTAATTGATGATTGTATTGTTAAACATTATATTATTTGGAAAATAAAAAAATATTTGAAAAAAAAAAGACACCTGTCCTAATCAGATGAGTAGAGTGACACATTTAGCAGGACCTGAGGTATAACATTGGTATAAACAGGTATAAACAAGCTGTACAACAAAAGAAAAAAAAATCTTCACTGTTGGGCATACATGGAAAGCTCCTCATTCTAAATGTGTGCTTAGAAATTAAACAGAGCTTTGGTTTGTGGTATCTGAGTTTGTTCCCAAGTATGAACTGAAAGTTACAACCACTAGCAATAATAGCCATGGTCCTCCTTCAGCTGTCAGAAACCTTAAGACTAATGCCAAACTATCTACTATGCTGAAAAAGTCACTCAGCCCCTGTGGACATAGCCAACACGTTAGCTGATAAGTTAAATTTAGTTCAAACCCCCAATACATGACATCATATCTACAACCAAAAGATCAGCTCTGAAGAAGTTTTAAACGCTTTGTCAGACTTGAGCACTGGTTCATTAGGCCATGAAAATGTGCTGAGATATTTCCTTGTTGGTAATGTAGTACTGCCTTACTGAGCCACTCCTGAATCAGTTTAACCTCAGCCTCTCAAATGATTTTGTGCCAGTGGTGCAGAGATGGACCAATAGGCCATACTATCCTCATCTGTAAGATAATGCAGCACATCATTGTGGACCTTATAAACCAAGATGTTGACAGCTTGCAATCCCCTGACCAAAACCAGTTTGGGTTTCTGAAAAAATATCCTGGCTGCTTAGTCTAGTGAATTTGTTTAAAAAAGTCACAGAAGCATTGTTCAAGGGGAAAATCTGTATACGTAATGTACCTCGGCCTACCCAAGACCTTCCAAACCATTTCACACTTGGACATCATAGGCAAACTAATCAAACTAAATGTAAATCCTTATTTTACCTTCTGACCAGCAGAAGTGGCTCACAAACAGAACACAACAAATTAAGATGAGGCAGACTGTCTCCTCTGAAAAGCTCACTACTTGTGGAATTCCAGCAGGACTCCTCCCTGGGTCTGCTTCTGTAGATATTTAATTCCCTATAACCAAGCTGATGTCAGGAGTCACCTGTTGACCAGATCGACAGGTTATTTAAACTTGGAGCTGTCATCAGTACTCTTGGGGATTCCCTAATCATACAAGGTGGTATAAACGTGTAGAAACAAATAGAATCAGAATCATGACCATAACTTAAATGCTAAGAAATGTATTCCATGTTCTATGAAAAACATGAGCATCCATCCACATAAAGTAACACCCCAGCCACAATCAACAGTTAGGGAGATGAGCACTTTTTTGGGCAATGAGTTTCCTTTGACCACCACTTCTCTACTGCCCTTAGAAAATCATTCTGCTAAGCTATGCTGATTTCTCCATCTATTTCTTCTAGGTCTGGAGATGTCATTTATGTATTTATTCTTTGGCAAGTGGATTACTCCCACCAAGCCAGTGCCCTTTTTTTAAGGGGAGACCCAAGGTGACATTATTAATGGCTTGAAGAAATTTGGTCAGAGTACTTGGGGGAACTTCCTCTACTTTTTTTTTTTCAATAAGTGCTATGGGATCTTTTACATCCACCTGTGCTATTACCTACTCAGGCTGACAGAATCTCAGTTTAACATCTCATCTTAAGGATAGCGCACACTGTGATGCAGCACTCCCCGTAATGCACTTCAGTGTCAGTATAGGAAAATTAATAAAAATATCAGGCATGGAAATACTCCATAGCCTTCTGATCTTCCAGTACCAAAGGTTAGCATTCTGCCTTTTGAGCCACTAACACGTGTACTCCTCCAATATTCGCCCCAAGATAGAATCTAACACCCTTTGATGTGTACTTATCCAGACACATGATCCATTTTGAAGGACAACCAATGGTTTTCCACTACCAGTGGCATTGCCAGGGATGGTCTGCATCTCTCCTCTCTAGGCTTTCACATATTAGGTAAAACATTGTCTTCTCCCATAGTGCCTTTTTTAGGCAATGCTGAACTGAAAGTACTTCTGACATAGCAAATCCAAACCAAGAAAATCTAAAGGTATTACTGCTCAATGCTAGGAGTCTAAACATAAAACTCCACTCCCTAGAAGCTGTCTTTACTCTAGAGAACGCTGATGTCTGTGCGGTCACTGAGACATGGTTTAAGGACACAGAGAGTACACCAACAGTGCAATGTTATACTGCCTTCCACGTATTTAGGCCAGCTACTTCACAGACAGGGACTTAAGGTGCAAGTGCCTCTATGTACATCAAAAATAAGTACAATTCAAGGCTGGTCAAACAAGACAATGCACTTGAGCTTCTCCGTGTTCAAATCACCATAGGTAAAAGCTAATACCACTTCCTCTCAAGTTACAGGTCCCCTCTATGAACCAGGAAACCCATACCATGTATTTAAACTTATTAGAAACACTAACCAATCAACCCAATACCATATTCATGGGTGACTTTAATTACTTCACTATTAACTGGGAATCCTGTACAACACCAAATGTACATGGGCAGAAATTCCTGGATTTAGTAAACACAAACTCCCTGGACCAGATAGTCAGTACACCAACCAGGGGTGCAACCATACTGGATCTGGTCCACTCTTCACTAATATGTGAGACTGCTGTACACCCCCTACTGTAATGCCTTCCCTGGTGGGGTCAGACCATAAAATGGTCTCCTTTGAAGTAAAAATAAAACCTGGACCCCCCAGTTAAACCTGGAATATTCAGGAACTATTCCTGCTGTTAAGTGAGAACCTGGCAAAATGTCAAGCCCCCATAAACCATGAGAACACTTCTGCCTATGCAGAACTGTTCATAGAATTCCTGTACAAGCATGTTAATGCCTGCATAGAGACAGCTGTATCCACCAGGAAGACGTACAGAACTAACTCAAAAAACAAGCCACGCTGGTGGAATCGCAAAATAATCACAAAATCAATTGGCTTTATAACAGGAGGCAGAAAATCATGGCAAAAATTAGGAGGTGCAGCACCCAGCTGGATAAAAGCACTGCCATCAAACTAAACAAACAAATCAGAGGGCAAATAGAGTCTAGCAAAGCCAAATTTGAGGTGAGTCTGCCCTCCCAGGCCAAGGACAACCCAAAGCATTTTAGCTATGTCTGCAACCTCAAAGGCAATACACAATTGTGTGCAGACCTCATTGTAAATGGAGCCACCTGTACTGAGCCAGAAGATGTAGCAAACATCTGACATCTCATCTGGCTGATAAATTCAGCTCCAACTTAACTCATCTCTCCCCCTCAACCTTCCCACAGGAAGTATCATCAAATAACTCCCCCCAATATCATTAGGTAACAGGTCTTTAATGTTCCCTCTAACGCCAAGAACACTGCATCAGTGGATCCAGACAATATCCCAGGATGCCTTCTAAATATTATGAAACATGACCAATCAGGGCCTCTGGAATTACTATAGTCTCCAAACAGGCTTCGTGCCTCATGAATGCAGAAAGGCAACAGTCATCCCTCTGCACAAAGGTGGATCATCTACAGACCTTGGAAACTATAGACCCATAACTCTCACTTGTCTTATATGTAAAGGTATGGAAATGATTAGAGATGCAATAAACCTCCAGACACTGGGCCCAACCCAGTTTGGGTTTGTCAAGGGCATATCATGCCTACTCAACATGGTGGACTTCTTTGAGAAGGTCACAGAAGCAATGGATGAGGGCAGAATCGTTCACACCGCCTACATTGGCCTGGCCAAGGCATTTGACACAATACCCCACCTCAGACATTGTTGACAAACTCAGGAGGTTAGGTACAAACCTGTATGTCACCCGCTGGATAGCCAACTGACTCACAGACAGGACCCAGGAAGTTAAAACTGGGGAGTCTACCTCTACTAAGAAGCCAGTCACAAGTGGAGTCCCTCAGAGATCAGTCCTTGGGCCGCTCCTTTTTGGCATTTACTTCTCAGAAGTCAAGGCTAATGTCAGTGGTCTCTGGCTGACTAAATTTGCAGATGATTGTAAATTAGAAGTTGTCATTCAGTCTCATACTGACAGAAATGTTCTCCAGGAGGGGGTGACACAGACAAACAACTGGTGTCAGAGCCATGAACTAAAATTACATTTCAAGAAATGCATAATAGTATTCTTTGGGATGTCATCCATCCCTGGTAACTACCATATTGACAACACACCCCTTAGAGTTGACCCAGTAGTCAGGGACTTAGGGACACACACACAGATAGTAATCTAGCCTTTGATCATCACATGTCTATAGTGGTGAGGAAATCCTTCTATGTTGCGCAATTTATAAACAAAGGTATGGCATCTGAGTCCAAGGAAGTCCTTGTTCCACTGTATTTGGCATTCATCATATCTGTCATTGAGTACAGTGCCCCCTTTGGTATCTACCTAACCAGGCAAATCCAACAAATGGAACGTCCACAGAGTTTCCTCACTAAAAGAATACAGGGTGCAAATAATATGTCCTATGCAGACCGCCTCAAGGCCCTATCCCTGTATTCTGTCTCCTACAGGCATTTGAGGCGAGATCTACCCCCAGCATACAGAGCATTGTCAGACCCCACTCTGATGGACCTTCTGCATATCTACAAAACAAGGAGAATCAGAATTACCCATTCTAAAGGCTTAAACCTTGGCTGTGATATAAATAGGACCTGCTGAAGATAGGTATGTATCCGAGAGACTACCATGTCTATGGAACAGGCTCCCCATCCATGTGAAGCAGAGTTCCTCCCTAACCCAATTCAAGTGCAACTTGGATAACTGGATGGGAAACTGGAAATTCGTCCCTGGTTTGGCACCTATGTCTCTAATGGACACAGGTAACCTGTAAATGGTGTATCTCCAAGGCCCATGCTTGCACTTATCAAGGGTATCAGAACTTGTCAGAGATCTGGGATGCATGGCTAGGCTTAAAATGGCCTTTGGTCGTTAGCCTAGTAAACACCTATGAACTAAGAAAATCAAAGGCCCAATTTCTATGAACTATGCAGAATGCCTTCACACACTCTTTCTCTGTCTCTTACTGACTTCTTTGGTGTGGTCTCTACCTAGTGTACAAGGCCTTAAATTATATTACACTGAGTGACTTTCTATATGTTCACAAAACTGGTAACATCACAAACACCTGCCACAGCATTATCCAACTCTATAATAACTTTTTTAGGCAATGCCAGTCCGATTAGCTTTCCAACATAATAAATTCTACTCAAAATAAACTGAAGCTGTTACAGCTCAATGTTAGGAGTCCCAACAAGAAGCTCCATTCCCTGTGAGCACTCCTAACCCTGGAGAATGTTGACATCTGTGCAGATACTGAGACGTGGTTTAAACCCAGAGAAGGCACCCTGGCAGTGCAAGACTATAATCCCTTCCACACATTTAATCTAGCTACCACACAAGAAGGGACACACTCCAGAGACCTCAACCTCATTACCACAATCAACAGAACGTGCTGGAGGCCAGGTTCATAACACAGAGACTGCCCATGCTATGGAATAGACTTCCCATACATGTCAAACAGAGCACCTCACTGGCCCTCTTCAAGAGAAATCTCGATGAGTGGATGGGAAATAGAAAATTCACCACGGGGATCACTCCAGTGGCTCTATTCGACAGAGGCAATGGGAACTAATGATGGGTGGCACGATGCCAAGTTAATCCTATGGGCTAAGGTTGTAAAGGCTTGAGGGCTATTAGCCTAGTACACACCTATGACCCTATGTATCAATCTACATAAAAAGTAAGCACACCTCAAGATTGGTCAAAAACTATGATACACCTCTGCTAATCCATGTCCAATTAACCTTGGCTAAAGTTCTGTACCATATAATTGCAAACTGTAGGTCTCTTGTCTATGACCCAGGATAACCATACTATGTACTTGAATGTACTGGAGTCATTCACAATACAGCTAAACACCGTATTCATGGGGGATTTCAACTATCCCACCATAAATTGGGATACATGCACAACCACTAACATGCAAGCTCAAAGATTCTTGCGTTTTGTCAATGCAAAGACCAGAAAACAGGTAGTCTGCACCATACTTCTCAACTGTACAGATTTTCACAGAATGTCCATTTCTTTGCCTCATATTTTTGGCCCATTTCACATAAAATTGTGGATGTGAAATTGTTCGATCTCACCGTTTGTTCTTACACACGGGTTCGGAGCCGATCCTCAGCTCCGAGTCGGCCGCATCACAAGCTCTGCATCTAAGAGAAGCTCGAGGCACAGTCTATATCCCATGATCCTCCTCTGCTATCCCTCAGATCTAGTTTGCCGCTGCAACAGATCTCGTCGAGGAGAGCTCGGGCCAGTAAAAGCTTTTGTATTTTCAAACTTTTTTTGGGATTTAGAGCTATTTAAAGCTAGTTATCTTAGTTAGTAATTAATAGTTGTGTATGTGTGTTTAGGGCTTCCCTTTTATATATTTACATAGTTAGTGTTTCGACTTTCGGCTGAGGCCTATTTAGTCCTGTCAGGGCTCTGACAGCAGTAAACAAAATTTATATCTATACTTATAGTTAACACTTTAGTATTTAGTCTTGTGTGCAGTGTTTGTTTGTTTATATATATATATATATATATATATATATATATATATATATATATATATATATACACACACACACATACTTATATAATCGTTGGTTTCTTATATATACAATAGCTAGATAGTCCTTAAAATTTGCTGTGTTAGACTATTTTTACAAGTTATTGGTCAAGTTAGTTACTTGTTTTAGACATGGCAGAGAAAGCTAAGTCTGGATTCAAAAGATGTCATTGTGGACAGAAAATGTCCATCACAAACAGTCATGCTTCCTGCGTCTACTGTCTTGGCCCTGTCCACCTGCAGGAGTACTGTTCTATTTGTCACTCCTTCAGTGGAAGGGTCTTGATGGAAAGGTGCAGGAAGTTAATCGAAAGGGGCTTGCTAAAGCCAGACTTTCAAGAAGCCTTGAAGAAGGCTGATCAGGCGTCGAAGTCTTCGAAGGTATCGGAGCCCAGGTCATTGGCCCCGAGCACCTTTACTAAGGTTCAGTCGCCGGCTCCACAGACCTCGGGGCCGAGCATCGAGCGATTATCTCTGATCGAGGCCCAGGTCTTGGAGCCGGTGTCGGAGGTGCCTCCATCCTCGATCCTTCGTTCGGTGGCATCTTCTACCCCTTCGACCCGTTCTTCCAGGCTGTTATCTGACACCGACGTGGATCGAGTGGTACAGAAGCTCATGGAGAACACTGCTCTTTCCAAACTCATTGCGGTTTCATCCCAATTGGTATCGAAACTTGAAGCCCTCCCTGTGTCTCCGGCAGATCCTCCTTCGAGACCCATCGAGTCCTCGGAGCCGGGAGAAGAGGAACCGATGATTGTTGAGCCCTCGGTGCCGAAGCCTTCTTTATTGCGATCGGCACCACTGACCACCACTCCCTCAGAGCCCATTGAGGAGTCGCAGAGCCGACGGTCTCTCCTTGGTTCCAGGGCGGAGAGTCGAACCGAACTCTCTGTTCCGACTCTTCCCCTCGGAGCCTCGGCACAGATTAGCTCGGCTCCGTCCTCAGGGTAGGAGCCCGTGGTCCTGGTTTCGGGGAAACTACCATGCTCTTCAGGGGTCCTCGGCCCGGGGCTCCGGTGCCTTCGACGTCATGAGGAAGGTCTTGTCTGAAAAGACATTAACTTCATTGGAGTCGTCTCTTCCCCCAAAGGGCCACGTTCTGTTTCTGTAACCTCGATCCTTGCCAAGCGTAGAGACCCAATGCCTCGGCCAGCCCCAGAGGGGTGTCCCCTGTTCCTCGGAAGCTTCACCAGATGACCCCTCTGATGAAGTCCCGAGGAAGAGATTGTGCAAGAGGAGGCACATTGATTCCCCACAGGAATCATTGACATCGGACAACGATTTGGATGAGTCAGAGGGGTCCCCACGGTTCCCCTCTGAGGATGTCTCATTTGCTGACATCCTGGAGATCTTGAAACAGAGGGGTGATTGGCATACTCTCTCCCCCACTGAGGATGAATCGGTGTTGCTGAAGGCTTTTGTGGCTCAACCTTCTACCTCCTGGGTGACACCGCCCTTTGATAAGTTAATGGACCTAATAGCTCGAAGGGAGTAGGAGACTCCAGATTCAGTGGAACCAGTCCCTCGGTGGCCGAATAAATATATCACTGCCCCCCAGGACAAGACTTATCTTACTAAAGGAGTCCCAGTTGATGCTATGGTGGTAGCGGCAGCCAGGAAGAAGGAAATGTCCGAGGCATCTTCCTCTGTCTATTCTCCTAACAAGGATTCTAGGACTATGGACAGGTATGGGAAGCGCGTTTTCAGTTCAGCGACTTTTTCCATGCGTTCGCTGAACTACCTTACGCACTTTACGTGTCTTCAGAGAGATCTCCTTAAGGAGCTGGGAGATGCTCACCAGGATAACTGAGATGCTGCTGTTTCAGAAAAGGTAACAGCACAGCTTAACACCCTCACTTCGATAGTGAACTCGTCCATGAGGCTCATTTCGTATGTGGCCGACGGTTCGAGTAGGGCTGCAGCTTCAGCGATCGCTCTGCGGAGACTATCCTGGATGCGCCTGTGCTCCTTTGCAGAAGCCTTCAAGTCTTCCTTTACCAATGCCCCTTTTGATGGTGCCACCCTGTTTGGACCCAAAGTAAAGGAGACTCTCACTCGGTGTGAGCAAGAAGGTAAGACCCTGTCTGCCGTGGGGGTCCATTTTTCTGCCCCGACCAGACCGTACCCCAAAGGGCAAAGAGGAGGAAAAATGTGGTTCTGAAAGACTCGGGGATCTTTCCAGCCTACACAGAGTGATGCCCCCTCCAGAAGCAGAGGAGGGGGGAGAAATGGAAGATGCCGCCCAGGCGGCAGAGGGGGTCCGCAGAACCAGGGCGACAGGGATAGCGTCCCTGGGAAACCCTTCCAGCACTCCTGAGTGGAGGCCTGACTGTCCTGCTCTGGAGGCAGTCGGGGGTCGCTTGGCTTTACACCCAGAGGCCTGGCTAAGTCTCACTTCAGATTCTTGGATAAAAAGCATAATAACCAGAGGATACAACATCCCATTTATAACCATTCCCCCTGATCAAAAGAGATTTCCAGATGTTCCACCCAATCTGCGAGATCAAGCAGCCATAGAAATAAGAAAGGTGCTCGAAAAAAGAGTCATCCAACCAGTCCCGGAGACCGGATAGGATCCAGAACTTACTCAAGGTTCTTTTTATTTCCAAAGAAAACAGGGGACTGGAGGCCAATATTGGACCTCAGCAAACTCAATACCTTCGTAAAGAAGGAAAACTTCCGGATGGTCCCACTACAATCGATCCTTCCCTTTCTACAGAAGGGCGATTGGATGTGCTCTATAGATCTCAGGGACGCGTACTACCACATCAAAATGGCCAGAGCGTCCAGAGATCATCTGCGCTTCCGGCTGGGAGCCAGTCATTTCCAATTTTGAGCTCTGCCCTTTGGTCTCACCTCAGCCCCCAGGGTGTTCACCAAATGCATGGCAGTAGTGGCGTCTCACCTGAGGCGGCTAGGATTCCAGGTGTTTCCGTATCTGGATGACTGGCTCCTCACCGCCACCACCAAGCATCGTCTTGTACAAGCCAGGGACTACACAATCAACCTTTGTTCCCGTTTAGGAATCTCAGTCAACTTCGAAAAATCTGCCTTATCGCCCTCACAGCATGTCTCATTCATAGGGGCGGAGTTAGATACTACTACAGCTCTGATCAAGCTCCCCCAGATAAGAGTGTCAGCCCTCAGGGATCAGGTCGCGATTCTTCTTCGGAACACGAAAGTTTCTGCTGCGCAAGTGCTGAAAGCCCTGGGCATGATGGCAGCTACCCTTATTGCAGTTCCTCTGGGCAGGATGCATATGAGGGTCCTCCAGTGGCTGCTCTTCGCACAGTGGTCGTTCCAACAACTTCCTTTCTCACACGATATCTTGATCACAGAATCTTGCAAACGGGATCTTCGGTGGTGGTTGAACAGCCAAGATCTAACGATAGGTCGCCTGTTTGTACTACCCAGCCCTATAGCCACAATAACCACGGATGCTTCCCTGATGGGGTGGAGGGGACTTTTTCACAGGAGAACGGTCCAAGGAGAATGGTCCAAGATGGAGTACAATCTGCACATCAGTATCCTGGAGTTGAGAGCAGTGTTTCTAGCATTGCAGCACTTTCACAAATCCCTACGTCTAGGAACAGTGGCAGTTCAGACGGACAATATGTCAGTGGTCTGGTACATAAACAAACAGGGTGGAACCAGTTCTTACCCATTATGCAGAGAGGCCCTGAGAATTTGGCAATGGGCTGCGTCCACAGGCCACTTTCTGATCGCAGCACACATCTCGGGGTCATCCATGGTCATCGCGGACAGGTTGAGCAGAGCCATCCTGTTGCCACACGAATGGTCCCTCAAAAATCAAGTGGCGGAGAGGATTTTCCGCAGATGGGGCCAGCCTTGCTGCGATCTTTTTGCATCCCCCTTAAATGCCAAATGCAGAAGCTACTTTGCCCTACTTCCCCCTCTGGGGGTGCCCCCAGGGACGCACTGGTACACGATTGGCCCCCGGGTCTCCTATATGCATTTCCTCCTGTTCCTTTGATACCCACATTCCTACAGAAAGCCAGGAGTCTGGAAAGGATGATCATTCTGATAACACCACTCTGGCCTCGACAGATCTGGTTTCCCTTTCTTCGAACCCACCAGATGGAGGAACCGTGGATTCTGGACCCAGTGCCAGACCTATTGACTCACTTGTCGGGAGTTCCTCACCCATCTCTTCAGTCCCTCAAACTGACAGCTTGGCTGCTCCGCTTCACAATTTAGCCAGGTCGGATGTTTTGTCCCCAGCAGTACAGCACATTCTAGTTTCTTCCCACAAAGCTTCCACCAGGAAACTGTACAGGAGCAAATGGAAATGTTTTGCGTGTTGGGCATCAGGGCAAGATATAGATCCCTTGGTGGCCCCGATGCACAAAATCTTGGAATTTTTATCTACACTCTTTCAAGAAGGGGCTTCTACATCCACGATAAGAGTACAGTTAGCTGCCATATCTAACTTTCATGTAGGTGAAGGGGGCTCTAGAGTTATATCCCACAGACTTTGTAGAGCTTTCACCTCCGTCCACCCATTCGGGATCCGGTTTTTCCATGGAACTTGAATTTGATGTTATCCCAACTTATGTTACCACCCTTCGAACCAGCTTCAACATGTCCACTTAAGTATTTGTCTTGGAAGACTCTTTTTCTTATTGCTGTCACTACAGCTAGTAGAATATCAGAGCTTCAGGCCTTGTCTGTTAGGCCACCATACATGGTTTTCCATCCAGACAGTCTCCTTGCGTACTAATCCTTCATTCCTCCCGAAGGTATGTTCTGTGCTTAATATCAATCAATCTATAGAGCTTCCCACCTTCTTCAAAAACCATTCGAACAAGTTGGAATACATGCTGCACAAATTGGATGTACATAGGCAGCTGAGATTTTATCTGGACAGAACAAAGGATTGCAGGAAATCGGATCAACTGTTTGTTTCATTCGCAGATAATAAGAAGGGCATGGCAGTAACAAAATGTACGTTATCCAAATGGCTTTCGGACTGCATAAATTTTGTCTATTCAGCTTCAAAACAACCACTTCCGTTCAAGCCTAAGGCTCATTCTACTAGGGCCGTTTCTACTTCTCTAGCCCATGCCGTTCGTCTACCGTTGGATACTATTTGTGCGGCGGCGATGTGGGCTAAGCCTCATACGTTTGTTAATCACTACAAAGTGGACAGGACCTCCAAGGACAGGGCATCCTTTGGTTCCACTGTTCTCAGGAACGTTCTTCTGTGAGTCACCCAGGGTAACGGAGCTAGGGACGCTACCCGTGTGTAAGAACAAATGGCGAGATCGAACAATTTCACATAAAGAAGTTATATTCTTACCATAACGTTCCATGTGAATTGTTCATCTCACTTTTGTTCTTACATCCCCTCCCTCCTTCCCCCACCGCATTCTGGAAGAACGGGTATGACTAGTGTCTGGTTGGTCTTCTTGGGGTTATCTACACTACCTAGTAATTGGTAGGTGACACATTAGGTATACACCTATCTGTATTTAGTTCAGATGTTTCAGGTTCAACTGTGTGATTGCGTGAGCGTTAGACGCAGTGGTTAGTAGTGCGTTCTGGATTCTCGCAAACTAGATCTGAGGGATAGCAGAGGAGGATCATGGGATATAGACTGTGCCTCAAGCTTCTCTTAGATGCAGAGCTTGTGATGCGGCCGACTCGGAGCCGAGGATCGGCTCCGAACCCGTGTTTAAGAACAAAGGCGAGATGAACAATTCACATGGAACGTTATGGTAAGAACATAACTTCATTTTTTCTGGCAGATCTTTAGCAAATCACTGAGGGTTGAAAGCAGAAAATAATGACAGACATTTGAGTTTTAGACTTCATACCCTTCATAAAATTCATGTTAATGCAAAACCTGTTAGTCTATTCATATTCTAAGTTTGTAAGAGGAATATTTAAAAAGTGTCCCTATTTTTGTGCCTTTGTTCCCCTCGTTATTAATGGCTTTGTCCAGATTTCTTGTTCTGACAAATTGAGAAGTATGGTCTGCACATCTACTAGAGGAGCATATATCCTGGAATTGGTTCTCAAGATATGAGGGAATGTTTCAACCCCACCTTGTGTACTGTCCTCACTGGTCAGATCAGATCACAAAGTGGTCACTCTTGAAATATGTCTACAGCCTGAACTTCCAGCAACCCCTAGAACCATTAAGAATGTTTCCAAGACTGACTACCTCCTGTTAAGTTAAGCCCCCCTCCAAACTCAGAGAATACTGTGGCCTATGTGGGTCTCTATCATATGAGCGAATCACACAAATTGTGAACGCTCATAATATCGAATGTACCGGACCTCAAGCTTCCTATTGTGGAGGGCTGTGCCCTCCGCTAAATATATATTCCAACTCAGAGATCACACCACAGTGAAGAAAGGGCAAATATCCCATTTTTCACTGTACCGCGATCTCGGAAAAAGCACTTTGAGGTCCGATACGTTCGATATTATGAGCGTTTGCAATTTGTGCGATTCGCTCATATGATATAGACCCAGCCTATGTGAAAGTGTTTATGGGAACCCTGTACAAGCATGTAAATAACTGCATAGAAATGGCAATACCAAGCTGGAATAATATTAGGACAAACTCCAAAAAATAAAGGTATTACTGCTCAATACTAGGAGCCTCAGCAAGGAGCTACACTCTTTGGAAGCTCTCTTCACCCTAGAGAATGCTGACATCTGTGCAGTTACTGAAACATGGTTCATAGCATCAGAAAGCACCCTGGCAGTGCATGGCTATACTAACCTTTCATATGTTCTGACCACCTACTGAACATGAAAGCACTAAAGGCGGAGGTGTATCTATCTACATAAAGGATGAGCATACCTCAAGACTGGTCAAACAATATGACATGCTTGAGCTACTCCATGTCCAACTAACCAAGAGGAAAATCCATTACCGTGTTCTTGCTAGCTACAAGTCCCCCACTATGAGCCAGGAAGTTACTAAAATCGCACACCATCCAGCCCAGTACCACACTTCTGAGTGATTTTAACTACCACTCCATTAATTGGGAGGCATATATGACCACTAACATGCAGACCCAAAGATTTCTTGACTTTGTAAATTCAAATGCCCTGGTCCAGCTAGTCTGCACTGCCACTGCGGGAACAATTACCCCCCCCTCCCCCCTGTCTGATGTCTTCACTGGTAAGATCAGATCACAAAGCAGTTTCCCTTGAAATAAAGGTAAAACTAGTCCCCCGCACCTAACCCTAAAAACTTTAAGAACTTCTGTAACATAATTTCCCCCTTATTAAGGTATGGCATAGCTATTTGCCAAGCTCCCCAAATCCAGAAAACTATGCAGAGGTGTACACAAAAGTCATGTATGACCATATAAACAACTGAATAGAAATGGCATTAGGTTCATAGGTATGCACTAGGCTAATGGCCCTCGGGCTTTTACAAGCCTAGACATAGGGTTATCCTGGTATAGTGCCACCCAACCTTAGTTCCCAGTTCCTCTGTCGAGTAGAGCCACTGGAGTTATCCCCAGGGTGAATTTTCTGTTTCCCATCCACTCATCAAGATTTCTCTTGAGGGGCAGCGAGGTGCTCTGCTTGACATATATGGGAAGTCTGTTCTATAGCATGGGCAGTCCCTGTTATGAACCTGTTAACTGTGGTCATTGAGGTTGAGGTCTCTGGAGAATGTGGTGCGGAGGGATTGGGATTTCTTTAGATGTAGCATTTTTAACAGAGCTGGGTCAGTCATGGTTTTGTAAGTCAAGCAGAGATCGCTTCTAAATAGGCAATATGAGACATAGAATAGTTGGAGTTTTTTGAGTCTGTCCATATAGGACAAGTATTTAAGGCCTAGGATCTTCTTTGTGAGGTACTTTTGTGGCCTCTCCAGTTGTTGCAGGTGTCTTGTGAGGTACATGTCAAATGGGGCATTATACTCAATGATTGGCCTAATGACCTCTTTCTTCTTGCATGCAAAACCCTTAGTAATGAGATGTGCCGCATAGGACTTTCTGACCACAGTGGCAATGTGATGATCAAAAGAGATGTTGCTGTCAACCTGTGTTCCCAGATCTCTTATAACGACTTTTGTGTTCAGTGGACTACCATCAGTGTGGTAATTCATGGGAACTGGGTTTTCCCCAAAGGGGATGACAACACATTTTTTTGGCATTGAGCTTAAGGCCATGGTTCTGACACCAGTTGGTCTCAGCGAGGCCATTCTGTAAGATGTCAACATCACTTGGGGAGTTTATAATAGGGTCTATGTTAAATTCATTGAGCACTTAAAAAAGCTCTCAATCTCGAACGCTTAGAACAGCAATTTTTTTCCAAGGGAAAAAAAAAAATATATATATATATATATATATATATATATATATATATATATATATATATATATAAAACATTACATGAAGTGGGGGGCTTCGTCCCCCCACACCCCCCTACTTAAATATATCAACTCCGAGATCACACTACAGTGACAAAAATGCAAAGTAACCAAAGCAGCCAAGCGATTTCTTTCCCAGGGAAAGAATTCACTTATATGCCGATGTCCTTCAAGGATGCATCTGCAGTCCTAACAAATGGGTTGTCCTGCCTCAGGCAGCCCCTCGGTCGGCCGGATTCCAAAGTCTGGGTCTGGCCTCGGCTGATGCCACACTTCACCCGACGTCATAGCTGCTGTCAATTGGGTATAAAGGCATCAGCCGATGCCATTTTCCTCAGTCTTTCTTGCCGCGTGGCGCCCGAAGCAGAAGCTGTTCGCAAGTGCCGGTCGGTCAGAACCAGAGATTGCTACTACCGAAGACTTCTAAAAAGCTAAGTACCCCGTTGGGGACTCTTTCTTGCCTCAGCCGATGTCAGAAAAAGTGAATAACTGTTTACCTTGTGGGAAACAAATACCTCATAAAGATTTCCACTCTTACTGCCTTCCTTGCTTAGGCCCAGACCACGACGTAGCAGCTTGTCTAGCCTGTGCTTCCTTCAACCGACGGACACTTAGACGTCGGTCGGAGTTTGCAGAGGAGTTTATCGGCCCCGCTTTTGCTTACAATATGCCGTCGGAGACTCCGACTTCACAATTAGCTAAAAAACATAAGGAAAAGGACCGACACTCGCGGTCCGCGGTTTCGGCCGAAACCGCGGTTAAGCCAACCGCGAGTGTCTCGATTTCGGCTGAAACAGAGTCCTCGGTTCTTCCTTCAGCCGAAAGCATGCCTCCTACAACCGAGGCCTCTTCCAGCATGGCTGAATCTGCTACTGAATTTCCACCTGCTCTTGCAGGTTCTCAGGATTTATCAGATACTATCCCATTAGATATATCTACTCCTGCACGTGGAGCTGCTAGGCCCCCTGCATCCATGTCAATTAAGGCTTTTGCTAGGGCTAAAGCAGCTAAATCTTCTAAGACTGTGCATGCTAAAACCCCCTCACACAGGCCTAGCTCTAGTACTCAAATGCTTAGCCTAGCAGAGGATCTCATTTCTTTGATCAGGGGATCCCAACCTCACCCTGACAGGGCCTCTCATCCCCCTCCAGAGAAGAGGCCTAGAGCAGAGCCCCCTGAGCCAGTTTCTACAGATTATTCCTCTGATGATTCAGAAAACTCAAATCCTCCAGAAGACCCTTATTCTCCATATGAGGACTCTGACGCAGAAGACTCCATTCCTTCTGCCTCTCCTCCTGAGGAATTTTCTTTTGGGGAAACCTTGCATGCTATGAGAGAACAATTTCAATGGCAGGGCCAGGATTTTTCAGACTCTAGGAAAAGGCTTAGGACCTTTTTACATTTGCCGCAGCATAGGCCTTTAGCCATTCCTCCAGTACTTACAGTTGTGGATGATGCTTTTAATGATGCTTGTACTGCCCCTGACTCTCTTCCCCCGGCCCCTGCTAAGCCCGACAGATACTACAGGGATCCGGACACACATTATCACTTGTATAAGGCTCCTATTGCAGATCCTGAAACTATTTCACAGGGCCCCAAAGCTGTAGCAGCTGCCTCTACCAAAACCCCCCTCCCCTCTGAAAGAAAATCTAGGGCTTTAGAGAGATGGGGTAAAAAAGTTTATACTTCTGCTACTCTTTCAGCTAGGGCCTTAAACTGTCAATTCCATATGATTCAGTATCAGGAATTTTTGTTAGATCAGCTAACTAAAAAACTGTCCTCTCCTGAACCTTTAGACCGTAAGTCCCTTCAGGAATTGGTACATAACACTCAGCAGGTCAGTAATCATTCCTTAAAATGCGGCTATGATGCACTGGAGGCTTCCTTTAGATCAGCTATGACTGGTACAGTGATCAGAAGGCATGCATGGTTAAAAGAGCAATCCTTACCAGACCATGTAAAGTCAAAGCTCCTAGATGCTCCCATGGAAAAACACAGTTTGTTTGGCTCCCCTGCACAGCAAGTGTTGAAGAAGGTGGAAGAAAAAGCGAAATCTGTCCAGACAGTCAAGAATTTCTTACAGGTCCAGCCTCCAAGGTTTAGTAGGAACTGGCCTTCCAAGAATTGGTCCTTTCCAGACACCACCAGAGCACAGAGAGGCAGAAATAGGCGACCAAGAGGCAGAGGTCAATCCAGAGGTGCCTACAGGGGACGTCAGTGGCAGCCTAACAACCAGAGAAGTACTGCCACAGATCCAGCCACTACCACTTCCACAGGACAATCACAGTGACTTGGCTCTGAAACCGCCTACCAGGGAACAACTAGAAGCACCCTTAGGCGGAAAGCTAGCCTTATTTTCAGTAAACTGGCATTACATTACAGGAGACAAATGGATTTTACAGACAATAGACAAAGGTTACAGGTTTCACTTCCATACTCTACCAAGGAAGAGAGGAATGCCAAACCTACCTCCAAACCAAAAGACAAACGCTCTAGAACAAATAGACCACTTGCTAAGGATGAGAGCTATAGAAAAGGTACCGTCTATGGAACAAGGACAAGGATTTTATTCCAGACTTTTCCTGGTACCAAGAAAGGAAATCCAATGGAGACCTATTCTCGACCTGTCCGCTCTGAACACATATCTCATTGTTCCAAAATTCAAGATGCTGACCCTACAGCAACTTCTTCCCATGCTGGGCAAGGAGTCTTGGCTGGTAACTCTGGATCTCAAGGAGGCATACCTGCACGTCCCCATACGACCAAATTGCAGAAGATACCTCAGATTTCTTGCAGGATCAGAGCATTATCAATTCTCAGCATTGCCTTTTGGCTTATCTACTGCCCAGAGTATTCACGAAATGCCTGGCATCAGTAATTGCTCATTGCAGGCTTCAGGGAATTCAAATTTATCCATACCTGGACGACTGCCTGTTACAAGCGGACAACAAAAACAAATTAACAAAAGATTTGAGAAAGGTTATTCACCTATTGCAAGCCCTGGGATACACAGTCAACATAAAAAAGTCAAGGCTGATACCATCCCAAAGGATAACTTTCTTGGGTGCAGAACTGGACACATCAAGCCAAATGGCATTCCTCTCAGCAGAAAAGCAGAAGCAACTACCACTCTATTTCATGGCATTAACAACGCAGAACCAGCTTACAGCAAGGAAAGTCCTGCAAGCCCTGGGTTACATGGCATCCTGCATAATATTGATTCCACATGCCAGACTACATATGAGGAAGTTGCAATGGTACCTAAGGAATTTATGGTCTCAGCACAGGCACAGCCTAGAAACCCAAATTCCAATAATTCCATGCCTGAAGCAAGAATTCCAGTGGTGGGCTCAGGCCTGTCAATTGAACAAAGGGCTGCCCTTCCACAGCCCTCACCCAAGCCAGACTATCACCACGGACGCCTCAGACCTCGGTTGGGGGGCACACATGGTGGACAAGTGCATACAAGGCTTATGGACTCAAGACCAGCTGAACCTACACATAAATCAAAAGGAGATGCTGGCAGTAAAGCAGGCAATTCAGACATTCAGACCGTTTCTTCAACAGGGTCATTTTCTGATAAGGACGGACAACACCACAGTTATGTGGTATATCAACAAACAGGGAGGCACACATTCATATCCTCTATGCCGGATGGCAATGGACCTCTGGAATGTGGCCCTGAACCTCAACATTCAGCTCCAGGCCATATTTGTGCCAGGAAAAGAAAATATACTAGCAGACATCTTAAGCAGAACTACCACGGATGCCCACGAATGGATGCTGCATCCAGACATCTTCAAATCCATTACAAGGAAATGGGGACTACCAGAAATAGACCTGTTCGCATCCCCACACAACCACCAGTTGAAAAAATTCTGCACAAGGACATACCACCCACTTGCTTGGAAGGTGGACTCCCTATCCTTCAGTTGGGAAAACCTGACAGCATATGCATTCCCACCTCTTCCTTTGATGCACAAAGTGCTACTGAAGATCAAAGATCACCCAAGGATCATCCTGATAGCTCCAGACTGGCCGAGGCAGCATTGGTACCTGCTACTGAGGAGTATGTCTCGGGAACACACATGGCCTCTACCCCTAGTTCCTTTACTGCTAACACAGAACAACTTCAAAATCCTGCATCCAAACTTGAAAACACTGCAGCTAGCTGCTTGGAACATTACATAAGACAAAATAACCCAGATTTATCTCAAAGGGTTAAAGACATTATCTTGGAGGCTCGCAGACCCTCAACAAGGAAAACTTATTCAGCAAAATGGAAAAGATATCTCATTTGGAGTGCAGCAAAAGGAGAAAATGTATCATTGGCAAACATAGCCAACATCCTGGAATATTTAGCAGAGCTTTTCCACAATGGCCTGTCTTACTCTTCCATTAAGATTCATGCATCAGCAATTTCAGCAGAATACAACATGGATCCTCCAGTCTTCTCTCATCCTCTACTCGGGCAGTTTCTGAGAGGAATTAAAAATGTAAAGCCACCAAGGAAGCCACCATTGCCTACATGGGACCTGAACTTTGTGTTAGAAAAGTTGACACTTCCCCCTTTTGAACCAGCAGCAACAGCAGAATTACAGTACTTATCTTAGAAAACTGCTTTCCTGCTTGCAATCACTTCAGCAAGAAGGGTTTCTGAATTACAGGCATTAATGGCAGTACAGCCCTTACTTATCTTCCATCAGGATAGAGTGTCCATGAGAACTAATCCTACTTTTATGCCAAAGGTGGTCTCAAGGGTATCATTAAACCAAGCAATCCACCTACCTACATTCTTCCCCAACCCACAGAACAGGGGGAAAGACTACTACATACCTTGGATGTGCACAGGCAATTGCGCTACTACCTGGACAGAACCAAGAACAATAGAAAAACTGACCAGCTTCTGGTAGCATATGCAACAGGAATGGAAGGAAAAGCAATTTCAAAACAGACAATCTCAAAATGGATAGGAAATTGCATTAGATTTTGTTACTCTTTTCATGGAAAGACAACTCCAGAAAACATCAGACCTCACTCCACAAGGGCTACAGCCACTACTACAGCTTTTTTACGAGGAGTGGCTACCAAAGACATTTTAGAGGCTGCTACTTGGAGCTCCGTGCATACATTTGCCAAGCATTATAATCTACCTTTATACTCTAGATCCCGAGCAGGTTTTGCCACTGCTGTTTTGCAAGGGATCTTAACTACACCATAATCTTCTTAGTACCTCCTCCCCCAGTTTGGCTATGGTATTCTACCCATTTGTTAGGACTGCAGATGCATCCTTGAATAGTACAGTTTTGTACCTACCATAAATGTAGATGTCCGAGAGGTATGCATCTGCAGTCAGGATTACCCTCCCTCCTTCCCCTCTGTGGTACTCCTAGGGTATTTGCCCATTTGATGAGGGATCTCAACTTTTTGTTGAGGCTGATAGGGACTTTTTCCACTCTTGGGAGTTCACCTTATTCTGCATCAGTTTCCTCCTCCTGTTGTAGAGTTTGTTTATGGCAGGGGACCACCAGATTGGCTTCCTTTTTTTGCATCAGAGCGTCTTGGTTCTATTAGGTATGACGAGATCCATGCATTTGTGTACGTTTTCATACAGTGCAGTGGTGTATGATTCTACAGTCACGCAACTCTTCTCCATTTGCATGGGTGCTGTGAAGTTAACCACCTCTGTTTTTAGGAGCCCAAAGTTAGCTTTGGAGAAGTTTTTCATGGTGGTTACCTTTGCCGGGGGGTGGGAGTGATGTGGGTTTCCAAGATTGATTAGTTTGTGGTCGGATCTAACCAAGGAGGAGCTGACTGTTGGTGTAGAGCAACGTTCGCCCATGTTAGTAATGACCAGGTCAAGGATGTTGCTACCTCTAGTGGGGGTAAGAACGAGCTGGTCTAGGGCATTGGAATTAATGAACTCCAGGAAACGTTGGGCAAGTGTATTGGTACATGGGTAGTTTACCCAGTTAATGGGAGCGGTAGTTGAAGTCACCTAGTAAGAACGTGTTAGGTTGGACCCTAATATTCTCCTGGGTGCTTAGGAACATGGAGTCTTGGGACATGGTTGGGGACCTATAGCAGGCTTACCCAATGTTAGCTGCACCTGAATTATCTCTAATGTGTTAAGTTGGGCCACCAGTCTGGTGGTGTCCGCATCCTTTATGAATGTGAAAGCACAATTGCCTTTGGAGCTTTGGTCCAAGTTCTGGGGCCGAAAGGTGTGGAATGAGTTATAGCCTGGTAGTGCAGGGATGATTTCTGCTGCCTTGAACAAGGCCTCTGTTACAGTACAAATGTTCTCCATTTTAAGAAGTGCTTTGAGTGAGTGCATTCTGAAATTTAAACTTCTAGCATTGAGCAGTATGACCCTCAGATTGCATTTGTTTGTAGCTGTTACGGTGGTAATTTGGTCTTTGGAACACCACCTAAAAAAGGCACTATAGAGGTGGCAGCCTTGGCCAGTATCCGGAAGCCCAGGAGTAGCAGATGCAGACCATCGCTGTCAAAGCATCTAGGTCTGTCCATCATGTCATCCCAGGCAGACAGATACTGGATCCCCTTAGAATGACATCAGAAATTTAGCCAGTTGATGAAATCAGTCATTTTCTGCTTGTACTGTGGTATCATTCTGGGTGATGGTAGGATGCTGCTAAGGGCTAGGGTCATACCCACCTGGGCTACATAATCCTAGAGCTCCTCCATGTCTGTCTTCATGTAGTCCAGGGAGGTATGTCTAAAGTCATTCGCACCCACATGTACAATGACAGTCTCATATTTGTACCTGTTATTGAGGGATCTGAGTGCATGCGTTGTGTCGGATCCAGGCAGCTGACTGTTACTTTCTCCTTATTCAACGTAGTGAGTGGGACATCAGTGTGCCTCACTATCGAGTCACCTTTGACTAGTGTGTTGGGCATGCTGTTTTGCCTTAGGGGCTTTGGTTGAGTGGCACACTGTTTAGGAGAGTTGTGTGTCTTGTGATTAGTGTTGTGTTGTGGTGGTCGAGTGCATCCTTGCCTTGGAGGTCTCTGCTGCTTGGGTAGATTTTTGTTGACAGCCTCCGCGAAGGTGGATGTGTGGTTTGTGTTTTTATGTGAAGGCAGTGCTGGTGTGTGTTCTGGAGGGCTATGTTTTCCATATGGTGTGGTGCAAGTGTTGACCTTCTCCTCTTGACCAGCTATTCTGGTCTTGGCTGGAGAGTGCGTGGCTTCCAGTTTGGATATATAAGTGCATTTCTCGCAAGTCTGAGTGTTGGAAAGTAAGAGGAGAGGCTTGTCTGTGTACATGTGGCAGTTGCTACATTACCTCAGGATGCCCAAATTCACCAGGTTAATAGAAGAAAACACAGGCAACAAACCTTTAGACCATGGGGGGGGGGGGGGGCTATTGATAATAAGTACTGGATCTGTTTCCTTGTAGAACGTTTAGTACTGGTAGCACTTGTGTACTACAATAATTGCTACAAGAAGTCTGGTAAAGTGCTAGACTAATAAGCTAGTATAAGTGCAGGAGAGGAGAAAACTAGTAGATCTAAGGGAAAAAGTGAAGAGCAGACTCTGGGACCACTCAGAAGCTTACAAACAGTCCTGGATACAGCAAGTCTGTATCTGGACTAGACTAGTTACAGGAAAGGCAGGAAACAAGTGCAAACACAGGCTTTTAAACTCTAAAGTTGAGAGATATGGAAAAACTGTCCAAACGAACACTAAACTACAATGTCTGGGCCAGGAACCACTCCTCTTGCCGTTGATAGGCAACCTAGTGCTTACCACTCCTACTGATAAGCTAGAAGGCTTCCCTCCAACACAGAAAGGCTTGGGGGGCTCAGGAGCTTGCAAAAAGTCCTGGATACAGCAAATCTGTATCTGGACTAGACTTGTTACAAGAAAGGGGTTAACAAGTTCAAATGCAGGCTTTTAAATCAGGAATTTGAGAGAGATGGAAAAACTGCCAATAACTACAATTTCTGGGCCAGAAAACGCTCCTTATGTGGTAGAGAGGTTACCTAGTGCTTACCAGTCCCACTGATAAGTTAGCAGGCTTCTCTCCAACACAGAAAGGCTTGGAGGACTCAGGAGCTTACAAACAGTCCTGAATACAGCAAATCTGTATCTGGATTAGACTAGTTACAGGAAAGGGGGAAAACAAGCTTAGATTTTTTTTTTTTTTAGTAAAATGGAAAAGGAGAAAGCTGGAACAGAAGATAATTCATGGTTAAGAATTTAAGTGGTTTGGCCTTCTCAAATGTTCTCTGTTTATTGGGTAGAATGAACTAATGAGACTAGACTGGGAGGACTGTCCCAGATCAGATATACAGTATGGGCGGGCAACTGCAAACCCACCAACCTCAAAAAAGAAATGTGCAGAAAAATAGAGCACTTAGAAACAGAAAATACAACTCTCAGTATGAAAAAGCAGTTTACAGTTAAGTAATTCAGTAAACATGCAATTAGAGTAATGAAACCGTATCTAGCAATGAAAATACAGTTAAAACTGTATACAACAGTACATAAATGAAGTGAAACAGTAAAAAAAAAAAAAACTTTATAACAGTGCAAAATTTAGTCAATTAACTGTATAGCACAATTATAAGCATTACAGAAGTGCAATTCAATGAAATAAGTGTAAGAAATAACTTATTCTGCTCTTGGAATCTTAAGGAATTTCTGCTTAGTCCCAGTAATGAATCACCATCCACAGCCTTACCAGACTGAAATAAACCCAGGTCAAACCAAAAAAAAAAAAAGCAAGCCACCTTGGTGTACCCCTGGTATTAATAGGTTTTATAATAAAAGAAAGAAAATCCTGTCGAGAAGTAAGAGGGAAATGTGCATAACTGAACAAAAAGTCCCTTGTTAGTCTAAACAAGTGAAACAGGGAATTAGTCAAGTCCCTGAAAGCAGACTTTGAGGTAAAAAGAGCTTTCAAAGCTAAGGATAACAATAAGGCATTTTTCAGTTATGTCAACTGTTTTAAGGGCAACACCCAGCAATGTGCAGAATTAGTGGTAGATGACATCACCTATGCTCTTCTGAAAGACATAACAAATCTGCTGGCTGACAAATTCAGCTGAAATATTCATCTCAAATTTCACCTCCCCATCACCCCCCAGTTCTCCCCCAAAAATACCCTCCACCACTCCACTGCCAATTATCACCAAAACCCATGTTGCTGCTGTGCTCTCTAAAGCTAAAAGCATGGCTTCAGTGGGTCTGATACTATACCAGGTTGCCTCTTAAACAGCTTAAATCAGGACTAAGCAAACCCATTAGGATTTCTATTTAACCACAGCCTCTGGGACTGACTGTCCCGACAGTGTGGAGAACAGCAACAGTCATCTCTCTGCATAAAGGGGACCATCTACTGATCTGGGAAATTACAGATCCATAAGTTTGACTAGTCTTGTATGTAAGGCCAAGGAAAGAATAATCAAGGACCAGATAAATAATGACATAGGAGACATTAGGCGTGACCCAATTTGGCTTTGTCAGGGGCAGGTCATGCCTACTGAATCTGGTGTTTTTTTTTTGAGAAAGTCACTGAGGCTATGGATGAGGGTAAAACAGTACATGCTACCTACCTCGACCTAGCCAAGGCATTTGGCACAATTTCCAAGTCAGGTATTATGAATAAGCTTACAAAACTGGGGATAAATCTGTATGTCACCATATGGATAGCCAATTGGCTCATGTACAGGACACGTGGTTAAAGTGGGTGAATCTAGATCCAGCAAGAGGACATCTACTAGTGGTATACCACAGGGCTCAGTACTAGGACCACTCCTCTTCGGAATATACTTCTCTGAAGTCAAGGCAAATGTAGAAGGCCTCTGAATGACAAAGTTTGCAGATGACTGCAAGCTGGGGGCAATCACTGAATCACCCAGTGATGTAGATATCCTCCCGGAGGGTCAAGATCAGACAGATGAGTGGTGCCAGAACTATGGCCTAAAACTAAATGAAAAAAATGCATTATCATACCCTTTGGGAAGTCTAATATCAAATCACAACATCAATAGCATACCCCTTAGAGTGGACTCAGAGGTGAGAGATCTAGGTACACAGATAAGATAGTAGCCTGAACTTCAGCCGCCATTTGTCCACAGTGGTGAGGAAATCCTTTTATGTGGCACAACTTATAAGTAAAGGCATGGCATCTAGATACAAGGAAATTGTAGTCTTGCTGTACTCAGCCCTTATAAGACCAATAAGTGCACCATTTGGCATGTACTCGATGAGGTAGTTAGTGACCTCAGATGTAACTCATAAAGAAACTACAGGTTGTAAAGAACATGAACTATCTGGATAGACTAAAAGCCCTATCCCTTTACTCTGCCTCCTGCCAATTATTAAAGGATGTCCTATGCCTAACTTACAAGGCACTCACAAAACCAGCCTTGATGGAGCTGTTACACATCCACAAATCCAACAGCATGAGGGTCACCCGGTCTAGGGATCTAAACTTAGTCAGCAACTGAAACAAAACATGCTGGAGAGACATACATGTGTCTCAGAGATTGCCCCTTTGAAACAGGCTTCCTATTCACATTAAGCTGAGCCCTTCCCTGGCCCTCTTCAAACGCACTTTGGATCAATGGATGGGGAATCGCAAATTCACACTTGGGGTAGTGCCTATATCCCTTATGGAAAGGGGCAATCTGCAAGATACTCAATGCACAGGCACAAGTCCACGCCACTGCCCTTAGGGGCCACATATTGTGTAACATTGGGTTATATTGGCTAGGCTTGTAAGGCCCCTTAAGCCATTAGTCTAGTAATCTCTTCTGAACCTATGAAAACAAGCTCCCTTAGTGGACCTTCAGTATAAATAGGCTGTGCAACAAAAGAAAGAAAATCCTGTTCCAAAAAATAGGAAGGGCGATGCCCAAAAGACGCAACATTCCCTCATCCATCTCAGCAAGCAACTAAGGGTAATAATCAAGTCGACCAAAGCTAAATTTGAGGCAAAAATAGCCTCCCAGACTGAGGATAATCATAAGGCATTTTTCAGTTATGTACACAACCTTTAAAGGGAACACCCAACAGTGTGATGAACTAATAGTAAATGGAGCTTCCTATACTGAACTGAGGGATATAGTAAATTGCAGGGTGATGAATTATGCTCCAGTTTCAGCCCTTATCTTTCCCAGTTACCCCCAAGGAAATATTCTGCACCATTTCGCCCTACTACTAATGAGCAGGTCCTCGTTGCACTCTCCAGAGCTAAACACTACATCGATGGGCTCTGATAATATACTGGGATGTCTCCTGAATTGCACCTGTCAGTCCTACCAGAATATCTATTCAGCTACAGCCTTCAGACAGGCTTTGTCCCTAGGGAATAGAGGACTGCAATTGTAATCCCTCTACACAAAGGTGGCCCATCAACAGACCCATAATTTTTAACTAGTCTTGTATGGAAGGCTTTGAAAATAATTGTTGTGGACTTGATAAACAAAGACATAGGAAAACGTCAAACACTAGACCTATGTCAGTTCATTTTTTTCAAGGGTAGATCATGCCTACTTAACCTGGTGGACTTCTTCGAGAAGGTCACTAGAGCATGGATGAGGGTACAACAGTGCATACTGCCTACCATGACTTGGCAACGGTATTTGACACAAAACCTCACTTGGGTACTATAGACAAACTCACAAATTTAAGCATAAATCCTTGTGTCACCAAATGGATAGCCAAATGGCTCATGGATGGGATACATGAAGTTAGGCTGGGGGAATATGCCTCCACCAAGAGGCCTGTTAGTAGAGGTGTCCCACAGGGCTCAGTACTCTGACCTCTTCTGTTCAGAATATACTTCTCTGAACTCAAGGCAAATGTAGAGGGCCTTTGGTTGACCAAATCTGTTGTTGACTGCAAGCTGGGTGCAATCACTGAATTCCCCCAAATTTCTAGATATCCTCTAGAAGGGTCTGATACAGACAGATAACTGGTTTCAGAACCATGGCCTAAAGCTCAATGCCAAAAAGGCATAATTATACCTTTTGGAAAGACAACCATACCTGCAAATAACACTGATAACAGTCCCCTAAGAGTAGACCCAGTGGTAAGGGACTTGGGATCTCTGATTGATAGTAACTGAAACTTTGATCATTGTGTTCATGGTGGTGAGAAAATCCTTCCATGTGACATAATTTATAAGTAAGTTCATGGTATCCACTTTTAATAAGATCACAGTCCCACTATACTCATCCCTCATTAGACCAGTAATTGAGCATTGTGCATCCTTTGGCATGTAAATGATCAGACATCTGCAACAGATGGAGCAGCCACAGAGGTTCCTCACTAAAAGAATACAGGATGTAAATAACATGTCCCATGCGGAATACCTCTAAGCCCTTTCCCTGTACTTCGTCTCCTACAGACTACTGAGGGGCAATCTATGCTGAACCAACAAGGCATTCTCTGATCCAGCCCTGTTGGATCTGCTATATATTAAAACAAAAACACTGGAATTACCTGATCTGAAGATCTAAATCCCAACCATGACATAAACAAAACATGTTCATGGGGATAGGTATGTTTCATGAGGTTACCCCTTCTCTGGAACAGATTCCCATTCTTGTGAAACTAAGCTTTTGCCTAAGGTTATTCAAATGCAGTTTGGATCAGTGGATGGGAAATTGCAAATTCACCCGCTCTTATCACTTGTGGCACTTACGGATAGGGGCAGCTTATAAATGCAAAAAGAGGTCCAGCACAATGGGTGAAAAGCTTGAACCTATTTATTTAGGTAGCATGAGAAACAAAAAGCAAACCGGTTTCGGCATCAGTCTTCCTCAGTGCATTAACACAAACAAAAATGCCCAGTCCTTAAGTACATGACATCATTAGCATTCACAAAAAATATTGGTTGGGTATATCACTATGACAATTTATTCAGACCAGAATTAAACAAACCCCCTATCCTGATGATCCAATCTGATTCCTTATTATTTAATGTAGTGTGCCAACCAACTTTCGAAAAATGAGAACCCTGGACCCTATCAATCACAGTAAATGTAAATCTAGCTGTCTTATGGGCCAAGGTGTGGTTAAACAAAGCATTAGTGGCTCTCCTGTTCCTGATCTCACTGAGGTGTTCGGAAATCTGAAGCCTCAGTGTTTTAGACATTTGTCCAACATAAAACGCTGAACAGGAACAGGTAGCCAAATACACAATCCATTTACTGCTGCAATTTCCAAAACATAAAATGTCGTAGACTGCGGGGATGTTAGAACTGGTCATGCGGAACAGTGTCCACAAGGAACACTTCCCTTAACCCTATTTCCAAATTCCAAATATAGTACTGTTGAATTGCATGTGGAACCTTACGTGTATGTGGAACCTTACGTTTATAATGACTAAAGCGGGAACCTAATGTCGGCCCCCTACAGAAAGAAAATGAACAGGTAGAAGACAGAATATCATTGTTTGCCATTGGCCTTTACGATATCCCAATGTTAATTAATAACCTTCTTAAACGTCTGGAAATTCCTGCCAAAAGTGGTTACCAATTGTATGGACTGTTGTTCATACTTGTCGACATCAGACTTTTTATACTATAACAGCTCCACTCTAGAATGTTTTGTAACCTGATCCCTAGCCTGACAGATGTTGTCTTTATATCCCCTCTGTATGAACGGGTTATGCAGATCTTGTTCAAACCTGGCATAAGTATCCTGTGTAGAGCAAATGCAGAGCATCCTCAAAAATTGCGACTTGGGTATATTGTGGATGATATGGGGGGGGGGGGGGTGATGACTCCCAGCATGTAATAATGTATTGTACTGGGGATATTTTCGAAACACCTTAGTTTGGAGGGTGTGATCAGGATTCCTATTAACCATCACATCTAAAAAAGTGATGGATTCTTTGTTGAAATTCAAAGTAAATTGTATACCCCATTTATTCTGGTTGAGGTATTCAACAAACTCCTGTAGGAAAACCAAATCCCCCCTCCACACCATCCAGCAATCATCCAAGTAGCGCCACCAGATGTCAATTTCTTCAAGAAATAAATTGTGTAAAGCATCATAAATAAGCTGATGTTCAGTATAGCCCATGAACAGATCTGCATAAATGGGGGCAAAGGATGCCCCCATGGCCGTACCCTCGACTTGCCAAAAGCATTTACCAAAAAAGTGAAACACATTTTTGGTCAATATGTGTTCAGTTAAACATACCAAAAATGTATTAAATCCAGGGAGATAAATATTAGCCTGATCCATCCAAAATTGCAACACCTCAAGCCCAGCCCAATGTGGAATGCTAGTGTGTAATGAGGACACATCCAAAGTGCACATTAGCCATTCAGGCTCTAATTGTATGTTCTCAATAATTTGTAAAAAAAATGGTTGTGTCCTGATTTCTAGCACGAACTAGGGGCAACAGGGGCTGTAAATATTTTGTCAAATAGGCCGACAGGGGTTCAGTCAATGATCCATGTCCAGAGACTATAGATCTACCTGGGGGGTTGGACAAATTCTTGTGAATTTTGGGTAGAAGGTACAGATATTGAGATTGGGGGTCAGAAACTGTTAGATGGTAAATAGTTTAGATGATTACTATTGCCCCTCCCTTATCAGCTGGTAATATAACTAGATCTTGTTGGGCTATCAACTGTTGCATGGCTGTTTGTTCAGACTTAGATTGTAATTAATGTTTGGCATAAGGGCTTGGTTATAATGTAATTCTTTTAGTACACCATCTCCATAGGTGGAACAAAATTACTTCTGTGGAACTGAAAATCAGTAGATCTTTGGGTATTTTATTTATCCCAAAAAAACAGTTTTAAATTCAATATTTATTTATTTATTTATTTTATTTTATTTTATTTTATTTTACATTTGTTAACCGGGCTAGTCTAACTGGATATATTTCCATTTTCAGCAGAGGCCCGGGGAGAAAAGCTCCACATGTAGACAAGACGGATACAACATAACAAAAAAAATTCATAATAACAGATAAAAATAACAGATTAAAAAGTGGTAGGACTACCACTAATACTAATACTAATAGTCGACAGAAATTCAAAACATCATTCACCATTGAGTTTTCGTAAACAAAAATGCCAGGCACAAAATTAAGTCTTCTATTGAGTAACTTTATTTCACTTTCTGAAAGAACATAACTAGAAATGTTATGTACATTGTTTTCCAAATCTAATGAGGTGGTGTTAAATCCAGCAACTGTTGTAGGTTGTTAATTTGCCCTATGCTTCTGCCCCCCAAAGGGTCATTGCTGGGGCATCTTTTAGCAATGGGAGACTCGGAAAGAGGGGTGAAATCGATGTTGGTGGCTGAAGAAGATTCATCCCCTGAGGTGCCACTGGGTCCATTATGGCCCTTTTTTAATATCGGTCGTGGCCTTTTCATATTTGTCCCAGATTTCTTCCTATCGGAATCCGCAAACCTAACCTTTTTCTGTTGAACCCCAAAGGGTTTGCCCCTTTCATAATCCATCACAACTTTGTTTTTCAGTTGTTGTTCAAGGATCAGCAAGTCCTTGGCTAACTGATTGAAATATTTGGAGAAAAAAATATTCCCCCTCAAACTGTTTGATCTCCTCATAACTAGACTGTACTTCAACACAAAATTTATCAATGGTCCTTTCATAATGGGGTATAAGAGTTTCCACAAACATCATTGAAGCCTTGTGTTGGGTCTGTGCCCATTCATACAATAATATGTCATCCATCATACTGACCCATGGTTGGATCCTAAACCGGAGCCCATGGGGAGAAATCCCTCTAGCCTTATAGGTCGTAAATAGCTTCAAATGCCAGACATTAGTCTTCTGGGATTTCATGCTCTTGATCAACTTCAAGAACATGTTGGCACAAATATCCTCGAGATTCAACCCCCCCCCCCCCCCCCGAAGTATTCCATTCCTTACTGTCAGGCCAAAGTCCGAAGGCTAATAGATCATCCCGGTCTGCTGCTAGACCTCGCATAAGTCTGGAAAAATCCATTCTAAATGCACATAAAGACTCAGTTGGTAACTCTGATATTCCCTCTTACTAGAATAATTATGCCTGAATAAACAAACAGACCCCAATGTTGACAATTAATGGACCACTGAATAGTGGCAACTACACATAAACAGTTGGCATAATTGTAACAATGATTCAATTCAGATAATCTTGAGTATAAAGAAAACCTGTATCCAAAATAATCATAATATCCAACAGCTAGCATAAATATTGACAATATGTACCACTGAACTTTTAATCCTAAGCCTAAATATCTACCATAAATGTAGCAATGGTTCAATTAAGATGTTCATAAATAAGGAGAAACCAGTGTCCAAAATGGTCATAGTATCCAACAACCGAAAAACAGTTATGGGCAAACACCTATATATACAGTATTAAGAGAGACATGTAGATTATTAGAGCAGAAAATACATATGTTAAAGATGTTGGAAGAAAATGCCAATTATATTACAGGTTGGCAAAAAGACCCCCAAAAACCATTCGTCAAAAGGGAGCCAATAGGACCAAATCTGTTGATGACTGCAAGCTGGGTGCAATCACTGAATTCCCCCAAATTTCTAGATATCCTCTAGAAGGGTCTGATACAGACAGATAACTGGTTTCAGAACCATGGCCTAAAGCTCAATGCCAAAAAGGCATAATTATACCTTTTGGAAAGACAACCATACCTGCACATAACACTGATAACAGTCCCCTAAGAGTAGACGCAGTGGTGAGGGACTTGGGATCTCTGGTTGATGTAACCGGAACTTTGATCATTGTGTTCATGGTGGTGAGAAAATCCTTCCATGTGACAGTAAGGAATGGAATACTTCGGGGGGGTTTGAATCTCGAGGATATTTGTGCCAACGTGTTCTTGAAGTTGACCAAGAGCATGAAATCCTTGAAGACTAGCATCTGGCATTTGAAGCTATTTAAGGCCTATAAGGCTAGAGGGATTTCTCCCCGTGGGCTCTGGGTAGGATCCAGCCATGGGGTCAGTATGATGGATGACATATTATTGGATGAATGGGCTCAGGCCCAACACAAGGCTTCAATGATGTTTGTGGAAACTCTTATACCCTATTATGAATACCATATTGATAAATTTTGTGTTGAAGTACAGTTTAGTTATGAGGAGATCAAACAGATTGAGAGGGAATCTTTTTTCTCCAGATATTTCAATCAGTTAGCCAAGGACCTGCTGGTCCTTGAACAACAACTGAAAAACAGAAAGTTACATAAGTTTAACAGAGATGTGATGGATTATGAAAGGGGTAAACCCTTTGGGGTTCAACAGAAAAATGTTAGGTTTGCAGATTCCGATAGGAAGAAATCTGGGCCAAATAGGAAAAGACCATGATCAATATTAAAAAGGGGCCATAATGGACCCAGTGGCACCTCAGGGTATGAATCTTCTTCATCCACTGACATTGATTTCACCCTTCTTTCCGAGTCTCCCATTGCTAAAAGATGCCCCAGCAATGACCCTTTAGGGGGGGCAGACGCAGGGGTGGGAGGAAGCATAGGGCAAATAAACAACCTACAACAGTTGCTGGATTTAATAATACCTCATTAGATTTGGAAAACAATGTACATAACATTTCTAGTTATGTTCTTTCAGAAAGTGAAATAAAGTTACTCAACAGAGGGTTTAATTTTGTGCCTTCCTTTTTTGTTTATGAAAACTCATTGGTGAATGATGTTTTGAATTTCTGTCGACTATTGAATTTAAGACTTTTTTTTGGGGATAAAGAAAATATACAAAGATCTACTGATTTTCAGTTCCACAGAAGTAATTTTGTTCCACCTATGGATAAATATGTGGGCATTTTCAAAGATTGTGTACTAAAAGATTTACATTATAACTAATCCCTTATGCCAAACATTAATTACAATCTAAGCCTGAACAAATAGCCATGAAACAGTTGATAGCCCGCCAAGATCTAATTACATTACCACTTGATAAGGGAGGGGCAATAGTAATCATGGATTGGGACAAATATTTGGCAGAGGGGGAGAGAGAGCTGGGGGATGGACAATTCTATATGGGCATGCCACTAGATCCGATATTACAATTCAAGAAAGAAATTGATCATTTTTTGAATTTGGCTTTGGAAGAGGGCATTATTAATAAAAAAAAATGTTTACCATCTAACAGTTTCTGACCCCCAATCTCAATATCTGTATATCCTACCCAAAATTCACAAGAATTTGTCCAACCCCCCAGGTAGACCTATAATCTCTGGACATGGATCATTGACTGAACCCCTGTTGGCCTATTTGACAAAATATTTACAGCCCCTGTTGCCCCTAGTTCGTGCTAGAATTCAGGACACTACCAATTTTTTTACAAATTATTGAGAGCATGCAATTAGAGCCTGAATGGCTAATGTGCACTTTGGATGTGTCCTCATTATACACTAGCATTCCACATTGGGCTGGGCTTGAGGCATTGCAATTTTGGTTGGATGAGGCTAATATTTATCCCCCTGGATTTAATGCATTTTTGGTATGTTTAACTGAACATGTATTGACCAAAAATGTGTTTCACTTTTTTGGTTAATGCTTTTGGCAAATCAAGGGTACGGCCATGGGGGCATCCTTTGCCCCCATTTATGCAGATCTGTTCATGGGCTATATTAAACATCAGCTTATTTATGATGTTTCACACAATTTATTTCTTGAAGAAATTGACATCTGGAACGCTGCTTGGATGATTGCTGGATGGTGTGGAGGGGGGATTTGATTTTCCTACAAGAGTTTGTTGAATACCTCAACCAGAATAAATGGGGTATACAATTTACTTTGAATTTCACCAAAGAATCCATCACTTTTTTAGATGATGTGGTTATTAAGAATTCTGATCACACCCTCCAAACTGAGGTGATTTGAAAATATCCCCAGTACAATACATTATTACATGCTGGGAGTCACCCCCTCCCCCACATCATCCGCAATATACCCAAGTCGCAATTTTTGAGGATATGCCGCATTTTTTTCAACACAGGATACTTATGCCCGGTTTGAACAGGATCTGCATAACCAGTTCATCCAGAGGGGATATAAAGACAACATCTGTCATTCTAGGAATCAGGTTAGACAACAGTCTAGAGTGGAGCTGTTACAGTATAAAAAGTCTGATGTCGACAGGGATGAACAACAGCCCATACGACTGGTAACCACTTTTGGCAGGAATTTCCAGACGTTTAAGAGGGTTATTAATCAACATTGGGATATCTTAAAAGGCTATGGCAAACTTAATGATATTCTGTCTTCTACCTGTTCATTTTCTTTCCGTAGGGGGCCGACATTAGGTTCCCGCTTTAGTCATTATAAACGTAAGGTTCCATCTACACTTCAACAGTCTACTATATTTGGAAGTAGGGTTAAGGGATGTGTTCCTTGTGGACATTGTTCCGCATGTCCCCACATATTTAAAACTAAAACATTCACCAGTTCTAACACCCCCAAGGTCTGCGACATTTTATGTTTTGGAAATTGCAGCAATGAATGGATCGTGTATTTGCTACCTGTTCCTGTTCGGCTTTTTATGTTGAACAAACGTCTAGAACACTGAGGCTTCAGATTTACGAACACCTCAGTGAGATCAGGAACAGGAGACCCACTAATGCTTTGTTTAAGCACACCTTGGCCCATAAGACAGCTAGATTTACATTTACTGTGATTGATAGGGTCCAGGGTTCTCATTTTTCGAAAGTTGGTTGGCACACTACATTAAATAATAAGGAATCAGATTGGATCATCAGGATAGGGGGTTTGTTTAATCCTGGTCTGAATGAATTGTCATAGTGATATATCCAACCAGTAATTTTTGTGAATGCTAATGATGTCATGTATTTAAGGACAGGGCATTTTTGTTTGTGTTAATGCACTGAGGAAGGCTGACACCGAAACCGGTTTGCTTTTTGTTTCTCATGCTACCTAAATAAATAGATTCAAGTGTTTAACCCATTGTGCTGGACCTTTTTTTGTTTTACCTACTGCTTGGGTTGGTTTGGTCCGTGCACATCCGTACGTGCGGGTGTCTGTGTTTTGTGCAGCTTATAAATGCTCTAAGGCATAGACATATGCAAAGTATGTGGAAGACCATAAATAGTTGCTCAGAACAGCAGGGAGGAGAGAACCAAGAGTGTTGAGGCTATTTTATGACATCATCCATTTCTCTGAGTTCACAGAAAGTATAGATTGTACCCATGTTACTATCAAGGATCAGTCAGATGTAGATGGCCTGGAATATATTAAGAGGAAGGGCTTTCATTCCCTATAATGCTAGGTGGTCTGTGCATCACCCAGACCGTTCATATGATTCAAACATTTTGCACGCAATCTACCTATACCAAAGCTTCTTGCAAGGGCACTTTCTACAAGGTCTCTTATACCAAACATCAGGCATGATGGTGAGTATTGAACCTCGTATGAATCATATTTGTTACACTTGGCAGTTCATACTTACTAAGTTGAATACCAAAATGAAACTGAAAACACCTCCCTTAAATTGCTAAATAGTAGCAGCAAGGACTGCAGTTTAATTACGCTAATCCACTAAACGTATTCAAGTGGCAGAGCTTATTCACTGGCAATCACTGAAAATTGACTGTTAATTGTAACCCCTGACCACTCCCACCCAGCCTAGCTACCCCCTGTAGTCCATCCAGTTATAGTGCTAGTAGTACATGCTCTGTGAGTGTCATAATGATAAAATAATGTTGTGGTACCATAAAATAGTTTGTTGTAAATAATATGTCATAAACTGTGTTGTACATGGAGTGTTTTAGAAATGGTTTTGCGTTAGAAAGGTTACCAAAGAGAATTCTGTTAAAAAGTAATAATCTCATTATATGATGTATTTAAAGGAGGGCTGTGGCCCTGGTAATGAGGGATGTTGGCTTCCTGATGCAGGGAGATTAATTAGTAGCTGGAACAGGGGTTCTGGTAAGTGTGATGTAACAAAGAAGAGGCAAGCTGGAAGAACCCAAGTGGCCTGGAAGTTTTCTACTAGAATTCAGACCTGAAGAAGCTGTGTGAAATCTACTTGCAACTGTAGCAGAAGTAACATGAGAGACTGTACAACTTGTATTATAATATATGTAATAAAGTGTCTAAGCAATATTCTTTCTTGTTTAATAAAAATCACATTATTTTACGGAATTGCCTCTACTGTTTTGTTTAATACCATAGATATATGAAAGTACTATGGCTGGTCAATTTATCATTTAAAAAAACACCTTGTAAATGCTTGTTTCTGTCACAGTTTGTACTACAGTCAGCATAAGTTCAGTCAAATGCAGCATGTAAATTTGTGTATATTTTAGTTCAGACCCTATTGGAGTTAATATATATAAAAACATTCTGGAAAAAAAAAGGATTTTGCAGGAGATCAAGCACCCCTACAGCACCCCCTTTAACCTCCACACCCCTAATATATACTAACTCTCAGAATGAATAAAAATGGGGAAAAGGAGACACTTCTATAACCTCACTGTCTGTAAATCCAGCAATAAGATGATGAACTCCAGTTTACTCACCACCAAACTTACACATAAGCACAAACATTTCAAGATCTCTCACAATTACAAACAACGTCACCATTATGCACACATACAACTTTCTCTCCACATATTTAACAGCAACACACATGCATACACTTTTGACCACCATGTGTCTATTGTTGTATGAAAGTCCATCTATAATGCACCACTTATAAAGTAAGGGATTGAATCTAGATCTAGGGATGTCATTTACCCCTTTACTCATCCACAGTCATTGCATATATTAGCCTCTTTGGCATGTATCTGTTCAAACACATGTAACAACTGTAATGCCTACAAAGTTAACTTACCAACTGAAAGCCCTGTCACTATACTAGGTATCCCACAGGCTGCTAAGAGGTGACCTGTGTCTGGCAAACAAGGCATCCTTCAACACATTACTGATGGATTTACTGCACAACAGAAAATCTAATGGTATCAGAAATACTTAGTCTAAAGATCTAAACCTCTTCTGCAACATCAGTAGAATGGTTTGGATGGACAGGTATATTTTGCAGAGGATACTGTTGCTATGGAACAGACTCCCCAACCACATAAAACAAAGTTCACCCCTGTCCAATTTCAAGTGCAGATTAGATCTATGGATGGGAAACAGAAAATTTACCCCAGGACTCTGCCCTGTACTACTGATGGACAGATGCAGGTACTAAATGCTTTATCCTATGCATAGGTCCCCCCAAAATATCTACAGTATGATCCCACTTATTCTCAATAGGAGTAATATATCCTTATTGACTATGGGATGGGCAAGGCCAATCTATAACCAAATGGGATATGTTATTTTGATCACAAAAAAAGGGAAATTGCCTGGATTTAAAATGACCTGCAAGGGCAGCTAGTGTAGTACTTACCTATGAACCTGTAATCTTACATTGGACCTGAACCTGAATATACAAAAATGCACAAAAAAATCACCAAAAACTAGGAATGCTTTACAGATCCAAAAACTTTCTCACCAACACAACTAAAACTACACTTGCCACTACTTACCTCCTCCCTTCACTACTTTGTAGCACTTCCCCAGGCATTACAAAAAGCAAAATTTGAGCAATGCTGTAAGAAAGTGGCTAATTATGCAGCAAATACACCTTTCAGAATCCACAGCAGTATAACAATAAAAGCCTACATTGGTTAGAACTACCCCATCAACTAACATATACACTGCTTCTTCCCACCTATAAAATTATCCAGCATACATCTGCTTGTCTGGCACTAAATACCACTCTGCACACCTATGTTTAGACTATGTCGTTATGATCCACTGAGGAAAATCTTCTCTTTGTCCACAAACCTATCAAATCTGTTGGGCATAGTCTAAACTTATACCATGTTGCAAAGTCCTGGAACTCCTTATCTATATCCATCCAGTCAACGTCCTCCATTCTGTCTTTTAAAACCATTCTGAAATAGTACTTAGCCAAAATCTGTCTCTGTTTTTGTTCTTGCTTAACCCCAGGATAAACGATATCTCTAATTATGAATGAGTTCCTATTCATACGTTATACCTCCTTACTCCCCCTTCTCACTCACTTCCTAACTTTATCTAGATATGTGATATTCTTTTTTTTTTCCTCAGTTCGTATTGCAATCCTGTATTTATTATATTAACTTTCCTTTAACTTCTAAAAACTGTCTAAAATTTCTCCAATAATTAAAGTATTATTATACAAATTGTGTCTGTTTTTTTGCTAATGTTGTCACATTATGGACCGGATTCATGAATGCCTACATGATCACAATCTGTATTCAAGAAACTTCCTACCACATTTTTTGTGCTGTCTATTCACTCAGACAGATTATACTAAGTGTACATGTCTACACTTTCTAGTAACCATTATGAATTCCCCTCAGTGTTTAAGACTACAAGAAAAATCAGCAGGAAAGCTAAAATTAGGAGGAAAAATTGAGAGTTATTGTGTTGCCTATTCACTCAGAACGGTGTACACTTAGTGTAGGCACTCATGAATCCTGCCCTGTGTCTAATTTGGTATAATTATTTAACTGTAATGTTTTGTGTTGTTTTTGAAGCTTGCAAAATTTTGTTTAAAAATGCTTTTGTAATAGAGTAGAGCTTTTCTCCTTGGGCCTCCAATGAAAGTAGGCACCCACCCTGTTATACTTTCCTTGTAATCAAATGTTGGTAAATAAATACCGTGCTTGACGTTATCCATACAAATGTTGCTTCTGCCTACACCTCACTAATATACAGTACTATACTACATTACAATATAAAATAGCACATATAAAACTTGTGATTGCAACAACTACCCAAAATGAAAACCCAAATTAAAGCAAACATGAGAACTAAACCAAAACCTAAATCTCTATATGAGAGCAAAAAGTGCATAGCAATTTTCACTTCAAAAGTACAAACTAATAAGGAAATGCAATATATTACAGTATACAAGATGTCTTATGATATTAGGCGGATATGTAACACAAGTCCTCCCTGTCAAATAACTAGGACAAAATTACACTCAGAGAAGGAAGTCTGTGGAAGTAAATGGCCACCCACACAACAAAAATCATCAGACTGAAAAACAATGAAACCAGTACTACATGGACATTAATTACTGTCCTAATTTGCTGTGTATTATTACCCTTCTCCTTGTAAAATGTTTTGGTTTTCTGGTAAATCACTAAAGATTAGTCAGTCAGTCAGTCAGTGATGTCAGACATTACAGTTCAGTACTTCTTAATCTTTAGGAAATCCCTGTTGATGGAAATACTGATGTTCTTCGTGTTTCACTGTTGCAGTCATCACATTTGGGTTATCTACTTGCAGTAGCTCTCAGTCGGCCTGATTATCCAAGTCTTGGGTCCTGCATCAGTTGCTGTCTCATCTTCCATGACGTCAGGTAGTCAGGGGTGTAAAGCATGCAGCCGATGCCATTACATCAGTCTTTCTTGCCGTGTGGTGCCCGAAGCAGTTTGCAAGTACCGGTCGGCCGACTCCTGAAATTTTCATTTTCGAGTTTCAGAACCGAAGTCTTCAACTAAAGCTAAGTACCCCGTTGGGGAAACTTTTTCTTGCTCTAAACCGATGCCAGTAAAAGTCAGTAATTGTATTTCTTGTGGAAAGCAAATACCTCATAAAGATTTTCATTTGTACTGTATTCCTTGCCTAGGCCCTGACCACGATGTACCTCACTGTCGGTTTTGTGCCTTATTTGAACAACGAACTGTTCGCCGTCTGTATATTTACGCTTCTAAATATTTTGGTACTCGGTTCAATTACCCAGATATGGCTTCTGTAAGCCACCCAACTACCAACATTCCGAAAAAAAACGCAAAGATAAAGACAGAGACAGGCCACCTACATCCAAAGCTGCCGACGACGCTTCTACTAAGCTAGTCGCCAGTACGCCGGTACTCAGTGAGGCACTTTCGCAGCCCCTGATACCCGCTACGTCTGATTCGCAGGCCACTACTGAGACCCATTCGGAGTCCGGTGAGATGCTTCAACTGTGGAACCTGTGGATGTCTCTATCTTGGGTGGGTCCGGAGCTGCTGTGCAGACACCGGCTTCTGAGGGTGTATTCAGGCGTACTGACTTGCATATTAAACCAACGCCATCTTCTTCTTCAAGGCCTAAAACTCGATCCATGCCTAGAAAACCGATGCCCAGACCGCATGGTCAGGCCTCTATGCCAAAAAAAACAAGTGATAAAAATGGCTGAAGACCTTATTACTTTAATCAGGGGAAGCCAACCTTCCACTGATGACCAGGATTTACCCTTATCTACCTATGAGTTTTCTGATGCAGAGGACTCTATTCCCTCTGCTTCCCCTCCAGAGGATTTCTCTTTTGGTGAAACCTTGCATACTCTTAAGGAGCATTTTCGCTGGGAAAGCCAGGATTACTCTGATTCTAAAACGAGGCTTAGGGATTTCTTACTCCTGCCCCAACACAGGCCTTTAGCTATGCCCCAACACAGGCCTTTAGCTATCCTCCCTGTGCTGAACATTGTTGATGCCTTTTCGAAATCTAGTGTGGCCCCTGACTCCTTACCTCCTGCTCCCAGAAAACCAGATAGATATTACAGGGTTCCTGACTCTCACAGATACCTCTTTAAAAATTCTACTGCAGATCCTGAGACCATTTCACAGGGACCCAAGGGCATTAAGGCTACTACTGCCAAAAATCCTACCCCCTCTGATAGAATTTCCAGAGCGCTGGATAGATGGGGTAAGAAGGTATACACTTCTGCAACCTTGGCCATTAGGGCCTTAAACTGCCAGTTTCATATGTTAAAGTATCAGCAGCATATTATTGGATTGCTTAAACAGAAAATGATGATGATTCCTGATTGGCTGAAAATAAGGATTTAATGCATTCTGCTGAACAAGTTGTAAAACATACTTTGCAATGTGGTTTTGATTCACTAGAGGCATCTTGCAGGGCTGCTGTCACTGGGTCTGTACTTTGAAGGCATGCTTGGCTTAAGGAGCAGTCTTTGCCAGATCAAGTTAAAGCTAAATTGCTGGATGTTCCCTTAAACCAGGACCATCTGTTTGGCAATAAAGCAGTAGTAGTACTTAAAAAGATGGAGGAAAAAGCTAAATCTATGCAAACTGCTAAAGATTTCCTGCAAGTACAGCCTCCAAGATTTAGTAGGCATTGGCCCTCTAAGAATTGGTCCTTTCCTGCCTCTTCCAGGCCTTCAGTCCAAACCCAGAACCAGCAGAACACCCAGGCTTCAGTCCCAAGGTACGCACAGGACTAAGCAGTGGGGGGCTTCCACTTCTAAAGCAAGGAGTAGTAAGACTCCCCCCTATGGTAAACTGTCTCAATGACTTAACTTTAAAACTTCCAAGCCCTTCTCAACTGACTGCTCTTTTAGGGGGAAAGATTGCTCTGCAGGCAAAAAAAATGGGAACTCATTACCCAGGACAAATGGGTTTTAAATATAGTCCTCCAAGGATACAGATTCCACTTCCACACTTTACCAACCCAAAAGGTTGGCCAGATCTACCCCCAAGTCAGTGGCAGAGGCTCAAAAGCAAGTTCTCTCTCTCTTAAGTATAAGGGCTATTCAAACTGTCCCAGAAGAGGAAAGGGGACAAGGTTTCTACTTAAGACTTTTCCTGGTGCCCAGAAAAGACAACTCCCGGCGTCCTATCCTGGATCTGTGTATCGTAAACACTTTTTTGGTGATCCCAAAATTCAGGATGCTAACTCTTCACCAGTTGCTTACTTTGCTAGGCATGGATGACTGGTTGGCAGCACTGGATTTAAAGGAAGCCTACCTGCACATCCCAATCAGGGAATTTTGCAGAAGATAACTACACTTCAAAGCAGGCTTCATGCACTATCAGTTCTCTGCACTGCCCTTTGGCTTATCTACTGCGCTCAGGGTATTCACAAAGTGCCTAGCTCCAGTCGTATTTTGCAGGCAAAGAAATATTCAGATATACCCATACCTAGACGATTGTCTAATTCAGGCAGAAAGCCAGGACATTCCATTGAATCATCTAGCATTTGTACAAAAAGTGGTAACTTCTCTGGGGTACACCATAAACGAAAATAAATCACATCTTGTACCCTGCCAACAAATTGTATTCCTGGGAGCAAGCTTGAACACAACTTCCCAGATGGCTTTCCTCACGCCAGAGAAACAAGTTCATTTGATAGCTTACTTCAAACTAATGGCCACAAAGACCCTGCTTATCTGCAAGACAAATACTGCAAGCCTTGGGGTTCATGGCCTCCTGCATTCTCCTAATTCCATATGCAAGACTGCATATGAAGACACTACAATGGTATCTAAAAAGCCAATGGTGTCAACATTCTCAGGATCTAGAAGCAATGATGAGTTCCTTTGGTGGGCAGAGGCCCGTCACCAAAACAAGGGGCTGCCATTCACTCTACCCCCTGCTGCCCAAACCCTAACAGATGCATCAGACTATGCATGGGGGCTCACTTGGCAGGAAAGTGCATTCAGGGCAAATGGAACCCAAGTCAAATGCACCTGCATATCAATCAAAAAGAAATGTTAGCTGTACAGAATGCTCTGACAGCCTTCAAGGACCACATTCTTCCAGGACAGTTAATGGTAAAGACGGACAACACCACTGTTATGTGGTACATAAACAAGCAGGGGGGAACCCACTCATACCCTCTGTGCAGACTAGCCATGGCTCTGTGGAGCACAGGCTTGAGCTTACCAAGTGCACCTACAGGCTCAATTCCTGCCAGGAAAGCTAAATACACTGGCAGACGAACTAAGCAGAAATCTCATGGACCCACACGAGTGGAAACTGGAACCAAAGACATTCAACATGTTGATAAATGGGGGAGCCCAGAGATAGACCTGTTTGCCTCCCCCCAGAACTAACAATTGGACAAAGTCTGCACAAGGGTTCCCCACAAACAAGCTTGAAAAGTGGATGCCCTGTCATTCACCTGGAAATATCTATCAGTTTATGCCTTTCCTCTTCTGCCTCTCCTCTCCAAAGTACTACTAAATATCAAACAGGACAAACCAAGGACGATACTGATTGCAATAGACTGGCCATGTCAACAGTGGTACTCCCTCTTGCCTCAGTGCGTCATGGCTGGCACCATGGTACCTGCCTCAGACCCCTACCCTGCTGTCCCAGCAGGAGGGCCAGATTCTGCGCCCTCAGCTCCAAACCCTCAACCTGGCAGCCTGGCTAATTACCTGATCTCTCCATTACCATCCCTCAGTAAACAAGTGTTGGATGTCATTCTGGAGGCAAGGAGGCCTAGTACTAGAAAATCTTATGCTGAAAAATGGAAAAGATTATTTTCCTGGAACCAAACTCCGGGGATGGGCACAAAAGCACCCAATTTACCTCAGATTCTTCAATACTTAACTGAGATGCTTCACAAGGGCCTTTCCTTTTCCTCTATCAAAATTCATGCATCAGCCATTTCAGCTCATTACAGCACAGAACCACCCCTCTTCTCTCCTCCACTGCTCAAGCAGTTCCTCAGAGGGGCCAAAAACTTAAGACCACCTAGGAGATCCCCAACTCCAGCCTGGGACCTTAACTTTGTATTGGAAAAACTCACTCTACCTCCTTTTGAGCCAGCTGCAAATGCAGAGTTGAAATTCCTTTCTTGGAAAACAGCCTTCCTTTTAGCCATCACTTCAGCAAGAAGAGTGTCTGAATTACAGGAAAGAAGTCTTAAAATAGACTAAAAGTAGAAAAACAGCAGCAATTCCACGTAAATTGTTTATTTCAAATACATGTCTTAGCTCCTCGGCCACCACAGCCTTCAAAGAGCACATAATTCATGGTAAAATTGCATTCCCTTATATACTGAAGACAAATCAATAATAACATAATTAATCAATTAAACAATTACATATTTAAAGTGACTACACTCTCTCCCAAACGAAACCCATACAAAATAAACCCATACAAAATAAACATACAAAAATATATCAAATATTTCCATTTAATCTCCATATTTAGACCATAAGGAAATAATGTATTATATTTAAGTATATACATAGATTCTTTGTATAATAACATATTTTTTAATAATTATCTCCTTTTTTAACAAAAATTTGCTCTAAAATAGTAGCTTATAATAAATTTACATTACTATCATGAGTTTCTAAAAAATGTAAGGCCACTGAATTCTCTGTTGCACCCCCCCCCCCTTAATATCTCGAATGTGCTCTTGTAGTCTAAGCTTGAACTTTCTTTTGGTTTCGCCAATATAAAATAAATTACAAGGGCATTTAAGGCAATAAATAACCCCATCAGAATAACAAAAGAACTGTTTAGGAACAAATCCTTTATAATTGATCTTATTAAAGGATAACCTAATAAATGGACATACATTACAAGAATGACAAGGAAAAGTACCACATGTACCTAATGAAAGAAATAATTTATCAGTAGGGCATATAAAATATGCTCTTATCAAGATATCACCCAAGTTCTTTCCCCTTTTTATAAGCAATCAGAGGGCTCAAAGGCAGCAAACTACGTGAAACTTTATCTTTCAGTAAAAATTTCCAATAGTATTTTACTGTATCCCAAATTTCTTTACTCAATAAATTATATGTAGTAACAAAATAAATATCATCTTGTTGTATATTATTCTGTTTAAATTTATAATTTGATCTAATATATCCCTGTGTCTGAATTACAGACCCTTATGACAGTGGAGGCTTTCATCATATTTCATGCAGGCAGGGTGTCCTTCAGGACCAATCACTCCTTCATGTCCAAGGTAGTGTCCAGTGTGGCTCTTAATCAGTCCATTCATTTGCCAGCCTTCTTTTCTAATCCACAGAACAAAGGGGAACATATACTGCACTCCTTAGATGTGCACAGACAACTTAGATTTTACTTGGACAGGACTAAACATCTCAGGAAATCTGAACAGCTGCTGGTGGCATTTGCTGCAGGGGCAGAGGGGAAGGCCATGTCAAAGCAAGCCATTTCTAAATGGATAGACCATTGCATTCATTTCTGCTATAAGCACCATGGAAAACCTATCCCACAGGGGATAAGACCACATTCAACCAGGGCTGCATCTACCTCTACAGCCTTTCTCAGAGGTGTCCCTACCAGGGACATCCTAGAAGCTGCTACCTGGAGTTCTGTACATACTTTCACCAAGCAGTACTATTTGCCAATTTTCTCTAAATCCAGAGCTGGCTTTGCCACTGCAGGCTTGCAGGGCCTTATAGCTGGTCCTAATGCTATCTTATTTCCTCCTCCCATCCTTAGCTTTGGGAATCTACCCAAATGTGATGACTGCAACAGTGAAACACGAAGAACATAGTGCAGTTGTGTATACTTACCATAAATGTAGATGTTCAAGTGTATTCACTGTTGCAGTCCTGGTTACCCTCCCTCCAGCCCCTTGACTTCTTTTGGCTATACCTCTATTCATTTTAACTATGCTTAAAGCTTTTTGGTGTATTTGCTTTTTTGTTGGAGGTGTACCCTTGTATATATATTTAATTGCTTCCCGTTAGGGTGGCACCTGACATCTGGGGCAAGAAAAACTGATGTAATGGCGTCGGCTGTGTGATTTATACCCCTGACTACCTGACGTCATGGAAGATGAGACAGCAACCGACGCAGAACCCAAGACTATGATAATCAGGCCGACTGAGGGCTACTGCAAGCAGATAACCCAAATGTGGTGACTGCAACAGTGAATACACTCAAACTTCTACATTTATGGTAAGTGTACACAACTGTACTTTATTCCTCTACTAACCTGTAATTGAATTAGAGGTAATATTTAAAAATTATCCCTGATTTTTGACATTTCCCCCTTCCCATTATTTTGGCTTTGCACCTATTTCTTACATAAGAATTTGGGAGATATGCTGATCTTAAAGGAAACAGTTAGCAGTGTACAGAACTGGTGGTAAAAGGCACAAACTTCACTGATCATGGTGACATAGCAAATCTACTGCCTGATAAATTTACCTCTGACTTCACCCCCACTACCGTCTCTGTGAAATCCTTTCTAGCATATCCCCGACTATCAACACGGCACAGGTCCTGGTGGCACTCGCTAAGGCCAAAAACACTGATGTGAAATTGTTCTATCTCACCGTTCATTCTTACTAATGGGTTCAAAGCTGAGCCTCTGCTCCAACTAGGCCAACTGCAAAGGCTCAAGGTCTTCAACCAGCTCAAGGCCAACTCCCTATCCCATGATGCACCTTGATCTTCCCCCAGATCTCGTTTGCTGCTGCAACTTGATTGGACATTCACCAGCTCTGGCTAGTGAATAACTTTATTTTTCTCATAAATAACTGTTAAAATATCTTAGTTTGTTACTTAATGATTTAGATAGATAGTTTAGTGTCAAGTCTATACTTGCATTATATAGATAATATAGTTGGGTATTAGGGCAGTCTTTTTTTAGGCCTTTTTTTCCTCCCTATCTCTATCTCAGTTAAATTACTGAGAAATTAGTGGCCGTGTTTTTAGGCCTTTTTTCTCTTTATCATAGCATCATGTTGAGTGTGTGTTTATATTGAATTACAGCCCTTCTTTTTCACAGGAGCACATAGTTATCTTATACTAATATTAAAATTAGATGTTAGTGGCCGTGTTTTAAGGCTTTTTTTGTCTCCATACCTATAACATTACAGTGTGTGTATGTATATTATCTGGTAAATGACAGCCTTTTTTTTTTTTTTTTTTCTTACAGTTCAGATAGTTTATCTTGGCTAAAAATTTACATTAGTAGCTAATTTTCTCAGAGTCTTTTTTTCTCAATGCTTTACTAGTTGGTTTAGTGTGTATATTACTATTAGAGCCCTCTTTTTTGCAGGGCATTTTTGCTATGATTTAAAATAGTTAGTGTTTGCCTTTGTACTTTTGAAAATATATCTCAGCAGGAGAAGGAAAAAGTCAAGTCTGGCTTCAAAAAATGCCCAAGACATGGGCAAAAGATGTCTATAACCGATGCACATACTGAATGTGTCTACTGTTTGGGTGAGGTACACCTGCAGAAAAGCTGTGCTATATACCACTCCTTTAGCTCCAGAGTGTTCCATGAGAGGAAAAGAAAACTCATGGATAAATGTCTCTTAAAATTCTCTTTCCAAGAGTCGCTGGATAAGTCAGACAAGTACTCCAAAAAGCCTTCGGAACTGACAAAAAGAGTCCATCTACTTTAAAATCAGCTTCTAGTAAAGCTTCGGCATCGGTTCCCCAGCCTTCGGAACCAACTGTCATGGTTAGGAGCTGGTTCCCGACCTTGGAGCTGGAATCTCCTACATTAAAGCCTCACATATTACAATCGGTGGCTTCATCACATTCTTCACGGGCCTCAAGTAGACTGTCTGATTTGGATGTGGACCGATGACCACTCCATCAGTTCGAGCAGCTCCCCCCTGAAAGCACCGGTGTCTGCCTCTTCATCACACGCTCCATTGAAGCGTAGAGATCCTGAGCCTCAGGAAGCCCCATTGGGTGAGACATGTTCTTCCAAGACCTTTCCAGAAGCTCCCACTGAAGAAGTGTCTAGTTAGAGACTTTGCAAGAGGAAGCATCTAGATTCCCCACAGGAGTCAGTCACTTTGGATACTGACTTAGATGAGTCAGAGGGTCCCCACGGTCCTCCTCAGAAGATATCTCCTTTTGCAGATATCTTAGAAATTCTTAAACAGAGGGGTGGCTGGAAATCCCTTAACCCTTCTAATGATGAGTCAGTCCTCCTGAAGGCTTTTGGGTCTCATTCCTCCACCTCTTGGGTGTGTCTACCCTTTGATGATTTGCTTGAATTACTCACTCAAAGGGCATGGGAGTCCCCAGACCACCATGGAGCCTGTACCCAGGAGGCCTAACAAATTTATAACTAGTCTTTAAGATAGACCTTTTCTTACTAAAGGAGAACCTGTTGATGCTATGGTGGTGTCAGCAGCCACCAAGATTGAATTATCAGAGACTTCATCTGTTCATCATTCTAATAGAGAATCCAGGATTATGGACAGATACGGGAAGCGTATGTTTAGTTCAGCGGTCTTTGTCCTTCGATCGCCGAAGTACCTCACACATTTTACTAGAGTACAAAGGGATCTCCTGAAGGAGCTAGGAGATGCTCTGCAGGGTTCAGTAGATGTCCTTCATGGATGCATCTGCAGTCATAACAACTGGGTTGTCCTGTCGTCAGGCAGCCCTTCAGTCGGCCGGATTCCAAAGTCCGGGTCCGGCTTCGGCTGATGTCGCACTTCACCCGACGTCATCTCTGTTGGTCTTCTGGTATAAAGGCATCAGCCGACGCCATTTTCCCCAGTCTTTCTTGCCGCGTGGCGCCCGAAGCAGAAGCTGTTCGCAAGTGCCGGTCGGTCGGATCCAGAGATTACTTCTACCGAATACTACTTCGAAGACTTCTAAAGCTAAGTACCCCGTTGGGGACTCTTTCTTGCCTCAGCCGATGTCAGAAAAAGTTAATAATTGTTTAACCTGTGGGAAACAAATACCTCATAAAGATTTCCACTCTTACTGTCTGCCTTGTTTAGGCCCAGCCCACGACGTAGCAGCCTGTTCGGCCTGTGCTTCTTTCAACCGACGAACGCTTAGGCGTCGGTCGGAGTTTGCTGAACAGTTTTTCGGTTCTGATTTTGCGTACATTATGCCGTCGGATCCTCCGACTTCACAATCTACCAAAAAACGCAAAGATAAAGACCGACACTCGCGGTCCGCGGTTTCGGCCGAAACCATGGCTAAGCATACCGCGAGTGTCTCGGTTTCGGCCGAAACCGAGAAAACTGATCAAAGTACAGCTGAATCTATTTCTACAACTGAGGCCCCTGCTACCATTCTTGAATCGGCCTCAGAAATTTTATCCACTACGGTGGTTGCCACTGACTTATCAGACACCATTCCCTTGGATGTCTCTACCCCAGCACGTGGTGCTGCTAGGCCTCCAGCAGCCATGTCCATTAAGGCCTTCGCCAGGGCTAAAGCAGCCAGGACTACTAAAACAGGGCCTGTTAAACCCCCTACAACCAGGCCCTCCTCTAGTTCTCAAATGCTTACTCTGGCAGAAGATTTAATTTCTTTAATTAGAGGATCTCAATCTCAGGGCCTCTCAGCCCCCAGAGAAAAAGACTTAGGACCTTTCTGCATCTTCCTCAGCACAGGCCCTTAGCTATACCTCCTGTTCTCCCTGTGGTGGATGATGCTTTCAATGATGTCTGCTCCGCACCAGAAGCCCCTGCCAAACCAGACAGATTTTACAGGGTGCCAGACACTCATCACCACCTTTACAAGGCTCCACTTGCAGACCCCGAAACTATATCCCAGGGTCCCAAGGCAGTAGCCGCGACCACAGCTAAAAATCCTACTCCTTCTGAAAGGGAAGCAAGGTCATTAGACAGATGGGGCAAAAAGGTCTACACTTCAGCTACTCTCTCAGCTAGAGCTTTAAACTGTCAGTTTCACATGATACAATACCAAGAGTTTATGCTTGATCAGTTAACTAAAAAGCTAACCACTGATGAATCTCTTGATAAGAAATATGTATTAGAAATGGTAAATAACATACAACAGGTTAGTAACCATTCCTTAAAATGTGGCTATGATGCACTGGAGGCTTCATTTAGATCAGCCATGACTGGCACAGTGATAAGAAGGCATGCATGGCTTAAGGAGCAAGCTTTACCAGATCATGTTAAAGCTAAGTTGCTGGATGCTCCTATGGATAAGACAAGTTTGTTTGGTACACCTGCCCAGCAGGTTATGAAGAAAATGGAAGAAAAGGCAAAATCTGTTCAAACGGTTAAAGATTTCTTGCAGGTTCAACCCCCAAGGTTTAGCAGGAACTGGCCTGCCAAAAATTGGTCCTTTCCTGACTCCACAAGATCTCAAAGGGGAAGGAATAGACGTTCCAGAGGCAGAAACCAATCCAGAGGAGGTGCCTACAGAGGACGACAGTGGCAAGGTAACAACAGAGGCACAGACACAACCTCTGCCACTACAGCAACACAGCCACAGTGACTTAACCCTAAATCCGCCTACAAGGGAACAAATAGCAGCTCCTCTAGGCGGAAAGTTAACCTTATTTTCAAAAAACTGGCACTATATAACAAAAGACAAGTGGATTTTACGAACCATAGATCAAGGTTACCGGTTCCACTTCCACACCTTACCAGTCAAAAGAGGAATGCCAAATCTACCTCCAAATCAAAAAACAGAGGCTCTACAACAGATAATGCAGTTAGCAAACATGAGAGCTGTGGAAAGAGTGCCAACAGCAGAACAAGGAAAGGGGTTCTATTCAAGACTATTCCTAGTTCCAAGAAAGGAAAACAGTTGGAGACCAATTCTGGACCTGTCCACCCTAAATACATATATCATTGTCCCAAAATTCAAAATGCTGACCCTACAGCAACTTCTTCCCATGCTGGGCAAGGAGTGTTGGCTGGTAACTCTAGATCTCAAGGAGGCATACCTGCACGTCCCCATTCGACCAATCTGCAGAAGATACCTCAGATTTCTTGCAGGATCAGAGCACTATCAATTCTCAGCATTGCCCTTTGGCTTATCTACTGCACCCAGAGTATTCACAAAATGCCTGGCATCAGTAATCGCCCATTGCAGACTACAGGGAATTCAAATTTACCCATACCTGGACGACTGCCTGCTACAAGGGGACAACAAAAGCAAGCTGACAACAGATTTACAAAGGGTCATTTGCTTGCTACAAGCACTGGGATACACAGTCAATTTACAAACGTCAAGGCTGGTACCATCCCAAACAAGGACATTCTTGGGCGCGGAATTGGACACAGTAAAACAAATGGCATTCCTAACTACAGAAAAACAAAAAGAACTCCCTCGTTACTTCTTGGCACTAACAAAACTGAACAAGTTAACAGCAAGAAAAGTACTGCAGGCCTTGGGCTTCATGGCATCATGCATAATCTTGGTCCCACTTGCCAGACTACATATGAGAAAACTACAGTGGTACCTAAAGAATTTATGGTCCCAACACAGACACAGCCTAGAAACAGAAATCCCATTAATTCCATGCTTAAAACAGGAGTTCCTATGGTGGGCTCAGGCATGCCAGTCAAACCCAGGGCTACCCTTTCACAGAGGTCAAGCAAGCCAGACCATCACAACAGACGCTTCAGACCTAGGATGGGGGGCCCACATGCAAGACAAATGCGTACAAGGATTGTGGACACAGGATCAACTTCACCTGCACATCAACCTAAAAGAAATGCTGGCAGTAAAACTGGCAATCCAAAAGTTCAGACCATTTCTCAAAGAGGGCCAGTTGATGATAAGGACAGACAACACCACAGTCATGTGGTACATCAACAAACAGGGAGGCACTCATTCATACCCTCTATGCAGAATGACTTTGGAGCTGTGGACCCTGGCGCTCAGCTACAACATCCAGTTACAGGCAATATTTGTACCGGAAAAGAGAATACTCTAGCAGACATATTAAGCAGAACCACATCGGATGCCCACGAATGGAAGCTGCACCCGGACATCTTCAAGACCATCTCAAAGAAATGGGGAATGCCTCAGATAGATCTATTCGCATCACCTCTCAATCATCAGCTCAAAAAATTCTGCACAAGGACATTCCACCCACTAGCATGGAAAGTGGATTCGCTCTCCTTCAGCTGGAAAGGCCTAACAGCATATGCATTCCCACCTCTTCCCTTGATACACAAGGTATTACTAAAAATCAAGGAAGAACGTCCAAGGATAATCCTGATAGCTCCAAACTGGCCAAGACAACACTGGTACCCACTGCTGAGGAGCATGTCTCGGAACAATATGTGGCCATTACCTCTGATGCCTTTGATGTTAACTCAGAACAACTACAGCATCATACATCCAAACCTAAAAACGTTACAACTGACTGCATGGAGCATCACATAGCAGCAGCTAATCCAGAACTTTCACAAAGAGTTAAAGACATTATTCTTGAAGCACGCAGACCTTCAACAAGAAGGAACTATGCTGGAAAATGGAAAAGGTTTGTCATTTGGAGTACTGAAAGAGGAAAAGATGTGTCAAACATAGATATGCCTAACATTCTGGAGTATCTGGCCGAACTTCTTCATTCAGGCCTGTCCTACTCCTCCATCAAGATACATGCATCAGCTATTTCAGCAGAATACAGCTTTGATCCACCTGTTTTTTCGCACCCTTTGCTCAGGCAGTTCCTCAGAGGAATCAAGAATGTAAAACCTCCAAGGAAACTACCATTACCAGCTTGGGACTTAAACTTTGTGCTAGAAAAGTTGACACTATCACCCTTTGAACCAGCAGCAACAGCAGACCTACAACACCTGTCATGGAAAACTGCTTTCCTACTGGCAATTACTTCAGCAAGGAGGGTTTCAGAACTACAGGCCTTAATGGCAGTGCAACCCTTCCTAATCTTCCACCAAGATAGAGTGTCCATGAGGACTAATCCTCATGTCATACTGCCTAAGGTGGTATCCAGAGTGTCTTTAAACCAGGCAATCCACCTACCTACCTTCTTTTCCAACCCACAAAACAGAGGGGAAAGAATACTACATACCTTGGATGTACATAGACAGCTACGCTACTACTTGGACAGAACAAAAAGTAGCAGAAAGACTGACCAACTTTTTGTAGCCTATGCAACAGGAAGAGAAGGAAAAGCTATTTCAAAACAGACAATCTCCAAATGGATAGGAAATTGCATACGATTCTGTTACTCCTTCCATGGGAAACCAATTCCACAGAACATAAGACCTCATTCTACAAGGGCAACAGCCACTACCACAGCCTTCTTACGAGGAGTGGCAACCAAAGACATTATTGAGGCGGCTACTTGGACCTCCGTGCATACATTTGCCAAGCATTACAATTTGCCTCTATATTCCAGATCCCGAGCAGGGTTTGCCACTGCTGTACTGCAAGGGATCCTAAACACACCATAATCTAGTTTTATCCTCCTCCCCTAGTTGGCTATGGTATTCTACCCAGTTGTTATGACTGCAGATGCATCCATGAAGGACATAGTAAAGTTTTGTACCTACCATAAATGTAGATGTCCGAACTGGATAGCATCTGCAGTCAGGATTACCCTCCCTCCTTCCCCTCTGTGGTACTCCTAGGGTGTTTACCCTCCTAATAGCTAGCTGGTGGGGGGAGTCTTTTATGGTGTATTTGTTTGTATATATGTACATACATGCTTATTTTGGTGTTTACCTCTATCTATTTGGAAACATTGGCATCTCTCCAAATTTTAGCCTTCAAGAGGGCTACTGGCATCTGGGGCAAGAAACACTGAGGAAAATGGCATCGGCTGATGCCTTTATACCCAAAGACCAACAGAGATGACGTCGGGTGAAGTGCGACATCAGCCGAAGCCGGACCCGGACTTTGGAATCCGGCCGATTGAAGGGCTGCCTGACGACAGGACAACCCAGTTGTTATGACTGCAGATGCTATCCAGTTCGGACATCTACATTTATGGTAGGTACAAAAGTGTACTTTGTGGAGGCTTCGGACAAGGTAACTTCCCAGCCCTCTGCTCTTAATTTGATAGTGAACTCATCCATGCATCTGTTATCATATGCAGCTGATGGTACGAGCAGAGCAGCGGGTACATAAATCATTCTCAGGAGAAATTCCTGGATGTGCTTATGTTTCTTTGCGGAACCCTTTAAGTCTTCCTTCATTAACACCTCCTTTTGACGGTTCGTGCCTTTTCGGACCAAAGGTAAAGGGAACACTTACCAGGAGTGAAAAAGATGGAAAGGCCTTGTCTGCGTCAGAGCACGTTTTTCTACCCCAAATAGACCTTACCCCAAAGGGAGGGGAGGTGGAAAGATATGGTTCCGTAAATCTCAAGGATATTTCCAGAGCACTTGTGATGAAACCCCCTCTAGAGGCAGAGGAGGGGTGATAATTTAAGATGTCGCCCACATGGCAGAAGGGGTCCGCAGAACCAGGGCGACAGAGATCAGTTCTTTGGCGAGCCCTATCAGCGCTCCTGAAAGGAGGCCCAACTGTTCATCTCTGGAAGCAGTTGGGGGAAGCCTATCTTTGTACCTAGAGGTCTGGCTAAAAATAAAAGACAGCTGGGTACAAAGCATGATATCCAGACGATACTCAATTCCCTTTGCCGCTCCACCCCCTCTAGTAAAGAAAATCCCAGACATTCCACCCAGTCACAGGGACCAAGCAGACAGAGTTCCAAAGTTTGCTGAAGAAAAGAGTCATCCAGCCAGTCCCAGCGGACCAGAGAGAATCCAGAACTTACTCAAGGTTCTTTTTAGTTCCAAAGGAAACAGGGGACTGGAGGCCTATTCTGGACCTAAGCAGACTAAACAAGTTAGTAAAAAAGACAAAGTTCCAGATGGTCACGCTTCAGTCAATACTCCCTTTTCTGGGGAAAGACAATTGGATGTGCTCTATAGATCTTCAGGATGTGTACTACCACATAAAGATGGACAGGCCATCCAGGGATCATCTACACTTCCGTCTGGGAGCCAGCCATTATCAATTTCGTGCTCTGCCCTTTGATCTCACTACAGCCCCCAGAGTGTTCACCAAATGTATGGCAGTAGTCACCGCTCACCTGAGACATTTGGGATTCCAGGTGTTTCCATATCTAGACGACTGGCTCCTCACTCCACCACCAAGCATCAACTTATTCAGGTGAGGGACACAACCTTAAATCTCTGCAGTCATTTGGGAATTACCATCAATTCAGAAAAATCTGCCTTATCGCCATCGCAACAGACCGTCTTTATAGGAGCAGAACTAAACACAGTTTCACTGACATTGTCTGCCTCCAGAAAGAGTTTGTCTCTTACGAAAACAAATATTAGACCTACTTCCAAGCAAAAAAGCCCCAGTCTCAATGGTACTCAAATTGCTAGGTTCAATGGCGGCAGTGATCATTGCCATTCCCCTTTCTCGAATGAACATGCGAGTTCTACAATGGCTCCTATTCACTCAATGGTCCTTTCAGGAACTACCAATGTCACACCAAATCATCATAACGAATACGTGCAAGAAGGACCTTCAATGGTGGCTGATGTCTCAACAGGTAACTCGGGGCCGTCCATTCGTTCTACCCAATCCCATAGCCACGGTGACCACAGACACTTCCTTAATGGGAGTGGAGCATTATCGGGGAAGAACAGCCCAAGGCACGTGGAAGAAACACGAGGCCCATCTGCATATTCATGTTCTGGAGATGAGAACGGTACTTCTAGCGTTGCAGTCCTTTCAAGACTCTCTACCTCCGGGAACAATTTTAATTCAGACAGACAACATGTCAGTGGTCTGGTACATAAACAAACAAGGAGGAGACATATCTTACCCCCTGTGTCGAGAGGCCATGAGAGTATGGCAGTGGGCAATCTCCACCCAGTGCTTTCTGACAGCAATGCATATCCCGGGGAAATCCAATGTGATAGCAGACAAGCTAAGCAGGGCAAGTCTACTGCCTCACAAGTGGTCCCTAAAGAAACAAGTAGCAGAATGGATATTCCGCAGGTGGGGCCAGCCTTGCTGCGATCTCTTTGCAACCCCAACAAACACAAAATCCAGCAGCTACTTTGCCCTGATCCCCCTGCTGGGCAATGCCCCAGGGGATGCACTAATGCACACTTAGCCGTGGGTCACGTTTATGCCTTTCCTACCCCTTCCCTCTGATTCTCAAAGTACTCCAGAAAGCAAAATATCTGGGAAGGACGACGATCTTAATAGCCCCTTACTGGCCTCTGCAAATTTGGTTTCCCTTCTTTCGGCCTCATCTCTTGGAAGAATCCTGGACCCAGTTCCGGATCTGTTAACCCATTAATCGGGGGCTCTTCATCCTTCTCTTCATTCCTGTCAAACTGACAGCTTGACTACTCCAATTCCCACAATAGCCAGGATTTACAACCTCTCAGCGGAGGCCTAACATATTATAACATCCTCTCATAAGTCATCCACCAGAAAGTTATATCTTGGCAAATGGAAGAGATTTTCTTTATGGGCATCTCAGAATGATGTTGATCCTTACCTAGCTCCGGTCCCATCTATTGGAATTTCTGACTAAACTTTTCAGTGAAGGAGCTTCTGCAGCTACCATCAGAGTTCAATTAGCAGCAATTTCAAACTTTCATCTTGGCTTCCAAGGCTTCACTGTCATGTCACATCAACTCGCTAAAGCCTTTCTTAAAGGTACTGTTCATTTCAGACCACCAATCAGAGCTCCAGCCATGCCATGGCATCTAAATTTTGTTCTCTCCAGAATTATATTACCTCCTTTGAACCAGCATCGTCCTGTCTTTTGAAATTCCTTTCATGGAAGACTATATTTTTGATAGCTATTAATTCTGCTCGGAGGATTTCTGAGTTGCAGGCCTTGACCATCAAACCTCCTTATCTGATTTTTTTATAATGACAGAGTTTCGCTCAGAACTAATCCACCCTTTTTACCCAAACTTTGTTCAGAGACAAATCTTAACCAGTCCATTGAGTTGCCCGTTTTCTTTCCTAAATACACAAATAGGATGGAACACATGCTTCACAAACTTGATGTTCATAAGCAACTCCGATTTTATCTAGATAGAATGAAACAGTTCAAATCAACGGATCAGCTCTTTGTTTCTTTTTCGGAGTCAAAAAAGGGTGCCCCAGTGACAAAAGTAACCTTGTCAAGATAGCTATCCGATTGCATTTCTTTCATTTATAGTTCAAAGAATGCTCCCTTACAACAGAAAATAAAAGCCCACTCTACTAGAGCTGTTTCAACGTCATTAGCTTTTTCTGCAAGATTACCATTTGATTCTATTTGTGCAGCAGCTACCTGGTCAAGACCTCATACCTTTATCACTCATTACAAAGTAGATAAGGCCTCCAGGGACAGGACCTCCTGTGGTTCCACAGTTCTGAGGAATATTCTTCCGTGAGCCACCCGAGAAAGGTGGTGCTTGGGACGCTACCCATTAGTAAGAATGAATGGCGAGATAGAACAACTTCACTTAAAGAAGTTATGTACTCACCATAACGTTCCATATGAGTCGTTCATCTCGCCTTCATTCTTACGTCCCACCCTCCAAACCCCATCCAGTCTACTTGAGGTTAGTCACCTTTCTTATATAGTGCATTGTCTCTTATCCAGCTTTCAGAGTGGAATATTAATACTAGTAGGTAGTCAGTTGGCGGCAAACAAGATTTCAGGGAAGATCAAGGTGCAACATGGGATAGGGAGTTGGCCTTGAGCTGGTTGAAAACCTCAAGCTTTTGCAGTTGGCTGAGTCGGAGCCGATGATTGGCTCCGAACCCATTAGTAAGAATGAAGGCAAGATGAACAACTCACATAGAACATTATGGTGAGTAACATAACTTATTTTTTCAATGGTCCCCAACAGCATCCCCTGTTGCCTCCTAAATAACCTAAAACAAGACCTAGCACGATCACTTGAGGCACTCTTCAACTACATACAGTACAGAGTCAGTTATCTGAATGTTGATTATCTGAAACGTCATTTATCCGAGCGCAGCCTTCCAAAGTTTTCTGGTAGGAAAAGTCATGAAGTCTGAATATGTAAACGTTATACGTATTTGCTTGTGTGTGTTTTTTAAGTGTGTAGCTCACTTCAGAGTGAAAAATATTCATTATCGTGCATTGGAATCACCAAATGTTTGAAAAGTATATTCCCTGTGTGCAGAAAAAACAAGATTTTTTAGAAGTTCTGGTTCTCAATGTATGTTTGATTATCCCAACAGTTTAATTATCTGAACTACCCTAGGTGTCAACTAGTTTGGATAATGAATGCTGCCTCATTACAAACAAAAAATGATTGAGTTTAACAATTGGCTTAGTTTCTGGTATCATTCCAGGGGATCCAGTACCCGACAGCCTGGGAAGATATGATCAACAGATCACGATGCTTTGACAGAAATGGCCTGCATTTGTCTCACCTGGGCTTCAGGCTTCTGGCAAAGGCTCTTGCCTCCCCTATAGTGCCATTTTTAGGAAAAGTGATGAGGTTAAAACTACCAACACAAAAATTTCAACAAAACACAAATTAAAGGTCATGCTGCTAAACTCTAGGAGTCTAAACATGAAACTGCACTCATTGCAAGCATTCCTAACCCTGGAAAATGCTGACATCTGTGCAGTGACAGAAACCTGGTTTAAAGCTGCGGAGAGCACCCCAGTCTTACTGGTTACTCATCATATCATACATTCAGACCCCAAACTGTGTGCAATAAAGCCAACGGAGGTGGAGTTTAAATATACATGAAATACATACACACCTCCAGTCTGGTCAAACAGTACGATGCACAGGAAACACTTCAGGGCCAGTTAACCATTCAAATCATAGCTAGTTACCGGCCCCCAAATCTGATTCAAGATGTCCAGTTAGCCTATTTGGACCTGTTCAAATCTATCAAGATTCAACCCTTTACCCTGATCCTGGGTGACTAACTTCCCAAACACAGACTGGAAGAACTACTCATGCCAGAACACAAATGCCCAGAGATTCCTTGATTTTGTCAATGCAAATGCCTTGGAACAGCTAGTCGATACCCCCACAAGAGGTGATAATGTCTTGGAGTTGGTATTGACCAACATGAGTAACCACTGCAGCATCCTTGTAGTATCATCCTCCCTGGTAAGGTCCAACCACAATGCAGTCACTTTAGAAGTCACCATCTCCCCCAACCCCCCTCTTGCTAGGATCAGACATAAAAACTTCTCCAAAGCTGATTACAGCCTTCTGAGGGATGGTATAAACAGCTTCACTGCCCCCTCCCTCTGTAGGAACTGGCTCCAATATCCAAATCTACACCAAAGCAGTATGTGAGCATTTATATAGATGCATGGAATCAGGAATACCCGACAGGACTAAATCATCCTCCGCAAGGAAGAGTAAACCTGTCTTGTGGACATCTGCAATAAACAAACAAACAAAAGGAAAAAAATGCTGTCCAAGACCAAGAAGGAGCAGGTGCCCAATTGGAAGCAATGTCTCTTTAGCTTGAACAAGCAAATAAGAGCACTAGTGAAATCCTCCAAAGCAAACTTAGAGTCCAAATTGGCCACATCTGCTAGAGACAATCATAAGGCCTTCTTCACATATGTCCACAACCTCAAAGGTAGCACCCAGATCTGTTCAGAACTGGTGGTCAAGGACACCACGTATACAAATGCCGTAGATATAGCAAACTTGCTGACTGACCGATTTAGCGAATACTTTACCCCTCTGTCCCCCTTCAGTAAATCAGGACATATCTAGTACCTGGCCCCTTCCTCTTATATCTAGGGAACAGGTCATCACTGCTCTCTCAAAGGCAAAAACTACAGCCTCCATGGGACCCAATAACATCCCAGGTCGCATCCTACATGAACATGTATGATAGTAGCTTGCAGCACCATTACTCACCCTATTCAACCAAAGCCTGAGTACTGGCTTCATCCCAGCAGAGTGGAGGACAGCCACTATCATCCCTTTACACAAAGGTGGAGCATCCACCGATCCGGGAAATTATAGACCCATCAGCCTAACTAGCCTGATCTGCAAGGCCATGGAACAGATTATCATGGACCTTGTTAACAAGGACATTGGCAACCTCCAAACACTTGATCCTACACAGTTTGGCTTCACCAAGGGGAGGTCGTGTCTGCTAAATTTGGTCGACTTCTTTGAAACAGTCACCAAAGCTATGGATGAGGGGAAAACTGTGCACAGCGCCTACCTTGACCTGGTCAAAGCCATTAACACTATTCCCCACTTGGACATAAAAGATAAAATATCTCAATTAGGCATCAATCCATATGTTACCAGATGGGTAGCAAACTGTCTCAGTTATAGAACCCATGTAGTCAAAATAGAGGAAGTCACCTCAAGCAGTAGACCCGTAACAAGTGGCATACCCCAAGATTCGGTCTTGGAGCCTCTGTTATTTGGGATATACTTTTCTGAAGTGCAGGCCAAAAACAGTGGGCTATGGCTGACCAAGTTTGCAGGTGACTGCAAGCTGGGTGTTGTCATCAATTCCCCAAGTGATGTGGACAATCCCCCAAGAGGGTCTCACTCAGACATATGATTGGTGCCTGAAACATGGAGTCAAGCTGAATGCCAAAAAAATGCAATATCCCCTTTGGGGAGAGTGACATCCCCACAAATTATCACATTGACAACATCCTAAGCACACTGTCAGTCAAGAGAGATTTGGGCACCCAGATTGACAGCAACTTGACTTTTGACCACCATGTTGCTTCCACTGTACGAAAAGCCTTCTACATGGTCCACCTAATAAGTAAGAGTATTTCATCCAAGGACGAGGAGGTCATAATATCCCTGTATTCTTCCCTTATAAAACCCATTATTGAGTACAATGCCCCTTTCGGCATGTACCTCGCAAAGCACATGCAGCAGCTGGAAAGACCACAGAGGTTCCTCACAAGGAGAATCCAGGACCTCAAACATCTACCATACACAGATAGGCTAAAAGCCCTATCCCTCTACTCAGTTTACAGAGTAAACAGGTGACCTCTGTCTGACATACAAGGCGATCACAGACCCCACCGTGATGTGACTGCTGCAAATCCACAAGTCAAGCTCCACTCAAGTAACCCACACCCATGGCCTCAACCTGGTCTGTGACATCAACAAGACTTGTTGGCGGGACAGATTTGTGGCCCAGAGACTCCCCCATCTATGGAATAAACTCCCTCTCCATGTCAAGCAGAGTACTTTAACCCTTTTTATGCACAACCTGGTTAACTGGATGGGAAACAGAAAATACACCCCTGGAATTCCACCCGTGTCACTGCTGGACAGGGACATCACATCGGGTGCTGATTTGTCTAAACATGGGCTAAACTCTTGGCTAGGCTTATAAGGGCCTCAGGACCAATAGCCTAGTAACCTCCTTTGATCCAATGATAATTGACTCTGTACTGTATGCAAAACAGGTTGTGAGCCAGGTGAATAGAACAGTGTAATGGTCATCCCTCTTCATAAGGGTGGATCATCAACTGACCCATCAGTCTGACAAGTCTCCTATGCAAAGCCATAGAATGAAATATCATGGAAATGATCAACAAGGGCATTCGCAACCTACAGACACTTAACCCATCCCAGTTTGGCTAAGGTCTTGCCTATTCAACCTGTTAGACTTTTTTGAGATGGCCATCCAGGCCATGGATGAGGGGAAAGTGGTGCATAAAACCTACCTTGACCTGGCCAAGGCATTCGATACAATTCCCCTCTCAGGTATCGTTGACAAACTCTCAGAACTAGGCATAAATCCAAACTTAACTCACTGGATTTCTGGCTGGCTCACACATAGGGCCCAAGAAATCAGGATTGCTGAGACCACCTCCACTAGGAGACCGTCACCAGTAGGGTACCCCAGGGTTCTCTGTTGGGCCAGCTCCTGTTTAGCATCTACTTATTTGAAATAACGGAAAATGTCAAAGGCCTCTGGCTCACCAAATTCACAGATAACTGTAAATTGGGAGCTATCATAGATTTCCCCCATGATATCAACATCCTACAAGATGGTCTGACTGCAAGGTCACTCACCCGTTGGGTGAAAGAATACTTCCTTATTACTAAGATTCAATAACCCTGATTGCAGTGTTGCAGCAATCTTTATTGCTATATGTTTTTACACAGTTTTTTTTTTCTGCAATGTAACATACAAATAAAGTTCTGCCAAGCAAACTAGGGGCTGCCCAGTATTTAGTGTGATTGTCTTTCTCTCAATTTCCTTCCAAATACTAGAAAGTCAGTTCAGGTTTGCTTGATGCAGGTTAGCATTTGCTGTATGGTGGTTGTCTATTCAACATAAAGCTAATTATGAAATTGGCATCCCTAGCTAAGGACAATCATAAAACATTATTTAGCCATGTCTGATATCTAAAAGGGAATGCCCAGCTGTCTGCTGAACTTATAGTGGACAATATCACTCGTAGTGAACTTGAGGAATTTGCCAACCTGATAGCTGACAGATTTGATGCAAACTTCACCCCTTGTCCCCACCAGCCATACCCCAAAGCATACATGACACCAGTACTCTGCCTAGTATCTCTAAAGAGCAGGTCATGTCTGGGCTATCCAAAGCCAAACACATGGCATCTATGGGACCAGATAACATCCCAGGCTGTTTACTAAACAATCTAATACAAGACCTAGCAGAACCACTTGGCACTATTTTTAACCACAGCCTGACCACTGGCTTTGTTCCAGCAGAGCGGAGAACAGGAACAGCAATCTACTTGCACAAAGAAGGCCCATCAACCAACCCTAGGAACTACAGACCCATAAGTCTAACCAGACTTATCTGCAAGGCCAAGGAAAAAAGCATCATGGATCTTATCAACAAGGACATATGCGACCTTCAAACTCTTCACCTGACCCAGTTTGGCTTAGTTAAGGGTAGATTGTGCTTATTAAATCTGGTGGACTTCTTCAAGAATGTCACCAAAGCCCTGGATAAAGGAAAAACAGTACATACCACCTCTCTGGACTTAGCCAAGACTTTTGATAAAACCTCCCACTCAGGTATCATTGAGAAACTCTCTTAGCTGGGGGTTAACCCATAGGTCACTAGATGGGTAGCAAACTGGCAAATGACCAAACTAATACTGTCAAAGGTGGGGATTCCACCTCTGCCACTAGACCACTTACCAGCGGCATACTGCAAAGACCTGTGCTGGCCTCTCTACTGTTTGGAGTCTATTTCATAGAAGTGCAGGAAAAAGTGGATGGCCTGTGGCTTACCAAGTTCACTGATGATTGCAAACTGGATGCAATCATTACGTCCCCAAATGATGTTAACATATTACAAGAGAAGCTAACACAGATAAATGATCGGTGCCAAAGCCACTCACTAAAACTAAACACAAAAAAGTGCTTTGTTATCCCCTTTGGCAAAGGGAAGTTCCCTGCAAATTCCAATATTGACAGTGCCCCCTTAAGCCCAAACCCAGTGGTGCGAGATTTGGGAATACAGGTTGATAGCAGTATAAGCATCGATCACCATATGTTGCACACCTCATAAATAAGGGCATCGCATCTAAGACTAAGGATGTTTTAACTTTTCTGTACTCAACCTTCAGGAGACCACTAATAGAGTACAATGCTCCCTTTATCATGTACCTCACCAGACATCTACATCATCTGGACAGATCACAGAGGTTTCTTACCATGAAAATTTCAGAGCCTCCAAAACATGACCTACATGGAAAACCACCAGTCTCTGACCCTGCCCTAATTGAAATGCTGCATATCCACAAATCAAATGGGACAAGAGTCACTCCCTCCAGGGATCTCAACCTAGCCTGCGACATTAACAGAAGATGCTGGAGAGATAGACATATCTCCCAGAGATTGCCACTCCTCTGGGATAAACTCCCAATTCCCGTGAAGCAGAGCTCCTCAATGACTCTGTTCAAGTGCAACCTAAACAGTTGGATGGGAGACTGCAAATTCACTCCGGGAGTGACACCTGTGTCCCTCTTGGACACAGGTAGTAGGTGCTGATCATAGATTCGCTGTGCAAATAATGAGCATCTAACCAAGATCAGTTAGGGAACACAGGTATAACATGGCTAAAATCGTTTTTTTTTTCTCTAAAAACTGCATTTTACCTGATTTTGGCCCAGCACTCAAGTGTGGGGTCATTTATTGCACTATTGTGATTATTTTGCTGCTTGTGTATCTCTGCTACCTTTAAACTACAACAAAAAGAAAAAAAAAACAAATAAATCTTGCTTTTTTTCCCACTTTCTGAAAGTTAAGAAAGTTCAGTTACAGATTTGCTGTTCTGAACTGTTTAGAAGTTTCTAGAAGGCCAGTGCTTGCTTGGGCTAAAGGGAAGTCTCTGTGTTCACCAGTGGGAGTGGTTAACACTGAACAGTCTGCCTGTCCCTGGAGGAGTGGTTACTACCTAGAAGCTGTAGTTTTATTGGCCATTTTGGGTCAATTCTAAACTCCTTGATCTCTCTCTCTCTCTCTTAAAACCCTACAACTCTCTTTTTGCGCGGTTTTGCGCACTGAGCAGCGTCGGGCAGCGCCACCTAAACAGGTTTAAACTATTCCAGGCTCCACAAAGTGTGCTCTTCACTTTTTCCCTTAGAACTGTTCAAACTCTCAAAGTAATCACTCTATTCTCTTTCTAAAGCCCTGCACTTGCTCAGCTCTTATAAGGAAACACTAACTAACTAAAGCACTACACCCTCCTTGACTTCTCATAAGTATTAGGCTCCCGATTGGTCCTTCCTGATCAAGTGAAAAATCAGTTCCCTTCCCTAATCTGATCAGTAAAAAACAGTTCCCTATACTAATCTGGTATGTCCAAGGGTCAGTTTCAAGGTTACTCTCCAGTCCAGCTGGTGAATCTGGGAATTTTGAGGCAATGTTACAATTGCCTTATGTACAGAGACAACCCTCTCCTCCTTCCAACAAACTCTAATACATGTGAGAGATGCAGTTACACAGCCAAACTGGAGGCAGAGCTCTCTCAACCCAAGACTGGCACAGTCAGTCAGGAGGAAAAGGTACCCACCCACACCACAAATCCAGTTTCACACAGACCTATTGCATTTGCCTACCCAACACATAAACACACAAAAACATACTCTGAGGCTCTAAATAAAAATCTGCCTAAACAGCAAAGACCTCCTGAGCAGATATCCAAGCAACAGCCACTCCTCAACAATACCCATGAATCACATATCTCACAAAATCATTGTGCCTCACAGTCACAGCCCTTAAGGCCAAACAACACACCAAATAAACTTGTTATAGGGGACTCTATTGTCCGGCACACTGACGTCCCACTCACCAGACTGAACAAGGAGAAGGTCACTGTAAGCTGCCTGTCGGGTGCCAGGATTCACCACATAATGCAAGCACTCAGGTCACTCCAAAGCAAGTACAAGTATGACTCCGTCATTGTCCATGCTGGTGTGAATGACCTGAGACGTACCTCCCTGGACTACATGAAAAGAGACATAGAGGAGCTATCTGACCATGTAGCCCAGGCTGGTATGACCCTGACCTTGAGTAGGATCTTGCCTTCACCAAGAATGATGCCACAGTATAAAGACAAAATGATCAGTTTCAACAATTGGCTAAAGTATTGGTGTCATTTAAAGGGGATCCAGTGTCTGTCAGCCTGGGATGACATGCTCGACAAGCCACGTTGCTTCGCTAGGGACGGCTTGCACCTGTCACCCTTAGGCTTTCATATACTGGCCAAGGCTCTTGCCACCCCCATAGTGCCTTTTTTAGGCAAGGCTCAAAGGACAAACCCACCTCCATAGACAACCCAAGGATAAAAAAACTAAAGGTAATGCTATTCAATGCCAGAAGTCTAAACCTCAAGATGCACGCACTCGAGGCTCTCCTCAGTATGGAGAAAATCGATGTCTGTGCAGTAACAGAAACCTAGTTCAAGGCTCCTGAGAGCACCCCAGCACTACCAGGTTATAACTCATGCCATGAGTTTCGGCCCCAAAACTCGGACCGAAGCACAAAAGGAGGGTGAGTATCTATATTCATCAAAGATACCTACACCTCCAGGTTAGTGGCACTGCACGAAGCATCGGAAACTATCCATGTGCAACTAACAGCGGGCAAAACTGCCTTTCAGTTTGTAGCCTGCTACAGAACACCCTCCCTATTACAGGAACCCCACTTGCCCTTGGCATTCCTGAGAACACTGGAGAATATGAAGGTCTCTCCAAACACTATGTTATTGGGTGACTTCAACTACCCAAACATTGACTGGGAAAACTACTCAAGCCCAAACACCCTCACCCAACGGTTCCTTGAATTTATAAACTCTTAACGCAATGGATCAATTGGTCACCACTCCCACAAGAGGGAACAACATATTGGACCTGGTCATCACCAACATGGGGACTCTATGTTCCACACCAGAGGTAAACCCCTCATTGGTAAGATCAGACCATAAACAAATTTCCCTGGACATCCATATCCCGTCCCCACCCCCAGCCAAGGAAATCACTGTAAAGAATTTCTCAAAAGCCAACTTTGCACTTCTCAAGACTGAGGTGGAATCCTCCAAAGCCCCTGGGCCAGAGGATAAAACAGCCCAATCTGCAGAATCCTTTACAAATGCATTCTATGAGCACCTGCAGGAATGCATGGATCATGCTATCCCAAATAAAACCAAGACTCACTCCTCCAAAAACAGGAGACCGGTCTGGTGGACCTCAGCCATAAATAAGCTATACAACAGAAGGAGGAAGCTACTACTTGACAGAGCAAAATCCCAAAAAGGGAAGGCATCTGTGATCAGTATTAGCAAGAAACTTCGATCCCTCATAAAATCATCAAAGGCCAGTTTTGAAAGAAAAATTGCCCTAGGCACTAAAGATAATCACAAGGCCTTCTTTAGTTATGTCAAGAACATGGGCAGAAACTCCCAGATATGCTCTGAATTGTTGCATAACGGTACAAAATATACCGAACCTACAGACATAGCCAACATCCTGGCAGACAGATTCAGCACAAACTTCCCCCCCCTTCCCCCCCAAAGGAGCAAATGCCTATCCCAACTGAATGTAACCTCCCTGACATCACAGATGCACAGGTGAAAGCTGCCCTCTCCAAAGCAAAAAAACACAGCATCTATGGGACCGGACGGTGTCCCAGGCTGTATCTTACACGAGCTCCAAGAAGAACTGAACCCTTACATTAAGTCACTGTTCAAACTTAGCCTTACTACAGGATATGTACCCAAAGAATGGCGTACAGCTACAGTGGTCCCACTCCACAAAGGTGGTGCCATAATGGACCCTGGAAACTATCGCCCCATAAGCCTGACTAGTCTGGTCTGTAAAGCTATGGAGCGTATTATCATGGAACTCATAAACAGACATTGGGAGCCTCCAGACACTGGACCCTACCCAATTCGGCTTTAAGGGCAGATCTTGCCTCTTAAACCTAGTTGATTTCTTTGAAACAGTTACCAAAGCCATAGATGAGGGCAAGGGAGTCCACACAGCCTACCTGGACCTCGCAAAAGCCTTCGACACAATGCCCCACTCGGGCATCATAAATAAGCTTACCAGCTTAAATATCAGTCTCTATATCACAAGATGGGTTGCAAACTGGCTCAGAGATAGAACCCACATGGTCAGAATCGCAAGTGCCATGTCCGAATCCAAACCAGTTACAAGTGGCGTCCCACAGGGCTCAGTTCTGGGACCTCTCTTGTTCGGTATATACTTCTCTGAGGTTCAGGCTAACAAGGGGGGATTATGGCTGACATAGTTCGCAGATGACTGCAAACTGGGGGCCATAATCGAATCTCCAGCTGACACAAGCATCCTCCAAAAGGGTCTCACAGAGACGGATGCTTGGTGCCAGAGCCACGGCCTCAAGCTAAATGCTAAAAAGTGCATAGTCATCCCCTTTGGGAAAAACAAGGTGCCCACAAATTACCACATAGGTGGTAATCCATTAAGTATGGAAGAAGTAATTAGAGATTTGGGGACCAATGTAGATGGTAATCTCTCCTTTGATAATCACGTTGCCAAAGTGGTTAGAAAGACCTTCTATATAGCCCACCTTATCACGAAAGGGTTCGCATCTAGATTGAGAGTTCATTGTGCCCCTCTACTCGTCACTCATCAGGCCCATAATTGAATACAATGCCCCTTTTGGGATGTACCTTACCCGACACCTGCAGCAACTGGAGAGACCCCAAAAGTACCTCACCAAGAGGATCATGGGCTACAAACAGATGTCCTATGCAGCTCGAATAAAGAAACTCCAGCTCTACTCAGTTGCTTACCGCCTACTCAGAGGCGATCTATGCCTGACGTACAAAGCCATGTCAAACCCAGAATTAATGGACATGCTCCACCTCAAAAAATCCAAGTCCCTTAGAGCTACAGGCTCCAGGAACCTAAACCTCAGCACAAAAATAAATAGGACATGCTGGAGGGACAGATTCATTTCCCAGAGGTTCCCCTCACTCTGGAATAGAATCCCAGTTCATGTTAGACATAGCCCCTCGCTGACCCTCTTCAAGCGAAATCTGGACGCGTGGATGGGAAATCGCAAATTCACCCCTGGGATCTCTTCTGTGTCCCTGCTAGACAGTAAACTAATCTTAAAAGGGTACCTTCTGTGACCTACTTTACAGAGGCACGGTAGGCTAATCTAATAGGGAGGCGGAAGCCAAATACACTCTGGCTAGGCTTATAAATGTCCTAGGGCAGATAGCCTAGTATCTACCTATGAACCTATAAGATCAATCTCTAACCAAATGGGATAAGTTTTTTCAAGCAGAAAATGGGAAATTTGTTAGGCTTAAAATGGCCCGCAGTGGCAGCTAGCCTAGTACTTATGAACCTATAAAGTTTCTAAATCATTAAACATGGAATTCACATAAAAACAACTTGTGATTAAAGTCAAATCATATGAGTAAATCATGCAAATAATATATAAACCAATAGTAAATTAAGCACACTGAGCTGACCTTCTACTAAAGGAATTATTTCCTAAAGTAGTTTTTCTGACCCGCTGTTCTAGGTGTTCAAGCCACACTAAAACGCTAGACATTCTTTATTATTATCAGAAGGTGTTAGTGGCCCACTGGGGAGCAGCACCATAGGCCTCCGTCCCAGTATTATCCAATACCAATAGTTGTAAATCTGTAAATGTGCTTCATCATACTAAGTCCTCCAAAAACAAAGGATGTCTTCTAACTCTGATGGAAAATTGTGTTAAGACAATTTTATCAGCAAGTTTTCACTTCAGTGGCTTGGGATATATATGCTGAGTCCATGGAAGATGATGTCAGTCCTAGTCAAGGCGTCTAACTTTTCCTTATTACAATATTCCCAGAGTGATTTGTCTCATCACATCCTGTCTTTATACTGTACAACTTTTTTTTGATGTTACTGTGGAGCTTTCCTCCCCAAGCCTCCACTGAAAACAGGCTCAGTACGGCCCAGTGGATTTCCCTGGTTAACAAACTGCAAATAAATAATATAAATGATAGCCTTCTTATTGAACAAAGAATAGTGGAGGCAAGAGGCTATGCTGTGCCATATTACCAGACAGAAAATACACTGAATGTGGAACTGTTTATGTGAAATTTTACTGTCAAAATCTAAAACAGCTAGGTTGGCTGGAGCTGCATAATCAGATTCAATTTCACCAACTTATTATTGCCCACAAGGCCCTTTATCAACCTAGCAATACACCAATACTCATGCGTCTAATCAGCCCATATAAAAATCTTACATACGCTCAGCAAATAAACTACTGGTATCCAGACAAAAACCCAACAATAAAGCAGGGGATTTACTTTTCTGTAACACTGTGGGAAAACCTGGAAATTACTTCCCTGTGAACTCTCATCTCTTTCTTCAACTCCACTATTCAAAAAGAAACTCAAAGTATACCTTACAACTCACTGGCTATCCCCATGTACTAACCCAGACTAAGAATCCCCTTCCTTTTATCTTATGTTCTCACACTAAATACTAATTTCTTTACTGCTACATTGTCCATCTCCTTCTTACACCTCTGTTATTTTGATCAGTTAAGCTATTTTGAGACTGTATAAATTCCATCCTTCTTACAAACTATTATAGGATATGACAATGTTAACCCAGCTTGGACTTTATGAATCTGTCACTACCTTGTAAATCACTTTTTTTCGTGATGTATATCCAATGTGGACTTAGGAATGCTTCACTCCCTCCTAAATAATTTGTTGTTCTATTATTGTTTTGTCTTTAAAAAAAAAAAAGAAAGAAATGTTCTCTCATGATTTCTAAGATGCTATGTATACAACAGTATTGTCTGAAAAGTGTGCTGTATCTGTAGTTGCAACTAACTGATGTGGAGTTTTTCTCCCTAGGCCTCTACTGAAAATGGACATATATCCAGTTAGACTAGCCCAGTCAACAAATGTAAAATAAATAAAAGTAAGGCCAAACCAGGTGGGATCTAATAATTAAATGAGCTGTGTTCATGAAATGCACCTATATTTGCACTTGTATATCTTTTTGTATACATATACAAATGCTCAACTATAATAATCACACAAAATGACTGGCTGCCACATTACTACAAAACCTAAAACCAGCCCCATATGTAAGAAAGATGTAATCGATCCTGTCACAGTGTTCACATTAAAATGAAAGAAAAATAAGTTAAATGTGAAAAAATCTCTCACACACACAGTGAAATAACTGCTCACACAAAATGCAGTAAAACTGGTATGAAATAAAAACACTGTTTAAAACATACAGCATTGCAACAAAAAACAAGAGTACAGTGTTACACTATTTAAAACATACAACATTGCAACAAAAATACAATTCTTACTTAGCTGCTTCTCCAGCAGTTATACCCAGCATGATAATCAGTAATTGACCAACTCCCAGATATAAAAATATTCGTCTACTGTAATGTTCAGCTATGTGCTGCAGACAAGTTCCATGGAAACCACCTTCTTCTACCAAGCTGTTCATGTCCACAAATAGCCCCCATAAAAACCTGCCTACATATAAAAATACAGATGTCCTTCAAGGATGCATCTGCAGTCATCACATATGGGTTGTCCTGCCTCAGGCAGCCCTTCGGTCATCCGTATTCCAAAGTCTGGGTCCAGCGTCGGCTGAAGTCGCCTTTTCCCCGACGTCAGAGCGCCTGGGGTATAAAAGCGTCAGCCGACACCATCTTCCTCAGTCTTTCTTGCCGCGTGGTGCCCGAAGCAGAAGCAGTTAGCAAGTGCCGGTCGGCCAGCTCCTGTAATTCAGCTAAACCGAAGACTTCAAAAGCTAAGTACCCCGTTGGGGACTCTTTCTTGCCTCAGCCGATGTCAGATAAAATTAATAATTGCTTAACTTGTGGGAAACAAATACCTCATAAGGATTTCCACTCTTACTGCCTACCTTGCCTAGGCCCAGACCACGAAGTCTCGGCCTGTTCCACCTGTGCTTCCTTCAACCGACGCACTCTAAGACGTTGGTCGGAGTTTGCAGAGGAATTTTTTGGGGCTAGTTTTTCTTACAAAATGCCGTCGGAGACTCCGACTTCACATTTAATAAAGAAACGGAAGGACAAGGACTGACACCCGCGGTCCGCGGTTTCGGCTGAAACCACGGCCAGGCCTACCGCGAGTGTCTCAGTTTCGGCTGAAACCGAGTCCTTGGTACTACCGTACAACCGACAACCTCGGCCCCGGAGGCCACTACTGACTCGGTTGTTGAATCTCCTTTGAAATCTGGTGTCCAGGAACCTTCCGACACCATTCTCTTAGACAAAACTACACCAGCACGTGGTGCAGCCAGGCCTCCTGCATCCATGTCTATTAAGGCATTCTCTAGGGCTAAAGCTGCTAAACACTCAAAATCTATGCCTCCCAGGGTTATCCCTCAGGGACCCACTACAGGTTCTCAGATCCTTAGTCTAGCAGAGGACCTTATTTCATTAATTAGGGGCTCTCAGCCTCATCCGGACAGGGGCTCTCAACGTCCTACAGAAAAAAGGCCCAGGGTTGAGCCCTCTGATCCCCTCTCCTCAGATGAGGCCTCTGATGGCTCTGCCCTCTCGGACTACCAGGAGGAGGCTTTTTCGGCCTACGAGGATTCAGATGCAGAGGAATCTATCCCTTCGGCCTCCCTCCTGAAGAACTGTCTTTGGGGAAACTCTGCACACTATGAGGGAGCATTTCCAATGGCAGGGCCAGGAATTCTCTGATTCCAGGAAGAGATTAAGGACCTTCTTGCATTTGCCTCAGCATAGACCTTTGGCTATTCCCCCTGTTTTGAATGTCATTGATGATGTGTACTCTGAATCTAGCACAACCCCTGACACTCTCCCTCCGGCTCCTGCCAAACCCGATAGGTACTACAGGGTCCCGGAATCACATCTTTTCCTTTACAAGGCCCACTCTGCTGATCCAGAAACTATTTCCCAGGGCCCTAAAGGGGTTGCAGCTGTCACTACAAAAATCCACTCCCCTCTGAAAGGGAGTCCAGGGCTTTAGAGCGATGGGGTAAAAAAGTGTATACTTCTGCTACCCTTTCTATGAGGGCTTTAAACTGCCAATTTCATATGATACAGTACCAAGAATATTTGTTAGATGAATTGCATAAAAGCTGTCTTCACCTGAACCCCTAGATCGCAAATCACTTCAGGATCTGGTACATAACTCTCAGCAGGTTAGCAACCATTTCTTGCAGTGTGGTTATGATGCATTGGAAGCTTCATGTAGGTCAGCAATGACAGGTGCAGTCATACGTAGGCATGCTTGGCTGAAGGAACAATCTCTGCCAGACCATGTTAAAGCAAAGCTTCTGGATGCTCCACTGGAAAAGCAAAAGTTATTTGGCTCCACTGCTCAGGAGGTCTTAAAGAAATTTGAAGAAAAGGCAAAATCTGTACAAACAGTCAAAGATTTTATGCAAGTCCAACCACCAAGATTCAGCAGAAATTGGCCTTCCAAGAACTGGTCCTTTCCAGACACAGAAAGATTTCAGAGAGGCAAGAACAGGCGTGCCAGAGGTAGAGGGCAAGCTAGAGGCTCCTACAGAGGACGTCAGTGGCAGCCTCCCAACCAGAGAGGTAGTGCAGGGCCTACAACTGCTGCACAAGGACAGACTCAATGACTTCACCTTGACTCCGCCAACCAGGGCTCAATTGGAAGCACCTTTGGGCGGGAAGCTTTCCTTATTTTCAGAAAATTGGCACATTATTACAAGGGACAAATGGACACTACAAATAATAGACAAAGGATACAGGTTCCATTTCCACACATTACCGAAAAGAAGAGGCATGCCAGACCTGCCACCAAATCAAAGGGCAGAGGCTTTGAAACAAATCTCCAACTTAATGAAAATGAAAGCAATAGAAAAGGTTCCTCTCGCAGAACAAGGCCAAGGATTTTATTCCAGACTCTTCCTTGTTCCAAGAAAAGAAAAGCAATGGAGGCCTATTCTCGACTTGCCCGCACTAAATACTTACCTCATTGTGCCAAAATTCAAAATGCTGACTCTGCAGCAACTCCTTCCCATGCTGGGCAAGGGGTCTTGGCTGGTAACTCTGGACCTCAAGGAGGTCAGACAAAGCTGCAGAAGACACCTCAGATTTCTTGCAGGTTCAGAGCATTACCAATTCTCAGCATTGCCCTTTGGCTTATCTACTGTGCCCAGAGTATTCACGAAATGCCTGGCATCAGTAATTGCACACTGCAGACTTCAGGGGATGCAAATATACCCGTATCTGGACGACTGCCTTATACAAGCGGACAGTCAACAAATTTTGGTAAAACACTTGAATTATGCCATCTATCTTCTTCAGGCCTTGGGATATACAGTCAACATGCACAAGTCAAGACTTGTACCATCCCAAAGAATAACTTTTCTGGGTGCGGATCTAGACACAACCACCCAAATGGCTTTCCTCACAGAAGAAAAACAAAACCAACTACCGGATTACTTCAAAAACCTGTCAAGACAAACTCAGCTGACTGCAAGGAAAATCATGCAGGCCCTGGGTTACATGGCTTCTTGCATTCTTCTGATTCCTCAAGCAAGGCTACATATGAGGAAACTCCAATGGTACCTAAGGAGTTTATGGACTCAGCACAGTCACAGCTTGGAAACTTTGATACCACTCATCCCATGCCTTCAAAGGGAATTTCTGTGGTGGGCTCAAGCAAGCCAGTCAAACAGGGGTTTGCCTTTCAGCAAACCAATAGCCAGCCAAACCATTACAACGGACGCTTCAGACCACGGATGGGGAGCGCACATGGAAGGAAGATGAATTCAAGGTCTATGGTCACAAAAAGAGCTACGCATGCACATAAACCAAAAGGAAATGCTGGCAGTGATACATGCAATCGAGGCCTTCAAGTTATTTCTACATCAGGGCCACCTGCTAATAAGGACAGACAACACTACAGTTATGTGGTACATAAACAAGCAAGGGGGCACCCATTCCTACCCTCTTTGCAGACTGGCAATGAATCTGTGGGAACTTTCCTTGACTCTCAATATACAGCTGCAATCCCAGTTTGTACCAGGAAAGGACAATATACTGGCGGACAGCTTAAGCAGGAACACCATGGATGCACACGAATGGATGCTGCACCCAGACATCTTCCATCAGATAGCACAATCATGGGGGAGACCGGACATAGACCTCTTTGCCTCCCCACACAATCATCAGCTGGAGAATTTCTGCTCAAGGACATACCACCCACAAGCATGGAAAGTGGACGCCCTCTCTTTCAGCTGGAGAACTCTAACAGTGTATGCATTCCCACCTCTTCCATTAATGACCAAGGTCTTACTGAAGATCAGGGCAGAGCAGCCAAGAGTGATTCTGATAGCTCCGACTGGCCAAGACAGCACTGGTACCCATTGCTAAAGAGCATGTCACGGACAAAACCATGGCTTCTGCCACAATGGCCGCTTCTCCTGACGCAGCACAATTACCAAACTCTGCATTCCAACCTGAAAACATTACAACTAGCTGCCTGGAAAATACCTTGACTCATCACCAGGATAAGCTATCCAAGAGAGTGAAGGATATCATCATGGAAGCTCGCAGGCCTTCCACAAGGAAAGCATACTCGGCAAAATGGAAAAGATTTCACACCTGGAGCACCTCAAAGGGCCTAGATGCAACAGTTATGAACATGGCACATATCCTGGAATATTTGGCAGAAATGCTCCACAATGGCCTGTCTTACTCTTCTATTAAAATTCATGCTTCAGCAATTTCAGCAGAGTACAATACTGATCCACCTGTCTTCTCTCATCCTCTGCTAAGACAGTTTCTAAGAGGAATTAAAAACATCAATCCTCCAAGGAAACCACCAGTGCCTACTTGGGACGTTAACTTCGTGTTGGAAAAACTAACGCTGCCTCCCTTTGAACCAGCAGCATCTGCAGAACTACAGTTCCTCTCTTGGAAGACTGCCTTCCTTCTGGCCATAACCTCAGCAAGAAGAGTATCTGAGTTACAGGCCCTCATGGCAGTACAGCCATTTCTTATTTTTCATCAAGACAGAGTCTCATTGAGAACCAATCCTTCATTTATGCCAAAGGTGGTATCTAGGGTCTCATTAAACCAAGCTATTCACCTGCCTACCTTCTTTCCAAATCCACAAAACAAAGGAGAAAAGCTTCTGCACACCCTGGACATACACAGACAGTTGCGCTACTACTTGGACAGAACTAAAAATTACAGGAAAACTGACCAGTTGTTTGTAGCATATGCTGCTGGTGCACAAGGAAAAGCAATTTCAAAACAGACAATTTCAAAATGGATAGGGAATTGCATTCGTTTCTGTTACTCCTTTCATGGAAAAACTGTACCAGCTAACATTAGACCTCATTCGACCAGAGCCACAGCCACCTCCACAGCCTTCTTAAGAGGGGTGGCTACCAAGGACATTTTAGAAGCTGCTACATGGAGCTCCGTGCATACATTTTCCAAGCATTACAACTTACCTTTATATTCCAGATCCAGAGCAGGCTTTGCTACGGCAGTCCTGCAGGGCATTTTAGCTACACCATCCTTTACATAGATCCTCCACCCCCAGATTGGCTATGGTATTCTACCCATATGTGATGACTGCAGATGCATCCTTGAAGGACTTAGTACAGTTTTGTACCTACCATAAATGTAGATGTCCGATAGGTATGCATCTGCAGTCAGGTTTACCCTCCCTCCTTCCCCTCTGTGGTATTTCTTGGGTACATTCCCCTATCATAGCTAGCTGGGGTTATCTATTATGGTGTATTTGTTTTTATATATGTATATATTTTTTTGTACACGTTTGGAATTTATTGCATTTCTCCAAATTTAGCCTTCCTTAGAGGGCACCTGGCATCTGGGGCAAGAAAAACTGAGGAAGATGGCGTCGGCTGACACTTTTATACCCCAGGCGCTCTGACGTCGGGGAAGAGGCGACTTCAGCCGACGCCGGACCCAGACTTTGGAATCCGGCCGACCGAAGGGCTGCCTGAGGCAGGGCAACCCATATGTGATGACTGCAGGATGCATACCTATCGGACATCTACATTTATGGTAGGTACAAAACTGTACTTTGTTACCTCTAGCACCTGCATAACATGAGCCAAATTCAGAAGTCACTTTTCCCAAAACCTATTGACTCTAATTCAGAAGCCCACTATCTTTGGTCACGAAAGGATTCAATTTTATACTAACTACTAATAATAATAATAATGATAATACAGACTACACCTACCTCCAGTTCATACTGACAAGAGTTCTCAGCTATTCTGAATTCTGTGAAAAGTGACAACCATGAGTCACCCTCTAAAGAAGCATATGCAACCATACTCCCAACCCCACCCACAAAAAATAAATAAATGAAAGAAAGAAAAAAAGAGAAAAAAATCTAACCATTGTTTCCTAAAGGGTGCACCCAGCCAATGTCTAAAATTACTAACTTGCTTTGAGTGAGTTAATATGTTAACAAAGTAAAATAGCCTCATTTAAAGAAAAAAAAAATCAGCATCAGTGCAGAGCTAGTTAGCACCTACTTAAGCTAAATAAGGCCATTTTCACCTCTGCTTGCACCTGTTGATTGATCCAGTGTCCGCCATCAAAAACTCCTAACACTTTCTAAGGATGACTGCAACAAGCTTAGAGTAATTTAGATAAAACTGATTAAGACAAGCTCCTCTTACCACATTCTGTGCCAGAGGAACGTCTGGAATTTCCAACTATTTTTTTATACTTAGTCATCCTTTTAGTTAATGTAACGAACTTTAAGAAACTGTGGATTTTGTGTGAAGATTAAAGTTTGATGAAAATGTTCAAATGTGTGCATATGATTTTAAGTGCAGAGTTTATGACCCTGTAACAGACATGAAATGTATGGGAAAATAATTAGTGAAATTTGGGAAATCAGAAGTATCAGCTGCTCAGATGGCGAGCTGTATAAAGGGCAAACATATTCATTTGGATGGTCATCTCTTCCCACTGCAAGAACCAAAGTCTCAAGACGTATGGATTGGGTCACACTTATCTAAATTGGTATCAGAAGAAGGTGTGAAGCACAGATGTGTAGCATGTTGGTAAAGTGCTGTTAACTTACCCTGACTCATAGTCGTCATCATCATCAACCCCCTGCCTTTCATTTTCTATATGGTGTCAGTGGTGTTGCATCAACTGTCACCATCACTCTCTCTCGATTCAGTGAAAACAGGGTAAGATCTGGTGATGTTCTTCGTGTTTTCACTGTTGCAGTCATTACATTTGGGTGATCTGCTGGCAGTTGCTGTCAGTTGGCCTGATTAACAAAGTCTTGGGTCCTGCGTCGGTTGCTGTCCCGTCTTCCATGATGTCAGGTCGTTAGGGGTATAAAACATGCAGCCGACTCCATTACATCAGTCTTTCTTGCCGTGAGGTGCCCGAAGCAGATCACAAGTGCCGGTCGGCCGACTCCTGAGATTTTCATGTTCGAGTTTCAGATCCGAAGTCTTCAATAAAGCTAAGTACCTCGTTGGGGAAACTTTTTTCTTGCTCCAGACCGATGTCAGAAAAAGTTAATAATTGTATTTCTTGTGGAAAGCAAATACCTCATAAGGATTTTTATTCTTACTGTATTCCTTGCCTAAGCCCTGATCACAATGTTTCTGATTGTCGGTTTTGTGCTAGATTTAACCAATCCACTATTAAGCATCGGTATGATTTTGCTTTAAACTATTTTGGATGCCGGTTTAATTATCCAGAAATGTCGTCGGATAGCCATCCGACTACCAGAGTTCACTAAAAACGCAAAGAAAAGGAGAGAGATAGACTACCGAGGCCCAAAACCGACGACGAAACTTCTCCTAAGCCATTCGCCAGTCCTCAGTGAGGTGCTTTTGCAGCCCCTGACGCCCACTACTTTAGAGTCCCAGGCCGCTACCAACTCCCACGTGGAGTTGGCCATGTCGCTGGAAACTCAAGGTATTTCAGCCTCGGATATTATCCCTTCAGATGGGTCCAGAGCCGCTGAGCAGGCACCGGCTTCTCAGGATGTATTCAGACCTAAGCATCTTTACATCAGACCGACTTCAGCTTCTAAGGCAAAGACTAAAGCACCTTCTAAAGCAAAGAAACAAACTCAAGAGCCACGTGGTCAGGCCTGTATGCCCAAAAAACAGATGCTCAAAAATGGCCAAAGACTTGATTACCTTGATCAGGGGTTCCCACCCCCCTCCTGATAAGAGGCCTGATAAGAGGCCTAGGCAAGAGACTGACTATGAATCTTCAGATCAGGTTTCCATTTCTTCTGATTCCTCTTCTGATCAGGACTATTCTCTTCCCCCCTATGAGGATTCTGATGCTGAAGAATCAATCCCTTCAGCTTCTCCTCCAGAGGACTATTATTTTGGGGAAACCTTGCATGCCATGAGGGAGCATTTCCACTGGGGGAGCCAAGATTTTTCAGAATCTAAAAAGAGGCTCAGGGATTTCCTTTTACTACCTCAACACAAGCCACTAGCCATCCCAACTGTGTTAGACATTGTAGATGATGTGTTTTCGGAGTCTAGTCTTACCCCTGACTCCTTACCTCCAGCTCCTGTCAAGCCTGACAAATATTACAGGGTTCCTGACTGTCATAAATTTCTTTTTAAAAACCCTGCTGCAGACCCAGAAACTATTTCTCAGGGTCCCAAAGTAGTTAAGGCTTCTGCTGCAAAAAACCCTACCCCCTCTGACAGAGATTCCAGGGCACTGGACAGATGGGGTAAAAAGGTTTACACATCTGCTACCTTGGCTATAAGGGCCTTAAACTGTCAGTTTCATATGCTCAAATATCAGCAACATCTCATGGCATTGCTTAAACAGAAAATGTTGTTAAACTCTGAATGTGCAGAAAACAAGGAAATGCAGGATTTATTGCATGCAGCTGAACAAATTGGAAAGCATACTTTGCAATGTGGTTTTGATTCTTTAGAGGCCTCCTGCAGGGCTGCAGTTACAGGTTATGTAATTAGGAGGCAAGCTTGGCTAAAGGAACAAAATCTGCCTGATCATGTTAAAGTTAAATTATTAGATGCACCTTTACAGAATGATACTTTGTTTGGTGTTAAGGCAGAAGAGGTGTTAAAGAAAGTGGAAGACAAAGCTAAGTCTATGCAAATGGTCAAAGATATTTTACAAGTACAGACACCTAGGTTTAGTAGACACTGGCCAACAAAGAATTGGTCCTTTCCTGTGTCAGACAGACCTCAAAGGGGCAGATCCAGACGCACTAGAGGCACAGATCCTATGCGCAAGGTTCATACCGGTCAAAGCAATGGGGGGCTTCTACCTCCCAAGTTGGAGAAGACAAATCACAACCATACAGGAAACAGTTCCAATGACTTACCTCCCCCTGCCTGCACCAAGCACTTATCTCCTGGCAGCACCCTTAGGGGGAAAATTAGCACTTTTTTCTCAAAATTGGCACATTATAACCCAGGACAAGTGGGTTCTAAATATCGTGTTACAAGGCTACAAGTTCCATTTCCATACCCTGCCACAGGCAAACGGCTAGCCAGATCTGGAAATTGGATGCTCTATCATTCAGCTGGAAAAACCTATCAGTCTATGCCTTTCCCCCTCTGCCTCTGCTCTTTAAAGGTCTACTAAAAGTCGAACAGGATAAACCAAAAATTATTTTGATTGCTCCAGACTGACCTCGCCAACACTGGTACCCACTCCTGCGCAATGTGTCACTCCTTCCACCATGGCACCTGCCTCAGACACCTTGCTTACTGTCTCAGCAGAACAACCAAATTCTGCACACTCTGCTCCAAAGTTTGAATCTTGCAGTGTGGCTAATCACCTAAATTCACCCTTGGCATCACTCAGCAAACCTGTGATGGATGTCATTTTGGAGGCAAGAAGGCCTAGTACTAGAAAATATTATGCTGACAAATGGAAAAGATTCTGTGCCTGGAATCAATCACAAGGGATAAGCACAACAGTGCCCAATATTCCTCAGATTTTACAATATTTAACTGAGATGCTTCGCAAGGGCCTGTCCTTTTCTTCCATAAAAATCCATGCCTCAGCCATTTCAGCTCATTACAACACAGAACCTCCCCTCTAAAGCAGTATCTCAGAGGGGCCAAAAACTTAATACCACCCAGGAGAGCTCCAACCCCTGCCTGGGACCTCAACTTTGTATTGGAAAAACTCACTCTCCCTCCTTTCGAGCCAGCTGCTACTGCAGACTTAAAATTTCTCTCCTGGAAAACAGCTTTCCTTTTAGTAGTCACTTCAGCTAGAAGGATTTCCGAATTACAGGCTCTTATGGCAGTGGAGCCTTTCATTAGTTTTCATGCGGACAGGGTGTCTCTCGGAACCAATCCATCCTTCATGTCTAAGGTGGTATCCAGTGTGGCTCTTAATCAGACCATTCATTTGCCAACTTTCTTTCCCAGTCCACAGAACAAGGGGGAATGGATTCTGCATTCATTGGATGTGCATAGACAACTTAGATTTTACTTAAACAGGACAAAATCTCAAAGAAAATCTGAACAACTACTGGTGGCATTTTGCTGCAAGGGCAGAGGGAAAGGCCATTTCAAAGCAACTATTTCCAAATGGATTAGCCATTGTATTCGTTTCTGCTATATGCACCATGGTAAAACTATCCCCCAGGGGATCAGATCTCATTCCACCAGGGCTGCATCTACTTCTACAGCCTTTCTGAGAGGTGTTCCTACCAGAGACATTCAAGAAGCTGCTACCTGGAGCTCAGTTCATACATTCACCAAACATTACCATTTACCTTTCTTCTCCAAATCCAGAGCTGGCTTTGCCTCTGCTGTCCTGCAGGGCCTTATAGCTGGTCCTAATGCTGTATAAACCCATCCTTCCAACTATGGCTTTGGGAATCTACCCAAGTGTAATGACTGCAACGGTGAAACACGAAGAACATAGTACAGTTGTGTACACTTACCATAAATGTAGTTGTTCGAGTGTATTCACTGTTGCAGTCCTGGTTACCCTCCCTCCAACCCCGTTTTTTCTCTTACTATACCTCTTCTTTCCTTTACTATGCTTTGTAGCCTTTTTGGTGTATTTGCTTTTGTTTGGGGGTATATTTTTGTGTTTTTAATTACTTAAATATTTGACTCCCCATTTGGGGGGCACCTGACATCTGGGGCAAGAAAAACTGATGTAATGGCGTTGGCTGCATGTTTTATACCCCTGACGACCTGACGTCATGGAAGAAGGGACAGAAACTGACGCAGGACCAAAGAGTTTGTTAATCAGGCCGACTGAGGGCAACCTGCCAGCAGATTACCCAAATGTAATGACTGCAACAGTGACTACACTCAAACATATACATTTATGGTAAGTGTACACAACTGTACTTCCTCTTGCTTGTGTACATCCTACATAACTGTTCTGTTGTCTAAAAACACTTACCATGGATCCTGGAGATCACAAGTGATATAAGCCTTACGTTTGCAAGTGGCTGGTCTTCTTGCAGTAGTAATTACTGGTGCTCTGAGTACATGCAATTACTAGAAGCTGAAATTTCTGTATAAAAAAACACTTTGAACTTTATCTCAGTTTGCGTGTTGAGCAGCATTTACGCGTTTAGTTAGGACTGTTTAGGTCTACCTTACCTTATTATAGCATCCAGGACTACTGCTGCTCAGAGAGCATCTGGTTTGATACTGAGCAGCTTCATTGGTTAGGTTAGCTGCAAATTACACCAAGTAAGCACCCTTCCCTTGTCTGGTTACAAACACCCTCCACTCCTATCCTTTCAAGTACACTTTAGTACCTGCAACCATGGATGACCGCTTTCCTACTATCTCTACATCCAGCTTGGTGGACATTGGCATCCTTATTGCATTTGACACTGCTCTCCAGTCAAAGTATGAAGCATCTATAATGACAGACTGTGCTGGACCAGGAAGCTAGAAAAGGAAACCTGGATTCAGAAAGATTTGTTGTCTCTACCACATGGTCTTCCTTTTCACAAAGCCCCAAAACTAGAATTTGAAAAGCAAACAGATGTTGATGTTGGGACCATAGAGACTTCTCATACGGAGCTGTGGTATCATGAATATCCGTGGATGCCATGAGAGCTAGAATCCTGGAAAAATATATATATATATATATATATATATATATATATATATATTTTTTTTTTTTTTTTTTTTCCTTTGTGGAAGAAAAGAAAAGCTCTTTCAACTGAGGTGTCCAAGCCTGTCAAAAGATATCAGAAAAGATTTCTAAGTATTCCCAGCCTGCATAGATCTCTTGCCCAAGAGAATGATTCCTCACTCTTTGAAAGGGAGTCTGCAAAGATGACCAAGTTATGTCAAAATGATAAAGTAGAGAACTGATAATGTGATTCAGTCACAGAAAAAAAAAACTTAAGAAATGCCTGAAAGCTGGATAGATAGGAATGTGATGATATACATCCCTTAAGTCTAAGGTCACTAGAAAATTAAAAAGGAGAATAAAGGTTAATAAGTTGAAGAGTATTTTAACTTGGGCAGTATCACAAACTCATTTAAGAGAAAGAAAAAATACAAACATAAAAATGTCTGTGTGTGCATGCATGTGACTGAGCTTAACCTGTTCATTCAAAGGCACATAATGTGGTGCTTTTCTCTCTGGGTGTCTGCTGAAAAGGGCCTTTGTACTGTTGGACTTTCATAGTCAACAAAAGACTAATTAGTTAATTACCACAAAATCCACCAAGAAAGGCACCAGAGAAACTGGAAAGATTTTTAGCGTAGTTAAAATTTAATGTTCGCTATTCGTCCCAAATACTTCCTCAGAAATAAATTACTCTGACAATACACTTTTAAACCCTTCAAAAAACTTTTACCCAATCATATTGCTTACTAATAAATCAGTTAATTAAGAAATACCATGCATATTTTTATACACATGCAAATATATCTCAATTGCATAGTCAGACAACTGTGGGGAACAGAGAAACACCCAGAAGGAGTGGCAGCACTTAACTGAACCAACTTCACTCGTGACATCCCATTAAAATGAGAAATACTCCTGGAGACAAGTCAGGTTACAAATCAACAATTTCACAACCCAGTGCTCACTGGGTTTAATTTCACAAATGTGTAGGAAAACCTTCATTCAGCCACTTAAAGCAATAAATGAAACGATGACCTGGATGTTGGCGAGTTAATGATTTCTAAAACAATATCCCCTTCACAACCTTACCTAGTCTGCCAGTAACCATTTCCTCTTCTCTCCTTTCTTACCCCACTTAGATACTAGCCTTCCTCCTATTTTCCTCATTTCTACAGGCTATACTACCCTGCTGCCTTCTGTCACGTCACATCACTACTCTATTCTTCCCTTCCCACTTTTCTTACCACCACGCATTACTACTACCATTCAGAAACCTCGTGTTCTTCTCTATATCCCCTTTTCTCTTTACTTACCTATGAATATTATCCTTTTACCTGATATAACTTCGTTAAATACTGTACCTAACCTATTATTCCTCCTGTATATCATCTTCTCACCTAAGTACTGGTAGTTATAAACTGATTTGCAAATCCACTTGTCTGTTATCAATGTAGAGTCTAATTACTTTTTTCATTTATCTTAAGGATGTTGAAACTTTATTGTATTTACTAACTTTTGTTTTACATCATTTAATTACCCTGCTAATTTATGTTGCCAGCATCTTCTCTGCATACTTACCTAATTTTTATATATATCTGGAGCTTTTCTTCCGGATGTCCACTGAAAATGGGCTTCTGCCCAGTCAGACTTTTCCTAGTCAACGAATGATAAATAAATACATTTCCTGAACTGGGGAAACAGACCATCACCTTCTTATTTTTTTTAAACGGTCAGTAACAAAAAACAATAGCAGTATACTATAGTGCCATATAAAGCAGACCACTAACAAATTTCATACTGACTGATGTAACTTTACACCTCTAAAACAATATTTTGTTTTCATATGGAAACTTGCAATTGAAAAATACTGTTCAGCAGAAAGACAAATTAATTCATAAAATCTCCAGTGAGCATTGCAAAGGCTAAATTCAGGATCAAAGGAACTCATCATTCATTTTAACACAAAATTGTGTTATCAAAAATATTGGGCCAGATTCAGGAAGGCTTACACGGAGTTTGAGTAGTGTAAGCCTCCGTGTAAGCCTCCTGATTCAGCAACAGCCCAAATCTCCGTGTAAGAGACAGCTAACACGTCTCTTACACGGAGTGGGCGTGGAAATGCTCAATACCTCATTTGCAGCTCCAAGATATGCAAATGAGGTATGTGAGTGATCCACGAAGCCCAAACCAGTCCGTGTAACGGACGTGTTAGCTGCAGAAATGTACTCAGCTGACAACTGAGTACATTTCTGCAATTAAAACGGAGCTATGTCAGCTCCAAATAAAGGGTGCATTTGTTACAGTAAGCATGCCAATGGCCAAATATGTGGCCATTGGCATGAAAAAGTGTTGCAAAAAAAAGTTATATAACTTTTTTTTTTTCACGGGATTTATGTGTTTAACTGTAGCGCACACCAGCAAACGGGGTGCGCTACCTAAAACTGAAAACCGAAGCTTATAAGCACACAATTGTGGGATTTATGTATTACATGAAATGTCAATGGAGGGACTTGCAGAGCAAAAACAATATGGCCTCCGCTTAGTGGTTGTCAAGGGGAAGCTCCGTGTAAGATATGTAACTAAGCATTACTAGGCAATCCTATGTAAATGAGGGTTACAATACTGAATCACACTGCCACATAGGTAATGAGCACTTTCTGAGTAGTGTAAGAGTTAGAGAAGGGGAGGAACAGAGTAAGAGGTAGGTGACATCATGGGGGGGGAAGGATAGAAAGAAATGTACCAGATTGGAGGGCAATGTAAGGTAAGAGATGACAGACAGACATCAGGGAGGGAGGTGTGTCCCAACAGAACACTAGGAAAGTGAAGAAATTGAGGGCATACGCTATCCCTACACTCAAAGTTTCTTGATATACGTGCATGCGCGCGTGTGCGCGCGTGTGAGGCAGGTTCTACATGTGGGAGCGTGTTGCAAACTGTTTACAACGGTTTGCGCGGGCGTGCACGTGTGTAAGGCAGTGTGCGCGCGTTTTAGCATGAATCAGCCTAGCTAACACCGTGTAAGGATGTGTGCGCGCGTGTAACACTGTGTAGGGATGTGTGCGCGCGTTTAAGTGACTGTGAGCGTGTTTAAGCTGGTGTGCACAATGCTCGCCTTCAGGAAACAGAGAGGAAGCAGGAAACAACCAAAATACAGGGAAACTGCCAGGGAATACTGCTGGAGTTAATTGGTGGAAACAATTGGAAGCAGGCAATTACACAGGCAGACTAGAAACCCAACCCAGCACTTAAAACACAACAGAGAGCAGTGCAGGCTGTTTCTCACAAGAGATACTGCCAGAAACTAAGCTATCAGAATTGAAAACTGAAAAAAAGCTGAACTCAGAGCAGAAATGCTAGGGGCTGCCATAGCTGTTATAATCAGACATAGGCGAATTGCTGAGGGTGGTGATAATGCAGATGCTGACAGACAACCCAGAGTGAGGAGAAGGAGAAGAGTATACAGGCCCAGGGTCACCTACCATGGGTTACATGAGCTGGAGATAGTAGAGCTATAGAGTGGACAGAGAGCTCCTGCAGCAGATTGTTGAGCTGTGCAGGCCACGCCTCACACACAGAACCAACAGAGGGGAACCCATCCCAGTGGAAACCAAGGTATGTGTTGGCCTAAGAATACTAGCAACAGGTACCTTCCAGAGACCAACTGGCGATATGATGGGGATATCACAGGCATCAGCCTCCAGGGTACTGCACCAGTTCCTGGATGCCATGTCACCACATGTCAGTGATCATATATATGTCCCTAATGACCGTGAGGTTGTGGCCAGCAATATGCGTCTCTTCCAGCAAATAGCGGGATACCCTGAGGTGCTGGGTGCAATAGACTGCACGCACATACGCATCAAGGCACCAGCCGGTGAGCGGGGTAGAGTCTACATTAACCGCAAGGGATACCCCTCCATCAACTGCCAGGTCGTGTGTGATGCCCAGGGCATAATAATGAATGTGTGTGCTGGCTGCCCTGGGAGCTACCACGATTCCCACATCTGGCATCTGACGCAGCTGTACCAATCATTTGCCAATGGGGACTTCCCACACGGACACCTAGTGGGGATGCTGGTTATGCACTTGAGCCGTGGCTGATGACACCCATCAGAAATGCACACACACCGAACAGGAACGCCATAATAAAGCACACGCACCAACACGTAATATCATAGAGCGTGTGGTTGGGCTGCTCAAGTCACGGTTCCGGTGTCTGAACACGCCTGGTGGAGCTTTGCAGTACACACCAACTACATGTACCCAAATGATCATGATATGTGCTATGCTACATAATATGATCCTGCGGAAACAGCTGCAGCAGGACCAGCACAGGGCTGGGCCAAACATCCCCCACCATTGCCAAGGCCACCACAGGCAGGGGTGACTTGGAGGAGGAACAACCTGACCTTGTCCCAGTAGGCAGAAGGAGGCGTGCCCAGTATGCCCTGGCCTTGGCAAAGAGGCAACGATAGCACATATGCTTGGTCAGTAGGAACACTGGGACTGATACCCGCTCTGACTCACTCATACAGTAACAGGGATGCCTAACATGACACAACCTGCTTCCAAACGTACAGGGAGTGTAGTATGTGCATCCGACAGAGGCAGCCCTGCAGCACCACCCGAGGCATGAATGCCATGTGTTAAGTAATGTAACACCATGTATCATATGCACACCTGAGGACCATGACTAACATCCACCCTCACCAATCATAAACCACAAAAACACAAACCCACCTCATAGCTATCACAAGGGATAGGAACCTAGATGTAATGCTACCCAATGCCAAAGGTATAAACAGCAAGATGTGTGCAGTGTAAATGCACACAGTATAGGAATGCACATATCAGTGCTGTAATAGAAAACAGGGTCAAAGCGCACATCAGCACCCTGACACTACCAGGGTCACACCTCATACAGTGATGTACATGTGCAAAAACATGGAACAAGATACAAAATGAGGGTGACTACCAATAAATGGCATGGATAACCACACACCCCTGTTGTTACCACAACAAGAAGCAACATGCATTAGCCATGGTCAAACACCAATGGCTAAAACTGACTACTACTATATAGCTTGCTGCAGACCACTGTCCTAATAGCAGGAACTGCCCCAGGCCTATGTTCACAGGTTCACAGGTTCATACTAGGCTATCTGCCCTAGGGCATTTATAAGCCTAGACCAGAGTTCCGTGGAGTCTGCCCCTTCACTCTGACGATAATTTGCCCATTATATTGCTGTGCCTCTGACAAGCAGTGATACTGAGGTTATCCCTGGGGCATACCTGCAATCTCCCATCCATTGATTAAGATCTCACTTGAACAAAGCCAGTGAGGTACTCAGCCTCACATGTACCAGGATGTTGTTCCACAGCATAGGGACTCTCTGGTTGAAGAATCTGTCCCTCCAGCACATCCTATTAATATCTGTGTTGAGGTTTAAATCTCCTGCCACTGTAGTTCTGATGGATGTAGAGGTCTTGAGGTGAAGCGTGTACATTAACTCAGGTTTGGACATGGCCTTGGATGTCAGGCACAGGTCACCTCTGAGCAGACGGTAAGTCACGGAATCCAGCTGGAATTCCTTCAGTCGGGCAGCATAAGAAATATGTTTGAGACCCTTTCTCCTCCTGTCGAGGAATTTGTGGACCCATCCAATTGCCATAGGTGTCGGGTCATATACATGCTGAATGGGGCATTGCACTCAATCAATGGTCCGATGAGTGAAGAGTACAGGGGAACAATGACCTCCCTGGATCTAGATGTGAATCCCTGCATGATGAGGTGGGCAATGTAGAAGTTCTACCTAACTACCCTGGCAACGTGAGTGTCAAACAAAAGGTTACTGTCAACCTGGGTCCCCAGGTCCATGATAACCTCCTCTGTGCTTAGAGGATTGCCACCTATATGGTAGCTTGGGGTTACCTTGCTTTCCCTGAAGGGTATGACTACACATGTTTTGCAAGTTGACTTCAGGCCATGGCTCTGGCACCAGCTATCAGTGTCCGTGAGTCCCTTCTGAAGGATATCCGTGTCTGATGCACTGTCCACTATGGCACCCAGTGTGCAGTCATCTGCAAACTTTGTCAGCCAAAGTCCTCCCATGTTGGCCTGTACTTCTGAGAAGTAGATAACAAACAATAGGGGGCCAAGGACTGAGCCCTGTGTGAGACCACATGTGACTGGCCTGGTGTCTGACATAGTGCCAGCAACTCTAACCCTGTGGGTCCTGTCCGTCAGACAGTTTGCAACCTGATCTTGTGACATATGGGTGTACATTTCTGTTGGTAGGGTTTCCTACAATACCTGAGTGGGGTATTGCGTTGAAAGTGTTTTCAAGGGCAAGGTAGGCTCTATGGACTGCCTTTCCTTCATCAATGGCCTTAGTTACTGTTTTGATAATGTCAACCAAGTACAAAAGGCATGACTTGCCCTTGATCAACACAAACTGGGACAGGTACAATGTCTGCATGTCCCCATATCTTTCTTTATGAGCTCCATTATGATCCTCTCCATAGCTTTGCAGACTACACTTGTTAAGCTTATGGGGCAGTAATTACCAGAGTCCATAGAGGCACTGCCTTTGTGCAGACGTGCACAACTGGACCCTAAAGAGGCTGTTGTGCACAGTATGGAAATGTAAATCAGTGATAGGACTAAAGCCCAGGATACTGTCCACCACAGTGAAAGTACTGAACCACTACACTATACAGTACTACAGTGCTAGGTCAGTAGGAATGGATGTTAACAATTGTATGCAAAGTATCCCATGCAAAACCTGCAGGCACAGTATAATCCCTGTTGTGTTCACAGGAAGCATCTGGACAGTAACTACACAACATGTCACAGAACACACAACCTTAAACAGGAGTTATTTTTTGGAGTTCACACTCATCCACAACTGTGATGGTCTGCATAGTTCAACATATGGAAAGCTCACACTGGGCATGCTCACACACTTTGATAAATGAGACATCATTCACACAACATGCCATGGGAAGGCTGAACTGGGCATGCTCACACACTTAGTTCAAATGTTCCTCTTAACAACTGTGAAAACACACCACAGGATGCACATTCCCCATTCTAAACAATGAAGATGTCAGCACCCTATAAGTAGATCAGTAGAAATGCTACCTCCCAGTAATCCGAATAGCGCGCTCTGCTAATGCGTCTGTCTCTAGTGTCATAACATAGTTAGGTAGGGGTTTGAATCCAGCAAGTGGCATGTGTGTGTGTGAATGGGGTAAGTGTGTGTATAAGTGTGTATGAGAAGAACATCCCTTTTGGCAACTGTGGAAACACACCACAGGGAGCTCATTCCACTTTCTAAACACTGATGATGTCAGCACCCTATAAGTAGATCAACTGAAATGAAATCTCCCAGTAATGCGAATAGCGCGCTCTGCTAATGCGCCTGTCTCTAGTGTCATAACATAGTTAGGTAGGGGTTTGAATCCAGCAAGTGGCATGTGTAAGTGTGAATGGGGGTAGGTGTGTGTATAAGTGTGTATGAGAAGAACATCCCTTTTGGCAACTGTGGAAACACACCACATGGAGCTCATTCCACTTTCAAAACACTGAGGATGTCAGCACCCTATAAGTAGATCAACTGAAATGAAATCTCCCAGTAATGCGAATAGCCCGCTCTGCTAATGCGCCTGTTTCTAGTGTCATAACATAGTTAGGTAGGGGTTTGAATCCAGCAAGTGGCATGTGTGTGTGTGAATGGGGGTAAGTGTGTGTATAAGTGTGTATGAGAAGAACATCCCTTTTGGCAACTGTGGAAACACACCACAGGAGCTCATTCCACTTTCTAAACACTGATGATGTCAGCACCCTATAAGTAGATCAACTGAAATGAAATCTCCCAGTAATGCGAATAGCGCGCTCTGCTAATGCGTCTGTCTCTAGTGTCATAACATAGTTAGGTAGGGGTTTGAATCCAGCAAGTGGCATGTGTGTGTGTGAATGGGGGTAAGTGTGTGTATAAGTGTGTATGAGAAGAACATCCCTTTTGGCAACTGTGGAAACACACCACAGGGAGCTCATTCCACTTTCTAAACACTGATGATGTCAGCACCCTATAAGTAGATCAACTGAAATGAAATCTCCCAGTAATGCGAATAGCGCGCTCTGCTAATGCGTCTGTCTCTAGTGTCATAACATAGTTAGGTAGGGGTTTGAATCCAGCAAGTGGCATGTGTGTGTGTGAATGGGGGTAAGTGTGTGTATAAGTGTGTATGAGAAGAACATCCCTTTTGGCAACTGTGGAAACACACCACAGGGAGCTCATTCCACTTTCTAAACACTGATGATGTCAGCACCCTATAAGTAGATCAACTGAAATGAAATCTCCCAGTAATGCGAATAGCGCGCTCTGCTACTACGTCCGTCTCTAGTGTCATAACATAGGTAGGTAGGGGTTTGAATCCTGCAAAGGGAATGTATGTGTGTTAGTATGAGTGGGGTTTGTGTGTGTGCATAACGCTGTGGAGGGAAAGTGCCTTTTGCCACCTGGGAGAACACACTACAGGGTGCACATCCCTCTTCGTAAACACAGATGATGTCAGCACCCTCTAAGTACAGCATTGGAAAAGATTGCTCCTACTAATGCAAATAGCACACTCTGCTAATGTGTCTGCCTTTAGAGTCATAACACATCTAGGTAGGGGTTTGGATCTTGCAAATGGAAAGTATGCATTTTACTGAGGGTGGGGTTGGTGTGTGTGCACAATGGTGGGGTGGGATGTCTCTTTGCCAAATGGGGCTATGCACTGCAGGGTGCACATTTCCCTTAACAAACAGTGATGTTGACAGCACCCTGTACAAACAGAACAACAACACAGAAGGTGTTGGTACCAATGATGCATGTACGGTTACACTTCAACTAATGTCCACAAAACAAAGTAGGATAAACAAATGCTCCTTTTACTCTATCCAAACAACATGGCAACAGACAACTGCCACTACTTAGTATAGTGCTACATGCTACTGTAACATGCAGATGTACCAGAATATACCTAGATAGTGTTTGGAAGCCTGAATGTGGCAAGTGTGTGGATGTGGGATGTTACTGTGTGTGCATTTCCGTATGGAAAACATGTTTGAGATATTGGCAATATTGTTGCAGACAGCTTAGGTGCAGATATCCCCCCCCCCATTCTCCTACACAAGTGGAATTAGTTATCACAGATGACTGTAACCTCCCTATCCTCTCACATGTCCAGGTGAGGGCCCCCCTCAACATTGCAGGACACATAGCATCACTGTTACAGAATGGTATCCCTGGATGTGTGCTACATTCACCCCTGGAGGACATGGCACCACATTACAGACTAATACTACTCCCTGGCCATACTACAGGATGTGTACCTGAAGAGTGCCATACAGACACAGTGGTCCCACACCAATGAGGAGTAACCTCTACTGACCCTGGTATCTACTGCATCATATGCACAACTGGCCTTCTGTTCTAAGCTACGGAAGTTTCACGTATGGGCAACATGTACAGCAATATTACATATGTATATATTTCAGGACTATGCACACAAAACCTATCTCATGGACAGAGCTATAGATAGTGAACTATGATACATTTGGAGGTGTCACAGTAAACACAGTATTAACCTGCTACTTTGCATTACCTGTGTTTGTGGCAGCTGTTGCTGTGTCAATGGTGCTTGCTTGCTGCTTGCTGTTTGCTACTCATGGTTTTGCTGCTGGCTGTCTGTATATTTTCTCTTCTCTCTCTGTCTCTCTCTCTTTCTCATTAGGTTTGTGCAATGACTGTATTGCATGAGTGGAGTGTGGGTACTGAATACTTTTGTAGGTATCTGCATAGGTCCATGTGATGGCCCCTGCACCAATTGTAAGGCAGCATTTGCTAATTGCATGCAGCCAGGTGTGTGTTGATTGCATGTCTCACTGTGATTTCAGGACACTGCTATAAAAGGGTATGTGAGATAGGCGTTGCCCTTTCAGATTTTAGGGCGTGGACCATGCTGGTATGCTGTTGACAGCGTTCTGTGAGTGTGAAGGTTAGTACATCTCCCATGCTTCATGCTGTGTTGTAGATTCAGGTTGCTGCATTTATCTTGCCTGTTCCCTGTAGTGAGTGTGTATGCATACTGACACCTACAACTATATGTCATATGTATTGCTATATAAATATATATATATATCTGTGTACATATACATACTTTCATATATGTACATTAGCTGACATTATTGGGTACAAGCTAACAATTAGCAGGGCTGTTTCTGTTAACACTACACTAGTATGGGAACCCAGTAATTGTGACTATAAAAGTCTGCCTGACATGCTTTGGGTAGTAGACATACTATATTGCCTTTATCTTCATTCCTACTATTACATGTTCCACGTATTCAGCACTATATTCCTGTATGAGAGTCATGTCTTAGTGGTAGGTCATACAGACTAGTGTTACAATGGTCTTGTGGTAGGGCCTACCAGTATGCTCATATTCTGCTTTTGAGTTGAGTATAGGGCCTATCAATCACAGTGCTGGAGGCACCTTTAAGCAGTTAAAGGGCTTAGTAGGTCTCACAGGAGCCAGGCTGTGTTGCAGATTCTGGTTGCTGCATATATCTTCACTGTTTCCTGTAGTGAGTGTGTATGGCTACTGAGACCTACAACTATATTTCATATGTATTAATATATATTTATATATATGTATGTGTAGATATACATACCTTCAGATATGTTCATTACCTTACATTATTATGTACAAGCTAACAGGTAGCAGGGCTGTTCCTGTTCACACTGAACTAGTATGGGAATCCAGTAATTTGGCCATTAAAACTCTACCTGACATGCTTTGGATAGTACATCTCCTATATTACCTTTATACTGATTCCTACTATTACATGTTATATTTATTTTAGCAGTGTGTTCTTTCAAAGCAGGCATGGCTTAGTGGTAGGTCAAACAGACTAATGTTACCTAGGTCCTGGGTTCGAGACTGACAGTGGGAATTTTTTACTTTGCAAACTTTCCAACTGAGTACAGGACCTGTCAATCAAATAGCTGAGGCCACCTGTAAGCAGTTAGAAGGGTAAGTAGGTCACACAGGGGTCAGGCTGTGTTGCAGATTCAGGTTGCTGCAATTATGTTCACTTTTTCCTGTAGTGAGTGTGTATGGCTACTGAGACCTACGATTATATTTCATATGTATTAATATATATTTATATATATGTATGTGTAGATATACATACCTTCAGATATGTTCATTACCTTACATTATTATGTACAAGCTAACAGGTAGCAGGGCTGTTTCTGTTCACACTGAACTAGTATGGGAATCCAGTAATTTGGCCATTACAACTCTACCTGACATGCTTTGGATAGTACATCTCCTATATTGCCTTTATACTGATTCCTATTATTAAATGTTATATTTATTTTAGCAGTGTGTTCTTGTAAAGCAGGCATGGCTTAGTGGTAGGTCATACAGACTAATGTTACCAAGGTCCTGGGTTCGAGACTGACAGTGGGAATTTATTTTTCTTTGCAAACTTTCAAAGTGAGTACAGGACCTGTCAATCAAAGTGCCATAAAGGCACTTTTAAGCACTTTAAACCAGGTCTGCGCTCGTTTGCTGAGCTAACGATGCACTGGCAGTTAGCTTGTGGGAGCGCCGCGCAAACGGTGTGCGCTGGGATAAACCTTAATTGGCTAGTGACACACATGTTCAGCTAAGTACAGCTAGTTGCACACAGTTTCACTCTGTTAAACCGATGCCTAGCAACAGGCACGCAGTTTGCAGCTTTTTAAACACTACTCAGCTACGGGCACTCCGTCTCACAGCAGCTTAGCTATCAGTACATTTCTGACTATTTTTGTTATTGTGTTACTTCAGAATATATGCTCCGTTTCATTCCATTTTACAAAAGGGAATACACTTACATGTGTACAAGACTGTCAGGGGGCTTTTTAGTGCTTATTTACAAAAAAAAAAAAAAGGTTGTTGTGGGGGCTCGAACCCTGCCTGCCTACTCTTAGGCCGGCAACTCTACCGCTAAGCTATTACTTCTTGGCTTACTTTGCATATTTAGTTCTTATATCCTTTTCCACTGATTGCTAACTGTGATTGCGCTAGTAGCACACCCGCGCACACAGTAGCAAACATTTACGGGGTTTTAAAAAAAAAAAAGGTTTTAATTTCATTTTATTACATCTCTTCACTTTATACAGTGATGGTCTATCGGGCATGTGTTGTGTAGTGTGTTTATGCACATTTCCATGGCCTCTCGTGGCTGTTTACTTTCAGCCATTCTAGTCTTCCGGGGGCGTGTCCGCTTGCAGGGCTTAGCCTACTGACACGCCCCCTACTCTCTTACACGGACCGTGTAAGAGTTACTAGTGTGATTCAGCATGCCTCATGCACCTCATGCATATGCATGACATGCTGACATCACACAGTTTCACTGCAGCCTCCGTGTAAGAGTTATAACTCTTACACGGAGGCTTCCTGAATCTGGCCCATTGTCTATATCAAAGATGTACTGATAGCAACACCATTATACAACACCCTTTTTAAGCAGGGGAAAAAAGAACAGTACCAGACACTCCAGCAGTAAGAAATCATATGCACTAAAACCTTCCCAGAAATCTGTACAATAACAGTCTATCTAAAAAAAAAAAAAAAACGAAAGTCAGTCAAAACATATCAAGACCTGTGAGAACATTTAAAATAATAATAATGTAGTTATGCTTTCAACAAGCTAAAAAAGCAGAGCAGATATGCAGCTTTAGCGGTTCCACCTTTGCGGTTGTATAGGAATTAAATCATCAAACTGTTACCACATTGTCACACCACTGTTTTTTTCTATTTTATATAAAATTCTTGTTCATTGGGTATGAGTGGGGTGGCATAAGTAATATTGTGGAAACATACCATTACACAGCATTTACGGTGTGAGAAACTAGCTAGCATTTGTGAAGTTATCAGGCTGATTACTCACACCTTCTGTGAGATTTTTATGTGACCCCCCCCCCCATGGCATCAGTCTTACCCTAGTGCTGATGTTATCCCTAGAATCTTAACAAAAAAAAAAAAAAAGCAATGTGAATTTAGCCTGTGCCTTTCAGGCAACAAATGTCCCAAGAGCAAAATAAAGTAGTTGCAAACTGTCGAGCTAAACTGTCTCTGGTGCAACTCTATTCTCTGAAAAAAGTAATTTTTCTGTTTCCTCTTTCGTGCTTGTAACCTGAAACCCTTTCAGCTGGGCAGTTTACAACAATTACTTTACATTTTTCTCCAGAGGTGTGCAATTTTAACACTGGTCATGAAAAACGTAATTATCTGAAGCAACTGTACATCTGAATTATCCCCGATTTTGCTGAATGCACCTGACTTGGTATCAGTGTTGGACCTTCAACAATATGTTTAATTTCCTGGCAAAGCATAGAGTATTACATTCAGTAATGCCATCCATTAGACAGTCATATTTCTTGTTCACAATACTGATGCAAACCAGCTCTTCTCCTAACATGTCAAGACGATTAAAAGTGATATTTAAATATAGCTTTAAAATGAAAAAAATAAAGATGATTTGGTATAGTCAAAAGTTTTCTATAAGTGCTTTTTCTTTAATATTGTAGCAAAACAGTGACAATAATAACCACTGCCTCAAGTTTATCACAAAGTAAGTCAATTGGGCAGGAAGCTGATGTGATTGGAACCAAGCAAGGTAGTGTTTGTTTCCCTACGGAATTAAAACAATCATGTGAAAAGTCAAGAAAGATGGTAGTTCAAGAACTGAGGGTGGGGAAGGTGGGGGGTATGCATGATGACATCACACTGTGTGTGGTATTATGTGGCCAGAGTAAGAGAATGGGACGCTCATGAAGCAAAAACAGTGGATTTGCAGAAAAGTGAAGCAGAAAAGCACAGATTCAGTAACATAGATGTACTTTATACCACTTAAAGTATGCACTGGTGCCAGAAAAATAGTATTTTGTAAGGTGAATCTTTGACACTCTCCCTTTAACTCATCAAGCTCAGGGGAAACAATAGAATTCAGCCTAGTTTACCATGCATATTTTTTCTCTTCTAGAAAAATGTTAAATTCCTTACTTCTAAAGTCATCACTTTTCCAAAGCACAAACTTTTTGAAAACAATGCATACTATGCAGTGCTTATTGAAAGCATTTTCAGTACTATGCCTTCTCATTGCAAATATGTTTAGTACTGTTGTGTAACTCTGCTTGCGTTCCCCCTGTAGAAGTTATTTATACAGTACAGGATGCTACATAAATATATTTAGTACTACATCCAATAAATTGCATTGCCACATATCTTTTTTCAGTAACATGATTTTTTTTTTTTTGTGGGGGGGGGGGGTTGTAAGGCTAAGCAGAGGCATATCCACATTTGAAAAATGTCAAATTCTTGGGTAGCTTCATTTCTCATTAATTTTATCACCTTCTTGTCTATAGATGTTCATCGTGTTACACTGCTGCAGTCATTACACTTGGGTTATCCTGCCATCAGGCGGTCCCGCAGTCGGCCAAAGTTCCAAAGTCTTGGTCCGGCGTCGGTTGCTGTCGCTTCTTCCCTGACGTCAGTGCGCCAGGGATATATAAGATGCATCCGACGCCATTTTCTTCAGTCTTTCTTCCCACACGGTGCCTGAAGCAGAAGCAGTTCGCAGGTGCCGGTCGGCCGACTCCTGATATTTTCGAAGTTGAATTTCAGATCCGAAGTCTTCAATAAAGCTAAGTACCCCGTTGGGGAAACTTTTTTCTTGCCTCAGACCGATGTCAGAAAAAGTTAATAATTGTATTTCTTGTGGGAAGCAAATACCTCATAAGGACTTCCACTCTTACTGTATTCCATGCCTAGGCCCTGATCACGACGTCACTAGTTGTCGGTTTTGTGCTAGATTTAACAAACGCACTATAAAACGACGTTTTGATTTTGCTTTACACTACTTCGGCCGAAGGTTCAATTATACTATGCCATCAGATCAACCGACGACCGCAATTCCGAAAAAACGCAAAGACAAGGATAAAGACAAGCATCCGAGGTCCAAAACCGACAAAACCTCTTCTAGGTCGCCGGTTCTCGGTGAGGCGCTTTCGCAGCCCCTGACACCCGTTACCTCAGAGCCACAGGCCGCCTCCGACTCCCACGTGGAGACAACTAGGCCTCTGGAAACTCAAGGTATTGGGCCTACTGAAAGTAATCCCTCAGATGGGTTTGGAGCCGCTGAGCAGGCATTGGCTTCTGAGGGTGTTTTCAGACCTTCACAACTTACCATTAAAGCAACAGCCAAGACAAAAGTACCATTAAAGACAAAAAAGCAAGTACAGCATTCTCCTGGACAGTCCTCCATGCCTAAGAAACAGATGCTTAAAATGACCGAAGACCTCATTACTCTAATCAGGGGTTCCCATCCCCCTCCTGAGAAAAGGCCTAGGCAGGATACAGACTATGATTCCTCTGATCAGGTTTCCATTTCCTCTGATTCCTCTTCAGACCAGGGATACTCTCTACCCCCCTATGAGGACTCTGATGCTAAGAATCAATCCCTTCAGCCTCTCCTCCTGAGGATTATTCTTTTGGGGAAACTTTACAAACCATGAGGGAGCATTTCCATTGGGAAAGTCAGGATTATTCAGAATCCAAGAAAAGGCTCAGGGATTTCCTTTTATTGCCTCAGCACAGGCCCCCTGGCTATTCCGCCTGTGCTAGATATTGTAGATGTGTTCTCTGAATCCAGCTTATCTCCTGATTCTTTGCCCTCTGCACCAGCCAAGCCAGATAGGTATTATAGAGTCCCTGACTCTCACAAGTTTCTTTATAAAAACCCTTCTGCTGATCCAGAAACTATTTCCCAGGGTCCAAAAGGGGTTAAGGCTCCCATTGCAAAAAATCCAGTACCCTCTGACAGAGATTCCAGAGCTTTGGATAGATGGGGGAAGAAAGTTTACACTTCTGCAACTTTCGCAGTAAGGGCTTTAAATTGTCAGTTTCACATGCTTAAGTACCAACAATATTTAATGACTCCGTTAAAACAGAAAATGCTTGCAAGCTCAAAAGCTCCTGACTGTAAAGAAATGCAGGATTTATTGCATGCAGTTAAACAGGTGGGAAAACATACTCTGCAATGTGGTTTTGATTCTTTAGAGGCCTCTTGTAGAGCCGCAGTTACAGGTTCTGTGATTCGAAGACATGCTTGGTTAAAAGAACAAAGTTTACCTTATCATGTTAAAGCAAAATTATTGGATGCTCCTTTACAGCATGATACCTTGTTTGGTGTTAAGGCAGAAGAGGTGTTAAAGAAAATGGAGGATAAAGCTAAATCTGTGCAAACAGTCAAGGATTTCATACAGGTACAGCCACCTCGATTTAGCAGAAATTGGCCAACAAAGAATTGGTCCTTTCCAGTGTCAGACAGGCTACAGAGAGGCAGATACAGACGCCCAAGAGTCAGATCTCAACCCCAAGGCTCTAACAGACAACGACAGTCGGGCAACTCAACCCCAAAAGGAGGTGAGGACAAGTCTCAACCTTACAGGAAACAGTCCCAATGACTTCCCCCTTCGTACGCCAAGCACTTCCCTTTTGGCAGCCCCCTTAGGGGAAAACTAGCACTTTTTTCTCAAAACTGGCAAGCAATCACCCAAGACAAATGGGTTCTGAATATTGTGTCTCAAGGTTACAGGTTCCACTTTCACACTTTATCAAGGCTAAAAGGAATGCCAGACCTGCCACAAAATCAATGGGCAGAGGCACAAAAACAAATTTCAGTCCTCATGGACATGATAGCTATTCAAAAAGTACCACAACAGGAACAAGGATAAGGATTTTACTCAAGACTCTTCCAGGTCCCCAGAAAGGACAAGGCCTGGAGGCCCATACTAGACCTTTCAACTCTAAATACTTACCTGGATATTCCGAAATTCAAAATGTTGACACTACAGCAGCTTCTACCCATGCTGGGCAAGAAGGCTTGGCTTGTTACTCTGGATCTCAAAGAGGCATACCTGCATGTCCCTATCAGACAAAATTGCAGAAGATACCTCAGATTCAAAGCTGGTACAATGCACTACCAATTCTCTGCACTGCCCTTTGGCTTATCTACTGTGCCCAGGGTCTTTACAAAGTGCCTGGCACCAGTAATTGCATTTTGCAGACAAAAAGGAATTCAAATATATCCATACCTGGATGACTGCCTCATTCAAGCAGAGACAAAGGACATTCTTATAAAGCAGCTGGCATTTGTAAAAAGGTTGATAATTTCTCTAAGGTACACAGTAAACGAAAAGAAGTCAAAACTAGTGCCCTCACCACAGATTATATTCCTGGGTGCCAGCTTAAATACAACGGCCCAGATGGCTTATCTCACGCCAGACAAATAAGTTCAACTAACTCAATATTTTCAGTTACTGGCAAAAAAGTCCCATCTCCCTGCAAGAAAAATTCTACAGGCCCTGGGATTCATGGCATCCTGCAAACTACTAGTACCATATACCAGACTGCATATGAGGAAATTACAATGGTACCTAAAAAGTGTTTGGAGTCAACACTCTCACAGTTTAGAAGCAGTAATACCTATGATTCCCTGCCTACAACAGGAGTTTCGATGGTGGGCACAGGCATGTCACCTAAACAAGGGTCAGCCTTTTACTCTACCCACAGCCAGGCAGACTCTAACAACAGATGCTTCGGATTACGCCTGGGGAGCACACATGGCAGGAAAATGCATTCAGGGCAAGTGGACCGCAGACCAAATGCATCTTCACATCAATCAAAAAGAGATGTTAGCTGTTCAAAATGCCCTAACAGCTTTCAAGGACCTTCTGCATCCAGGACAATTATTATTAAAGACAGACAACACCACAGAAATGTGGTACATAAACAAGCAAGGGGGCAGTCATTCTTATCCCCTATGCAGGCAAGCCATGACCTTGTGGAACACAGCTCTAACGTATCAAGTTTATCTGCAAGCACAATTCCTGCCAGGAAAGAAAAATACTCTGGCAGACGATCTAAGCAGAAATATCATGGACCCTCATGAATGGAAATTGAATCCACAAATCTTCAGCATGGTAACGCAAAAATGGGGATGCCCAGACATAGATCTTTTTGCCTCCCCGCTGAATTGCCAACTACAAAAATTCTGCACAAGGACTTATCACACACAAGCATGGAAATGGATGCTCTCTCGTTCAGCTGGAAAAACCTAAAAGTTTATGCCTTCCCACCACTGCCTCTCCTTTCAAGGGTACTCCTAAAAGCCAGACAAGAAAAAACACAGATGATCCTGATTGCTCCAGACTGGCCACGCCAGCACTGGTACCCAATCTTAAAGAACTTAACTCAAGGCCCACCATGGATTTTGCCTCAAATTCCACGCCTTCTGACTCAACAAAACAATCAGATCATGCACGGTCAGCTCAAAACCCTAAACCTGGCTGCATGGCAGATTCATTAGTCAAACAGGCAACACCTCTCTCTAAAGCTGTTATGGATGTCATTTTGGAGGCCAGGAGACCTAGCACCAGGAAAGCTTACTCAGAAAAATGGAAGAGATTCTGCGCATGGAACCAGGCTCAAAGCCTTGACCCTCTTGTCCCAAACATTCCTCAGATTTTACAATACTTAACTGAGATGCTGGACAAAGGCCTATCCTTCTCATCAATTAAGATCCACGCCTCTGCCATTCCAGCACATTACAACATGGATACTCCTTTATTCTCTCATCCCTTGCTAAAGTAGTACCTCAGAGGGGCTAAAAACATAAGACCGCCCTGGAGAGCACCAACACCAACTTGGGACCTCAATTTCATTTTGGAAAAACTGACCCTGCCACCTTTTGAGCCAGCCAATACAGCTGATCTAAAATTTCTATCCTGGAAAACAGCTCTGCTCCTGGCAGTAACTTCAGTACGAAGAGTCTCAGAGCTACAGGCATTAATGGCAGTGGAAACTTTTATAATTTTTCATCAGGACAGGGTTTCTTTAAGGACAAACCCTACCTTTATGCCAAAGGTGGTATCTAGTGTGGCTCTTAACCAAACCATCCATTTGCCAACTTTTTATCCAAACCCCCAGAATAAAGGGGGGAAACTTCTGCACTCTTTAGACATACACAGGCAGCTACGCTTCTACTTGGACAAAACAAAAGGTTTCAGGAAAACTGAGCAACTGTTTGTAGCATATGCTGCAGGATCACAGGGCAAGGCTATCTCAAAACAGACTATCTCCAAATGGATAGGACACTGTATTTGTTACTGCTACACACAACATGGAAAATCAGTCCCTAATAACATTAGGCCACATTCCACCAGGGCATCAGCCACTTCAACAGCCTTTCTCAGAGGAGTACCTACCAAGGAAATTTTGGAGGCTACAACTTGGAGTTCAGTGCACACCTTTACCAAGCATTACCACTTGCCTCTTTACTCTAAATCCAGAGCAGGATTTGCCACTGCAGTTCTTCAGGGCCTCATAGCCAATCCTAACTCTTTATAGACCAGCCACCCAACCTTAACTTTGGGATTCTACTGAAGTGTAATGACTGCAGCAGTGTAACACGATAAACATAGTACAGTTTTGTACCTACCATAAATGTAGATGTCCGAGTGTTCACACTGCTGCAGTCCAGGTTACCCTCTGTCCATCCCCTCTGTCCTAGCTGGACTTATCTATACCTTTCTATCCTATGCAACCTTTGTGGTGTATTTGCTTGTAACTGAAGGTATTGTTTTTATATTATATATATATATTTTTTATTAGCAGTGTGCATTGCCTGCCTACTTGTAGGCACCTGACATCTGGGGCAAGAAAAACTGAAGAAAATGGCGTCGGATGCATCTTATATACCCCTGGCGCACTGACGTCAGGGATGATGCGACAGCAACCGACGCCGGACCAGGACTTTGGAACTCTGGCCAACTGCGGGACCGCCTGACGACAGGATAACCCGTGTAATGACTGCAGCAGTGTGAACACTCGGACATCTACATTTATGGTAGGTACAAAACTTTATTTTATTCCTTATGGTGAATGAATCACAACTGAGAGGCATACTAACCTGCATTTGTTGACACCATAGTGATCATCCAACCTTAGTTTGGCCTCTGTGAAGAAAGTCCTTTTCCAGCCTCACTTCAGCTTTCATGCCTGCATATGCAGCTGCTGAAGCTCATGGCCATATTGTGGATCAGGGATCTAAAGAAGCACAGGACAAACACATTTTGGGGTAATATGAGCCATCTTGACATTTGACATCTTGGTTATCTGCCATTGATATTTAATCTGAATTATCAACATTTATTTTCATTTAGAACTTGTGCATCAGGGATGTTAACCTGCTACAAGTCTTCCATGACCTGATGTAACAGACTATCACAGCATTAAGTGGCAAAACCAGTTGGAGCCTCATCTTAAAACGTAGCAGGAAATGATCTGAGAATGAGGCAGAGTCCATCATGAAGCTCAAGGCAACCAGACTACTTTGGGAGACAGCATCCAGAATGGCATTACTCTGGTATCCAGTGTAATGCCATCAAGAATGTGTAGCAGAGGAAGCAACTTTTGTAAATCCAAAATATTCTGTAATACAAAGGTTCCTTGGCAAGTTTGACGGATTCATCATCCATCCACTCAAGTTTTAAAAACACCATTATTGACCACCTTGCTTGAACATATATAAAGCCATTGAGAATATCCATAAACTGTTATAGTACAGTTAAAACCAATCCAAAAGGTTCGCTGCAGTGCCAAATAAGGGCCAGAGTCCAAATGAAGGCAAACAAATTTATTTACAAGAGCAAGTTCTGAGGGAACCCACTGATCTGAAGTAGTTCACTTCATTTGTCTATCAACCTGTGGGTATCGGATCCATATCGGATCCGTGCCGGCAGCTTCAAACAGCTAAGATCCGAGCTCCTCCCCCTTGCCCATAATCCCCTGCTATCCCTTCCTGACCTCAGATCTCGTTTGCCACGGTTCAGTCAGCAGCTCTGAACGAGTTCCAGGCATGGGAGTAGATAGTTTTTGAGAGAGAAATCCTTTTCTTTTTCTATTATAGCAGTAAAAATTTGTGTGTGTTTTGCTCCTTAGTTAGTTTCCAGTTGTTAACTGTTTTTGTAGTTAATTTTAGTTAAATTACCTCCCCCCGTGTGTGTGAAGATGTGTTTTTCTTTGGGCCTAGTGTAATTTTGTCCCTAGTCATGTCTGAGGCCCCTAAAGCCTTTTTTTCTAAATGCACCGAGTGTGGCCATAAGCTGTCCCCAGTGGATGGCCACACTCTGTGTGTTATCTGCCTTGGGGTTGACCACCTCTCCTCAGGCTGCACCATTTATGCAGCCTTCAACCCCAGGGCTTTAAGGGACAGGAGGTCGAAGTTGATTCTGGCGGGACTGTTGCCCCCGGACTCGACTTCGTCCTCCTCTCCCTCCGTGGCACCTGCCACGGCAGTGCCACCTTCCATCCCTGCTCCCCTGGCCGAGACTCACCCTCCCACCTCAGGCCAGGAGGAGAGGGAAGCTAGGAGGGAGAGGAGAAAAAAGAAGCACCACAAGTGGCGGGCCGAGTCTTCTTCCTCGGCCCCGCCGGCCAAGCAAGCAGCTTCTCCCAGGGCCTCCAGGCCTTCTCCTTCCCGGCTCCATTCACCCCGTTTTTCCCCAGAGCCGGAGGAGACCTGGCCCCCTTCGAGGTCATTGAGGCGGCACTCCCGGCCTGCCTCGGTGGCCTCCTCTAGTCAACCCGAAGCTTGTCCGATGCAGACATGGACCGGATGATGCGTAGGTTCCTCCAGGCCCAGCTGCAGATGGGAGTGCTCCTGCCCCCCCCTCTCTGGGTGGGAGCTTGACCCCCTTTTTTGCCCCGATTGCTCCTTCTCCGATCCACTTCCAGTGTTCAGAGCCTTTGGAGCCGGGTAGCATGGGAGCCGGGGGAGTGTCGGCGCCGATAGTACCTAGTACTTCACCGATGGCACCCTCGATTTTGTCGGGTCCGTTTTCAGATCCGAGCTCTCGGAGCCGAGAGCTGAGCTTCAGATCCGGAGGTGTCAGTGTGTCTTCAGCTCCATCTCGGTCGGGGCATACTGGCCCTTCAGATCCGATTGCTTCGGCGCCGGCCCTGATCCACACATCAGATCCGAGGGGACTGCTCTCGGATCCCAGAGAGAGCAGTTCTCCTTCGGCGTTCGATGTTGAGAGGGTATTGTCGAGGGATTTGAGGCCCCAGGCTCCTGCTACGGTTCCACCCTGCACTCCCTCTCTGACGGGCCTACCTTCCATCACCTGGCCCCAGGGACATCCTGCTCCTACATCTCAGATAGTTACCTTGGAGGAACAGGATGTGGTTGGTGAGGCCTCTTCGGACAGCCCCCCCGAGGAGGTTCCTCACAAACGTTAGTGCAAGAGGAGGCACTTGGACTCACCTAAGAACTTGACAGAAAACACAGACTTAGAGGAAGGGGAAGGTTCCCCAAGGTCACCTCCTGAAGACGTCTCCTTCGGAGACATCATGGAAATGCTCCGAATTAGAGTGGGGTGGTCAGCCCAAAAACCTTCCTCTGATGAGTCTGTGTTTCTGGAGGCATTTGACACAGGCCCATCTACCTCTTGGGTGTCCCCTCCCATCGATCCCCTGGTGGACCTGATTACTACCAGGGCATGGAAGGAGCCGGGCACTGTGGAGCCCATTCCAAAGAGACGAGATAAAATTCTCAGCCCCCCTTCTGATAGGACGTGTTGGAGCAAGGGTGCTCCTGTAGATGCCATGTTGGTGTCGACTGCCACCAGAAAGGAACTAGCCCTGGAGAGTTCCTCGATCCATCCTCCAGACAAGGAGTCTCGGAAGATGGACCGCCTGGGGAAGCGGATGTTCGCTTCAGCCACCTTTTCTGTAAGGTCGCTGAGTTATATGGCACATGTGATACGACTCCAGCGGGATCTCATCAAAGAATACCTTCTACACTCCCTGGCTCCTCCAGCGGAATTGGTCCTGAGGGCTCTAGGTTCCATGGCGGCAACAATCAACTTGCTACCCTTAGCGTACTTGAACATGAGGGTACTACAATGGACCTTGCAGGTTCAACGGTCCATCCTGCAACATCCACTGAGTTCACCCATCCCCCACAGCAGGGTTTGCAGGAAAGCCCTATTCTGGTGGCTCCAGTCCCCGGACCTCCAGAAAGGGCGCCCCTTCTCTATGTCCCCTCCTCTAACCACAGTGACCACGGACGCTTCTCGCCTTGGGTGGGGGGGGCACTGTATGAGCAGAATCATCCAAGGCACGTGGACCCATTCAGAGACCTTGTTGCATATCAGTGTCCTAGAGATGAAAGCGGTGCTTTTGGCGTTGTAAGCACTCCAAACCTTTCTTCCCTTGGGGACAATTGCAGTTCAGACAGACAACATGTCAGTAGTCTGGTATATCAACAAACAAGGGGGAACCAGATCCTACCCACTTTGTCGAGAGGCCATGAGAGTTTGGGAATGGGCGATCTCCACCAACCGCTTTCTCATAGCGGCACACATTCCGGGCCGGTCGAACATGTTAGCAGACAGGCTGAGTCTAACCATCCTTTCACCATACGAGTGGTCTCTGAACCAGAGAGTAGCGAAGCAAATCTTCCTCAAGTGGGGTCAACCTTGCTGTGATCTCTTCACGTCTCCTTCGAACGCAAAGTGCAGCGACTACTTCGCTCTAATTCCCCCACCAGGGGAATCCCCCAGGGATGCTCTGGTGCACGTTTGGCCATCCAGTCTAATTTATGCTTATCCACCTCTTCCCCTAATGCTAAAATTCTTGCAGAAAGCCCACTGGTTGGGGAGCAGAGTGATCCTCATAGCCCCATTCTGGCCTCGTCAAACATGGTTCCCATGTCTATGGTCTCATGTAGTGAATCCCCCATGGATTCTAGATCCCACTCCGGATCTGATCTCTCACCAACTAGGATTAACAACCCCGAACCTGGACAACCTCAAGCTTACAGGTTGGTTAAGTAATAGCTAGCACTCCCGGTATCTCGTCCCCTGTTAAGGCTATTCTAGTAGCCGCTCACAAGCCTTCTACGAGAAAGGTTTATAATAGCAAATGGAAACGATGTCCTTCAAGGATGCATCTGCAGTCCTTACAAATGGGTTGTCCTGTCATCAGGCAGCCCTTCGGTCGGCCGGATTCCAAAGTCTGGGTCTGGCCTCGGCTGATGTCGCACTTCACCTGACGTCATAGCTGCAGTTATTCGGGTATAAAGGTATCAGCCGACGCCATCTTCCCCAGTCTTTCTTGCCGCGTGGCGCCCGAAGCAGAAGCTGTTCACAAGTGCCGGTCGGTCAGAACCAGAGATTACTACTACCGAAGACTTCTAAAAAGCTAAGTACCCCGTTGGGGACTCTTTCTTGCCTCAGCCGATGTCAGAAAAAGTGAATAACTGTTTAACTTGTGGGAAACAAATACCTCATAAAGATTTCCACTCTTACTGCTTACCTTGTTTAGGCCCAGACCACGACGTAGCAGCTTGTCTAGCGTGTGCTTCTTTCAACCGGCGGACGCTTAGACGTCGGTCGGAATTTGCTGAGGAGTTTTTCGGCTCCGCTTTTGCTTACATTATGCTGTCGGATACTCCGACTACGCAAATATCTAAGAAACGCAAGGAAAAGGACAGACACTCGCGGTCCGTGGTTTCGGCCGAAACCGCGGTTAAGCCAACCGCGAGTGTCTCAGTTTCGGCTGAAACCGAGTCCACGGTTCTTCCTTCGGCCGAAAGCTTACCTCCTACCGAGGCCTCATCCAGCATGGCTGAATCTGCAACTGAAATCCCACCCGCTCTTGCAGGTTCACTGGATTTATCTGATACTATCCCTTTGGATATTTCTACCCCTGCACGTGGAGCTGCTAGGCCACCTGCATCCATGTCGATTAAGGCCTTTGCCAGGGCTAAAGCAGCAAAATCTACCAAAACTGTGCCTGCTAAGACCCCCTCTCACAGGCCTAGCTCTAGTTCACAAATGCTTAGTCTAGCAGAGGATCTCATTTCTTTGATCCGGGGATCCCAACCACACCCAGACAGGGCCTCTCACCCACCTCCAGAGAAGAGGCCTAGAGTAGAGCCCCCTGAGCCAGTTTCTTCAGATGGCTCCTCTGATGAATCAGATAATTCAAACCCTCCAGAGGGCCCTTTTTCTCCTTATGAGGACTCTGATGCAGAAGAGTCCATTCCTTCTGCCTCTCCGCCTGAGGAATTTTCTTTTGGGGAAACCTTGCATGCTATGAGGGAACAATTTCAATGGCAGGGCCAGGATTTTTCAGACTCTAGGAAAAGGCTTAGAACCTTTTTGCATTTGCCACAGCATAGGCCTTTAGCTATTCCTCCAGTACTTACTGTTGTGGATGATGCTTGTACTGCTCCTGATTCTCTTCCTCCGGCCCCTGCTAAGCCCGATAGGTACTACAGGGTTCCGGACACACATTATCATTTGTATAAGGCTCCCTTTGCAGATCCCGAAACTATCTTCCAGGGACCCAAGGCTGTAGCAGCTTCCTCTGCCAAAAACCCCCTCCCCTCTGAAAGGGAATCTAGGGCCTTAGAGAGATGGGGTAAAAAAGTTTACACTTCTGCTACTCTTTCAGCTAGGGCCTTGAACTGTCAATTCCACATGATTCAGTATCAGGAATTTATGTTAGACCAGTTAACTAAAAAACTGTCCTCGGATGAACCATTAGACAAAAAATCTGTTCAGGAAATGGTACATAACATTCAGCAGGTCAGTAATCATTCCTTAAAATGCGGCTATGATGCACTGGAGGCTTCCTTTAGATCAGCCATGACTGGCACAGTGATCAGAAGACATGCATGGTTAAAAGAGCAGTCCTTACCAGACCATGTTAAATCAAAGCTCCTAGATGCTCCCATGGATAAGCTCAATTTGTTTGGCTCCCCTGCACAGCAGGTGCTGAAGAAGGTGGAAGAGAAAGCAAAATCTGTCCAGACAGTCAAGGATTTCTTGCAGGTCCAGCCTCCAAGGTTTAGCAGGAACTGGCCTTCCAAGAATTGGTCCTTTCCAGACACCTCCAGAGCTCAGAGAGGCAGGAATAGGCGCTCAAGAGGCAGGGGTCAATCCAGAGGTGCCTACAGGGGACGTCAGTGGCAGGCTAACAACCAGCGAGGTACAGCCACAGATCCAGCCACCACCACTTCCACAGGACAATCACAGTGACTTGGCTCTGGCACCGCCTACCAGGGAACAACTAGAAGCACCCTTAGGCGGAAAGCTAGCCTTGTTTTCAGTAAACTGGCATTACATCACAGGAGACAAATGGATTTTACAGGCAATAGACCAAGGTTACAGGTTTCACTTCCATACTCTACCAAGGAAGAGAGGAATGCCAAACCTACCTCCAAATCAGAAGACAGAAGCTCTGCAACAAATAACTCACTTACTAAGGATGAGAGCTGTAGAAAGGGTACCATCTATGGAACAAGGGCAAGGATTTTACTCCAGACTCTTCCTGGTACCAAGAAAAGAAGACCAATGGAGACCTATTCTCGACCTGTCCGCTTTAAACACATACCTCATTGTCCCAAAATTCAAAATGCTGACCCTACGGCAACTTCTTCCCATGCTGGGCAAGGAGTCTTGGCTGGTAACTCTAGATCTCAAGGAGGCATACCTGCACGTCCCCATACGACCAAATTGCAGAAGATACCTCAGATTTCTTGCAGGATCAGAGCATTATCAATTCTCAGCATTGCCCTTTGGCTTATCTACTGCGCCCAGAGTATTCACGAAATGCCTGGCATCAGTAATTGCTCATTGCAGGCTTCAGGGAATTCAAATTTACCCTTACCTGGACGACTGCCTGTTACAAGCGGACAACAAAAACAGCAAGAAAAGTCCTGCAAGCCCTGGGTTACATGGCATCCTGCATAATATTGATTCCACATGCCAGACCACATATGAGAAAGTTACAGTGGTACCTAAGGAATTTATGGTCTCAGCACAAGCACAGCCTAGAAACCCAAATTCCAATAATTCCATGCCTGAAGCAAGAATTCCAGTGGTGGGCTCAGGCCTGTCAATCAAACAAAGGACTGCCCTTCCACAGCACTCAACCAAGCCAGACCATCACAATGGACGCCTCAGACCTCGGTTGGGGGGCGCACATGCTGGACAAGTGCATACAAGGCTTATGGACTCAAGACCAGCTGCACCTACACATAAATCAAAAGGAAATGCTGGCAGTAAAACTGGCAATTCAGACATTCAGACCATTTCTTCGACAGGGTCAACTGTTGATAAGGACGGACAACACCACAGTTATGTGGTACATCAACAAACAGGGAGGCACACATTCATACCCTCTATGCCGGATGGCAATGGACCTCTGGAATGTGGCCCTGAGCTACAACATTCAGTTACAAGCAATCTTTGTGCCAGGAAAAGAAAATATACTAGCAGACATCCTAAGCAGAACTACCACGGATGCCCACGAATGGATGCTGCATCCGGACATCTTCAAAACCATTACAGGGAAATGGGGACTACCAGAAATAGACTTATTTGCATCCCCACACAATCACCAACTGAAAAAATTCTGCACGAGGACGTACCACCCACTTGCTTGGAAAGTGGACTCCCTATCTTTCAGTTGGAAAAACCTGACAGCATATGCATTCCCACCTCTTCCTTTGATGCACAAGGTGCTATTGAAGATCAAAGAAGACCGTCCAAGGATCATCCTGATAGCTCCAGACTGGCCAAGGCAACATTGGTACCCATTACTGAGGAGCATGTCTCGGGAACAAATATGGCCTCTGCCCCTAGTTCCCTTACTGTTAACACAGAACAACTTCAAAACCCTGCATCCAAACCTGAAAACACTGCAGCTGGCTGCCTGGAACATTGCATAAGACCAAATAACCCAGATTTATCTCAAAGGGTTAAAGACATTAACTTGGAGGCTCGCAGACCCTCAACAAGAAAAAATTATTCAGCAAAATGGAAAAGATATCTCATTTGGAGTACTGCAAAAGGAGAAAATGTGTCACTGGTAAACATAGCTAACATCCTGGAATACTTGGCAGAGCTCTTCCACAATGGCCTTGTCCTATTCTTCCATTAAGATTCATGCATCAGCTATTTCAGCAGAATACAACTTGGATCCTCCAGTCTTCTCACATCCTCTGCTCAGGCAGTTTCTGAGAGGAATTAAAAATGTAAAACCACCTAGGAAGCCACCATTGCCAGCATGGGACTTGAACTTTGTGCTAGAAAAGTTGACACTCCCTCCTTTCGAGCCAGCAGCAACAGCAGAGTTACAGTACTTATCATGGAAAACTGCTTTCCTGCTTGCAATCACTTCAGCAAGAAGGGTTTCTGAACTACAGGCATTAATGGCAGTACAGCCCTTCCTGATCTTCCATCAAGATAGAGTGTCCATGAGAACTAATCCTACTTTTATGCCAAAGGTGGTCTCCAGGGAATCTTTAAACCAAGCTATCCACCTGCCTACATTCTTCCCCAACCCACAGAACAGGGGAGAAAGACTGTTGCATACCTTGGATGTACATAGACAATTACGTTACTACCTGGACAGGACCAAGAGCAATAGAAAAACTGACCAGCTACTGGTAGCATATGCAACAGGAATGGAAGGAAAAGCAATTTCTTAACAGACAATCTCTAAGTGGATAGGAAATTGCATTAGATTTTGTTACTCTTACCATGGGAAGAAAACTCCAGAAAACATCAGACCTCACTCTACAAGGGCTACAGCCACTACCACAGCTTTTTTACGAGGAGTGGCTACCAAAGACATTTTAGAGGCTGCTACTTGGAGCTCCGTGCATACGTTTGCCAAGCATTATAATTTACCCTTATACTCCAGATCCCGAGCAGGTTTTGCCACTGCTGTTTTGCAAGGGATCTTAACTACACCATAATCTTATTACTCCTCCTCCCCCAGTTTGGCTATGGTATTCTACCCATTTGTAAGGACTGCAGATGCATCCTTGAAGGACATAGTACAGTTTTGTACCTACCATAAATGTAGATGTCCGATAGGCATGCATCTGCAGTCAGGATTACCCTCCCTCCTTCCCCTCTGAGGTACTCTTAGGTTATTTACCCATCTTCTAGCTAGCTGGGGGAATCTATTATGGTGTATTTGTTTGTATATATGTATATACATGTTTAATTTTATTTGCTCTCTCTTATTTGGAAACTTTTGCAATTATCCAAATTTAGCCTTCCTAGAGGGCACCTGGCATCTGGGGCAAGAAACACTGAGGAAGATGGCGTTGGCTGATACCTTTATACCCGAATAACTGCAGCTATGACGTTGGGTGAAGTGCAACATCAGCCGAGGCCAGACCCAGACTTTGGAATCCGGCCGACCGAAGGGCTGCCTGACGAGAGGACAACCCATTTGTAAGGACTGCAGATGCATGCCTATCGGACATCTACATTTATGGTAGGTACAAAACTGTACTTTTTTCAATTTGGGTTGAGCACAGAAACTTAGACCCCTTTACAGCTTCGTTACCAGTAGTGCTAGAATTTTTGTCAGTCTTATTCGACCAGGGTGCTAGCTCCTCTACGGTCAAAGTCCAGTTAGCCGCAATCTCCCACTATCATGTGGGAAGTGATCTCGGTCCCTTGGCCTCTTCCAAATTATGCAAGACCTTCTTAAAAGGCACTTTCCTCTTGAGGCCTCCTGTTAAAGATGCAGTTCCTCCATGGGATTTAACTCTTGTTCTCCAGTCTCTGACAGCTCCTCCCTTTGAGCCTGCAGCTTCGGTGGATCTAAAATACTTATCTTGGAAGACGGCTTTTCTTATTGCCATCACTTCGGCCAGAAGGGTTTCGGAGCTTCAAGCCCTTTGCGCCAAACCACCATACTTGGTTTTCCATAAAGATAGAGTTTCTCTCAGGACCAATCCCTCCTTTTTTGCCCAAAGTTGCTTCGGAGCCCAATATCAATCAATATATTAATTTACCAGTATTCTTTCCAAATTATGAGAACAAGGGTGAAAACAAGTTACATTCTCTGGACGTACACAGGCAATTGAGGTTCTACTTGCACAGGACCGCTGACCACAGGAAATCTGAGCAACTCTTTGTATCCTTTGCTAAACCCTCTTTGGGAAAACCAGTATCAAAAGTTACATTGTCCAGATGGATCTCCCAGTGTATACTTCTTGCATATAAGAGTTCTGGCCGACCTGAACCCGAAGGAGTCCACGCCCACTCTACTCGATCGATTTCTACTTCTGCTGCCTTTTGGTCCAGAGTGTCATTGGATGACATTTGTTCAGCAGCCACTTGGGCATCATCTCATACATTCATTAACCATTACAAGTTGGATATAATTTCCAGAGGGAGAGCATGCTTTGGCTCTGCAGTGCTCCGGAATATCCTTCCATGAGGACCTCCCAAGGATTGGGTAGCTGGGGACTCTGTCCCACAGGTTGATGGACAAATGAAGTTAACTACTTCAGATAAAGAAGTTATGTACTCACCATAACGTTCCATCTGAGTAGGTAAACTTAATTTGTCAGCAACTGAACCCCCCTCCATCCCCCTAACCTATAGTGCGTACTAAAAGGATTCCTTGCCCTTCGTTTCCGGATAACTCTAGGTTAGGATGTGCAGTTGATCCTTTGTGTTGTAATGCTCTGGGTTACTAAGCAAACTCGATCTGAGGTCAGGAAGGGATAGCAGGGGATTATGGGTAAGGGGGAGGAGCTTGGAGCTCGGATCTTAGCTGTTTGAAGCTGCCGGCTCGGATCTGATATGGGTTAGATACCCACAGGTTGCTGACAAATGAAGTTTACCTACTCAGATGGAACGTTATGGTGAGTACATAACTTTTTATAGTACAGTTCTCAGTCCTTATTTTAATTAGGAAAGATAACGGAGGACTTAAAACAGATGCAGTACGTGTCAAGAGTAGCTAGAAAATTACCAACCAAGACTTGAGCCACCTTTGTTTGTACTGTATTGGGAAAAAGCACAACACTGACTACTGCATAATAGTCAGCTATCTATTAGTTTTATTTTGTTTCTGTTTGCCAGAAAGACCGATGGTGTATAACTCTAATTCTCCTTTTTCCCCCACAGTTGTTGCACCAGTTGTAGCCTATCCAGATGTTCTTGCTTTTTGGAACTAACACCCCTCTTTTTGTTTAAACAATAGGAATGCAGTAGCAAGTTGTAGCTCCCCCCCCCCCCCCCCCGTACTATGCACTTTCTGGAAATCTCACAGTATGATCGAAAGCAGAAATATATTTGCATTTGTATCTAGAGCAGTATGTTACCTCAGCCCTTGCTAAGGTTAAAAGGTGATGGTAGAGAGAAATGCATGCTGTTACATTCCTACTAACGTTAATAACATTTGTAAATACAGTACAGTTATAGTCATTTGTTGACAGCATTTGTAATACAGTAATTTTAGAATGATAATCCCGTAGTACAGGATTTACACTGGTATGCACAGAAACCTCCCTCAGTAATTCAATTACGATTAGTAGCTGGAAGAAGCATCTGCCAGGCTCCGATAATAAGAGTATTAAACTCTCTGTTAGACTATACCAGAGTAGTACATTAGTCCATTTGTAGAGGGTTAGTCTTTAGAGAGGCACTACGGATTTTTTTTCTGAGCTGTTCTGGTGCCAGAGAGCAGTAACAAGGCTGTGAGGTTTTTAGATGTAGTTTCAGGTTGGGTTTAAACATGCGTTAGTTGCTCATTTGATGGATGCTTTGAGGGGGCATTGTTCCACAGTTCAGATATACTTACTGATGTTAATGATTTGTGTGGTTCAGCTAGTCATTGGTCTTTGGATCATAGGTTTCTGGTAGATTTATACCATGGAAACAGATCAAAAGTAGCTCAAGTATTGGTTGTTGGAGGCAGTTGAGATTTTTGAGTGGTAGACACTACTGTGTCTTGGAAGCTGAACTGACAATGTTTGGCAATTTTATTACAACACTGTTCTAGTTTAGATAGATGGGTTAAGTATAGGTTTGTAAGTAAAGATGAGGCATATTGTAGCCTTGGTAAAAGGAGAGAAAGGATGCTGAAACTTTCCTGCATTGGCCCATAAGGTATTGTGTATAGGATTACCATCCTTTGTTTTTGTTCCTTGTGTATAGGATTACAGTCCATCTTTTTTATGACAAGATCTTTTTTTGTGATTGTCAAATTTGAGTTTATCATCAGTCATAACCCATAACTTTGTATGAGCCAGCTGCTCTATTTTGGTGATACTTGCTGAAACAAATATTTAATTCTTTAGTATGTATAGCGTAATGTAGGTGGTAGATGGCAATAAACAGGCTTAGATATTTTAGCAGGGATTATCAGAAGTTGATATTGTCATACCCAAGTTCCAGTGGTAAAAAAGGATTTCTTTGCAGTAGTACAAAGTTGGAATAATGTTGGGGCTGAGCAGACAAGGATGGAATCGTTTGCATGTTGTAGGATGTCTGTGTATTTGACTACTTTATGCATGTCATTATTGAAAATGTAAAACATAATGTGGCTTAATATGGTACCCTGAAGAACTCCAGTTGGCACAGGTAGGTAATGGGTGAAAGAATCCTGCTATTTGGCATATTGTGTTTGCTTGCAAACATAACTGTAAACCAGGCTCTTATAAAGTTAGTATCGCACCTGCTCCTACTGCACTCTGTGTCTACATCTTAAGCTCTGGGTTTTAGTGTCAGTCGTTATGTTTGTGGGAACTACTTTAAGAAGATGGTGGATTTGCATCATTTTCTAAGGCACTGGGCAGAGTATGGAATTTTTTACTTTTGTTTACTGTTGTGGTTATGAAGTGCTCACTGGATTTTGTATGACAAGAAGCACTACTTTCTGAAGGTATAGGGTTAGGTTGAAACTTTTTTACCTGCGTGCAGAACAGAGATGTTCAGGATTACTAAGCATGGTTGTTTCTGCTGATGAGTACTAGTTGGATATGTCTAAAAGTACATGATTTTTTGGTAGGTTTTCTGAAGACTGGTTAATTTGGTCCATGACTTTTTGCCACATATTCAAAGACTTGTTGCATAAGGTCATTAGTTGCTTTGCTGTTTAGCTAACTCGAAAAACAATTGTGGATTTATTTATTTTATTTTACATTTGTTTACTGGGAAAGACTGATTGGGCAGAACCCATTTTCAACAGAGGCTTGGGGAGAAAGTACCAATAGAAAAAAATCATTTATAAACAGTCTATAATACACAGGATAATGAGAGTCACTAAATATAGTGTAGTGAATCTATGGGGGGATAAAAAAAATTACATATAACATTCAGTTTTATATAGACAGTAAAATATTTGGACAAATAGCTGTGCACACTGTATACAAGAATGAATTAACCAGGAAGTATAGTAGTAAAGGGTGTCGAGAGGAAAGAAAAAAAGTAAATATGCGAGAGAGAGAGAGAGAGAGAGAGAGAGAGAGAGGGACGAAAAAAGTAATTATGTGTTGAGGAACAGAGGGGAGGAATGAAATGAGGGAGGAAAAAATGTTATATCATTAATAGAAGTCGAATGTTGGGGGGAGGCGGTTAGGAAAAAAGACAAAAAATGTAGCTGCTATTAAGTAATATACAGAGGGTAGATTTAGAGAAGATAGAAAAGGGAAAAAGGTGGAAGAGAAAAGGAACTATATCACCCAGGTGTATTACATGTACAGAGCCAGGATGTGTAGATGAGTGTTTAAGGGTTGTTTAAATAAATGGTTGCTGGACAGTAATCTGATATCTGTGGGCGTTTTGTTCCATGCTGTGGCCAAAGGGTTGGAATAGAGAACCTTGTCTGATGGATTTTTTGGGTTTATAGACTGTTAAAGGTTATCTGTCAGAGGAGCACAGGGGGTGAGTAGGAAGGTAAGAGCTAAGTAAAGTGCTGATAGGATGGGAAGATGGTCAGTGAATCTTCCTCTGAGCAAGGAATATTTGATTAAACAGCAGCAAGTTTGGTAGTTCTAGCCAATTTAATGATTTTAGAGCAGTGCAGTGATTAGAGTTTTAGGGTACGTTAGTTGCAAACCTTGATACTTTGTTGCAGCAATACTTCAGTTATGAGCCAAGGTTATTTATCAAGTTACGTACAGGAGAGGCATAGAGTAGAGTGAGAATGAGATATGCAGTCACAAGAGTAGCCCTTTTGTTATTATGCAGGTTTGGAATGTCAGATTTTAGCTGATCATCTGTTATGACACCTAGCAGCTTGGTTTTAGGAGCATCTATTTTGGTATTTAGTGAGGGTATTTTAAAGTTATCTTTGGTGGATACAAGAGATTGAGGGAAAAAAATAATGTAATTTTTTAGGATCAAGGAGAAGCTGGTTATGCATAAGTTAGGCTTCAATGGATTTGAAAGAGTTTTGGGTAATGGTTTGAAGTTTGAGAAGGTTGGTTAGCTGTGCAGGTGACAGTGGAGTTGTCTGTACTATGAAGATGTGTGGTGGTCATTGATAAAAAGGTAGGCAAAGGAATAGAGCCTTATGGTACACATTGTAGATGGGAAGGAAAGGGAACTAAGCAGATAGCCATTTACCTGCCTGATACTGGTCAGTCATGCAACTGGAAAACCAAGAGACATACCCAGACCACCCATTTCTGAGAATAGCCTGCAATGGTAGACTGTGTTGAAGGCCTTGAAAAGATCTAAAAAGAAAGTAGAGGCACACACTGTTCCCACTGAAATTATCCAGACAAGCTGAGAGAGCAATTGTGCTATGGTTTGTTCTGAAACCATGCTTAGTAGAGGTGAGTAGATTTTCCTGAAGTAGATTAATGTAGCATTTATTTGTGTATGCACGCTTCTAATATTTTAGAGAGGGAGAAGAGAATAGCAATAGGTTATTCTGTTCTCAGGTGATGTCAGGAAAGTTTCATCCTTTATGAAGGGGGTTGGTATAAAATTGTTCCCAGAGTAGAGGAGCATAGGACTCTCTTATAAAATGATTCATGTAAGACAGGAACAGCAATGGCAGAGAAAGCAAATTTCAGATACTCAGAAGGGACATTGTTTGCAGAAGGAGAGCAGGTTTTAATTTTACCTAGTAAATATTTCATAAAAGAATTAGAAACAGATTTTAATGAGAATGTAAGACTAACATTACAGATTGTGGAAGACAGGATGGCGTTTGAGATGAGATAGTGGTGAGAGAAGCTGTGGATTCTGTGAAGTGAGGGTTACATTTTGCAGCACTCTTTGGGCGAGTTCTCGGGGCAGAGGATTTAGGATGAGTGATTTCCAGAGTAGCAGAAGGATGATGTGATAATAGTTTGCTAATCGGTTGTGTTGATTGCAGGCCAGATTTTTGTTTTTAATTAGAGGGTCCATTTAGTATTGTTTGTCATTTTCAGTTTGTCTCTGTGTGGTTTGCGAGTTGCTTATAGTATTGTTGGTTTGCAGGAAGACCCTGTGCTTTTGCTGGTGTCACCAGGCCTCCTCTCTCTCTCTTGCATTAAGGTACTGGAGGAAGAGAAAGGCTGGGGTTTGTTGTTTTCACTCTCCTCCTCAGGGAAACAAGATGTCTAAAAATACAATGTTAAATCTATGGACTGCATCATGTAATGGAAGAGTATAAAGTGAAGTCCAGTTAAGTGTCTTGAGAATATTGTACAACAGGGTTAAATCCGGTAAGAGTGCAAGATTCTTAGTAAAAGTGTTGATGTTCATCATGTTACCCTGCTGCAGTCATCACACTTGGGTTATCCTGCCATTAGGCGGTCCCGCAGTCGGCCCGAATTCCAAAGTCTTGGTCCAGCATCGGTTGCTGTCGCTTCTTCCCTGACGTCAGTGCGCCAGGGGTATGTAAGAGGCATCCGACGCCATTTTCTTCAGTCTTTTTTGCCTCGCGGTGCCCGAAGCAGAAGCAGTTTGCAAGTGCCGGTCGGCCGACACCTGAGATTTTCGATTTGAATTTCAGTCCGAAGTCTTCAATAAAGCTAAGTACCCCATTGGGGAACATTTTCTTGCCTCAGTCCGATGTCAGAAAAAGTTAACAATTGCATTTCTTGTGGGAAGCAAATACCTCATAAGGACTTCCATTCCTATTGTATTCATTGCCTAGGCCCAGACCACGACGTCACAGGTTGTCGGTTTTGTGCTAGGTTTAATAAACGAACTATCAAACGCCGTTTTGACTTTGCACGGCATTACCTGGGCCTGTCGCTGGTTCTCCGGTTTTCAATGAGGCAGCTATGCAGCCCCTGATGACCGCAGACCTGGAACCCCAGACAGCTGCGGATTCCCAAGCAGAGCCTACTAGGCCGACGCAACCATCTTCCGACACCGGAGCAGAAGTAGACCCCAATGCAGTGGAAACACCTTCGGTTGCAGAAGGTGTCTTCAGACCGACTACACTCACCATTAAATCTTATGCTAAACTTAAAACTCCTTTAAAACCTAAAAAAACTGTACGTCAGTCTACAGTTCAAGGCCCCATGCCTAAGAAACAGATGCTTAAGATGGCTGAAGATTTGATTACCCTAATCAGGGGTTCCCATCCCCCTCCTGATAAAAGACCTAGACTAGAGGAGGATTATGCATCCTCTGATCAGGTTTCACTCTCCTCAGATTCTTCTGAGGAACAGGATTACACTTTTCCACCTTATGAAGACTCTGATGCTGAAGACTCTATTCCCTCAGCATCTCCCCCTGAAGAATACTCCTTTGGGGAAACTTTACATACCATGAGGGAACATTTCCACTGGGAAGGCCAGGACTACTCAGATTCTAAGAAAAGACTCCAAGAGTTCCTTTTACTACCCCAGCACAGACCTCTTGCTATCCCTCCTGTTTTAGATATTGTGGATGATGTTGGAGTCTAGTTTAAATCCAGACTCTCTACCTCCTGCTCCAGCCAAACCAGACAGATACTACAGAGTACCTGACTCACGCAAATTCCTTTATGTAAGCCCTGTAGCTGACCCAGAAACAATTTCCCAGGGTCCTAAGGGAGCTAAAGCTTCTATGGCTAAAAATCCTGTGCCCTCTGAAAGGGATTCCAGAGTCCTAGATAGATGGGGAAAGAAAATATACACCTCAGCAACTCTGGCTATGAGAGCATTAAATTGTCAGTTTCACATGTTGAAATACCAGCAATTCCTAATGTTTCAGTTAAAACAAAAATGAGCACACATTCTGAACAGTCTGAATTCAAGGAAATGCAGGATCTGTTGCATGCAGCTGAACAGGTGGGCAAACATACTTTACAATGCGGATTTGATTCATTGGAAGTTTCCTGTAGAGCAGCTGTTACTGGCTCTGTCATACGTAGACATGCTTGGTTAAAAGAACAAACCCTTCCTGATCATGCTAAAGCAAAATTATTGGATGCACCTTTACAACAGGATGTATTATTTGGTGTCAAAGCAGAAGAGGTTTTAAAGAAAATGGAGGATAAGGCAAAGTCTATGCAAATGGTCAAGGATTTTTTGCAGGTTCAACCCCCTCATTTCAGCAGAAATTGGCCAACAAAAAACTGGTCCTTTCCAGCTTCTGACAGATCACAGACGGGCAAATACAGATGCCCAAGGGGCAGAGATCAATTACAAGACCCTTACAAACCTCGCCAATGGGGTACTGCTACCCAGAAAGGAGGTGAAGACAGGCCCCAAGCTAGAAGAAGACAAACAATGACTCAGTCCACAAACTACCAAGCA